>NW_022103896.1:50125930-50153376 GCF_000313985.2 Echinops telfairi | reverse complement strand
ATGAAGAGTAATGCTGCATCATGTATGGAGAAAATGTAATAGTAGCCTGCCACCTGCTAATGACACACCCTTGCTTGCTGAAAGTGAGGGCCTGAAGCACTTGCTGGTCAAAACCAAAGGCGACAGCCTACAGATTGCAGCTCTGTGTAAGAAAGTCAAAATTCTTACAACTAGATTGGGAGATCACATCATGATAACCAAGTTTAAAGTTGTCAAGGATTTCATTTTGCTTTGATCCACAATCAGTGCTCATGAAAGCAGCAGCCAAGAAATCAAATGATGGATTGCATTAGGCAAGTCAGCCACACGGACTTTTTCAATGTGTTGAAAAGCAAAAATGTCACTTGAGGCCTAATATGTCCATGCTTGGAGCCATAGTATTTGTGTTTCTTTCTTTCTTTCTTTTGACCTCCTATGCCACCAGGGCTCCTTATTCCAAAGTTAGAGAGGCTTGTTGTTTTTCTTGATATGACATTGATTTGTACCTTTCATGAGATAATTGTTGAACAAACAAATGTTAACAAACTTCAAATGGTTGTCCTAACCCAGCTTTGCTTGTGACCCAGGGAGAGACCAACGCCTGTGGGCTTCCTAGTCCCCACTCTGACCACACTGATGAGAGCGCCAATGCTCATTCCCAAAGCCCATACAACCCATGCTTTCTTTTTTTAAAAACTGGGTTTATTGACATACGTTTACATATCGTTCACGTCAAAAGTTCTGTCATATTAAAAAGAATTGCACTAGTCCTTTGCAAGTGGTAGGTAAGAGTCTGAATGCTCTAGATTTTGTCTCAAAACAGCCAAAATCAAACTCCCACCATCTCTACCCGAGCGGCTGGTGGTTAACAACTGATGTTGGACTTAGTAGCCCAAAGCACAACCATGCCACCAGGGCTCCTTGATTCCATAGATTGACATGAATAAAAAGCAGGGAGTTGGTGAAAATTTGAATATGGGGGACAAGGAAGGGGAAAGGTCTAGGGTAATGATGGTGCCTAATTTTTAAAATACATTTTATAAACTAGAAACTACACTAAGCACTTGATATATAAAATATCTAATTCTTACAGCAATTACAAAACATATCGATTGTTCATCACCCCAAGCATTTGATAGCAAGAGGAACTTGAGGTGCGGGTCCTCTGCAGCTATCCACAGCAAACAGTGACTTCTGGAACCTGAGCCTTCCACAAGTCTCTAGCTAAGAGTTGAAGAAGACCAGGAGAAGGCTGCGTACGGGCAGAGTGTGTTAGCTCATTGTATGAGGTTGAGGTACAGTAAAATTATTCAGCAGGTGGTGGCTATTTGAAGGCATATCTGATCTGTAAATACAATAAAAGAAGATGTTTAGGACTTTGAAAATATATGAGGAAGAAGAAATGGAGTCAGGAGAGAGAGTCTAAGAACATCCACTTGAAGTGGAGGCCGAGGGATACAAAGGAAACAAACAAATAATAACCATAATAATGCAGGAAAAACTTGATTTTCCACATTCATTCTAAATTCATAGATTTTATGCTGGCCATGTATTGGGAACTGTGCTAGGATTTGACCATAGAACACTGAGGAGAATGAGCCTCAACGCAATGGATCACTCCCCACATGGCTCTTACAGTCTGGTGGAAAACAAGCTAAAGATCATGAAGGAAAAGTATACAATATAGAATGTGAAGTGACTGACTCTGAGTGAGTAGAGGCCTAATTACTCTCAATGGTGCATACTCTTAATACTATAGTGGTAATTACAGAGATTCTTGGCTTTGGAATTGCTTTGCTCTTTATAAAACTCTACACACATCTCATTTATTTTCCCAATAATCTCTCATTGAATTAGAAAACTGAGACTCAGAGAGGTTAAGATCAATGACCATATAATTGGTAGACATGTATGAATAAAGGTTTAGCTCCTATTCTACTGTAGGACCTACTAATACCACACTTCAGCCTCCCACAGATTTTTTTCTATCGTTGGACAGAGAGGGGTAAAAAAGGTAAACTCATGTTTTCATCTAAAGTGTAATAGCTATCAATTCTAAATTTGAAAGCTACAAATATATAACAGGCATAAATAGATGGATAGATGGAACAGCAACGTGACCATTTCTCTCTCTCTCTCTCTCTCTCACACACACACACACACACACACACAGCATTCTCTTTGGAATTAATTGAAAGTGATCTACTCGTGACTGTGGAGTTTGCATGGCTGTTCATTTGTCAGGTTCAAAACAAAATCCGACCCCTTCCAGAATCAGCCAGCACCGTGTGACAGCATCAGAACACGAGTCCTTTCTCTCCACTTGTCCAAGTTCCTCTGAGACAGCGGTTCTCAACCTGTGGGTCGCAACCCCCTTGGGGGGTCGAACAATCCTTTCACAGGGGTCACTCGATTCATAACAGTAGCAAAATGACAGTGATGAAGTACCAATGAAAATAATGTTATGGTTGGGGGTCAGCACCACATGAGGAGCCGTGTGAAAGGGTCGCGGCGTCAGGAAGGCTGAGAACCACTGCAAGGGGAATGGAGAAGCCAGGTTACTCAGGATGAAGTAAAATGGTAAATCATAAAACCACAAGATTTAAAGTCTCATTTTTCCTCAGAATTGACTGCAGTTGTGGCAGCTTCCTACCTTTCCAAATTCTGTCTCATTCACTTTTTCAAGCTTAAATTTGTGAGGGAAAAACATTGTTTTACCCTCTAAAGAGTTTCCTGGGGAGGCAGAAACTCCGCATACCCAAAGTTCTTTGCACTCAGTCTCCAGAAGGTAACTGAAGAATTCCATCCCACCTTTTCCTGCGCGGCATACAAAAGAGCAGTGTGTTTGGGTGTGCCCTCTGCACGCAAAACTAAACTAAGACATGAGAGATTATGAAAAATTCTAAAAAAAAACCCAACATTTTATTTGTAATACTCTTTACCATTGCTAATTTTATACCACTGATACACTATTATATTCTTATGTAAAATACTCAAGTAAAACACATGTACAGAAATAAACCCAGGGGTCCCTTCCTCTTCTTCCCACAACTACCGTCCCTTCCCTCTCCTGTCTAGGCTGATATTTTCAGTGTTTTGTTCTATTCCTATTCGACGTTGGCATAAGTGTGTGTCTTATACATATGTATCCTTTATGTCAGAAATAAACCATCTTTACAAGTAGCTCTGCCACTGATGTGTTTCAATTTGATGTCTTGAAAATCTTATTTTGCCAGTGCACATAGAGTGACCTCATTCTTTTATCTGGACTACTGAGCATTCCAAAATATAAATGACTCACAATGTATTTCCTTAGCGGGATTTTGTGGGTGTCAACATGTGATAAATATTAACTAAATATAGATTAAAAGTGAGATATTTTGTAATCTTTGGGGATACTAAGTCTCCAAAATCTAATATATGTTTAAACTTACCAAACTCAAACTCACTACTACACAATCAAGTTAATTCTCACTCACTGTTTATAATTATAGCACATCTCAATTTGAATTGCCCACATTTCAATGCTGAATAACTTTACATGGCTAGGCTACTGCATTCCAAAATGCAGAGTCAGACCCATCAAGGATATGTAAATGGCTCACAGTCAAGTGTCAGTCTTGGGCTGAGAACGTTTCATTCCTTTCAGATGCATACAGAACTAATACAGGGTCTATGGCTTTCTAATCATGATGGAGCCAATTCAATTCAGAGTGCTCTAAATTTATGGAAGGAAATATAAAAGCAAAAATTAATAGAATACATAAATCAATGAGAGAGTCAAATAAAATGAAGACCAAATAGCCAACTCCATTTTTTTGAACCATGATGAAACATACAAGTTCAAAAATCCAGAGCCTCCACAGTAAGACCCATGCGTCTTTTGAGAGAAGACCATCGGTCATTTAACAGAGGCACCTCTGATCTCTCCTGCTGCCAATCTCACTAAACCCCATATGTGTTCACTTTAAGGAAAACACAGTTTTTTGTATTCATGTTCCCTTTGTAGAAAATTATCAAATTCTTTTAAACGTTGTTGAGCAGAATTATATTAAAAGATTATACAGAAGTAATGACAAGAAAATGGACAATAGATATGAAGAGTCCAGATTGTGAGTGACAGTAAAACTTTGCACTTCGATGAATATTCTGATTGAAAGATAAGTAAGTTGCTTAAGCTATTTTGAGCACTCTTCCTTAGACAGGCACTTTGGTTTTTCACTCAGAACCTGATATAACAATCCAGATAGTTTAATAAGTACAGAGTATGATAAGATTAACTCTTAATAGAGATGTTGCAGTTATCATTAAATATCTACATTAGACTTTTTAAAACTATATATTATTGAAGGTTCATGCTGTTATTTTGTATGAAGATTCATATAAATTATGCACTTTCCACATATATATGTGTACTTGGTATGAAGGGGTTTTAAAAAGTTTGTGGAAAACTTGTATTAAAATATAATGGAGGCTTCTTCACACTCCACCCTATGCATATGTAACTCCTTTAAACATCTACTGTGGCAGCCAAAGCTTCATGTCAACTTGGCTTGGCCAGGATTTTCAATAGTCTGCCAGTTCATACCAAGACATCCCCCATAATGAGATCTCCTCCAAGATGTGGCCTGCTTCCTATATAAGTAGATGCTGTGGAAAACAGTTCATTATTTTTGTTGAGTCTAGATCCTTCAACTTATTCATCAATTTCACATCCTTTGGACTTGACCCAACAACCTGCTTCATTGCCGTCTAATCCTGGATAAGGTGGTTAAATTTCATGTCAACTTCTACCTGGATGAAAGTGTAGGAGTGGTGCCAACCGATCAATCAGGGTAAACTGATGATGCATTACTGAGGACATGGCCTTCTTATAATAAAGACACTGGGAACCCCTCTCTCTTGCCATCTTTGCTTGGATTCTGTGTCTACCTCCAGGGGTAACCCCATATGGACCAACAACCTTGGGAGCTATCACCACCACCCATGTTGCTACTGACCTTGGATACATGTGACCATGCACCCACTGGCCTGTGATCTCCCTGCTTCCTGCTTTACTTTTCTGCATGTGAAGAAAGTTCCAGCTACCATTGGAACCGTGGATTTGAGTTGGACTGAGCTAGGACATCTGTTTGATATAAAATTACTTCTGGATATAAAGTTGTTTTATTGTGTGTGTGTGTGTGTGTGTGTGTGTGTGTGTGTATCACTGGTTTTGTTTCTCTTGACAATGCAGGTTAACACACTGGGAATCATTAGTGGCCTGCCACCACACTTGCCAAACTTTGGATGCCTGTCACCTTTTTGCCAATCTTGGGTTCATCAGTTCTTACAGCTACGTGAGTAAAGAGGAGCCATCAGCCTAATAGCTTACCCATGGACCTGGAACTTATGGGGCTCATTTCCTTGATCTAATAAACCCAATAAAATATATATTTTTTAATAATATATTTTAATATCTAATAAATATATATATATAAAAGCTTCATTGGTTTTGCCTCTCTAAAGGAGCCAGACTAGAGCAGCAACCACGTAAGTTCCTATTAGATTTAGCCCAAGTTTTCAGATTATAAAGTCAAAATTCATTCTGATGATTACACTGACCACACAAGCTAGCATGCCCAGCTTTATGTCGGTCACAAAGTTGATCAACGCACATATCTTCATCCCAGTTTTATGAGAATATTAATTAGGATAGATTTTAAGAAGCAATTCTTCAGAGAGTGACTAGATGCAATAAATCCCCAAACCTCACTGCTATCGAATCGCTGCCAACACTACTCAAATTTCATGTACATAATCATCACCCTGGGAATCACCTTTTATTTATTTATTTTGATAAGCTTACATGATATTTTAAATTGTGAATTAGGCAAGAGTTTGCATTTCAGACCCTCAAATCTACATTCAACTTATCAAGCCTCCCCACCCCATATTCCACTGCACCTCCCCCTGATTTTTTTCCCCCCTTTCGGGCTCACCATTCTCCTTTACACTCAGGCCAGCACCTGTCAGCATGCTAGTCTGATGCTTCAGCTTCCCATCCCTGCCCTCCCTCCAGTGGGAAACGTCAAAGTCTCTTCTCTTTGGTAGGTAAGTTTTTAATCTGGGTTTTATCCGTATAGTAGTGGTCTAATACAATATTTGCCCTTTTGTGATTGACTCACTTTATTCAGCATATATGTTCTCCAGGTCTGGCCATGGTGTGCTCTGCGGTTTCATTGTTGCTCTTTAATGATGCATAGTATCTCATGGTGTGCATATACCAACGCTTCTTATCCATGCTTCTATTGATAGGCACGTATGCTGTGCCAACTTCTTGCTACTGTGAATAGACCTACCAGCATTGTATGAGAGCTCTAATTTCTCTACATCCGCTTCAGCATTTGTTGTTTTCCTCTTTTGTTTCTCAATTGGGCTGTCATTGTAGGTATAAGATTATATCTTATTTTTTCTTGGATTTGCATCTCCCAGGTGGGTAATAATTGTCACTATTTTTTCAAATGTTTGTTAGACATTTAGATGTCATTTTGGATGAACTGTTTGTTCATATCCTCTGTCTACTTTTTAATTGGATTATTTGTTTATTTTTCTTATTGAGGCATTGCAGTTTTCTATAGTTTTAGAGATTAGACCCTTGTGCTTTATGTAATTGTCAAATATCTTTTCACACCCTGTAGGTTCTCTTTTTACTCTTTTTATAAAGTCCTTTGATGCACATTGTGTCTTATTTTTATTTTTAGGAAGTTTCAATCATCTCTCTTGTCTCCTGCTCTGTGGGTCTCCTGGAGTAGCTAGTGGCTCTGAATGGCTGACCTAGCGGTTAGCAGTTCAACCTGGAGCCCACTACACCACCAGGGCTCCTTACAGGAAAAAATACAAATACTTTTAAAGTCTATTAAATCATTCCATCCCTACGTACACAATATAATTATTAAAAAATGAATAGGCAATATTAAGTGTAGTCTGAGGATTCAGAATAATCAAAACTCCCAACCATTACTGCTGGAAATGAAAAATTATTCAGCTACATTGAAAACAGTTTGGCAGTTTCTTTAAAGTTAATTATGTGTTTATTATATAACCCAGCAATTCATTCCTAAGCAGTTTGATCAAAATATTGAATAATGGAGGATACATCAACAAAGATGGAAGGAAGACAGTCACTGTCTCAAAAAGAATTGGTCGGTGTTCAACCATTTCAAGAGATAACATATGATCAAGAAGATGGCACTGAAGGAGGACGTCTAAGATGCACTGAAAATATTGGCCAAAAAGAAAGCTCCGGGACTTGATGGAATACCAATTGAAATGTTGATATTTCAATAACAGCAAACAGATGCAATACCAGAAGCATTCACTCATCTAGCCAAGAAATTTGCAAGACAGCTGGTCAACCAAATGGAAGAGACCCATATCTGTTCCCATCCCAAAGAACGCTGATCGCGCAGAATCCAGAAATCAACAAACAATGTAATTAATCACATGCAAGTGAATTTTACTAAAGATAATTTAAAAACTATTGCAGCAGTGCATTAATATAGAACTGCCAAAAATTCAAGCTGAATTCAGATTAGAACATATAAAGATAGCTCTCGTGTGTCTTGGTTGAAAGCAGAGGATAGTAGAAAGATATTTATCTGTGCCTTAGCGACAATGATTTAGCAAATGCACATGACTGTGTGAGTCAAAACAAAATACGGTGGATAACATTACAAGAAAAGGAAATTCTAGAACATTGGTCCACATGTAGAACCTATGCATATACCAAGAAACAGGCATTTTGAAGAGTAAAATGGGACACTGCATGGTTTAAAATCAGGAAAATATGTTTCAGTGTTGTATCTTAGCATCCTATTTCAGTCTGTAAAGCTGAGAAACTAATCCAAGAACCTGGGTGTTATGAAAAGGAACAAGACATACGTAATAGCCTGCGATGTGCAGATGACACAAGCTTGCTTGCTGACATTGAAGAGGACTTGAAGCATTTGGTGATGACAATCAAAGACTATACACTTAAATATTTTTTAAAAAGGGAGATGATGGCATGGGGGAAGCAGGGCACTAACCCTCCCAGGGGGAGAGTATTGTTTTTGTGTCCACAGAATTGGGAGTATACATACAGCATGCCAAACTATGAGGGCACCTACCACAGTGCCCCAAAACCTGAGGGTAACTTAGCCACGTGGAGAAATGCATGAAAAGATCATGCTACATGGCCCGCCCCAATCAGAGCCAAACTGACCCCCTCCCTAGAAGTATGTGCGACAGAGAACAACACTAAACCTACAGGTTGGGGAGAGGGCCAGCATACCACACTCACACGGAAGCAAACCAAGAAGGAAAAAGAGAAAAGCATAGTCTATACCCCGATCGGCATAGCACACCTGGAGGAGGATGTCCCCGTACAGAGCTGCTGAGGCACAGAGAGGACTGTGGGGCCGACAACAGTTCAAGACATGTTGTCCTCTTGCTGGAGCATCCTGTGACAGAGGATAATACTGGGGACACACCGTGGAGAGCCAGTCCAGTCTGAACCCCCAAGAAGTGGGGAAAACCAAGAAGGGAACATAAAAGATCAGCAATGGGAGAAAGCCAAGCCACAAGGCCTCTATGGAGCCCCCAAAATAGACTTCAGGCTAGGAGGGGCAGCTCCCAGAATTCCCCCAAGACCAGTGTGGAGATAGTCAGCGGACAGACCTGGAATTATATATGTTGCTGCTGTTGTTGTTAGTTTATCTTTTCAATCTTTTGTTTTGTTTGTTTGGTCCGTGTTATTATTGGTTTGCCCACTGATATCAGATAGGCATGGGAAGCAAGCTCGAGGGGAAAGCAATGGGACCAACAGTCCAAGAGGGACTTGCGGGAAGAAGGAGGTGGGGAGGGGAGAGCGTGATGCTGGGGCAGGAGGAAGGTCAAAGGAAACAGAGGAATGATCTAGGAATCAAAGCTATGTATAGAATTATAAGCATAGGTGCATACACATATAAATAAATTAATTCATAAAAATAGAGGTCCTGGCCTATGTATATATATTTCTATGGGAATGCACTGATGTACTTCAGGCCTCTGCTCATACCCTCCCTTAAAACAAGAATACTTTGTTCTAACACACTGGCATTCTGGGATGCTCATCTTCCTGGCACAATCATTGAAGACAAAATGGGTGCACAGCAAATGTGGGGAAGAAAGCAGATGGTTCCCAGTTATTAAAAGATATAGTGTCATGGGTCTTAAAGGCTTGAAGTTAAACAAGCTACCATCTAGCAGAGAAGCAACAAGCCCAAATGGAAGAAGCACACCAGCCAGTGCGATCATGAGGTGTCCTTGAGACCAGGTAACAGACAACAGAAGACCCATAAAAAACAAACATACAAACAACAAAAACATTTTGTTGAGAATGAGGTGGGTTGGAGTAGGGACCCAAATGCCCATCTGTAGACAATGGGACATCCCCCACCCCTCAGGGAAGGGAGGAGTCTACCAGGGTGCAGTAAAGCACTAATGAAGCACACAATATTCTGGTTCCTTGAGGCTTCCTCACCCCTCACTATCATGACACCACTGCTGCCTATCACTCTGGACTAAACTGGAGCATGTGCACAGGTAGAGATAAGAGATAGGATCTCAGGACACACGGAATCCAGGAACAGGAACGGGAACAGCAATACCAGAATGGTAAGGGAAAGGTGGGGAGAGAAGGGGAGGTAAGGAGAATCGATCACAATGATGGACACATAACCACACACACACCCTCCAGGAGGATGAATAACAGAAACCATGGGGGAAGGGAGACAGCATTCTGTGTAAGATATGAAAGTAATAATAATTTATAATTTATCAAGGGGTCACAAAGGTGGGGGGTGGGGAGTAAAAAAGAGGAGCTGATGCCAAGGGCTCAATAGAAAGTAAATGTCTAGAAAAGAATGGTGGCAACATATGTACAAATATGCTTGATACAGTTGGTGTATGAATTGTTATACGAGTTCTAAGAACCCCCAATAAAATGATCTTTTAATAATAATAAAAAAAACATCCTCACAAATGGACCACCAAGCAGCAGCATGGCAAATGAGGGAAAGATTAAAGTTGTCCTAAGGAATACATATTGCTTGGCGTCACAATCAATATCCATGGAAGCAGGAGTCAATAAATCAAATTATGTACTGTATTGGACAGCTCGGCTGCACAAGACTTATTTTAACTGCTGAAAGGTAAAGATGTCACTTTGAAGATAAGGTGTACCTGACCCAAACCATGGCATTGTCAATGGCCTAACATGCCTATAAAAAAAAGCTGGAGTAAGACTAAGAAAGTAAGACGGAAGAAAAATGGATATCTTTGAATTATAGTGCCGGAGGAGAATGTTTAAAAACCCATAAACTTCCATGGGAAAAAAATCTGTCTTGGAATTAGTACAACTTAGAAAGCAGGATGGCAAAAGTGGGTCACGTGCACTTCGGCATGTTATCAGGAAGGATGAGTCTCCCCAAAGGACAAAGCACTTGGTAACGTAGAGGGTTAGTGAAAAAGTAAGATCCTCACCACGAGAGATTAACACGGTGGCTGCAACAATGGGCTCAAATACAGTAACAGTTGTAAGGATTTCATAACTAGGAAGTGTTTCATTCTGTGGCACACAGGGTCACCATGTGTGTAAACCAAGAAGATGGAACTTAAAAACAAGAAATCTGTGCGGCTGAATACAAGTACTGTATACAAAATAGGAATCTATTTAGTAAGTTTTCCTCTCACTGGTATGTTGCTGTTTGTTGTTGCTGATGTTGTCAGGTGCTGTCTACTCAGTTCCTATCTCATAGCTACCATGTGCAGAAGAAAGAAACCCTGACTGGTCCCGCACTCTCCTCACTACTGTTCATCGTTGCAGCCACTGTGTCAATCCACCTCATGGAGAGCCTTCCTCTTTTCAGTCTTTTTTTCTCTGCAATTATTTTATGTGGATCTAGGTTTGTACAAATATGCAAATGAATCGTTTATAATAAAAAATACTAGAGAAGCTACTATTAGAAAAAAGAAGAGCAAAATTTTCTTAGTAGATAAAATATGAAAAGGTCTCTGTTCAGAACATGACAGAGTAATGGCGTGGCTCCAGTAATACAATCTGCATCCCAGAGAATAAGGACAGTGGCATTTCTGAATCTGATAACAGACAGTGCACCACATATTTCTTTCTGCTTTTGATTAAGAACCTATCTGTGCAAGTGAGGCCAGTGCTAGAAGGAAAAGATAATAAACTGTTAGAACTATTTCAAAATAGTAGCAATGATTAAAACTACTCATCAAACAATGTTAGTCTTCAACCACCCTATAACAAGATCCTATTGCTATCTGTCATTGAATCAGCAGACTGATTATAAGAGGAAATAGCAAAATATATGAATTCCAGATGATCGATGACGATGACTTTTCAGAAGATTGTGTTTTATAAAAGGAACATGAACAACCACTAAATTATTTCCAGGATGAGTTGGCATTTGTTTTTGTTTGCTTGTTCACAATAGTACTGGCATAGACGAAATTAAGAGAGCTGCATCGCAGAATGATTTTAAACCTCCTCTACATGAAGATCTCCCTTCTCCTGATGTTTCATCATGTGTTCCAGAGATAAGGTCTACTCTTCAGAGTGCTTTACCACTTCGCACATGCTTATGGGAGATCGGCACTGCCCCGGCCCTGAGTGCTTTCTCAGATGTTTGTGAGCCTTACATCCCATTTTCAGTCTGGATCCTGGTTAATTATAGAATTAGTTGATATTTTATAATTTCATGAAAATTGTCACTCTGTAGAGTTCATAGTTTTTAAGAGAAATGTCAAAGGTCAGTACTTTCCACAGACTTAAAGTGTCATGGTTTAGAGTCAGAAGTATGAAGATCAATCTTGCCATTTCCTCACTGTGTGACCACAGACCAAGAATTCACCTTCTCTGGGCATAGTTTTTCAGTAGCCCAATAATAATAATAATAATAATAATAGTTCCCTTCCTGCTTTTCCCCCATGTCATCATTAGGATCAAATGAGGTGGTCATGGCAAAAGCACTCGGCAGTCTTGCTACGTGAGGCTTTGCAAATGAAAGGTGCTATGGAGAGTATGCCTATTAACAAAGAACATTCTTGACATAAATAAAAACTATTTTAATACTGATAACAAATTATATAATGACTAAGTCACTACAATGATCAAATCATATGACCCCACAAATCATTGGTATGACTATTGACTGTATTCTTTCCATCAAAAAGAAGCCAATGATAAAAAATGTGAGTACTTAACCAGGAGAATCATAAGGTTTAATGGAAGTACTATACTTCTTCTATTTTCTTTTTTCCCCTATTTTATTTTCCTACTTCTTTGTATATAATTAAGAAAGTCTGATAACCCATTCACATTACAATATTGTCTTTTTCCATCTAAGTGTACCTCTGAATGATCAGAGGGCTATCAAAGTTGAAAGTAAGAAGAGCGAACTGTCGATGGTAGAGTTCTGTCATCAGAGAAAGCTTGCCCTTCCTTTGCTCACATGTAGAAAGCAACAATATGCTCTTCGCAAATCCAAAATCTGCGTTTGTCAGATTAATGGGACCAAAGAAAACAAGATGCCCTTTGTTCAACCTGGAGACCACATGGCAGAAACACAAAACAGTGGGCAGGTCAGAAAGTCCAGTTCTGTCCTACTGTTCGCTACTTCTCACAACAAAGGACTAGTGCATGCGCTCCAGTTTTCCCCTTTCATAGTTCAGCAAAGTTTCCTGTGCCCTATGGATGGCAAGGATGCATTAATTATGTGACTTCACATATAAATACACGCTCCATCGTACTGTTGCCAGTATGTGCACTACACTTCAGGAATTGTAAGAGCTTCTATCGCCATACATGGCTGATCATAAGGAGTGCTGCATTGTTTCTATGTAGGCAAAGCATTGATGAGCACCAAATCTGCAATTAGAGTTTTTCCCATTTGATGAATATAAGAAGTGTTTCTGAAAGCTATTCTTGTATCAGAGCAGTTATCAATAACTTCACTCTACACGAAATTAACTTTCAACCTTGTACAAATCTATACCACTGAAATCCAAATGAGGACCGCCCTAGTTCACCTTTCCATTACTTGAATCCCCAAATGACTACAAGTCACACCAATGCCACCTGATGGGAGGAGAAAAATGTTGGAGGCAATAGGAAATGTAGAATAAGAAAGCATTTAGCCAACTGTGACTAGAATAATTTGATTCTGAAATTTTATTTAAAAAGAGGGAAAAGAGGCTCCTCTTCCCTGGGCTTTGGCAAGCAGGTTAAGCTTCAAAGCGAGCTTTTCTCTGTCTCTCCAGCTGACCCCAGCTTGCACCCAGCAGCAGCAGCAGCCTGAGTAAACTGGAGACCAGGATAAGACTCCAAAAGCAGACATTGGGGAATCAAAGAAAAAAGGCACAAAAAGGAGTACATTCTAGAAATGCTGCAACACTTTTAAATGCAACATTTTTGAAGCCACATCATCCAGTTTACATTAAGGATAGGATGAAAGTGGACAGAACCTCTTTTAGAGAGAAGAGCAGAAAATAACCAAGATGAAGCTACAACTATTGCTGTTGGGGTGCGACAGCAAGCCGATTCTCATTCATAGTGACCGAGTAAGACGAAGTGGAACTGTCCTCAGAGGGTTTCCCAGGCTGCAGTCTTTATGGGGAGACATAGCCAGGCTGGGTTCTCCTGCAGAGTCCCTATGTAAGTTTGAGTTGCCATCCTTGCTGTTAGCCAAGCCCAGGAGTGCTCCTATTAGCTTACAAGTGGATTTTACCATAAGGGCCAGAGCAATCCCCTACACGCGATGCTGCTGTCAGCTGGGAAATGGAGGGAGAGCTTTGAGAATCATAATCGATGAGTGATATCTCTACGGGTCATCTAATAGTAAAGTTTCAGCTACTTAGCACCCCTGGCTGGATAGATATATGAAGGTTACCCCCAAAAAAACCATAATTGCTCTGGGCAGAGCGGATCTTTTGTAGAACATATTTTTCCCACTAGGCGAGCATCAAGCAACTGCTCTGAGTTAGTGCACCCAATGGCATTGCCTGGGAAGCTTCTCTCTGGTCACAGTGAATGTTTTCGTAAAGGCAGTTTTGCTCGAACCTCATTCTTTGTGATGGCCATGTAAGAGAACAGCCTGCAACTGTGAAATTTTGTTTCCTGCTCAGGAAAATGCCGCAGAAACTGTTGTGATGTTTAACACAGCTTACAAGCAGAGTGCAATGGGGAAACTTCAAGTGTGCGAGTGGTTTTCTTGTTTCAAGAAAGGGAAAATGTCAATTGACGACAAACCTCATTCTGGACATCCATCAACTTCCTGAATGAACAAAAATGTTGACTCATAGTGCATTTGGAGTTACTTCCACCAGGGCAGACTGCTAATCAAGCTTTCTATTTAGAGGTTCTGAAAAGACTGAATAACCGTGTGCGACAAAAAAAGGTCTGATTTGTGGCAGGAGGACGGGTTTTTCCACCGCGACAATGCACCTGCTCATGCAACCATCTCAATCTCTTGCCCCACGCACCTTACTCACCTGACCTCTCTCCATACACCTTCGTTTTGTTTCTGTGAATGCAGAACATGAAAGGACAGCAATTTGATGACGCAGAAGTGGAGAAGAAGAAAATGAAGGAGGTGCTGTCACCCATCCAAACAGATGAGTGTTAAAAATGTTTCCAAGAATGGAATCACAGATTTGACAAATGTACTAAATGTAATGGAGAGTACTTTGAAGGTGATAAGGTTGTTTTGTAAAAAAAATGTAAATACATGGCTTTGAAAAAAAATCTGGGTTTTATTGGGAACCCCCTCATAGCAATCCACACTGGAGAGTACAGACAAATTGAGTTGGAGATAAGACGGTGTATTGAAACTCAAACTACAATATTATGAATAAAAATTATGACCAGGAAGCCAAAGTAAATGATAAAAAAGTAGGGAAAAAATAGAGAATAGAGTTCAGATGACTCAAATGTCCAAGTCTGATACATATCTGGAGGGCCTCAACTGGAGTATATTCAAGGGAAAAGGGACCGCCCCGTCTCCCGGCTCTCACCACCTCAGTGACATTCCGAGGAAAGAGCAGGCACTTCTGTGCCTTTGGCCTCAGAACAGTATACAAATGCTTGGAACTTCTAGTAACAACCCCACTGGAAGATTCTGATCAATCTCCTAACATTAACAGCTAAAAAATAAATAAAGCACAATCTCTGACCTCCCAATGTATATATTCAAGGATAAAGCCATATTAGATCACCATCTCTGAGATCGAGTTTTGCTTGCAGCAATTTTATTAGAATGTGCTCTTGGGATGGATACCTGTACCAAAATGAGAACACCAGATTTCGCCAATGAAGAAGTTTTGCGGCCATGCATTTGCAGTAGAACCATTTGCCTTTTGCCCTCAGCAAAAGCCCCAGAGTGCTCTGGAACTGAAATAACTCTTCAGAGTACCCTAAAGTGAGGCAGTGGAGCCTCCAGAGTTGACCCTGCACATCTGACTAGTCTTTGGATGTATATTGTCATGGGGAAAGGGGCACAGCTTCTTTTAAGTTAATGGCAGTCCCCAGAGACTCAGTTGTAAATCAACTGCAGCCAACATTTCCCAACAGCTGGGTATATGAGTGTCTTGATCTTAAGGGTGCAATCTTAGCCACACATCACAGTCTGCTGCAGCCATACACACAAAAGACAGGAAAGCTTTAACCCTGGTGAATGGATCCGCTGCACAATGATTTGCACAGATAGTAGAAAGGGAGCATATTTCTGATCACCCTCCCCTGTTCGATGAGTCTCTTTTCTGATTTGGGAGCCCTGGTGGTGCAATGGCTACGATCCGCATGGCCGGCAGTTCAAAATCACCAGCAGTGCAATGATCCAAGAGAACACAAGAAAAACAAATCCTAACAGCTGCCATGTGGCAATCCCAGTTGTATTGGGATATAATCATTAACTTTGCTGCTCTGGAATTTACAGTGGAAATAATGTCATTCACTAACATGATTCCGTAACTTTGCAAATTAAGTCTCCATCAAGTGCATTCAAGATTTGCATTTGAAAATTAGGGACGAGGATTAGGGAATTATCAGAGGGTTTAGGGGTTGCCTCTGTTTTCCAAAATATATTCAGACTTATCTTTCAAAATAAAAATCTATTGCTAGCACCACATAGAAATCTGTCTGTCATTAATCTATGGTTTTATAAAGATTTTTTTTCTTGAAGACCATGATTTTCACTGTCTTATTTGTGCTGTACATTATGCTAGCTTAATTTTTGAATAAAAATTTCATTTCCAATTAGATCAAACCACTTATTTAGAATACTGAAATGTCCTTGTTCTGGTTCTTCGTGATGCTGTAACTAAATTTTCACAGATCTAACTGAAAAGGCTCAAGTTCTAATTTCAAATATACCTAATAATCTAAGAGAAGATATATTTGACTATATTACTTTAAATAAGGATTTTTTTCATACTGCTTGTTTTTGTGGTGTTAATTTACATGTATATAAAACAACAGTCTTAATTGTAAAACAAGTAGTGTCTTATTTCTTTCCATTTGCTTTTATTGTTTTGTAAACTACTGTAGTTCCTTCCCCAAGACGAAAACAGTTATCTTTAAATGGCTGACATCTTATACACATGGTCGAAAATAGATGACTTTGTTCACCCTGGAATTCAAAGTTATATTCTGGGTCCCTTGGCATTCCCATCAGTTGACATTTTTATTTTTATTTATTTTGTTAGTTGCCTTTTTCTCATGAGAATGGGCACCATGGTTCCAATAGGACTTCAGGAAGGGAATACATGCTTAACACCTATTTACCTTAAGATGAAATAGGCACGTGTTATCTAAGATTCCTTTGTTGCTATAGCCTCCCCTTGGGGATTTGTCTATTATTTTACACTTTTGCAATACATCTTTATACCAACATTCAGCCTACATTAGCTTTCTACTTTCTTTCAAATGTGGGAATCAATTCTTGAGGATGGTAATAAGACACAAGCCTCAAGGAAAGATCCCAGCAAAGGTAGTTTTACATAAGCAGGTGACCCACTGTCATCGAGTCGATTCCCACGCCTAGCCCGAGATCTGGGTCTGAGACTGTAGAACTTTACAGGAGCAGACAGCCACACTGTTCTCCTGTGAAGTTGGGCTGCACACCTTAGCCCACTTCATGCGATCGTGTATATCCTGTGAAGACCATCCACCATGCAGTCTTGTAGCAAAGGCTATTGGAAGGGGGATAATTTCAATATTTTTAAAATATATAATTATATCCAACTATAACTCATTGAGCTAATTGCAAATTCTGCTATTCAAATCCACCAGCCACTCTGCAGAAGATGATGCAATCTACTCTTGGCTAAAGATTCCCAGCTTCAAAAGCCCAACAGGGCACTGCCACTCTGTCTACTCTACCATGACTCAGAATTGCTTCATTGGCAGAGGTGGGTATATAATTCTTCAACTGTAACAAAGTTGAGACTGACACGATAAAACAGACTAGGGGGCAAATAATGTATGATGTGTGTTATTATTAGTCGTTATATTGATATTAATAATTCTCATGAAGAAGTAAACTGTTCCTTATTCATAAGACCTAAAAACAGCCATATTTTTATAATCATTCAATCACAGAAAACACGAAGAATGCTGGATTTTAGTTGAACACAGAATTTAAGTATGTACATTTCAGTTTAACTATACTGGCAAATGCCTGGGATGTGGTTTAGTTTTCTTTCTAGCTATATAAAGGAATCTAACCAATTCTCCTCGTTACATACAATACAGCATTTTTACTCACTCAGCCCAGGAAGCTTTCCTCTGCCTCTTTCTTAATCCATCTTTTGAGCCATGTTAGTCCAGCTTGAAATGAAGATCACTTTCATGGAAGCAAGGGTTTTCTAACTCTGAAGACAGTGCTTTCTCACACAATCTGGGGAATTTTTAAGTACATTGAGTTGTTACCCTATATAGATATATTCAACTGTACCACCTTATAAGGATTATAAGTATTCCTCCCCTAAGAAAACGTCCTGTGTAGAACGCCTGAAGTCCCTGACTTACTGTGTATTTGAGTTGCAATGAACTGCATTTATGACTTATGAATATTTTATTTTGTTTTTTGCACACATGATCAAGTTGTGGCATGTGATTTGCCGATGCTGTCATTCTTGGATGTTCATTCATAAATATTCAATACTCCGACTTACTCTTGCCCAGAATCCTGCCATGTGGCACACTGTGGCCTGGTCTACAGTGAAGTTGGGGTCAGTGTCAGGAGTGGTAATAGATGGAAACTTCTAAGCATTTGACCAAGATAATATGTTGAAAGGGATCAGTGAGAAACTCATCCACTCAGCAAGAACTCTATATTTCAAACTTATCACCAATGAGGAGCTGATCGCGAAGAAAGAAAAATTGACAGGTCAGGATTTTAGGGGTTTTGAAGATGGGAATGGAGGCTGAAAAAAAAAAGAAAGAATGAGAAAGAAATAGAGAAGTTGTCAAAAAATTTTACAGTGAAGGGATTATCTAGAGGTGTTTAGCTAAAGTAAATCAGGGGGCTTCATTGCTCAAAAGCATGGACCCAAATGATAACTGCTTTGCTAAAGCCCATACGCAGAAGCAGGTACACTGAGATGCTATCCTGATGTTATTCTAAAGGAAAAAAAGGAAAGAACCATATAAATAGTTTTCAATAATTTTCTGACAAGATGCCCCATGCTAATTCCCAAGGATAATTCAGATGATCCAGAAAGTTCCACACATTGAATTATTATAGCAGTTGATAAACTGCCAATGCTGTCCAACCCTTCTTCATAGTGAAAATAAATTTTATGATTTGTGAATTTTGTATGCATGCATGTATGTATGTATTAAAATATACCTGTAAGTTTATATGTAATATTTCTAATACCCAAAGAAATATATATATAGGATTTATAAAGTTATGAATGAATCGTAAAAGGCAATAATATGGAAACAACATTAAAAAGGTATTCGATTATGGCAGAAGTGACTTATAGAATGGAACCCCATAGTAAGTCAGGGGACTTCTTGTATTTAGCTTGGAAACAAATATAAGTGAATCATGGCACCCCAGTTAATCCCACAGGTAATTCTTTCCACTTACCTCTCTTAACACTGGACAAACCTAGGCATCTACTGCTGATAAGTTGGAGTGAGACTCAAACACAATTTCCTCAGTCTGTTCAACTCATTTCCATGCCTCACTCACCCATAACTAATACTATGCCTTCCTCCTAGGCTTGTCTACATGCCATGTTCTCAACTCCGCCTTCAGTTAATCATCTTGAGCAGCTTTATTGGTTGATGTAGAGACCACGCTGTAGTTACACACTAACCCTAAAATCACCATGACCAAACATCACAAAGATTTATGTCTCAACGATTCATTTATTTAGTTATAATACATAAAAGATTTATTTTATGAAGCCTGATGGAAATCCGGTATCTCTCCAGGTATCTAGTCTCCATGCGTGACTTTGGACCTCTGGCTATGTCCATCTTGTGGTTCTTGCATCTAAACAAATACAGTGGATGAGGTGATGAGTGGATTGCATTGATGCTTCTCTGCGCTTTGGCTCCAACGTGACCCCAAAACTTGCACTCTCCGTGTTTGGGCCATAACTAGCTGTACTGTTCTGGATCTCAAGTGGGACAGGGAACGTTGAGTGTCTTTTTCTGTTGGTAAAGCTCTCGTTATGCTCAGCAGTTTAACAATATGTAGGAGATTAAGTGATAGAAACTTCAAGGATCAGTGCCTGCTGACCCTTTAAGTAAAGAGAGAATCAAAAGCATGGGCAGTCCTTGAAAGTGGATTTTTTGTTTGTGTTTTTAATAAAATATGTGTAGCTATTGAATTAAATCACTAATATCTTAAACTATTTGAACTCTCATAAATAGATATGAAAAATGATGTTAAGAATTCTTCAGATTTTTAAAAGCTAATCATCATACCACTTTAACCTTTATTTTAAAAGGGAGAGGTTAATATCAATGGAGAGACACTGATGATGTAATACATGTTTGATATATTTTTCTCTTTCTTAGTGCCCTGGATTGGCTGTGTTCGTATTCTAAATAAACTCACTCTCATCGATGTGATGCTGAACCTACAGAACAGAGTAGCACTACCCCTGTGGCCTTCTGAGACTGCAACACTTTACGTGAGTAGAAAGCCCTGTCTTTCTCCCATGGAATGGCTGCAGCTTTAGAACTTTGGCCCTTGAGGATCAAACCCAATGTTTAATCACTATGCCAACAGGGCTCCTTTCAATTAGCAAATAGTAGGTGTTATCTTTTGTTTCTTGACAGTCCAGAGGACAGGAAGCACTTACTGATGAAGATCAAAGACTGGAGTCTTCAATATAGATTGCACCTCAACATAAACACGACTTCGTCAAATCTAGAGAAATCTGCATTACAATACATGGGAAAAGATGGAGGTATTCAGGGATTCCGTTTTATCTGGATTCACATTCAACACTCATGGAAGTGGCCATCACAAAAGGACATGTTGCATTGGGCAAATCAGCTGCCCAAGACCGCTTTAAACTCTTAAAGAGTAAATAGGTCACTTTGAAGACTAAGGTGGGCCTGACCAGGGCCAAGCTGTTTTTAATTGCCTCATCAGCATGCAAAGCCGGACAACAGGTGAGGAAGGCCAAAGAAGAACTGATACTTTTGAATTATGCTCTTTGATAAGAGTGGTAAGTGGCACGAGCTATCAGAGAATGGGCAGATATGTGTTGGAAGAACCATACGGAGATGGTCTTACGGAGTGAGAACGACTTGACTTTGTATCGCGCACTGTGGCCATGTTATCAAGAGAGACCAGTTCCCGGGAAGACCACCAGGCCTGATCACGTAGGGCGTGAGTGCCACAGAGTAAGTCTTTCACTCGTTGGACTAACCAGTGACTACAAAAATGGTGAGGAAGACACAGGACCAGAAACATGTTTCCATGTTTCCTTCTGTTGTATATAGACTTGCAATAAGTCAGAACTTGTTGACACTGAATAACAACACCAAAATGACTACTTATCTATATTCAGATTTAGGTAATCATTGATTAGTTATCAACACCTACAGTGTCCAAATTCAAGCTAGAAAACAGAGTCAGCCCGATCCTCCTTCATTTTCATTTTTCATACACAAGCAATCACTAAATCCTGTCAATTCCACTTCTCCAATATCGCTCAGATCTGTTCATTTCCTGGTTTCTCCCTTGTGATATCTTATTTCACAGCCTTGCCATCCTTCATCTGTATAACGGTGAAAACCTTCTAACGGTTTCCCTGAATCTCATGGTGCACATCTCGAATGCAGTCTCTGCTTTTCACCTGTACTTTGTATACACAGTATTGTGTGTTTGTGTAAATGGACATTGCCAACTAGATTCAGAAAGCCAAATTCCTTAACATAGGATAGGAAGGCATGATGACACTCGGCTTACCTCTTCCGTCTCATCACTGCCTAAGTTACCCACAGCAACTACTGAGAGCTTCTCCTGGGCCGACCTTCTCTCACTATTGGAAAGATCTCTATAGACCTCCTTATGCCTAACATCCTGTCCCCCCGGGCTCACACTGTTGTTAGAGTTGGTTCTGACCCACAGTGACCTATGCACAACAGAACAAAGACACTGCCCAGTCCTGAGCCAGCCTCACACTTGTTGCTATGCTGGGGTCCATCCTTGCAGCCACTGTGTCAATCCGTCTCGATGAGAGCCTTCCTCTTCCCATGTCCCTCTTCTTCACCAAGCGCAATGCGCTTCTCCAGGGATTGCTCTCTCCTGACATGTCCTAAGTACATGAAGCGACACCTTGCCTTCCTTGGCTCATCCCCCTGACCAGTTTCTATTTGCCCTGCAGGCTTTGGTCCAGCAATTGCTCTAAAGAGCGGAGAGGTCTTCTTCTTCGGGGTTTCACGCCTTGTTCAGGCCCCAGCAGAGTCCTTGTCACACTGATGATAATTGCTTCTTTTCTGTGAATCTTTTCAGCTGTGTCAACATTGTCCAAACTGTAGTCCAAAGATCAGCCATTTCTGGATTTTTAGAAAGTTTGGTATATTTTTAGATTCCAAGATATTTCAGATGTCTGGAATCGGTATCTCCGAGAGTTCGGTCCAGAATAGACTTTCTACTCCCATAAAGAGTTACAGTGTTAGAAACCCATAAGGGCAATTCTACTCCATCCTAGAGAGTCACTACGATGTGGAATGGACTGGATCAGAGTGGGTTGGGTTGGGTTTGATTGGCTGGGTTTCGTTGTTTGGTTTGGTTTGGTTTGGTTTGGTTTGGTTTGGTTTGGTTTGGTTTGGTTTGGTTTGGGGCCCATGTGACATCTACTGAAGCAAAAATTGAAAACAATTAAATTAGGTGGCAGGTCATTTTGGAAACAAACTATGACTACTATTTTCTCCACTATTTCTGGTCATGTCTAACATAACGTCGGGTCTGGTCGGGAGACAGAAGAGCATGAAAGTTTCAATCCACCCACATCTGTTTGTCCAGTACCGAAAGAGAAATGGTCTTTATAAAACTCAGCAAATATTCAGTTGATTAAAGGTACAAAAACAACTTGAGACTTACACATTTATCATGGAATTATTTTATGAAATGCTTCTAATTTACCCTTTTCCTTGTGCTTTTATTTCTAATTATTATGTGCAGAAATGTTATATACATTCTGGTTTTCATTTCCAAAATTGTCTTGCATTTTCCTTAAGATAAATAGGTGATTCCTAAACATTTATTCAGGTTTTCTTTTTTAAATAGCCTGCTAAAACTGTCTGAAAATACTCCAGATACCTTAGGTGTTAATGTACCTATTTCACAAATTCATTCGTTTGTTTACTGGGTAAATATTTAGAAGATTAAGCACAGTGTTAGATGTAGGGTATACAGTGGTAAATAAAAATATACATAATTCCTCCCCTTCTATTGCTATTACTGTTATGGAGACAAATAGATATATGTGTTGGTGGCACTAAAATAAAGTAAGAAGATTAAGAAATATTTTGGCAGTTAAATCAACAGTAACTGTTGATAGATTACTAGGGAAGAAGTGTCCGGGTAAAGTGGGTTTAGGGAGGAAGGAGAGTGAGTTAGAAAACATTTATGATAAGAGGAAACACTGAAAGAAATACAACTTAGTAAAGGGAGATCATGGAAGTTCAGTTTAGAACAGTTTAGGTCAAAACACCTGTGAAAGATTTAAGTGGAGATGTAAGTAAGTATTTAGTTAATTCATATGATAGTTAGATCCCAGAGAAGGCATGTTCCCTCAGCTGCGTTCTAAGATGAAGAAAAGTGGTATTTATCTTTTTTTATTATTTGATCAATGACCACTGTCCATTTTTACAAATGACGTGAAAGCCCCGATAGCTTCTATATTCACCTTTTACCATGTTGCCTAATTATTCTCAAGAAACTCAGAGAACAGAAAAATATATTCAATTTCTAAAGTAATTCATATTTGAATTGAAGTAAATTATTATATATATATATTTAATTCCAGACTTGTCAGTTTGTAAAGTATGAATAAAATAAATTGCATTCGAATCCAAAGTACTTTATACATTTATTCTCCTTTCACTGTTGAATAATCCTGATGTTTCTCTGTGTGGTTTTATAGACTCCAAATGGAATGCAAATTTCCATGACAACTCTTTCTATAGAAATGGATAAATTAACAACTGCTCTTAACAAGGATTCCCCTAGCAACAACTTGATGGTTAAATAACAACAATAATTTTTATTAAGAGTTTAGTGCTTTTTCACATGACATTTTAGGTGATTCAGCTAGGAGATAAATACTATTATAATCCCCATTTTACAATTTTATTAAAAAGTGATATTTAAGAGAAATTGAGTAACTTTCTTGAGTCACAAAATTAGAGAGTGACAAAAAGGAGACCTAAAAATATGCCACCTGGCATCAGAATTTCTGTTAAGGACAAAACTACCAAAAGCTGTGAGTAATATAAAAGAACATAACACATCTAAATAATGTATAGCCTAGGTTATAAGAAGTACAGAAATGAGGTAAATAAGAACTCTGTATCTATAATTTATAAATACAATTTAACCAATAGTACATATGCAAACACACGGTCATCAAGTTGATTCCAATTCATAGCAACCCAACAGGACAGAGTAAAACTGCTCCATCGCTTTTCAAGGCTGAAAATCCTTACAGAAGTGGACTGCCACGCCATTCTTCTGCAGAGAAGCTGGTAAATTTGAACTACCAAGTTTTCAGTTAGCAACTGAGTGATTTAATCACTATGTCATTCAGGCTCTTCTACAAAAATATATAAATATGAGAAGGTACCCCCCCAAAAAAACAAACAAACAAACAAACAGAGTTTCACTGGGCAGAGTGTAGCTTTTGAAGTAAGCATTTTTCCCACTAGGCAAGCATCAAGCAACTTGCTCTGAGTTAGGGAACCCAGTGCCATCTCCTGGGAAGGTTTCCTCTGGTCACAGTGAACTTTCTTATAAAAGTAGTTTTACTCGAACCTCATTTTTTGTGAAGGCCAATTTAAGAGAACAGAGTGCCACTGTGAAATTCTGTTTCCTGCTTGGAAAAAATGTCAGAGAAACTGTTGTGATATTGAACACATCTTACAAGGACAGCACTATGATAAAAACTCAAGTATACAAGTGATTTTCTCGTTTCAGAAAAGGTGAAATGTCGATTGATGACACACCTCCTCTGGACTTCTGTCAACTTCCTGAATGAACAAAAATGTCAATTCGTAGTGCATTTAGAGTTCATTCCACCAAATAAGACTGTTAATCAAACTTTCTATTTGGAGGTTCTGAAAAGATTGCATAACAGTGTACAACAAAAAAAGGCCTGATTTTGGCAGACAGGGGACTGGTTTTGCCATCATGACAATGCATCTGGTCACACAACCATCTCAGTGTGGCAGTTTGGACAAAAAAACCAACATGCCTCTCTTGCCCCACACAACTTACTCACGTGCCCTCACCTCATGCAACTTCTTCTTGTTTCCGTGAATGAAAAGGGACCTGAAAGGACAGCAATTTGGTGACATAGAAGAGGTAAAGAGAAAAATGAGGGAGGGCCAC
Organism: Echinops telfairi; assembly: GCF_000313985.2. Taxonomy (NCBI): domain Eukaryota; kingdom Metazoa; phylum Chordata; class Mammalia; order Afrosoricida; family Tenrecidae; genus Echinops; species Echinops telfairi. The sequence goes on along the minus strand of NW_022103896.1, from coordinate 50,128,225 downwards.
GGGACACAGCATCCCTCACTGAACCATGGCACTTCGGGGGACAGCACTGGAGACACAGTGCGGGAATAGTGCATGGTCTGACCCCATCACGCTGGGGCGAGGCACTGAGGGCATGCAGCAGAGCAGCAGGGGGAGCAGAGTGATGAAACCCTTGGGGAATACCAAAAATAGACTTGGGAGACAGAGTGTGGCACCCCATCAGACTTGATTGGAAAACTCTCGTAAAGGCCAACAAATAGACCTTGAACTACTTATAAGCTTTTCCATTTTTGATAGTGGCTTTCTTTTTCTTATTGCTATTTTGTTCTTGGTTTCTGCTGTTGTTGTTATTGTTTTTGCTGGCTTTTACTTCCTTTGTTGTTTTATTTGGTTTTGCCTGGTTTTTGCACTTATTAATGCATCTGCATGTCTGTCTAGATAAGATAGGCGGGATAAATAATTTGGAAATGAAAAGACCTGAACCAATGATTCCAGGGGCAATACTGGAGAAGGCGAGGTGGGAGAAAGAAATGGGGGGGAGGCGGGAGCAGACCAATCCAGGGACAAGGGAACAATAAGTCAACTAAAATCAATGGAAGGAAGGGCATAGGATGCTTAGTGGAGCTCAATCAAGGGCAATGTAGCAGTGAGGAATTACTAAACCCGAATGAAGGCCAAACATGATGGTGGGACAAGAGGGAAGTAAAAAGGAAATAGAGCAAAGAACCAGGAAGCAAAGGCCATTTATAGAGGCCTAAATATGGACATGTACATATGTAAATATATATATATATATAAAATGAGAGGGGACTAGATCTATGTACTCATATCTATATGTTAAGAATTAAGGTTGCAGATGGACATTGGGTTTCAAATCAAGTACTCCCTTAACACAAGAACACTTTGTTCTAACAATCCAGCATTCTATGATGCTCACTTTCCCAACATGATCACTGAAGACAAAGTGGGTGCATAAGCAAATGTGGTGAAGAAAGCTGACGGTGCCCTGCTATCAAAAGATATAGCATCTGGGGTCTTAAAGACTTGAAGATAAGCAAGTGGCCATCTAGCTCAGAAGCAACAAAGCCCACATGGAAGAAGCACACCAGCCTGTGTGATCACCAGGTGTCAATGGGATCAGATCTCAGGCATCTAAGACCCAGAATAAAACCATACCCAAGGTGAATGAGAGAGTGCATGGAGTGGAGACCCAATGCCCATCTGTAGACAATTGGACATCCCCTCACAGAGGGGTCACAGGGAAGAGATGAGCCAGTCAGGGTGCAGTATAGCACCCATGAAACACACAATTTTCCTCTAGTTCTTTGGTGCTTCCTTCACCCCACTATCATGACCTCAATTCTACCTTACAAGTCAAATTACACCAGAGCATGCACACTGCTACAGATAAGAGCCCACAGCAATGGGGATCCAGGATAGATAAACCCCTCTGGGTCAACAAGGAGAGTAGAGATAGCAGGATTATTAGGGGAGGGTGGGGGGAGAAAGGGGGAATCAATCACAAGGATCAATTTGGAATCCCCTCCCAGGGGGATGGATAATAAAAGTGGGTGGGCAGCGAAGGAGGACAATGTAAGATATGGAAAAAATAATCTATAACTTATCAAGGGTTCATAATGGAGGGCTGGGGAGTGAGGGAGAAGAAATGGGGAGCTGATATCAGGGCCTCAAGAGGGAAGAGAATGCTTTGAAAATGACGATGGTGGCATATGTGCAGATGTGCTTGACACATTGGAGGAATGTATGGATTGTGATAAGAGATGTAAGAGCCTCCAATAAAAGTACTTTAAAAAATAAAATAAAAAGCCCGGCTCCAGCCAAGACAGTGGCAGGGCTAAGGTCAACCCCTAGCCGGCCTCCACTGTGGTAAGCCAAAAGAGCCCCCAGCCCCTCAAAACCTAGTGGATCTGTGCTTACTTATATTTATGATGCTCCTCCTGTGACCCAGCAGTGTGGAATTGCCCTCTTAGTAACTCTCCTGGGCTGATTTCTGCAGAATCCCTCTGATACCAGCCCTGGTGCTGAAGATCAGCTCTCTGGTGGTGGACGGATTTGCTTCTAGATTTCCATTCTGTTCCAGTGGTCTCCAGGTCTGCCATTGTGCTGTCCGATGGCTGTGGCTGAATGGCTGGTAGAAGCAGGAAGACAGCCTGCGATATCTAGGAGGACTTTGAGGGTGTCTGGAAAGGCAGAAGGAGGGATGGGGGCTCATGTGCCTAGAGGGAACGGGCGCCCCACATATTGGAGAAATGCAGGGAGGATTTCTGTCAAGCTAGAAAGGGTTTCTCCCAGACT
>NW_022103896.1:50115818-50124823 GCF_000313985.2 Echinops telfairi | reverse complement strand
TATTTTAAATATATCCTCATAATATGAAAAATATTATAATAATATTTAGATAGTTTATAATCCAACCAAAAGGGGAAAGGGAAGGGTAATAGGAAGGAAAGAATATGAGAAAAGCTGAGGACCTACCACACCATTTGCCCTACCAAAGGCAAAGAAGCCTTTTCTTCTTAAACCTCACTCATCATTCCCTTTTACTCTGTCTAAGGACATGGGTATGGTTTGTATTGGCTAGTTTCTGGAGTACCATGGGCTCATATTTTACAGAAGTATAAAGGAAACCCCCGGAGAGTTTTGGTTTACATTCTCAGTTTTAACATTGATGGAAAAACTGAAGTAGGTCCCCCAGAGAGCTGAGGTGTCAATGAACTGATGCCTGTGACACTTTGAAAGACGGGGATTTACACTCACTCAAGTTTCACTCATTGGAAGTACTCACTAAAATGTAGGTCTTACAACCAGTAGGAAAGTATCGTTTTCCTTGGTCTCCCTCCTTTTATGTATATCTTCCTGAAGAATTTTACTGGAAGATGCAGTGGTAGGATTCAGAGATTCCTGGCAGCATGGTCTAAAAATATAAACATAAATATAACCCTAACTATAACCCCATTCCATTATCTCTAACATCTACATTAAGCCAGAACTTTGAACACAATTGATCCTCTGATTTGCTCATACCTCTGTTGGTATTATTATGCTTTCTACACTGGGAAGCTCACAATTTAGCATTTTAATATACAGTAAATCAGATTTTCCAGCCAAGATTTTACACCCAAAACCCATCCTCTCTGAGCTAACCCTGTGTGTGCTAGAGATGTTTGTGGGTATGTCAGAGAGTTATTTACGCAGCTTCTGCTTTGATTCCTGGTGCTACAGTATATAAGTGTATAACCTTGAGCAACTCTCAAAGTTCAATCACTCCTGTTACTACATCTGTGGGAAATGGGGATGCTAGCTTATGACAAGGATTAAATTATATATATATCCTAGAAATGGTTGGACCAAAACCTGACACACAGAAAAACTCTAGGATACTAGAGGAGATACCCCAATTCCCATTTTATTAACCTTTTATTAACCTGATAGAAATGATCACAATCCATTCCTAATCTATATTCTCTCATTGTGTTTACTGAAATATCACATATATTTTATGAAAAGAATACCTATTGTTTTAGTGTAATTCTGTTCTTTGTAACTCATTTTTATCTCCTCTCTATCCATTTTGCTTTCAGTAGTTAATTCCTCAGAATTTCTTCTTATTACTCTGTTCTTAGTCTGTAAGCTCTGCTAAGACCTTTTTACTTTGGGTGACCATGCTGGTACTTAAAATACCAGTGATATAGCTTCCAGCATCACAGCAACACACAAGCTACCACAATATTACATACTGACGGGACTGTATCTTCCCACCATACTTATTCAATCTGTTTGCTGAGCACATACAGAATCTGGGTTACATGAAGAAGAATGAGGCATCAGTTTGAAAAAAGGCTTATTAAAAAACAAGGGTATTTGATGTCTGATACCTGATCCCATCAATACCTCATGATCACACAAGCTGATGTGCTTCTTCCATGTGGACTTTGTTGCTTCTCAGCTAGATGGCCGCTTGTTTATCTTTAAGCCTTTGAGACCTCAGATGCTGTATCTTTTGATAGCCAGACACCATCAGCTTTCTTCACCACGTTTGCTTATGCACCCCCTTTATCTTCAATGATTGTGTCAGAAAGGTGAGCATCTCAGGATGCTGGATTGTTAGAACAAACTGTTCTTGTGTTGAGGTCCAATGTCCATCTGCTTCTTTAATACTAAACCTATAAATATATGTACATATGTCTATTTTCCCCCAGAGCAAAATACCATAATGTGAATGAGGGAAGGGAGTGTGGAGTGGAGTCCCAAAGCCAATCTGTATGCTATTGGACATCCCCTTACAGAAGTGGTGTGGGGAGAAGATGGGCCAGTCAGGATGCAGTATAGCACTGATGAAACATACTGCTTTCCTCTGGTTCTTTAATGCTTCCTCCGCCCTGCGCCCCCCCACTATCATGACCCTAATTCTACCTTACAAATCTGGCTAGACCAGAGCATGTACACTGGTACAGATAAGAGCTCGAAACATGGGAAATACAGGACAGATAAACTCCTCAGGACCAATATTGAAAGTAGCCGTATCAGGATGGTAAGGGGAAGGTGGGGGGAGAAAGGGGGAACCAATCACAATGACCTACCTATAACCCCCTCCCAAGGGGATAGACAACAGACAAGGGGGTAAAGGGAGACATTAGACAGTGCAAGACATGAAAAAATAATAATTTATAAATTATCAAGGGCTCATGAGGGAGGGAGGGAGGGAGGGAAGGAGAAGAAAGGGGGAAATGAGGAGCTGATACCAAGGGTTCAAGTAGAAAGAAATGCTTTAAAAACGATGATGGCAACATATGTACAAATGTGCTTGATACAATGGATGGATGGATGGATTGTGCTAAGAGTTGTAGGAGCCCCCAATAAAATGATTGAAATGATTTAAAAGAACCAAGGGTATTACCAATAACACAACTTTGCTTGTTGACAGCCTGGAGGACTGGAAACACTCACTGATGAAGATCAAGGCTGTGACCTTCAGTGTGGATGACAACTCAAGTAATGGAAAGTAAAATCCTCACAACTGGACCAAAAGGTAACATCATGATGAAGAGACAAAAGATGAAAGTTGTCAAGGATTTCATCTTGCTTTGATTACAATCAATGAGAGACCAAATGACACATTGCTTCGGGTAAATTTTCTGCACAGGACCTCTTTAAAGCATTGAAGAGCAAGGATGTGCTGACTGGGAGAAGAAAGGTAATATGACAGAAGTGGAGACTGAAGGTATTTGGGCCAATTCTTCATGCAGCTTATTGGTCCCTTCAGATTCGGCTCTAGCCCTATCTCGTATATACCACTTCCATTTAATAATGGAGCGTTGCTGTGCACATCCAACTTTAAGACTGTGGGTGGGACAATACCCAGTTCATGATGGGAAGCTCGGGCCTCATGGTGACTTGGTGGCCCATGGTGAAGCGTTCAGCCTCCACTAAGGCCCTGTAGCACAGTAACAGGCCAATAGATGTTTTTCAAAAGGGGGATAGTTGTCTGCAGAGGATGGCAGGACTTTACTCCAAAATCCCAACGGTCGACACTGTGATTCACCAATAGCAGCCTTATATTCAGGGACATGTGTTAAAATGAATCATGCCACAATTTAGACTGAAGTTCATCATAAAAACATAATGACAGAAAAATAAATTAGAATAAAAAATAATTAAGCGTCAAATAGACATCACTTGCCTTGAATGAAAATGTGATCCCCAAAGGAGAACTTCAATGAGTGTATAAGTCTGTGTGGAAGGCTTCAGAAGAGAAGCAAGACTAAGCTTATCCTGTGGGAGAGGATTCATTTGATGCAATTAAAGACAGACTTTGCATAATCAAGTACATCGAGGTTGAGAGCAAACATTGGCAAAAGTGGGGCATTATGAAGAGTGCTTACTAGAGCAAAGGCTGATTGTTGGGAAACAGAAGATATGGTTAAACCATAATGGGCTATTTTATAAAGGACTTCAAAAACTAAATTAATAATTTTGAAATTAATTTTAAAAGAGCTTTTTCTCTTTCATGCTCCTTACAATTATAATTCCTCTTCCAGCATGATACTCATTTACCCTCAGGTTCATGGCTTTTGGTTCAACAGTGCCCCCAGAATTCCTCTCCACCCAGAACTGGAGAATTTGACCTTCCTTAGAAACTGGATCTTTGCAGTGAATTAATCAAGAATCAAGATGCGATCATACTATAATTTAGCACTGTGGTGGGTCCTAAATTCAAAGACAAATATCTTTATAGATATTTATAAAGATAAAATTGTGAATAATGCAGCCACAAACCTAGAAACCCTGCAAGGGCCACACAGAAACGAGGAAAGAAGAAGGAAGGATTCTTTTCTAGAAACTTCAGAGGGAACAAGGGTCTTACAACATCTTAATTTTTTACTTTCAGACTCCAGAACTTTGAGCGAATAAATCGCTGCTGTTTTAAGCTGAGAAAATGGCATCGGGGCCACTTCTGATCTCCTCTGGCTTCACCAGCAGTGAAAGGAATCCAAGTCAGGCATGCCTCTACCTCCAACCTTCTTTATCCTATTCTGGCACCAACGGCCACCCCAGGAGCACTCTACCTCTCTTCTGGGTTTGATAATCCATTGCAATATCCATTCAGACTCACAGATAATATTTACAATTATTAGAAAGTAATTACAATTACTAGGGTTTATTAGAGAAGCAAACAAGTTACAAATTCACATCAGAAATGTTAAGGATACAGTTTCTTTTGTCAGCAGCCAAGTCCATAGTCATGTTTCTCTCTGGGGTCCTTCACCTCACCCGTATGTCCACTTGACTTCTGCCCTGCTCCAGCCAGTATTACAAAGCACCTTTAGCAATGATAAATGCACAAAGGACACCCACCCCACCCTGCAAGCCAGCCTCATGCCCAAAGGCACTCAACTTTACTCAGTCAGTGGGCCAGGAAGCCTACTACTCTGTCCCAGGGACTCTGTTGCTATCCCTTCTCCAATACCAGGATCTCCGGTTCACTCTTTATATGCAATAGAATGGCACCACTAGCTCATCCCTTCTAGTATTCCCAGACACCCTATATGTGTGCTCCCACACAGTCATTGGTGGCAGTTACAAGACCATAGATAGAAGAGCCACACCAAGATGTCTAGTTTGTAGCCATTTGTTGTGGCAACTCCAGAAAGCCACTGTAATGGAAATTCTCATGCATAGAATTCAGCTGAAGTATTTCCTCCTCCACAGGACTTCTCCAGCATCTCCACAGAAAGTTAAGCACACGGCTCTCTTTCCCCTACAGTACTTATCTAGGAGAGTATAGCATTTCCTCCATTAGTCTAATAATGTCTCACCTGTTTATGTTTCCCACTAAATTATACAAACACCTGAGAACAAGTAATGAATTATACCATTTAAAAAAAACTCCACAGCCTTCATCTCAATGTCTGGCACACAGTAAGCATTTAATAGTTGCTTGCTGCTCGGATTAATAAATAAATGTTTCTGGGGGAATGACAATAGTAGTGTCTAATAAAATCACCCAGAATGAAGGAGGATAGGGCCCAGTTAGAGGCATTGAAACTGTCCATCACAAAATGCATTAGGAGTACTATTTTGACAATACCTAGACACTACCCTATTATATGCCATTGTTGAATCACTATCATGGTGTGACAGAATTCAATCCTATGATCCTGATTCGTCAGTGTTAGCCAATCAAAATCAATAACATGAAAAAATTTAATTCAGTTTAAATGGATTTCACAAATGAAGCAAACATTTAATTTGAATAAAAAATTATGAAACAAATTTTATTCAGCACTTTTTTCTAATGAGGTTCATTTGTATATGACTCAATAATAGGACTGAGGAAGCAATTGGTAAGCTGAACTGTTTAAAATTTTGTTTCCTTTTTCTTTTCAATTGGTATAATCTAGAGCAATAACTAGAATTTACAATGGAAAATTCAATTATATTTGAAATCTATCCCCCAAATAATATCATTAAGAGACAATTTTCCAAATTCATTGATTTTATTCTCTTTTATTCATTCCATAATGCACCATATAGAAAATGTGGTATAGCATTCTTTGGTGCAGAGAAGGAAAAAGAATAAATTTGCATAGCCTTTATTTCTAACCACACACAGCCTTAAGCAATGAGAGATTTTGAATGTGCCAAACAATTAAAATTCTCCATTGTACCAAATGAATTGGCTTAAATGAAATTTTATCTCTCAAACCTGGTAGAATCATTGCATCTCCCTTTCTAAAGAATAAGCTAAATTTAAGAAAATATTGAAGGTGGAATAAGATTAAATTAAGCATTAATATTAAGATATATTTCTCTTTAAAGATTTTGCACATTCAGGAAATTAACCATTTTTACAGGAGTGGAAAGGATAATTTAATTCATTTCTCCATTAATATCACCAGCTGCAGGCAAACTACATCAGAGGAACATCTCTACCAGAATGAAACACAAATCCAATGAACGATTATGTGCAACATTTGGAAATCAGGCTCCAGGCTGATGGAAGTGATTCGAATGGCTGCCTCTCATTAACTGTTGAGAGAAAAACCAAGCTGATAGGCCAGTCTAATGGAACTAATCGTTCAATTGTTATGCAAGGTATCTTCAATAGTATCTTCAATATTTTTAAAAATATATAAACTAGCCAGTTGGCACAACTTAACAATGAGCTGACATAATTGAAGAGAGACATATCCAGGGAATTAAAAATTAATATATGGAGACTATCTCTTCTTAGAATACAGAGTAAAAGTAGTGGCCGTATTACTAAAATAAAACTAATATACACCATAGTAAATTATATCTGTCCTCAATATTGCTCCCAAGTATCAATAAATTGAAATTTAGTTTTGCTATATCTTGCTATAGTTTTAGTATATATTAGAATGGTATAATGTTCAAGAAAGAGTTTGTTGTACTTGAATTTTAAATCATACATTGGTAGAAATTATTCAACGTACAACTTCTGTGATATGATATGAATAAATATCACTTTAATTAATTTTCCATTTAAACCTTAACTGAAAATCTTCTATTATCTTATTCATCATTTCAATATACTAATCCAGAGAAGAAAGAAAGATCAAATACATTAAGAAGCAATCAACAATGAATAGGAGAAGAAAATGTTCTAAAATTGATGCTGGTGATGGTAACACAACTCTTCTTAATAAGATGAATGATTTAGTTGTATGATATGTGAACTATATGTCAATAAAACTATTTAAAATAATATATTAGCTCTACTCCAAGAATTGTGAAGGTATGGCTCAATAACAAATGTCCTTTATATTATGGGTAATATTTATTTGTTACTCAATACTGAAACACAAAGAAGGGAGTGCTCCTTGTATAGAAAAGGACTGTGGGGGAAATTTGTGGGAATGATTTGACAGGTATTATCATGGAAGGGAGTGGTATGAAGAGCAATGAGAATACAGAGGGGAAAAAGGAGTGATGTAAGATATCACTTAGAAAAGAAGGATGTAAGCAGAATGCACATGAAACTTGGCCTTCACTTCTTAGAAATGTACTATCCTAGTCATAAGAGAGAATCATGTCCTCTATTCTATCCAAGGAGTCCCTGTGTGCTGCAAACGGTTGAAACAGCTGCTAACCCTAAAGTCAGCAGTTCAAGATGATCCAGAGGCATCTCCGAAGAAAAGTTAGAGATCTACTTCTGAAAATTCAGCCAGTGAAAACTTAGGAAACTACGCTGACACCCACAGAGGATCTCTGATTAGTAGACAAGTCAATTACCACTGGTTTTTAATATATACAAATGTTTTGTAAGCCTCTCATCTAGGGAATTGTGCCCTTTCCATTTTTCATCATATCCACTGCGTTGACTACCAGCAATTCTCCAAGTTCTCTAATGCTGCGCCAGTTGTCTTTCTCGTGCCTGCAAAAATCTGCAAATGAAAAAAAAATCTCAGAACCACAGTTCTTGGGAGATAACTAAGAGGATGCAGTGGTGGGCCTTCCATTTCCGAGGAGTCTTCTCATCTTTCCTGTATCAGGATGATAGTCAGCGAGATGATTCAGACCATACAGAAGACGCTACAGGGAAACCTGGGGCAATCGCTGGAAGAATGTCGGAGTGATGGCGAGTCTCCACTGCTGCCCCTCCGTAACCGCACGGTCTCCTGCCTCTGCAGAACTCTGTTATTGGGGGCTGTGTCCTGCAGGCTGTCTCAGAGTCACCTTGAAGACACTGCTAGTTCTGTGACAGAATTTTCACCTTCCACGACAGAAGTGCTGGTTCAATCCCCAGCCAATGCACCTCATGTGAAGCCACTCCCCATCTGTCAGTGAAATCGCGCATGCTCCTATGATGCTTAACAGATGTCAATGGAATATCCAGATGCATACACTCTAGAAAGAAAAGAAAAAAAGGATAGCCACAGAAAGCCCTCTGGATCACAATGACCCAATCTGCAATTGGTGAAGGAAATATCACCATAGTGGGTCGCATTTATTTTATTTCATTGTGATTGAGGCCAACATGAGTAGAGGTGCACTCAATGGCAGCTAGTAACGCAACAAGACTCACTGCGAGGATATGAGAAGGTGAGAGGAGAGAGCCACGGCTATGTCTGTCCACCCCCTTGGCTAACATCACATCGTCCTCTTGCCCCTTCAGGCTTTTAAAAGATTCCCCTATGGAAAGTCCTTGGCTAGTTCAGTCATCACTGACCCTCCATGTAGCTGCCCACCATTCTGTCATTGCTCTGCTCATTAACATTTTAGTGAAACACTGAGCTGTGACATGTATCTCCAGTTAGGAGCCTGACTGGCACAGCGTATAGACAGTCCTCCCGCGAACATCACCCACTCTCCCACAGGAACTCTGGGGACCTAGGACTGTTGAATTGCAATGGGAATCTATCACTCGAGAGGAGGGGATGCTAGAAATGATCACCTCATAGACATCACACTACTTCTTCTACTGACCATGATCTTCTACCGCAAAATATTTGTTAGAAATAGTTTCCAACAACCCCAACATGTGTCCCAGGTGTCACTGATGTTAAAGAGGTGTGGAGAGGATGTTGTTGATAAAACACAATGTGTTTTTTTTGTTTGTTTGTTTTTTGGACTGGGCTGTTTTGTTTATTTAAAAGGAAAACATCAAAACTTCTTAATCATTTTAAATTAAAACTAAGCAAAACAATAACTGTCTTAACATGCTACTTATCTAGTTCAGGTATAGAGGTCCAGAGAGAAACCTCGGCCTGGGCCAAGGGAGGATTCAAGTAATTCCTTTAAAGACACTCCTTGCGGTTAGCAGCCCAATGCATAACCACTATACCAGGAGATGAGCCAGTCAGGGTGCAGTGTAGCAATGATGAAACATA
>NW_022103896.1:50073285-50115661 GCF_000313985.2 Echinops telfairi | reverse complement strand
GGAGGGTGGAGGGAAGGTGCGGGAGAAAGGGGGAATTGATTACAAGGATCTACATATAACCTCCTCCTGAGGGACAGACAGCAGAGAAGTGGGTGAAGGGAGACATCGGACGGTATAAGATATGACAAAATAATAATAATTTATAAATTATCAAGGGTTCATGGGGTGGGGGAGCAGGGAGGGAGGGTAAAAATGAGGAGCTGATACCAAGGGCTCAAGTAGAAAGCAAATGTTTTGAGAATGAGGAGGGAAACAAATGTACAAAAGTGCATGACACAATGGATGGATGGATGGATTGTGATAAGAGTTATACAAGCCCCCAATAAAATGATTTAATTATTTAAAAAATAAATAAATAAAAACACAATGGTAGTTGATGGATATTTAAATAGTATAAACAAATGTAACCCACAATCTCATGTTAATGAAATATTTACTGTATGGTCATTCTATCACGGTTCCCTGGGTATATGCATTCTAGCAATAATATAGAAAGAGGAGGGTTTTTTGGTTGGTGTGTACTGTATGTCTTCCTCAATGATCTGTGATAGCATCGTGGTTAAGCACTTGAGCGCTAAACAAAGAGTCAGCAGTTTGAACGCACCTGCCGCTCTGAAGGAGAACGCTATCACAGTCGCTTCCACAAGGATTACAATGCTGGAAACCCATAGACAGTTTCCTTCTCTCTCATAGCATCACATCTGAATATTATTTGTATATATTTTTGTATATTAAAATTTTATATTCTACACACACTATGTGGATATGAACCTATATCTATCTCACATCTCCCTATTCTGTTTTATGATAAATAAAGAGCATTCATTGGTAAATTCAACTCAAATTTATGTACAAGTCTATTTATCATGTACTATGCTAGGTACTAGGAACACCGCCGAAAGATAAAAGAGTCCTTCTTTCATGGACATTCAAAGTTTCAAAGACAAAGAGCATAAATAAATCAGTAACAAAAGCAAGTGGTCTTTAAAGGCTTCATGGAAAAAAACAAATAAACAAGAATGGAATTTTTCCACCAATTCTTTGAAGACCATTGGTATAACAGAATGTCTCAGTAAGGACATTTTAAAAAGTGATGGGATTTACTATTTAACATAATATAGTCAGTGAAGAAGTGTAGGAATTAGGTAGTCACTAGTCCATTTCACATCTTTGGGAAAATTATAAAAAGAGACACTTCTATTCAGATGTATGCCATCCCCCGTTGGGCACCAGAATGTCTTTCTGTATCCACGGCAACCACCCTGTTCGGGCGGGCTCTCATTTTGTTCCACTTGATTTATCACAAGATTTCCTGATGTCTCTGTCTACCTTCATTCTCTACCTCTCTTAAACCCGGCTGCCCTCTGGTCCCCGATTAATCGTACTTGGGCTTGCCTGGCAAGCCAATCAGAAGCTGGATTTCAGTACTTGTTGCTCTCGCATCTAACTATTTTATGAAATGCAGCGTGGCATGTTTAAAGAGGTGATGTTTGATCAAAGGCCTAAATAAAAGAAAGGATCAAGCCAGGGGAAAATGTAGAGCGAGCGGCAAATTGGAGCAATAATAACAAAGCCCCCAGACTAGAGCAAGATTCCCTAGGTGATGCAAACAGTTAAGTGCTCCACTCCCAACCTAAGGGTGGGCAGTTCAAGACCTCCCAGAGCTTCTCAGAAGACAGGCCTGACCATCTGTTTCTGAACGATCACAGCCGTAGAAGCCCATACAGCAGTTCTATTCTGCACACATATATTGTCACGAGCTGGAAACCACTCAACGGCAGCTAACAGTAGCAACAGGATGAGACACATTTCCATGCGGTGTAGCAACAGACAGGAATGTAGCAGGAGGGGGTGATATGAGAAGTCACCCTTAGAAACCCGGTTCTTTCTTTGCGTGCAAAGAAAGTCACCAGAGCAGGAAGTTATTAATTTTCTCTCTAGCAGGAAAGAACCTTTCAGAGAACAAGGTCATATTTGATTGCAAACGACATTTTCAACTAAGCAGGCACTCCCTTGCACCCTTCTGCCCACAAGGTGCCACAGTACAGCCAGAGCATGGTGAACGGTTCAACAGTTTCAGGAGCCCGTGTGCTCCTGCTCCCCCTTGCAGATAACCTGATGTCTCTCAGGTTGGTTTCTCAGCATTGTTTTGGCCCCTCACCAGCTTTTTGTTTGTTTGTTTGTTTTTGTCTCACAGCATCTCTGTCTAGGGACTCACACCCTCTTCGGGCTTGAGTCCACGGAGCCTGAACTTTTGAAGATGACGGTGAGTCTCCGCAATGGGATAAAGATCTCAGGTAGGAAGAACATGTCAGGTTAGACGGTCTGGTCAGAGACAAATATATTCAGACGACTTCATCTTTGCTGGGTGCCCCATGGCAGAATGAGTCAGTGCTCAGCAGCTAACCAAGAGGACATTATTAGTGGAAACCCACCAGCACTCTCTGAGAAAAAAAAAACAACATGGCAATCTACACCCCTAATGTTGAATTTAAAAACCCTCTGGGGTAGTTTTGTGATAACCTGCAAGCTCCTTCTTGGGTCACTTACATCAGAATCTACTTGAAGGAACACAACAGTAGCAGCAATTCTTGATACTGAAAATATGTAGCGCCGACCAATAGCATACACATTGCTGGCGATAGTATACCGTATACAGCGTAGAATTTATATTAACTCAGAAGTAAGCAATCTATGGAAAGACCACCAGTCGCAGAATCCACAGGCATAACAGACGCGTACAGGAGCTGGACAGACGATGTGACATTGTGAAGGAACTTTGGAGCCGATGAAGTCTATCCGCAGTTGGCCTTCAGATCACACACTTCCTCCTCCCAGAGGGTTGCTTCAGCTGGTGGAAGAGATGTGCACAGCAAGGACCCTTGGGACCACTAAGTGAACGAAAATATTAGTTGCAGTATTACCACACAAATTAAGAAAAAAAGCAGTTGTGTACATGCCCAACAAGTTATGCTAAGCATCCCAGCTGTCCTTGCGAAAGACTCCATTTTGAACTGAAGACTCCAAGTTGGCCCAGTGCTGTGCACACACCCGATGAAAAAGGGGAACCAGGAAAGAGCTCATAAAAATCATATGACTACACAAACTGCCTCAACCAGAAACTTTGCCCAAAACACACAGACCGCTTGAGTAAGATGATAACCATATCAAAAATGTGCATGCAGTAAGCACAAAGAGACTTTGCCGCCTGTAGTGTCTCCCTGAGGTCATCCCTTCTGCATTTATTCTGTCAAAAAAATGCCTTAAAGCAACCTTAACTTTCTAGAGCTTTTATCCACATCAGTCACCTATGGCCTCTGTTAGGTCCCCATAATCCAGGCTGCTAGTGGGAGTCAGGGATCTATATCTGATTGTGCTGTTGTGATTATTTTTCTTTGTTTTCTCTGTTCTATAATTAGCGGCGTGGTCATGAATCCTCTGGACTCCAGTATGATATAGAGATGTCTCCCTCATGGGGATGATTTATCTTTGGCTTATTGTCATCTCCTTTATTTTCATAAATTATATTTGAATTTGGGGTATTTCCCCCCTCTCTAGCGCAGTATCATGATTAAGATTTTGAAAACTGTGGTCCAGTGAAAACATTCTCAAAACACCACCGCATGATAAATGATAAGATATTTGCAAAAATCTTATTACCATATGTACTCGTGTATAAGCCGAGTTTTTCAGCACATTTTTAATGCCGTGTTTGTAGTAAAATTAGGTATCTCGGCTGATATTCGGGTCGGCTTATACTCGAGTATATACGGTAAATTAAAAAAAAACAAAAAGCAACAACAGAAAAAACACCTAAGTTTCATTTATTGATTATTACAAGCAAAATTGCGTGAGATAAAGGGATAGAAATTTTGTATTTTAAAAAAATATGAAAGCCACATAATAATCAATTTGAGAAAAAACTGCAAACTGATCATGTATAAACACTCCCCCTAGTTAGTTTATATCCTTCTTCAGAAGACTTGAAATACACTGAACAATGTGAGGCACAAAATGGCCCTTGTAGATATCCATCAGTGAGTTGTTTATTCATCTCATTTCGGATGCTCCAGAAGCCAGGTCGAATTGCCAATGTGTTCTTTCTAGGAATGTAAATGCGATGAATTCCAAGGCTCCTTCCTCTCTCTCTGTGCTGGTGCACTGGCTGTACCACCTTCGCCTGCTTCTTGGTACACATAATAAATAGGACTGTTCAGAATTCACCACCAGAGGCAGGGGTCAGTGCAACAGAGAAATTGACAAATCCAACAAGTGACTTGAATATTAATTTTTACTAGACTAATGCATCATTCAATTGTTGTTATTCTTCAATGCCTTTGTCTTTATTTTCTTTTGTTCTCATTTATCAAACTCAGGCCTCAAGAAGTACCAGGATGGACCAACAGAGAGGGGACCCGGAGACCTGAGAAGAGCACAGAGGCACATAAAGCAGGGAAGGAAAAAGAGAGAGAGAGAGAGAGAGAGAGAGAGACTCATATCCTGTTGCTTGCAGGACAACTCATATCAGGAACTAGGCAAGAGTTCGGGCGATGGGGATGGATGTTGACTGGGAAGATTTAGAGTCAACACTGGAGACTGAAACCAGACAATGAAGCGCCTTATCCCCACTTTATATCTTAATCTCAGAAGAGCATCCATTCATCTCTTCTGCTGCCACTCCGCAGAAACAGTTCCCAGTGAGTTGACTCCAATGGCATTGACTCTGTGTGCATCATAGTAGACCTCTATGCAGTAGGGTTTTCACTGGCTGATTTTGAGAAAGTAGATCACCAGGCTTTTCTTCCAACGTATATCTGGTTAGACTCAATCCCCAGGCTGTGGACTAGTACCTAGCCAGGTTGACCACTTGCACGTCCATGGGGTCTTCTACCACCGCCTCGACCAGCCCATAATCAATTCTTATCTACAATGGTCTCCTAAGTGATTATCTTACCTTCATGTTTGCTCTATCACAAATCCCAGACTGGAATCCATTCCTCACTGAGCAGCCACAGTGGATTTTGAGTTACTTCTCTGCTCAGTATTTTTCGAAGACTTCCAAGTACATAAAATGAATTCCACATGTCGTAGTATTCGGTCCATAAATCTCCACGCTGTGGCATAGCCTTTCTTCCAGCTTTCCTCACTACCATTTTCCCTTCCGCTTACACAATGGCCTCCTCTTCCTCCTTCACCATGCCAAGTTGTTTGCTACCAGAAGCAAATTTCACCACGCATTTCCTATGATGAAATGCCTTTCTCCCCTTGTCTTCTACCCCCATGTTGCTAGCTCCTTGTAAGTCTTTGGGTTTCAACCAACATAATTGCTCCACAAGATAGATCTGTGCCGATCATTTCATCTAAAATAGTCAGTCTCAAGCTACTTTCCTCAACATCACCTCATTGACTTCCTTCTTAGGCTTTAATCCTCTATAAAACTAGTGCTTACCTATCTAAGCACTTACTTTCTGACATCTTGTATTTGTTTGTTTTTGCCATGTAACAAATTAGACATAGAAAACACCATATATTTATTATCTCACAGTTTCTCTTAGTCAAAAGTCTGGAAACCATTTAGCTGAATTCTCTGAGAGACTACAGTCAAGAGTTCTTGCACAAAATTTGACAAATGAAGGGTTCCCATTCAAGCTCTCTCAGGTTGTTAACATAATTTGTTTCCCAGCGACTGTAAAACTGAGGGCTCGGCATCTTGCTGACTGTCACCTACAAGCGGCCCTTAGCTCCATGCTAGGTGAACCTGCACACCTGAGCACTGACTCTGGAAGGCCAGCCAGGGAGAGAGGCCTAGTTCGTCTACTAGCAAGACAAGTGGTACATAGCATCCCGTCATCTTTGCTGTGTGTTATTGCTTAACCGCAAGGAATAGGCCCCGTCACAATCAAGGGAAAGAGTCGATACTCTTACAGGAGTCTAAAAAATAGCAGGTAATAACAAAGAGGAATGTCTCTTAAAGTCTGGACTTCAATGATTTACACACTTCTCAAGTGCGGACATTTAACCTCCTCTGAAGTTTTCTATTATCATACTCTTCTATAACATCGTATGACAGCATCAAGTCAAAGTCTAAAATCTCATCATCTAAATCAGTCCCAGATGAGGATGAGATTCCTGGGTGTAAGCACATTGAGTCCAGCTTCTAGAACCATCTGTGGTCTTGTGAAATTAAAGAGGAAACTTATCTGGCTCAAAAGGAGAATATTTGTTCTGGGAAAGTAGAGACTGTGTCTATCTTGTTCTCTGATTTATTTTCAGAGCAAAGTCATATGAGGAGGCTTCAAAAAGTTAATGAAAAAATTCAAATATCTGGAAATTCCATTATCCCATGTCTTTTTGAAGCCCTCCCCACCCCATACATGCTTAGTAAGTACTGCTGAATACTCAATATATAAGTGGAATCTCAGCACACAGACAGAGGCTGACCTAATGTTATATGAGCCCAGAGAGGAAAAATTAGGTTCACAGGCTAACTTCCTATTCCAAGGAAACCAGTTATGAGACAGAGAAGCAAACAATTAGAACCAAAGAATACTAATTTAAACAAAAAGAGAGGGAGAGAAAATTAGCAGGATCATGGTGTGTGATCGAAGCAAGATCAACAATACAGAATGCCACTAAACCAGAACCTTATGTTATTTCATTGATTTACTCCCTGCATGTTTTTAAAGCTGTAGTATAATGTTACTTGGGTGGTACCATCAGTAATGCTCTCAGCAGCTAACCAAAGAGCAACCAATCAAAGGTTGGACATTTTAGTCCACTAGATGTGCCTTGAAAGAAAGACCTCGTGATCCCTGGAGAAAAAGCAATCACTGAAGACCCCAAAGAGCACAATTCTATCGATACGCTGTGAATCAAAATTGACTCAGGTACTAGTGGTTTTATTCTAATACTAAGAATTATGGCACCAAAGGTGCAAAAGCGAACAAGGTACAGTTCTTGTCTTCAACCAACTTCCAGTCTAATGGGAGAGGTCCAATGTTAGCTGATAAATACTAAAATGAATAAAGAGAAGTTGAATAAAAGCACATGAGAAAAGTGATTACCTTCGTTTGAAAAACTATGACAGATATTATATCAGGAATGTAGCCTCTAAACTTAGTCCTCCTGATCAAGTAAGAGGTAACACAGCAATCCTTTTGAAGGTTGTAGTGAAGAAAGGAAGATAACATCATGATCCAGGAAGAAGAAATGACGGCATGTTCCAAGTCCGAGTTCAAGGATGGCCTGACATGCTCAAGGATGTAAAAGAAGAACCAAAGGACAGAATTAGGTGAGGAAAAGTATTGGAAAATGAATCTGGAGATTTAGTATAAAGGGACCAAATAATGACATGAATTTTGGACTTTATTCTTAGGCCAGCAGAGAGCCATTAAAGAGTTACAAATAAGAACTTTTTAAAATCATGCATATGATTGTAAAAGATCCCTCTGGCTTCATTGTAGATTGACTGGATTGAGAAAGACAGGGAGGCAGAGAGAAGAGTTAAACGCTATTGAGATCCAAGTAAGCAATGGAAGGGGTTGGAGAGTCCGAGGCAAAGACGACAGAGGAAAGAAAGAGTTGAGCTATACTGGGGAAGTAAATGCATAGGAGTAGCTGCATACTGGTTACATTTATGGGTGAGGGTGAGGGAGAAAAAGATAGATGAGTTAAGTCCAGTTATCTGTCGTGAAAAACTGGATTGTGCTACTATTTACTGGCAAATAAAGCAAGAGAAACAGGTTCATGGGCAAGATTGTGTGAACGTGGGCCAAGATGGAATACGTCAGGTTCATTTACCTTGGGAACTTCCCAGGGGAGAATATGCAGTTATCTAGAATAGGCAGTTAGATATGCACAGTCGGGGACCTCAAAGACTAATGAATGACTGATAATGAAAATGTGATACATATTTGTTGCTGTCCACAAAATCCAGAGGGACCCAGAGACAGAAATCCAAATACAGTTTCTTAAATGTTTCTCCCAAATTTTATTATTTACATTTTCTCCACACTACAGTATACAGAACATCAATTGAGATTTCCAGTTTGAAATGAAAACTTGTGTTTATCCCTGCTCCCAGTGGGCACCATAGTAAAATGTCAATACTGTCTTTTTTAAAGCGGTATAAATCCATAAGAACAGAAAAAAAAACAAGTGGAGAGCCAGGCAAGTAAAAATGTCAATAATGTTAGCATGTGGAAAGCAAGTAGAAGGATAACAGAGAACAGAGAAAAGGACGTTGACACCTACAAGCTCAGAGTGCGGGAAATTGCTGGAAAGCAGCCTTTTGTACCTAGGTTCCGAGAGAGATTTAGAACTTAAGCTATCAGGAATATTGGTTAGGCACAGTGAGGTACAGAGCTGTAAATAGGTTATAAAATCTGCAGACTTCATCACCATGTCACTTCCCCACCCTACACAGCCAGATTCCTACCCCTTTCCAAGCACCTCAGACGACCATATAGTTAGTCTCTGAAAAATTGATCATGAGAGGTTCTTCCATGTAGACAGTGACCATGATAGTGTTGAAGGGAATAGGTGGATTGAGTGCAAATGAACATTTATCAATGATACTTTGTTATAAGTTTTCCAGCACCCTTTTACTTTTTAATAAAAGGCTACAAGTTAATACCAACTCATTGCCATTGAGTTATTTCTGATTCATAGTGACCCCTATATCGTAAGGATTTCAGGCTATAAATATATACAGGAGCAGGCACCCTCGTCTTTCTTCTCAGGAGAGACTGGTAGGATTGGAACCATCAATCTTTAGGTTAGCAGCCTAACACCTACTCCACAGTGCACCACCACATTGTCCGTAATTTTTTAAAAGTTTAAAACCAGTCAGGTAATGGTTTTAGGCATTTTTTGTTATTTTCTAAGCAAACATATAAATATAATAGACTGAGAATGAGAGTTTGTAATAGTGGGTTTTCTAATAGACACTGGAGCAATGTCCTTCTCTTTGCTCGTGTCTTAAGGTATTACAGTTGGAATCAAGGTCTCCATGACAAGGCCTCCTGCCTAACTATTTTGGGAACATCCATGACTTAAAAGGTCAGCAAAGTCTTGCATTCCAAGTTCCCTAGAAACAATGTATTGGTATGGATTTATACATTTTTGACATTCTAGTATTACTTCCCTTTTTTCATTGCCAGTATGAATAAGCAAGAATTGTCATGCATGACTGGAAGTCTTTTCTTGTTGTTCTACATAATATTGCCTTGAATTCTCTCTCTCTCTCTCTCTCTCTCTCTCTCTCTCAATGAAATGGTCTGAGCAGGTCTTCAAATTTGAAGGGTTAGGCTGGGAAGATGAAGCCAGAACAAGACACCCCATTATGCTCCTCTATGTTGGCTGTACTAACCCTCCCTCAGCTCGAGCCCCTGCTGAGGGGCCGCTCCCTGACTCTCCACTGCCTTGTGATGCCAAAACCCCTGCTTGCCCAATATTCCCTCAGAGACTCAGATTGGGAAAAGTGGCCCTGTCCTTTACTGTGCCACTCGGCTTCTGAGTGACCCAATCCGTATCTGATTCCAAACACTTCTTCCCTTCGCTTTTCACTTCTTCTCCCTGGTCTCGGGGGTCCTGAAAGCGAGTCCGATTCTGCTGCCAGCTATGTGTCCTCGACCAACTCACTCACCCTTCTTGTGCCGTCCTGTCCACTTCCCACACGTGAAGGAGAAGCCCCGTTTCTCCTACAGTCGGACTCCAATTACCATCCCTGGATGACATCTTTTCTTTGGGGTCAAATACTCGTTTTCTGGGCCTGTCCTCTTAGTTCTTCTTCTTTCTGTTAGATATTTTTGTGTATTTGTTTCATCATTTTCCTTTACCTCAAATGATCCCACCGGCAGCTCATTTCAGTTTCTTTCTTATTCCTAATCATATGCTTCTGAAATTATATGCTCATGAAGACACACAACAGAAGTGCTCATTTCCGGATGGCAGTTTTACTGTTACCATAGAGACGTATCAGTTTCCTATCAAGTGAGGAGATGAATCATGGCTCATGAATATTTATTTCATTTTATATTTGATTATTCCATTTTTAACATCTGCAGCTAAAATGGATATTTTGTTTGCAATATCTTTTCAGTTCAACTGTCTTTTTTTTTTCTCTTAAAGATAGTATTTCATTCTCAAAAAAAAGAGAAAGAAAAGAAAAGATAATGACAGTATCTAATGCTATTTAGCCCATTAGCCTGAAATTTTAATTTCTAAATAAGTGGCTACATTAATAGATATGTAATTTTGGTGTGCATCAATCCAGGATGCATATTTGTTAATAACAACACACAATTCCGAAAGTGAACAGAAGGACTATGCTAGTTACCTACAAAGTCTGCTTGCCTGTTATCTTCCCAACAATTTTTACAATACATGCAACTGAAGAAATGTAGAAAATATCACTAAATGAGAGTGTTCTGTGACATTCACCATGACTTGGGGGGGTGACTCAATGTTCTTACGTTCTTTCACATTTCTGGGTCCCTTACTAGTGTTTGAGTCCTTTTCACATATGCAGCGGGGCATGCGCATTCCAACTGCTTGATTATAGGAGCGACTGTCTTGCTCTGCTTGCTTTTCTGTGCTGCATGAGAAAGAAACAACATGCATATATACACACACACACACACACCTAGGAAGTTTTCGAGGTTTGAGATTTTCTTGGCTTCAAAGAAATGAAGCTAATTTTTGTTTGCTACTAATTCCAACTTGGAGCTTGACAAACCATCAAAATCCTCTATGAAAGCATATGAAAATAGAGGGCTTGGGGGAGAGGGGAGAGTTCATTTGAAAATATACAGATAGCCCAATGAGGGCCTCAGAACACAAAAGTGCTCCAGGACTCCAAGAAAGGAAGTTCCCAGCAGAGTTAGCAGACCGGCAGAGGGCGCTCCTTCGCAAATATTTTGAGCAATAAATTGAAGCTACTCCAAGTCCTTGCACTGAGACAGGTTCTCTGGGTTTGGGCCTCCCTTAGACCAACTCTTATCTCACTGAACTTCACCAGACGACAGCAAGAGAGGTTATATGAGCCTTTGCTATCCTCCTCTCTCTCTAGATAAAGTCCTCTGACAACATGGTTAAGAGCTCGGATTCTTGGATCAAAGAGATTTTGACTCTGGTTCTGTTTCTCCCGTCTTCAATGAAATAAATCATACTTTATTTCTCTAGGCCTCTAATACCTGGAGCTCTGGTTGCATAGTGGTTTCAAGTCGGGCTTCCATAAAGATAAGGCTTTCTACTCTCATACATATTTACAATCTTGGACCTGCGTAGAGGCAGTTCCACTCCAGCTTCAGAATCCCAGTGAGCCAGAATCAACTTGATGGCAATGAGAGAACTCTAATTGCCAACCTGGGGGGAAATAGGGAAAATAGTACCTACCTTATAAACTTGTGACAGATATAAAATGAGATAATACAACTGAAAAGAGAGAGAGAGAGAGACTAGATCACAGGAAATAGTACGCACAAATACTCAGCAACCATTATTATAATTAGTACAAGCACAAAGAGGTCAAGTAAATTGTCTAAAATAATGTAGCTCTGTAGTAACCGCATCAGGCATCTTTCTCACATTGCTTTTGAGCCGCCAACAGAGCATTCCTCCTGAGAGCTTACAGCATCCCGAGAGAGCTTCCCTTGGGATCTAGCAACCTAGAATACGTAGAATGTACACTTAAACTGCTTGTACGTTTTCTCACACAGGTCAAATCAAGCAGGCTGATGGTATGTTCCGTCATTTCTCCCACATCCTCCCAAATGAGCTACAAGAATCTTAATAATATTGTCCAATAATTCTTCAACCCACTATCCATTCCATGAAGAGGAGTAATGCACATGAGAAACAGACCTCCTTAAACTGGTAGTCAAGGTCTTGTGAAACCTCCCCACAAATTTGCTTATTGGAAATCTGGTTAATCTCCGCTTCCTCGGTGACCTCTGACCTTGAACACTGCATGCTCACTTCTGCCTGTGTGCTTGTTCCACCTAAATATTTCATGACTAGGACAATTGATGTCTTGCCTTGCGTGGGAGGGTCCCATGATAAGCCTGCAGATCCAGTGTAATTATAACAGCACCTCTTTCACTCTCAAGGGGATCTTGGATTGGAAAATAAATTTCATCATCTGCAGATCTGGCCCACCAGCCTGACAGCCCCTCTTCTCATGCTTTCCCTTCAGTTACATTCTGCTGATTATTTGTAATGCAAGTCAGTTCTACCATTGTGTGAATTTTTTCCTCACCTGGGTCTTCCAGTGGTTATCATCAGCTTATTACATTGTGCAACTTATAAATTTTCGTCTTATATTTTTATTGAATTTTTGTATTTAAGTGATGGTCTTCATAAATTGATTTTTCCTCCCAAATGAGCTACAAGTGTCTTGATAATATTGTCTAATCATTCTTCGACCCACTATATTAGGCTGTGTGCTCTCGATAAAGAAAACTCAGTGAGACTGACATATGAATATTGAGAGAGAGATTTAGATCCGTCTATGCAAGCTCTAAGTTCATGGGTCAGATGTTGTGCTGGAGGCTTCTCCTGACTTGATTAGCTAAGGGAGCTGATGAAACCAACATCACAGTATTCAATGAAGAATGCCAGGTCAGAAGGTCAGATGGTAGGCCTCTGACCACTCCCCATGATTGACTGGCAATATGTCAAGCCAGTGACTCAAGTCCAAAGAACTCGAGGTCAATGACCCAGATGCAGGATCCAGCCCAGCAAAAAGCAAGCACACTTTTCTACATTATCTATTTATGAAAGAAGCAGGCCACTCCCCTAAGGAAATTTCCTTTCAATTGACTGAATGCATCAGAGCTATGGCTTTTATAAACTTGCTGCATCTCACCCTAATCTTACAACTGATAGTCTATTCATAGCAGAACCCATTATAGAGTTGATTACATTGTGTAGGGTCACACCATGGAGGAAATACCAGGTCTTAATTGTCAAACCACTGGGAATCCTGACCCAGACAAGTTAATTATAAAAATTATCACACTCACCATTCCATCCAGAATACAGGTTAAATTTATCATGTTAGACCTATCAAAAAGAGTTAACTTTTGGAAATGAACAGACCTGTCATTTAATAGATTGAGAAAGTTAAAATTTTCTGAGGACCAATTTTCCCTAATGTCACATTTTAATAATATGGGTTTAAGAATGTATTATATATAAATTAATACATACCAAATATTACCTCATTTTAGCTAGCTATTACCTCATCTAGGAATGAGACCATCCCTTGTATGCCAGCTTATCGGACTGTGGTGGCTTGTGTGCTGCAGTGATACTGAAAGTTATCTCCCTGGTATTTCAAATATCAGCAGAGTCACCCAAAGTGAAGAGGTTTCAGCAGAGCTTTCAGACTAAGAACAGACCACAAAGCAGAAATAGGCTCTCCACTTCAGAGGTATCATCCACTGAAAACCCTATGGCTAGCATCAAATCGCTGTCAGTTACTGAAAACATAATGAATAGAAGCAGAATATTGTCAGAGATAGTTCCAGAAGATGAGCCTTGAGAAGAAGGGGTGTTCCAGAACATTTCATTGTGTCCATGTGTGCAAACAGAATAAGGAAATAGGGCATGGTTTATAATCAAGGAAGGTGTGTGCCAGGGTGATACTGTCTCACCATACTGATTCAATCTGTGAATAACCTATGCTGAGAAAATAATCAGAGAACGTGGATTATAAGAAGAATTGGGCATCAGGATTCCAGAAGGCTTATTAACAACCTATGATATGCAGATAACACAACCTTTATTACTGAAAGTGAAGAAGATTTTAAGCACTTGCTGATGAAAATGAAGAATTGCAGCCTTTAGCATGGATTACAACTCAGTGTAAAGAAGACCAAAATCTTCACAACTGGACCAATAGGTAACATCATGATAAAAGGAGAAAAGGTTGAAGTTGTCAAGGATTTTGTCTTGCTTGCATCTATAATCAATATTCATGAGGGCATCAGTCAAAAGATCAAAAGTCATGCTGTATTGGGTAAATCAGCGGCACAAGACCTCTAAAGCAGTGGTTCTCAACCTTCCTAATGCTGCGGCCTTTTAAAACAATTCCTCATGTTGTGGTGACCCCAATCATGAAATTATTTTCATTGCTACTTCATAACTGTAATTTTGCCACTGTTATGAATCAATGTAAATATCTAATATGCAGGATGTATTTTCACTGTTACAAACTGAACACGATTAAGCATAATTAAAGCATAGTGATTAATCACAAAACAATATGTGATTATATATTATGAAATACTTATGTGTTTTCCGATGTTCTGAGGTCACCCCTGTGAAAGGGTCGTTTGACCACCAAAGGGGCAGGACCCACAGGTTGAGAACCACTGTTCTAAGATGATCTAAAGATGTTTCTTTGAGGACTAAGGTGCACTGAACACATGCCATGATATTGTCAATCACCTCATATGGGTGTGAAAACCGGATATTGATTCAGGATGACCAAATAAAAATATACATTTGGATTGTGATATTGGTGAAGAATATTGAAGGGAGACTGGACTGCCAAAAGAACAAAAAGATCTCTATTGAAAGAAATACAGTCAAAATGCTCCTAAGAGACAAGTATGGCAAGACTTCATCTCATACTTTGGACGTGCTATCAGAAAAGACCAGGCCCTGGAGAAGGACATCATTCTTGATAAAGTGAATGTGTAGTTACATAATCTGGTGCCAATTTGAGAGGATTACAAGTGAAGGGGTGGCGTCTGGCCTATCAATCAAGATATAACCAATGTCCAAATTCCCACAGATGGGCTCTGGGTCCCCACTCCGCACTCCCCCTCATTCACAATGCTATGATTTTTTGGTCTATGATGGCTGATACCTGATACCTTCGACACCTTGTGATCTCACAGGCTGGTGTGCTTCTTCCATGTGGGCTTTGTTGTTTGTCAGTTAGATGGCCCCTTGTTTATCTTCCAGCCTATAGAACCCCAGATTCTATATCTTTCCACAGCCGAGCACCATCAGCTTTCTTCACCACATTCGCTTATGCAACCACCTTGTCTTCAGTGATCGAGTCAGGACAGGCTGATGTGCTTCTTCCATGTGGGTTTTGTTGTTTCTCGGCTAGATGGCCACTTGTTTATCTTCAGGCCTTTAAGACCTCAGATGCTATATCTTTTGATGGCCGGGCACCATCAGCTTTCTTCACCACATTTGTTTGTGCACCCATTGTTCTCAGCAATCGTGCCAGGAAGGTGAGCGTCTCAGACTTCCGAACTGTTAGAACAAAGTGCTCTTTTGTTGAGGGAGTACTTGAGCAGGGGCCCACTGTCCATCTGTTTCCTTAATACCAACCTTATAAATATATGTACATAGATCTGTACAAGCCCCCAATAAATTTTTTTTTTTTAAGATATAACCAATGAGGACTCTGTGCGGGCATGCCCTTCCTCTTTGGAGGTGGGATATACTTCTCTCTCTGCTTAGTCCTTGATAGACTCTTTGCTGACAAGGCTCACTCCCTGAGAGACGCCCTACTGACAAGACACATGGCGCTACACTCTGGGAGCTTGAGAAGGCACATGGACCTACCCTGATCCAATGAGACCTCGGGAGCCAGAGAAGCCACGCAGAGACCCCTGCCATCGCTGAGATGCTTACAACACCACTGGATCCAGAAGACTTCCAACCACTGGCCTGTGATCTCCTGCATTAGGCGTCATTCGATGTGTTTCATGAGTCTGAAAAGGACTCTATAGATTGATATTGGGCATACGGGCTAATATCGGACTTTTGGGCTTGATCTGGACTGGGCTGGAAAGTCTCTCAATATTCAATTGCTCTTGTACAGAAACCTCTTTCTTATACACATATCAGGGTCTCTATGAATTTGTTTCTCTACTCTACCCAGACTAACACAGTGAAGAACAGTGAGAAAGTGGAAGGACAGCGGTGAGGTGGGTTTACACAGTGGCTGCAACAATGAGGTTAAACATGAGAATAATTCTGAGGCTGGCACAGGACCAGGAGGTGTTCCATTCTGTTGTACGTATGGGGACTATGATTAAGAACAGACTTGACACCTAGCAGGAACATGAATGAGAAGAAAAATCCCTCTGACCCATCAACCTTTTTATTATCTTATTATTTAAAAATATACAATCCTTTGAAAATATCAGTATTTGTCTGTGGTAGTTACAAAATTATATGTCAACTTGAAAATATACAAAAGTGTAGGGATGGTCTCACACCTGTCAATCAGGTCACAGCCTGATGGTTCCGCCTTGTGGGTGTGGCCTTCTCGTAAGGAGGGCAAGGGAAACTGCCCCCTCTCTGCTTACACCTTCCTGCTTACTGATCCAGAGAGCTGCCAGACCCTGCCATGTTCCACCGACTTTGCACCCAAGCAACTTTGTGATAGTCCTGCATTCTGCATCGTTGCATGTGGCTGCATGAGTCTGAAGAGGGACTTATGGACTAGTATTGGGCTTATGGACATGGGTTTCACCGGGCTGGGATGTTTTCTTGATATATGATTACTTCTTGATTTAAAGCTCTTCCTTCCACATATATGAGAGTCATTGGATTTGTTTTCTAGTCAACCCAGTCTAACACATTACTCTATTCCCATTTAAACATCTCAAAATATCTTTAGATGATAAAGCCCTCTTTAGCTTCTTTTCATCATCCAGTTGCTTATTAATAGAATTCCATGCCTGAGAAATATTCCATTTTCTTTCTCACTGCCAGGACCTTCATTTCAGTGTTTCTTCACCTTCTTCCATTAAATTACTGCATAAATGTCCTAAATACTTTTCCTGTGTTTAGGTTTTTTACCCTCATCCAATCATTATTAATGTAAATTTTAAATAAAACTTTTTCCTCCAAAACTATAGCATGAACTATAGATGAAGTTCTGAACTCCTCTGTCTAGAATAGTACAAGATTTTATCATTTATGACCAAATTAGTTACAAGTGGGGGAAAAAGGTAACACGCTTACATTTCTTATATGTTACTTAGATCACTAAAAAGTTGACTAGATCACTTCAGGCCCTGGTAAATTAATAGGTCTCAAATATATTGCCAGAATCTCACTTATTTTTCTCTTTCATTTTTGCTCTACTCTGAGTTAACATCATTTGGGGGTCTACATAGTTGTCAAATAATCTAAGCTGTATCAGATGGAAAATATGTGTATTTCAATTGTTTGAGCAAAAATCCTACGTCTTTTATGATCACCTACTTTTCATAGAACTAATCACTCTTAACACCAAAAACCTGCTTCCATTAAGAAATCTGTCAATCCTCTATAGGGCTTTCAAGGGTACAAATCTTAATGGGAGCAAATGGGTCGAATAGCCAACTTTGCCGACAGTCCAAGGTTTTCGCAACCACACCACGAGGGCTCTGATTGAAAAGTATAATGTTTAAACAGTCCAGTTGTGAAACCTTTGGTAGCAAGATATGTCTAAATACAGCTCTTCTATTCATGACTCTGAGGAGCCCTGGTGGCACCGTGGTCACGCATCGGGTTGTGATCTACAAGCTCAGCAGGTAGAAATCACCCACCATTGCTCAGAGAAAAATGGGGCTTTCTATGCCTGTGAAGAGTTAGCGGCTTACATACTCACAGGAGCTGTCCTAGAGGGTCGCTAGGGGTCGGTATCAACTTGATAGCAGTGGGTTTGGTTTTTTAGTTTATTCGTGTCTCTGTAGCCCCCGCCAAACAATGGATTGGGCTTATGCAGACAGGGCATATATAAAACTAATAGAAGGAATCGGTCAGTTGTCGTTGCCCTTCCCCTGGCTATAACGATGAGCCATGTTGGCTGAAAAGGAGAGAAATCTCAAGATCATTGGAAGTACAGCACATTCTCCGTCTGAAGTGGTGGAGGCTGAGATCAGAGGCAGAAGCATGGAAACCTTGGACAGAGCAAAGGAGCCATGATAAACCCAGAGGTCAACACCAGGGGACCGTTACCTAGAAGAGGAGCAACCCTGAGCCCATGAGACTTTAAGGCCAAGCAGTGGGCCGGTTTCCTGGCCAACAGAAGTGGAGGTCAAGGGACCACAGGGCAGAGAGGCTGAGGATTAGAGGGAGACAGCTGCTGGCTGAGGGGAGGAGTTGCTGTACATCAATGACCGTATCATTCATGTTTTCTTAACCATTAACTTCCCTAATAAACGCATTCATGATGAGCAGGGTCTGTGAGTTCTGTGTGGCCAATGCAACAAATTATGAAACCCATCCTAGAAGCAGAGTGCTGTGGGAAGACGGTTGGTCAGAGAAGAGACGAGGAAGGATGGAGGGGGGAGCCACACAGACGTCTATCTCATGGCAGGAGGGAAGTCAGAGGAGGTCACACACGGTTTTCCACGTCTGTTTTCACAAACCCTGTCATGACTGGCTGGCCCTGGAGCTTGGAGCAGGAGGCAACTTCCTCAGAAGCACAGATACTGAGAGTGGGGAAGAGTTTGGCGTTTGTATTTATATCAAAAGATGAAACCTGTCTAAGAAGCAGTGGACTTTCAATCTGGACCTCCTGGGGCTTTCTCCCAAAACAAGGTTCTGGGGAGAAACTGCTGGGAGTGGAATCAAGATCAAGTGGTATAAGGGAAATCTGAGTGTTATCTAATTATCCGCAAGTGCCTCCTATCACTTGTCCATCCTGTTTGGCAGAAAGGAGCCCTGATGCAGCAGTTAAAGCACTTAGCTTCTAATTAAAGTGTCCTTCCTCCAGGGGAGAAAGACAGGGCAATGTGCTTCCATAAAGGTTTACGGCAGTGGTTCTCAACCTTCTGACAGCCGTGACCCTTTCATACAGTTCCTCATGTTGTGGTGACCCCCAACCATAACATTATTTTCATTGCTACTTCATAATTGTCATTTTGCTACTGTTATGAATTATCATGTAAATATCTGATATGAAGGATGTGTGTTCATTGTTACAAACTGAACATCATTGAAGCGTAGTGATTCATCACCAAACAATATGTAATTATATATTGTGAAATGTTTATTTCCAATGACAAATAAATGAAATTTTGTCTTGAAGCTTGGTGCAGCATGGGTAACAGTCTTCACTACGGGTACTCAGATGTGGCTGTATCTGCATGGGTGGACCCGCCTGGAGACGGATGGAGGAGTGGTGTCTCGGTTCCTAAGACCATCGGAAATATATGTTTTCCCATGTTCTTGGTGACGCCCATAAAAGGGTCGTTCGACCCCCAAAGGGGTTGCAACCCACAGTTTGAGAACCGCTGGTTTACGTGCTTACAACCCCTTCGAGGCAGTTCAATTCCATCTCACAGCATCACTGTGAGTCAGAACCAAGGCCAGGGCACTGGAATGAGTGAGCCACTAGCATTCATTCAGTTCAGCCCACACTCAAATGGAAGGGATCAGTCAAGGGTGTGACTAACAGTACCAAGAAGAGATATCATTAGTAGCAACTTTAGACATGATCAGTTACAGAGTTGCTTCTACTCAGGAAAAGAGAAGACACACAATTTCACAGGAGGCTAGGGATCACTTACGTCATGAGACATAGCAGAGCAAAAGCAACCATCTTCCAGACAGCAAATGCAGCCCATGAAGACAGAAACACCTGGAGGACCCATTTCTCTTCTGGTTGCTTTTAAGAATTTCTACTTTCAAAAAAAAAGAATTTCTACTTAACTTTTGCAGCGGTTATGCAATTATGTGATTAGCTGTAATACAATCAGGGCCCCTTTCTCCCTAGAGTTTGACATTCTCCAGCTACTATCTAGTAATGACTGGTGTCTAATTGAAATGGTCAAATATATTGGATTCCCATCAATTAGTAATGTTTCAAGGTCTAATCAGAAAAGACATGCTCATTGCATAATTTTTCATTCTTTTCTAACACTTAGGTGGACAGAACTAATAATTGTGTAACACAATTTAGAATAAATAAGCATCTTTCCATCTTAATTTTTAAGTAACAGAAAGTAAATAAAAGAAGACATATTCATAGGATCATAGACTATCTACAACCCACAGACTGAGAAACCATGACGTAACTAAAGGTGTGCTGTCACAGTGCTAAAAAGAGAAAGACTTTCACCAGCAATTTACAGAGGAAGTTCATTTGTAATAGATGCTGATATGTCAAGAACGATGTTAAGAGAGTTTAATATTTGACATTGCTATGTTCCTCCCCGATACTCCTATAGCATTTTGCTTGTAACTGTGCTAAAACACTATTACAGTTCACCTTATATTAAGAGTTGTTAATTAACGTGCCTGTCTCTTCCACTAGATAATGAGCCTCAGAGGGAAGAGGTCTTGTCTTATTTGACTTTGTGTCTCTGTCTAAGCATCATGCAAGAGTGGCAAGAATGAATGCTGACGACTTGAAATGAATTTAAAGAGAGACATATTAAATATAGATGATATGAAGGTAATCCAAGAAAAATCGTTCTTGCTCTCATAATGCAAGTGCAGCTTCCAACTGAAATCAATCAAATCCACCTCACAGTCTAGAGCTAAAAAATAGTCATTAGATACTTTGACTATAATGAAATTTTTTCCAAAATATCACTAATTATTTACTAAATTAAATGCATTGATAAACCAGGCCCTATTGAGGAGTGTTTGTGGCATCGTGTTTGTGCTTTGCGCTGCTAACTGCAAGGTCAGCAGTTCAAAACCACCATCTGCTCCTCTAGAAAAAAATGAGGTGTCCCCACTCTCATAAAGAGCTACAGTCTTGGAAACTCACTGGAACAGTTATTCCCTGTCCTGTGTTTATGGCTTCCATGAAGTGGAATCAAATCAATGGCAGTTAGTTAGGTTTTGAATTTTGGATTTATTGGCTGAGCATCTATTCTTATATTATTTTCTTATTAATTATGGTAACATTAAAATTAACACTTGTTCTTTCCTGAATGCTATACTATGTAATTTTCATGCATCATTCATATAATTCCTGTAATCTTATCGTACTTGAGAAGGGTGGTATTGCTCTAGAGATGAAGAAATACAAGCTTTATGACATTAAAAAACATTGTCAAAGTTACTAGCTAATGAGGCACGGCTGGGTTGGAAGTTAAGTGCCTTCCTTCCATTCTTTCTCCCATAATTGAATTAATCTTCTATCTTATCATGCATCAATTTCAATACTATCAATTACATTAATAATTTTCATCCCTCATATTATGGTTAAGTAGCCATGATTTCAATGGAAAAAGTGCATTTTATATGAAAGATATTTAACACACTCAGTAATTATCTTGAAGTCAGGACAGGCATGGAAATGTTAAAAACAGAAATAGACTTGAGTTATTCCTGTCTAATCCTAATTAGCCCCAAATCTGACTCTAGGCAAAGCATTCACATTATCTGAGCATCAGTTTCTGCTTCAAATAATGTTCATCTATATTCTAGGATTCTTACAACATTTTTCATAATGCTTACCAAATAATTGTCGAAGCATTAGTCAGGTGCCCTTGTGTTAGGCAGAGTTGCCCAGAAAAACAAATCCAAAGACATGTATGTAAGAGAGACCTTTACGTCAAAGAGCAATTGTATATTGAAAAACCATCCCATCCCATTAGAGCTCAAGTCCATAACTCCAATATTTGCAAACTAGTCCATAAATTCCTCTTTACAGTCATGCAGCACATGCAATGATGCAAAATGCAGGAATATCACAGGCCAGTGGGTGGAAAGTCTTGTGGATCCAGTGGCAATGGAAGCATCTCACTGCTGGCACGGGTCTCCACATGGCTCCTCCAGCTCTCTGAGTGTCTCCTCCACTGGAAGGTGAAGCAATGAGAGGGTGTGTCTTGCAGGGCTCTTAAGTCTCTGCTTGGCTTGTCAACAGGAACACGAAGGCAGAGAGAGAGTGTGACCCATCTCCAGGGAGAAAGAGAGGAAGTTCCCAGGATTCCCAGAATCCTCATGAGAAGGCCACACCCACAGGAGGCATAATCAGCTGCAACCTGATTGACAGGCTAGACTCCACCCCTATTTATCAAGTTGACATGAAATTATATAACTACCACAGCCCCAACCCCTTTATTTTCATCTATTTTTTCTATAATCCTTCACACTCTGTAATATTATATATGATTTTAAATTTATAAGTCCAATAATTTGTTCAACAGATTTTCAAAATAGCAAATAATTCATTTTTTCATAGATATATGAAAATATAGTGTAGGGTTTGGTAATTAGTAGAAATTCAGGTTCTGGGCATTATGAGGGGTTTTCAGAAATGATGTAGGGTGGTGGGGGAGATACATTATCTCTTCTTTAAGTTTCCAACAAACTTTTGAAGTTTCCAACAAACTTTTGAAGCCTCCTTGTATGGTATAAGCCACAAATAGACACAACTGTAAATTCTAGTAATAATGATCTCAATAATTCAAACTTTACTGAAGAAAATAAATCACTCTACTGAAGGAAACTAGAGAATCTTTTTAAATACCTATCTGAATCTATTTCTTTAAATCTGTGTGTTATTATAAGAAAGACAAAAAATACTAGCCCCGCATTCCAGGAAGAATGAAGGCCCCCGAGGTCCCAGATTTTAGGTGTGTTTGCTAACTGAGGAGATTGCTGCATCAAAGCAGAGGCACTGAGCTGTACTTTCCACAGACCTGGCTAACCTAATAGATGAGAGAATAGAGTCCATTGCCACCTGGAAAATGGGAGGGTGCTAATGGAGCTCTCACCTTTGCACTGAGTTTCCCAAAAGCTTCCATCTTAAAGGATGGCCTAACAGGAAGTAGGTAGGCCCTTACAGGAAATGGAGCTTTGCTCCAATCACGTCAATCGCAGAAACTACATAGATCAGACCATGATTGCTAGTGCTCAAGGCACTTAGCAAATGCACACATAATTCCTCTCTGAATAAAGGTAGGTCTATAAATAATGTTGCACATATAATTCTTCTAGATACTAAAAACTATCCAAATACCCTAGGAAGCAAGCCTGCATGAATGGAAAAAAAGATAAAGAGGCAGAAATATTAAATAAATGAATCATCAAGGAGTGCAGCTGTTGGAGTAGCCGGCATAAGGAAAACAAGAAAGGTAGGGAACAGGAAGTAAGTTATGACATGAAGAAAGTGCAATTAAAGCCCTGGAAAAGAAAAAGGAAGCAAAGCAGAAGCAATATCATATTGCTTTACATTCTAAAATTTATAAAAGCATTACATTCCAAAATTTATAAATATATTACTCCAAAGATTTTACATATATAAATGTCAAGAAGAATAAATTAAAAGAAAACTTCATGTAACCACAGGAATAGTATACCTGCTAAAAATAAAAGATTAATAGAAAATCTAACAGGCATCTTGGGTATAAGAGGGAAGGAGAAAGGGAAAGAGACTACCTTCAAAGAACTAAGAGCTGACTTTCAAAAGGAACAGTGCATTCCCGAATACAATTAAACCATATTTAAAGCGAATGAGTCTCAAAGAATCTAAAAATCTATGAAGTTCCTAGGGGGGATAAATGGTTTGCACTCAACTTTTTTTTAATCATTTTATTGGGGGCTCGTACAACTCTTATCACAATCCATACATACATCCATTGTGACAAGCACATTTGCACATTTATTGCTACACTTGTTGCTATTATCATTCTCAACACATTTTCTGTCTACTTGAGCCCTTGGTATTAGCTCCTCATTTTTCCCTTCTTCCCCCACCCTTGATGATTTATAAATTACTATTATTTTGTCACATATTACACTGTCTGATGTCTCCCTTCACCCACTTTTCTGTTGTCTGTCCTCCAGGAAGGAGGTTATAGGTAGATCATTGTGATCAAGTCCCCCTTTCCACCCCACCTTCCCCTTCTCTTCCTGGTATTGCTACTCTCACCACTGGTCCTAAAGGTGTCATCTGTCCTGGATTCCCTGTGTTTCCAGTTCCTATCTGTACCAGTGTACATCTTCTGGTCTAGTCGGATTTGTAAGGTAGAATTGGGATCATGATAGTGGGGGGAGGAAGCATTCAAGAACTAGAGGAAAGTTGAATGTTTCATCAGTTGCACTCAACTTCTAACCACTGAAAAGCAATGGAAGTCTTTTCAATATCAGTGTTGGGACAATGAGCTCCCCATGGAGGAAAGGAATGAGACTTGCCATGTACATCACTTCGTGCCCGGAGATGAAAATGCCCGTTCAAGACAGGGAGTAGCTCTGCATGTGAAAGGCAAATCAATCAAATGCTTTGACATTTTCATGACTTTGGGATAATAAAACTTTTCTTAAACAGAACATGAAAGAATTAGCCATAAAGATAAAGATCAATAATTTGAACTATATTAAGAGGCACTATTAGACGAGTAGAAACACAAGCTACAGAGTGGGAGAAAATATTTTCAAACATTCATTGAAAAATTCTATTATATTTTAATTCTATTTTTCCATAAACTTTAAGAAAGCCTCTTGTTCAAAGCCCCTCATGTAACCTATGAAAGGTTTGCATATAGAATATGTAAAGTATCCTATACAGCAACAGTAAAAAAATAATCCAAATTAAAAATTGGGCAGAAAGTTAAAGTAGACAGCCAACCTTGTATAATTTTAATCTGCTATTGCCTTAGCTACAATAATCCCAAATCACAGTGATTATAACCACATATAAGATGGGGTACCTGAAAAACACAGGGTTTTTTCCCCCAAAGCTATGTATTTAAATTTTCATTTAACAAAACAACCGTATCACCTTCAAAGTACTCTCCATTACATTTAATACATTTGTAAAATCTGTGGTTCCATTTTGGAACCATTTTTCAAACTCGTCTGTTTGTATGGCTGACAGCACTTTCCTTGGTTTTTTTCTTCACCTCTTCTAAGTCATCAAATCGCTATCCTTTCATGTCCCTCTGCATGCCCGGAAACAAAAAGAAGTTGCAGGGAGCGTGGTCCAGGTGAGTAAGGTGTATGAGGCAAGAGAGGCATGCTGTTTTTTGCCAAAAACTGGTTCAACTGAGATGGCTCCGTGAGCAGGTTGTGGTGGCACAACCTGTCTGCCACAACTCAGACCTTTTTTGTCGCATACTGTTATGCAATCTTTTCAGAACCTCTAAATAGAAAGCTTGATTAACAGTCTGATCTGGTGGAACAAACTCCAAATGCACTACAAGTTGACATTTTCATCTGTTCAGGAAGTTGATGGATGTTCATAATGAGGTCTGTCATTAATCAACAGTTCACCTTTTATGAAATGAGAAAACCACTCATACAATTGAGTTTTTCCCATAACACTGTCCTGGTAAGCTGTGTTCAACATCACAATAGATTCTGTGGCTTTTTGCTTGAGCAGGAAATAAAATTTCACAGCCGCGTGCTGTTCTCTTAAATCGGTTATCACCAAAAAATGAGGTTCAAGAGAAACTGCTTTTATGAAAAAATTCACTGCAACCAGAGAGAACCTTCCCAGGCAACGCCACTGATTGCATTAACACAGAATGAGTTGCTTGCTGCTCCCCCAGTGGGAAAAATGCTACTATGAAAGCTCCGCCCAGTGGGCCTTTTTTCCAGTTTGGGGGGGGGGGGTGTACCTTCTAGTTTGTGTTTTCTCTACTGTCTAAAAGGACTTCATAGCCCTCCCTCAGCAGAATACTTCTGAGAGTCTTTCAGCTCTGTGTGTTCCAGTTCATTGATTGTCTTCATTCATTCAGTAGAATTCTTCACTCTTATTTTAAGTAGGCTCCATGATTTTTCTACATAAAGAGCCTACCCAATCTGTGATAGCATTTCACTGACGCAAAAGCAGCCATTAAATGTTCTAATTAATTGAAGGATGGTGGGCTGAGTTGAAATCAAAGTAGAAATCACTAATATGCTGGAAGTATTTGTCTTACTTAAAATCATATAATAACCTTTAAATATCAATAAGTGACCACTAAGATTTAGAAAATACTATGAAATTTTTGAAGGGAAAATAATATTTTAGAATATTAACTTGATATAAATATATAAATAAAAGAAGAGGAAAACATAAGAAGTATATTTCTGAGATGGTAAACCACAAGAATAACTTTAAATAAT
This sequence comes from Echinops telfairi, assembly GCF_000313985.2. Taxonomy (NCBI): domain Eukaryota; kingdom Metazoa; phylum Chordata; class Mammalia; order Afrosoricida; family Tenrecidae; genus Echinops; species Echinops telfairi. The sequence continues at coordinate 50,089,624 of NW_022103896.1, read as the reverse complement.
CAATATTTTATTAAATGACTTTATAAAGAATAAATTGTTATTTCAAAACTATATATGGCACCACATTTGCCAATTCAGTATTTTTACATACACAATTATATGGAACAATTAAATCCATTGTATTGTAAGAATAATTTTCTTATTCAGATTTATATTCAACTTTTTCTGAGGGCCATTTTTAACAGGCTCCCATTCTAGAGGCAGAAATATATGCCTTCCTTTCATTCTTACTTACTAACTACTTTCATTTTTGTTATTTTACTCTCTTGTTCTTTCCTTCCAAGCTATGTACATAGTGTTAAAATTTTAAGAAGTTACTTTGGGGGGGGAAATAAGGAAAGAGTAAGATTATCTAAACGTAAAGACGCTGTGCCTTATCTTCTGAAACTTGATTTAATATAAAGTAAAAACTGTGATATCAGGTAATTTAGTTTGATAAGTAACCAATGTGCCACACTAGTTTTCTTTCAAATTAGATGCTTGCTGCAACAGTGATTAGCTGATCACTAACTGGATTTGGTAGTAGAAGTCAAGGCTTATTTTATTCATTAATATTTATTGATGCATATAATGTGCCCAATATGGTGCTCAGTGATGAGAATAGAAAATAACTATAACACAGGTCATCCTTTCAAGAAAATCAAAGGCTACTGGCAGAGTTTGACATGTAAGTAGATACTTATTATGCATTACAGAAAGACAGTAAAACAGATCGATAGAAACATGTAAGTAGCAATCAAATGCCTAGGTTCAAAGAACCTAGTTTATCCTGCTCATAAACAATTAAACACCTTGTTTCACTCTGTCTTCAAAACAAAGTAAAACAAACACCCTTCTCTGCATAGTTTATTCTTCTCCAGGATTCTACCCACAAATATCAGCTGCCAAAGCTGCCTTCTGCTTTGTTTTTAATTAACTTTTGTTTTGTTTTTAAGAATATACACAATAAAACATAGAGAAATTCGATCTTTCTACATAAGCAATTCAGTAGCATTGACTACAATCTTCCAGGGTACAACCATTCTCACCTTCCTTTTCTGAAGTGTCCTTCAATCAACATGAGCTCTCCGCTTCTGAAGGCTTCTATTGAGTCTTTTGAGTTGGTATTAGTTCTCTAAGGAGACCTGGGGGTGCAGTGGCTAGGAGTTAGGCTGCAAGCCTCAAGATCATTGGTTTGAAATCAACAGGCAATTTGTGGGACAAAGATGAGACTTTTTACTCCTATCAAGAGTTATCTTGGAAATCCAGAAGGGCAGTTCTAACTTGCCTGCTATTATTCTCACCATAAATTGGCATTGACTCAATGGAAGTGAGTTTGAGTTTATTGATTCTCTATGGCCACTTTCTCATATGGCCTTTCTCTCAAAGATGGCACAGTTGAGATAACTGGTTTCCTTTTTCTATGGTCAATTCAAATATTTATGATTGTTTATTATTGTTAAGTCCATTGCTCATTTTTTTATTATGACAAGAACTGAAATTGATCAGATTTAAAATGTAAACATTTATCTGTTTGGTAAGAATATATGTTGGGTGTTATGGAAACATAGATTGCAATATTAAAATGAGCTTTGGTAATTAAGTGGCTGTGTGTCTCCAGAGAATTCAGCTGGGCTATGTGTCTCAGAATAGTTTAACAACTCTCTTCGTTAAGAGGTCTCAACTTTCTTAAATTGGGGTAGCTCATACAAATGTATCTTCAGTTTTATTTATTTTGCTTTGGGAAATTGTATTTCAAAACTTTGCTCCCACTTGCTCTGCCTTTAGGGGTTCATTTTGCAATTTATTGTTGGATGCTTGGTTATAATCTAAAAATGCTTTATTTTACTGCCCGCAAATATTATCCTTTGGGACCTCTCACTTTCTCATACTTTGCTAGAGTTCTCTCCTACTTCGTTTTCTGCTAACACCTAAAGTTAACCTAGTTGTCAAATGGCTAAAGTTCAGCTATTTACCTTTTCATATTCTTCTAACAATTGCATGGTGTCCGGTGATGGTTACACAACACACATATTCCTTAACTCATTAAACAGATGGGTTGCTTTGATGGAAATGTTTCCCTTAGCATTTTAGAGAGAGTTTTTTCTGTCTTATGATCATGACTCAAAAACTCACTGCCATTAAGTTGATTCTGATTCACAGTGACTCTGTAGGACAGAGTAGGGCTGCCCTACAGGTTTCTTTACGGTCTCACACACTTTGAGCATGTTGTCAGGCAAGACCAGTCTCTGAAGAAAGACATTGTGCTTGGTAAAGCAGAGGGGCAGTGAAAAAGAGGAACACCCTCAACAAGGTGGATGAACACTGGCTGCAACAATGGACGCAAACATAAGAATGCTGGTGAGGATGGCACAGGACCGGGCAGTTTCATTCTGCCGGGCATACGGTCATTATAAATCGGAACCAGCTTGATGGCACCTGACAATAACAACTCTTTCAGAAGGAGAATGTCTCTCTCCCGAGAGTAGTTGGAAGTTTCAAACTTCTGACCTTGTGTTCAGCAGACCAACCCCAGGGCTCCCAAAGAAGGATGACTAACTTCTTAAATGTGTCTCTGGCTTCCAGCATGGTTTTCTACTTCGTTTTCATGACAGGGATGCTGGGAGCTGTAGACAGACTATAGTCAGGCTGTATGAGGAGACCTTCATCTGCCTGCAGTCAGACTCAAGCATGCATCCTAGAGAAAGACATTCAGTGTTCTAATCTTATTTTTATTGGTATAACACTATCTACTCCTATACATCTCTAGTTGCTGCCACCATTGTGTCACATGTCCACTCTGAGTCCTGAATTAAAATTTCCATCCATGCCATTCCACCCAGATGATTCACATGTCAAAAATTCAATGAGCTTAATTTTAGCACTCTTATTACCCTTCAGCAAAAGTGACACTCCTTGGGATACTATTCGCCTTGAAGCCCCATGGCTATAACTTACCCTTTAATGTATATATATATTCTCATTCCTCTATCTTTCCTTTCTATCTCTTCTGCAAATGTGTGCTTCCTTCCCAACTATGAACTGGGGGAGTCCTCGGGATTCCTAGCATCTCTGCCTTAAACTTCACTTTCCCCCTGATGACCTAACCCCAACCCATGATATTAACTGACAACAATTCTCCAGCAATTCTCAAACGTGCATCAACCTGGACCACAATTTTGAGTATCTAACCTATGTAGAGAACTTACTTCTAAAGACTTCTACACTGCAAAACTCCTCTGACTCAGTGTGTTCCTAATGGTGTTCACAATTTTCCTTTGGGAAAATCTACTTCATCTTTCCTATTCTCCTTTCAGTAAGCTGAATAATCATTGTTGATGACAGAAACCTAAGAAAAGCTCTTTTACTTCTTTCCCGCCTCCACCACTTATAAAAAGTCTATCACCAAACACTGCCTAATCTACCACTGAGGTTTCTATCAAAGCAATCTATTTCTCTGTATATCGACTGTACAACCTTAGTCTAAGAAACCATAATTTCTTAATAGGTTAACTCAGAGCTGGTCTCCATATATCCCCTTCTATAAATCAATCCCTCTCTGCAGGCCCAGTAATTGCTGTTAAAGCAGACCTACCTGTGCTTAAACCTCTTCAGCTTCTTCTGTTGAGATATATGGAAGTGCTGGATTCAGTGACATTTCTTAATTACAATAAAGAAGTCTTGATTAATTGACTGGAGAAAGAAAAGGACCTGATAGAGTTTCCAAATTAGCTTGGAACATGGGGGTAGTATGCTATTTTAAAAGACCAAGTTAGTTTTGGAGCAAAGAGAAGAAAATATGTTCCATGTCAGACCATTATTATTATAATGCTAATATTCATAACACCCATTGGTGGAGATCCATTAACATAAGAAATTTGGAGGCTAGAGACAGATGCAATTGTTGAAGCCATAAACATGAATAAATTTTCTATGGTGTGTTTAAAGCAAAACAAAAGACTAAGAATGAAAGCCTGATGATAACATCTTAAAAGAAAAAGTGACATATGAGAATTAAATAAAGGAGATTGAAAATAAAATGGGGAAGAGGGAAGAGGAAACCAGAAAGGTATTTGAAGAAAGAATGAGGTAATATGTAGGCTGCTTTCATTATACACTAGACTAAGTTCTAAAAGAAGTATTTGAATAAATGAACTATGACGTACGACCTGTAATTATTTGGTGATCATTTATTTATAACTTAAATGTAATTTTTAAGAACTCAAGTAAAGATTATTGAGTTAATCTTGCTTCTTATTTTTTTGCTCATCACCATGGATCCATGTATTACCCATTCCTGTTTTATTTATTCCCTTTTGTTTCACATGCTCATTATTCCAATAGGTTACTGCTATGTTTTACGGATAATCCTGTGTGTTTGCTTGCAAACTGTACTCTGATTTATGAACAGCCATTTAGAATTAAATAACGGGTGTTGCATGCTGTATTCCATTATGCTCTTTCCTTTTTAAGAGCATCTTTTGGAGCTCCACCCATTGCTAGGTGTACTTCTCATGCATTCATTGTTCTTTGCACTTGCATAAGAATTCATTATTTCCTATCACCATGTCTTACCTGTCTAATCCGGAGACTTTCTCAATAATAGATTTGATAAATTGAACATAGAAGACTGAAGAATAGGTAAGTCAGGGATGACATCAAGGATATCATACATGAACAAAACAAAAACTCCTTTAAAAGACAAGAGGTGGAGGGGAGGCCAAAATAGATTTCATAAAAGACTCTCAGTCTTGCTCTTGATCATAGAGCAGATAAAGCCAAAGAAATAAATGATGAAGGAAAATATCTGAACAGAAAATGCCCCGGAGCATCTTGAGAAGAGAAAGCACAGCATTAAAGTGAAATAGCCTGAAGTTGGAAGGCGAAAAGGAAAAAAGTTAACTTGGCATTCCTCAAACTGATAGATGGAAAGGGGGCGGGTGGGAGAAGAATGCAAACCTCAGTTTGCAACACAGAACATTTCTATGGGATAAGTACTGAACAATGGAGAAAGCATTTAAAAATGACGGGGGAAGTATGTAAGTCACTGTACCAAAAATAATTAGTAAATCTTCAAAAATTTTAGGAGGGAGCACATAGACTTCCCCAGTGAGATCCAATGCCCGGAACTCCACTAGGGTAACTGGATGCTACCTCAAACACCCCTGTAGCCTGAGGACTTAAGAATGAAAATGCATGGTGTTGGAAGAAGCAGAAGACAGCTATACCAAGATTACTGAACTGTCAGTACACAGGCAATCATTGACTTACTACACCAATGCCCTATATGCTGTATTAAGATATATATTATTCCAGCAAACCTGTGACTGATATTCTCAGCGAATATTATTGTAAAATTTCCCAGACAACCCATTCCCATTGTTTGTATAAATAGTATCCAGACACCGAGGGATTGATTCTGTACAAGTGAATAATTTAGGTATCGCGATATGGAGTTAGTCTACATTAACCCAATATCTCCCTCTCAATAGTGCTTTAAACATTAATACCAGGGGCTAATCAATGAAACTATTAAAGGAGATTTTATGCCTCAGGGAGATGATCAATAAGACACTCTATCATAAATTAACAAGGAGGTCTCTAAAGGGAGCTAAAGGCAGATTTAAAAAAAAATAGATTCAAGAATGGGTTTTGGGCTCGCACTAAATCCTAGCTCCGATTTAAGAACAATTGGTTCTTACATCATGGCCCTGCTGGATATTTGTCCTCAGGAAGGGAACACAAAAGCTATGGGTGCTGTAACTACGTGTGGTAAAGAAATTAGATGGTGCTCGGGTATCAAATAAAATGGAATCTGGGGTCTTAAAGGCTTGTTTCCAAACAACCAGTCATATAAGTGAGATATCAACTAAGTTCACATGGAAGAAGCTCACTAACACCAGTAACCAAAGAATTGAAAATCATATAATCCAAAGCCAAAAGAGGGAAAAGTATCAACACCTAAACTGTTAGGTTCTCGTTTGCGGAAAGCTATGAACGACAGTGAGAGCCGGACACGTTTGTGGGATCTACTCGGCAAATATGCCTCTGGTGATTTCTCTCGATGCACAGTAGAGGATAGGAAGAAACTGGTGAGCAAACAGAATGCACTGGAGAGGGGACTATGGAAGATCAAAGTGATAAACCTGACTTGAAGTGTTCAAACCTTGTCAATGGATCCTTTCTCTGATGCACATTGGGCCTCATCCGGGGTTTTCAGCATTTTCTGTACGTTTAGGGATTTTTATTTGTTCATATTCTCAGATGTATTTTTCATTGGGGGAGACCCTCTTGAGTTTTTGTTAAATGTTTTTCTGTTTTCCAGTAAACGAAACCCAGGATGGATGAACCCATAAAGACAGTGAGTAGAATACGGGTTGTGGGGAGGGGCAGTTACAGTGGTGGGGATGCGGGGAATAAAAGGGAGCTGATATCAAGGAGTTCAAGAAGGAAGATTAGGTTTTCAAATGGATTGTGGTAGCAATTGTACAGTACTACTTAAAGTGATTAAACTATAGAATTATTTGATATCTAAATTAGCTCCAAATAAAATGGTTTATTAAAAAGAAAGAAAGAAAAGAACCAATGATACTCAAAAAGTCCAAGCTACATTGGAAGCATTGGTGAAAAACTCCAAAAATTGACAGAATATCACTGAGAAATTTGAACAAGTAGAAGCAATACTGAACGATCTCCTTTGTCTATACCAAGAAACTTGGAAGACAGCTACCTATCCAGCTGACCAGAGGAGATCCATATCTGTGTCCCTTCCAAGAAAAAGTTAACCAACCAAATGTAGAAATGACCGCATGGTATTATTATCACATACGCAATGCTTACATTCTGTGGAACATAGTGGTTTGGCAGTTTGCATGCAGTCATCTCCCATAATGAAATCTGATATGACATGATTTCTTCTATGATGAGATCATGTATGAGGAGCTAATCTGTTGAAAGTGAATTTCCACAGGGTGTGTGTGCCCTGTTCCCAGAAAATATGGACTTTCAGGAAAAATAGCTCTCTTGATTTTTGCTGGATCCGAATCTTCATCGTCAGAGATCTGGCTCTTTGAACTGAAACCAGCGGCCAGGCCAGCTGCATGGGTTCTTGGGTTCATCAGCACCTGCAACTACCTGAGTCAGGGGAAGTCTCCAATCTCACATGTAATCCACAGACTTGGAACGTGCCAACGTGATAATTGAAGAAAAGAATTATTTGTCAAGGACTTAGATTTAATTAGATCTATACTCAACAGCCATGTAAGCAGCTATCAAGAAATAAAACAATGCATTGCATTGGGAAAATATGCTGTAAAAGATCTTTTCAGAGTGTTAGAAAGCAATGGTGTCACTTTGAAAGCTAAAGAGTGCCTGACCCAAGCTATTGTATTTTGGATCACCTCATGTGTATACCAAAGCCAGGCAATGACTAAGGAAGACCAAGAAGAACTAGTGCATTTGAATTATATGTTATTTTAAAAGATGTTGAAAGAACACAGATTACCGGAAGAAGAAACAAAATTATGTTTAAAGAACTACAACCAGAATGCTCCTTTAGAAGTAAGAATGGCGAGCCTTTTTCACATGTACCTTGGACATAATATCAGGAGGATCCAGTCCTCGGAGAAGGACATTATGCTTGATAAAGAGAATCAATGAACAAAGAGGAAGACCCCCAATAAGCAGCTTCAAGAATGGACGTAAAATAGCATATAATATTAAGATGATGAATGCCCAGGAAATATTTTTAATACATAAGATTACTATGAATTGAAACTGACCTATGGCACTTAGGAATAATAATAATAACAATGTTTCTGAGCTAAACACTCAAGTTTCTTCCAACTCTCGTCACCAACAAAAATACTGCAATAATATGTCCACTCACGTATGTCGCCTAACATCTCAGGAACAGATGTGATGCATTAAACACTAATGACAGAAAACCTGACAAGCTGTGGGATGATATTAAGAATCTCGTCCATGAAGAAAGAAAAAGTCATTAAGAAGACAAGAAAGAACAGATAAAAGTGGATGTCTGAAAAGACTTTAAAACTTGCTTTGAATGTAGAGTAGCTAACACAAATGGAAAAAATAGTGAAGTAAAAGCTAAAAAAATCTCAAAGGGTAGGAGGAAAAGATAAAGTTAAGTATAATAATGCAATGTGCAAAGATCTGGATTTAGGAAGCCACAATTAAGGGCACACTTGGAATATTTCAGAGAGAACTAAAGAAAATATTCAAGGCTAGAGTTGAGAAATTGAAGGATTGGTTGGGAACATATTGAATGACACAGGAAGCATCAAAAAATGAAAAGAATACATAGTCACTGTACCCACAAGAACTCTTTAACATTCAACATTTCAAAAGGTAGCATGTAATCAAGATTGGGATTCATGAAGGAAGAAGTCCAAGTTGCACTGAATGCATTAGTGCAAAGCAAAGCTCCAGGAGTTTGAGTAGCGATTACAATATTTCAACAAACTGATGATGCACTAGGAGTACTCGCTACTCTATGCCAAGAAATTTGGGCCAACCCATTCCAAAGAAAAGTGACCCAAGAAAATGTGGATATTAGAAGACAATATCATTAATATCATGCACAAGTAAAATTTTATGAAGATAATTTAAAAATGGTTGCAATAGCACATCAACAGGTAGCTCATAGAAAGTCAAGCTGACTTCCCTCAAAGATGTGCCCTGAGGGATCTCTGATCTTTGAGAGACCCTGATTGAAAGCAGAGAATAGCAGAATGATGGTTACTTGTGTTTTATTGACTCTACTAAGCCCTTCTACTGTGTGGATCACAATAAACTGATTAATATTGAGATGAATGGGAATCCGAGGATGCTTCGTCGTGCTCTTATGGAGCCTGTACACAAAGGCAGTAGTTCAAATAGAACAAGGGACTACTGCAGGGTTCAAAATCAGGAAATATATTTGCCAGATTTGTACCACTCATTATACTTTTCAATCTGTAAGCTAAGTGAATAGCCAGAAAAGCTGAACTATCTAAAGAACGCCCTGTCAAGACTGGGGAAGACTCTCATTTACAGAAGATGACACAACAATGCTTGCTGAAGGCCAAGAGGACTTACCTTCAGTGTGGATTAAAATTTGATGTAAAGAAAACTAAATTTTCACATATGGGCCAATAGCTTCGTGATAAAGGGAGAAAAGATTGAAGTTGCCAAATATTTCATTTTTCTTGGGTCCATAATCAATACTCATGGAACCAAATAAAGAAATCGAATGATGTATTGCTTTGAGCAAATCTGCTGCTCCAAATATCTTTAAATTGTTGAAAAGCAAGGGTCTCACTTTGAGGATGAAGGTGTGCCTGACCAAAGTCAGCGTATCTGCAATCAGCTCAGAGCTCCACAACTCTCTAGTTTCACAGCGTTAGGCAAGAACTTCATGTCAGCAAAACCTCCCTGTCATGGTCTTTACAATGGGATGACGATAGTATATAATTTCCAGAGTTTGGAGAGAATTAAATAAGACCATATATGTAAAGGCTACTTAGTCAATAATTAATGAATATTAACTGAGGTAATTATGAAATATTGATATTGCTATCATTATTTGTTATCATTGATATTATTATCACTGCTATTATATTATCGTTGATAATATTTTATATGATTGTTATCATTATTAGACTAAGTAACAAGCTCAAATCTGTCTCCTGGTAATATGCTCTTCCACTTAAGCCAAATTGTCAATTGGCACTCCAGCTATCTGATGAGTATAATTGAATATGATAAACTACAATTACTCTGAATTAGTCTACACAGAATATGTACAGTACCTAATAAGAATCTAGTCCATATAAGTAATCACTTAATAACAATTAGTTCTCAGCACCACTTTTCAACTCTGAGTATCCACGGGACACCTGGAGTTTTATCTATTTTAAACCTCTTTCTGGAAGCTACTGAAAACTAGTTTTTACTTACTTTGTAGCAACTCCTATTCATCTGAAACATTTTAATATGCACAGACCACACAGATATATAAGCAACAGAACAAGAAACTTTTTTGTGTATGTGAAAATCATTAAAATTTCTCATTACCTTCACAAGAAGTTTTCATCAACTTCACCAAGAACACTTTATTTAAGTCTTCCAGAATTTCGTTACAGTCTCAAATGTAATTGTTTCCATAAAACTGTGCTGGACAGATAAAACTATTTTCATACTCATTTATAAACTATGATCAATATTCATGCAACCTGAAATATGATGAACCAAGTCAACTCAGAAAGGTGGCAAGTTGAAAAAAAGATGAAAATCATCATAAAAATGGATGAGACACCTGTTTCTCATTTTGAAATTCTCTAGGAGTCTTGAATAAGGAAACAACCAACTGCCAAAAATGAAATCCTCATTGCATGATGGGAAAATAAAAAAGCGTTACCATTGCTTGAAACACATTACCTTTACTAGCCAGTGAAGATGATTAGGTGAGTGGACACAAAGGCACGCGACCCAAATATTCCGAGGAAAACCTGTAGGCAGCAGACTCCCAATGTTGCCCGAGGGGTCAAGGCATCATGCTTGTTTGCTGGCTCAGATTTGTGTCTGTGTGCACATGTGTGTGTGTGTTCTCACTCCTGCATTCATCTACTCTTTATACATCCACTGATTCACAATAAGGGAAAGTCATAAAAGGCTAATACATGTAAATGGAAAGTTGTTCCTTACTAGTGATCATGATAACTACCAAGTGGATTGAATGATTGTTTTTATCAGATCAGAGCATTTTCTCTTCTATACGAAAGTATATGTGCAAAGGTAATTACTATAAGTGGGTTATGTGGTGAGCACTGAATCGGAGCAAATAAAGCTGTCTGAAGTTCTACAATGGCCCCCACAATTAAGCTCTGATAGGCTAATGAACCCAACTCCACCCTGCAGATGTATCCGACTAGGAAACTGACTAGACTCACCATGCAGTCTGCATAGGAAAATTCCCACCTAGATATAAGGACAAGTAATTGTCTCAAGTTTCTTATTTTTCTATTCCATGAAGAGCAAAGCTTTATATTTAACAACCTCTGTATACTCATATTATAGCATAGTACAGGTAATATTTTTACAATCTTCTTTATTATGTTCTAAGAATTCAGTTTACTGACAAATTATTTGGACATAATTGGTTTTGTTTGGTTTTGTTTTCACCACTTATAGGTTTTAATTTGTTCCCAGAAATTAATTTTAATCTCCAAGTTTAGGCAGTGTGTATGGTGGCCTCAACACTATCTACAGTGTTCTTTATTACAAGTCATTTTTCTGTTTTTATAACTGTGGTAGTTACATAATTTGTTGTTAATTTGAGTGAAGGGGTGGAGTTTAACCTGTCAATCTGGTCGCAGCTTGATGACCTCATTTGGAGGTGCTAAGGAGATAAATAGCTCTCTGGAGGTGGGATCCAGGCACACACCCTGGGAGACATTCCAGCTGACAGGACACACAAGACACAAGCTATGTTAGTGCCCTGAGCTGGAGGAGCCACACAGAGATCCACTGCCACTGGATCCATAAGATTTTCCACCCACTAGCCTGTGATCTTCCTTCATTTGGCATTGTTGCATGTGTTATGTGAGTCTGAAGAGGAACTTACAGACTGGTATTGAACATATGGGCTTATATCGGGTTTATGGGCTTGATCTGGACTGGGCTGGGATATTTCCTCAGTATTCAATTGCTCTTGTATAAAAAGCTCTTTCTTCTACACATACAAGTGTCTATGAATTTGTTTCTCTAGTCAGCCCAGACTTACACAGTAACCATGCACTTTGAAGATTCTGAGGCAGCCTTCAGCTTTAAAAATCACACACTTAGTAAAATGACGTTGAAGTCACTAGGCCAAGGGTGTCAACCAATGTTCCAGTCAGAGCCTGACTCAAGGAATACTGCTTTCCCGGTGCTGTTATAAACACTAGCTCAAGGAAACTGCTTGCTTTCCCGGTGCCTTCAAATTGTGTCCCGTCATCATCATGCAATGCTCATGACAACGAGAGTCAAGGGTTAAAGGGTTCTCATAATATTTTATCTGGGGGAATTTGTTTTCCCTTACTTTGTTCATTGACTGTTCTGACAGATTTGTCATTGACTCATGGAGAATCAATGTTACCACCAGCTGTAGTTGGCAGTTCAAATCCACAAGCTACTTCAGAGGGCAAAGGTGTGGTACTCTGGTACCATAAAGACTATAGCTTTGACCACCCTAGGAGCAGTTTTGCTCTGTCCTTTAAGGTCGATGTGGATCAGAAGTGACTGGATGGAAAGGGTTTTGGATTTTGTATGTCCCTGTCAGAAGAATACACAAAAAAGAAACGTCATCTAAGACAGTGATTCTCAAACTACACGTATTACAGCCATTACATTTAAGTTCCCCAGCACACAACTGACACTATGTTATTTACTTCCTTAACAACAGCACCAACAAGAAAAGCCTCACTGCCATGATCAATGCCAATTCATGGGGATCGTATCGGACAAGATAGACCTGCCCTGGGAGTTTCTGAGGCTGTATCTGTTTCTGGGAATAGAAACCCAATCTTTCTCCCGCCGAGCGGCTGGTGTTTTCAAACAGAGGATCTTGGGGATCATAGCCCAAAGCCTAACCACTACACCACCAGGGCCCCTTGACAAATAAAGAATTGTTATTAAATGAAATTTACAAGGCTAAGCAAAGGAGACACAGCCATTAGCAAGAAAGATGAGAATCCTTTATTTTCAAGGAGCTTATGGGAGGCGAAGGCAGCCTGGGATACTATCCAGTGCTGATGAATCAGCTGTCTATGAACTTGGCATTTTGACTAGAGGATCAAGTGAATCAGAATTTCCATGTTTGGAAACCATTGTTATAAAGCAATTAGTTTGGGAACTATAGGAACAAAAGAAATGAAAAAAGAACAATTATAGAAATTCCAGCCATCCACAGCTATTGTGTCTTGAGAAGATAATGAAAGATACCTAGCACAGAGGAGGAGTATGGGGCAGGGTCAAAAAAATCTCTCTGTGTCTGAATTCAATCCAGTTCTACTTAAATGATACATGTCTATGTTATTATTACTAAGTTTCTTGCATGAACCTTCTGTGGATTTAACTTACTCATATTCTTAAACACAAAACAAAATGTTATACCTGAAAAAGGAAGTGCAGAAAGCATGCATTTTTCCCTTACTGACCTTCAAAAATATGATACATTCTAGCAGAATTCTAGAACATAATTCTGTTTATTTTCATGTCTTAAAAATTAAGCCAATTGCTTGATTTTCCTGTACGTGTGTATTTTTCCTCATGCAGGCAGTGTGAGTCTTATTGCAGAGGACAACATATCAGCGATAAAATGCAAGCTGACAAAAGGTTCCTCAGAAATGTAGGGTCTGGGAGGTGTGTGTGTGGGGAAGTAACTTGGAAAAGGAGAAATTTTCAAATTATCTGTATGAGAAAACAGCGAAGACTAAAGGAAGCAAGTAAGAAAAGGAAGAAATAAGGGGGGAATAATGTGTAGCAGCGTGCCCTGAGGAGTAAGAAATAAAAAATCTATGTAGCCAACACCTAACTCGCTTGTCAGAGAACGTGGATACCCTGTCCAAAGAGGCCAATTTGGGAAGTGGCAGCAAAATAGGGAGGGTTTCAGCATGTCTAACTTATTGGGGGGGTGGGGGGGCGATGCTTACAAAAGAGACAAGGAGTGAGAACCTGATTATTTTCAATGAAAACTTCCAGGGAGTTTGTTTGCTTGCTTATTTTCAGGGCTTGAGCTGAAGTGATATAAGGACGGGCCTTTTCCCCTCCTCTCAAAGCTCCAATTCGCATTCAGAAGGACCAAAAACACCCAGCTAGAATACCCACGCAATGGTTTTCCCCTTCCTAACCTATTATGCAACCCTACCCTATTGGGCCTCTGTTGTTTAGACTCGGGGAGAAACAAAACTGCTAACAAACAAACAAAGCCGAGGCAAAGATGAAATTTACTTTTCTTACTTATACCTTTAAACCCTTTCTCTCCTCAATTAAGCAGTTTATTTGTCAAGATATTTTCTAAAGGCACAGATCTCTTCTTCAAAATTCTCTGCTTGATCCTACACTTCAAATAAGAAAATGGCCAAGATTTTATAATAAGAGTTTTAAGAAAACGTATCCTGTAATCCCTACTCAAGCATCCCAAATGGACAGTGTGGCAGAACTCAGACCCAATGGAAAGAGTGCAAACAAAAGGAACCCCCCCCCCCAATCTGACGGTCTTGAACTTGAGATTAAGAAAACGCATCCTGTAATCCCTACTCAAGCATCCCAAATGGACAGTGTGGCAGAACTCAGACCCAATGGAAAGAGCGCAAACAAAAGGAACCCCCCCCCCCCAATCTGACGGTCTTGAACTTGAGACTTGAACTCGAAGAGCTGGGTTGTCGGGCTCTCAAAAAGTGGGTGATGTAAAATATATGCAAAATTTTTAAGTTCTGAAATTTTATAACAAAATTGAAGAACAAGACTTAAACATGAGACAAATAATAAGGTAGCATGTTCATATACTCACATTACTCACTTGTTCAATTTAAGGCGTGAATGATGTGGAACAAAAGGATATGAACACATAAGAGAAAGTTAGTGCATTGTTCACAGAAAAATATGGGGAAATAAAGAGAAGACGGTGGAAGTTATTAGATATGACTGGTATTCAAAAGATAATTATCAAATAAAATAATTACAGAATAAAATATTTAAGAGAAAAATTCTGGATATTGCTTTTTAATAGCAGAAGACTAAATAAAGTACCAAGAAAAATTATAATTAGATAATTCCACTAGTATTTCTTATGGAATATTAAATTTCCTAAAGTATTTTTAGAAACAATTTGTTTTTGTATATATGAATATTTTGAATGAATAAGAGATAAAATATTGGAGATTATTTATTCACCTCTTTAAAACCAAAAAAGTCTTTCCTTTTCTTAAAAATAAAAATATACTCTTTTCTAAAGTTTAATATAATTTGATACCAGATGAAAGGAATATATATATATATATTATGTTTTAGTATATAGATTTTCCTTATATAAGAAACTCATATTCATAAAGCAAATTGAAGTAAATGAAAAGAAATTTCAATTCTCCATAATTAAGAGCAAGACAGTCATTATTAACATCTTGTAATATATCCTCTGGTCTATTGTCTATAAAGAACATATTTTATTAAAATTAAATCAAATTACATATGTGGTTTAATAAAATATCTTCTTCATTTAATAATTTTTCAAATTTGCATACCAAAACAGCAGGAAAATTTTATGATATTACCCTAAAATTTATCTATACAAAGTTTACATTCAAATGTAATATATCACTCACTGGGTTTCAAAGGGACTATTTGCTTTCCTCTTCATTTGAATACATGGTGTGTAAAATATGTGGAGCTAAACAATTATTAAGCGTTTGGAAACCCCAAACAGTCTGATATTACTCCCACAGTGAGGTCGAATATGGTGCAGAGAGACTGCACTAACATCAAGTCCCAAATCAGAAAAGTTCAAAATCAAAATCACTGCTGACTCATAGAAACCCTATAGGGTAAGGTAGATCTGCCCCTGTGAGTTCCTGAGAACTCCTTAGCAAATCAGGGGCAAACCCCACATGCCTGAGATCATTAAATTCTAGTTCATGTTCTGGCTCTGACACTGAGTAATTGTGGCCTTTTGAGTAAACCACTCATCACTTCAAGATGCACATACATGATGTTAGATGATCTCTTAAGCTTCTGTGAGTCTACATAGACAGCAGATATAGGAGATTCTATAAATAGGAATACAGATAAATCCAAGTATGCAAGTTTGGTTTCCACTGGAGTAGGCTGCTAGGATTGAGTTCACAATTAAATCGAGGAAAATAAATAAATGAATATATGTATATATTATATATGTTGTTGTGGATGCTAAGTGCTATCTAGTTGGAACCATCTGACCCATGGTGACCTTGTGCACAATAAAACAAAATACTGCCTGGTCCTGTGCCATCCTCACAATTGTTCCTATGCTTGAGCTCATTGGTGCAGCCATTGGGCCAATCCATCACGTTGAGGGCCTTCCTCTTTCACTCATTCATTCACTCAAAATTCTGATCAGTGTCCCAGAATCTACTCTTTCATACCAAAAAAATAAAAAAGAAAGGCTCCTATGGAATCTATTTTGGCCATTAAAATTAAACCAATCAACACTACTTTCAAACCCATTATTCACCTAGTCTCCTATCCAAGCCATGGTATTTTCAATCACCTCATACACTTGTGAAAGTTAGACAATATGATCGCTGAAGACAAATGGGTGCATAAGCAAATGTGGTGAAGAAAA
>NW_022103896.1:50070587-50072133 GCF_000313985.2 Echinops telfairi | reverse complement strand
GAGCACAAACTAGCAATGATTATAAAGACGAGGACCAAGCAGTATCTTGTTCTGTTGCACACAAGTTCTCTATTAATTGGCACTTAACAATATTCCAATATAAGTATTTTTTTCCTTTTTAAATACGTATGTTAATCATATTGTAAAAAGAAGACATTTTGTAAATATATGCAAATCCTGGTAATATCTGCCTATTTTCTTAATGTGTAATGGTATTCCAGTTATAAGCTACTCAAAAATGGCAAATGAATAATCATTAAAAGGTGAACTCCAAGAAAGTTGTAAGGGCTTATTTTTACAGGCTGTGGCCTGATAAAACATATTGTGCTTACATTCATTACAAAATTCACTTTAGGAATCAGTATTTGTGAAAAGTATTTAACTTTATTATACATTCAACAATATGTTGAAGATCACAATAATTGACCATCGAAGATGCTGTCCAATAGAACTTTAGGTGTTCATGGGAATGTTCTTCCTCTGTGAATTCAAATTTCAATGGCCCCAATTCAGCATGTGGCATGAAGCTTATCCAAATGAAGAATTGAGTTTATTTTCATTTCAATTAATTTAAATTCAAATAACCATATATATTTAGTAACTACTCTGTTGGATCGTGAGATATGATAGAAAAACGGGCTGAAACACAAGTATCAAATAGCAGACTTTATTGGGAAGTATAGCCTGCTGGGCGAATGGGTGGCATGGCTTTGGGCGTGTGCAGGAATGTGTGAGGGTTGGCGAGGGTGAGCAGGAAGCCTGGGAGGGAGCTGCTTGAATTGACCAGGTGCCATCTTACATGCAGCCAGACTTATTAAGATGTAAATCATACAGGGACAAACATTTTAATTAAGGTATATCTTTCTAGAGTTAAATAGAATATTGATGGTCTTTATTATTTCAGCAAGGAAATGTAAACTGATTTAACAAATTTTACAATTAAATTTAATTTTTAAAACTTCAGAAGGAGACATTACTAAAATATGAATGTATGATTAGTTCTAGAAAAAAACCCAGATCTTCAGGGAAGGAGAAAAAGAGAGGACCGCATCCTGGCCCACCAAACCCCAAGGATGATATTCCTGCTCAGAGCAGCCAAAGCAGAGAGCACCATAGGGCAAGCTCCACCATGAGACATGGCTTCCCCTCACTAACCTATACTGTGATGGGGGACAACACTGGAGACACAGTGCGGGGATTGTGCCCAGTCTGAGCTCACCACACCAGGGCAAAACAGGAAGGGAGTGCAAGAGAGCAGCAAGGGGAGCAAAGCAATGAAGTCCCTGAGGAATCCCAAAAATAGACTTCAGGGGGCAGGCTTGGCACCTCCTCGGACTCAATTGGAAAACATCCATAAAGGTCTACAGACAGACCTGGAACTATTAATAGGCTTTTCTTCTCTTTTCTTTGTTTGGTTTTTGGTGCTTTTTTGTTTCTGTATTTTCATGTCTATCTATATAAGATAGGCAGGATAAACAATCTCCAGGAGAAAACAATGGGACCAACAGTTCCAGGAGGACCATTGGAAGAGGTGGGGGAAAGGAAG
>NW_022103896.1:50067760-50068997 GCF_000313985.2 Echinops telfairi | reverse complement strand
GCAAGGTACCAAAGGTTTCAACTTATCTTATTCATCCTAACATTTTCATATTTAAAATAAACTGAATCAAGTATGTAATTTGGGTTAAAATAACAAGTAAGAGGTGTAATTAGCATTTAAATATTTTTGAAAGCTAAAATCCTATAACTTTCAAAGAAATTATGAACTGTACTTTTCACAACTCATTTCAAATTATAATGCATTAAAATTTATTTACTTTCACTTGAGATTCAAAATTATATACAAATATCCAATCCTTACTGAGCTTAGGAAAGTATACTATGTACCTCATGGCACAGAATTAAACGGAAAATGTGCCAAAATCTTCCCAAGGAAAATAAACCTTGAAAAATTATATCTATTTAATGGTGAATTAATTGGAAGAAAACAGACTTTTGTTTTTCATTCTTGCAGCTTCCCTCCTTCCATTCCAATAACAGGCCAGCATTCCAAAGTCATTACAAGTGAAAAGAGGGGTGGCTCTAGAGCAGCGGTTTTCAACCTGTGGGTCGCGACCCCTTTGGGGGTCGAATGACCTTTTCATAAAGGTCTCTAAGACCATCGGAAAACACATATCTTCAAAGGTTTTAGGAGCCGAGCCACTGCTCCTCTGTCTCCAGGTGGCTCCACCCACATGCAGATACGCCCACATACGGTACCCAGAGTGATGACATCATCACGCCAACTCCATTACATACACCCCATATAAATACAGGTGTATGTGACAGGGTTGGAGCCATAATGTACTTATGCAGACCAGTCATAGATGTGTAGAGAGCAGCTACTGTGTAGAGAGCAGGTACTGTGTAGAAAGCAGCTGCTGTGTTGAAAGCAGCAGTATTGGAGATAAAACGAGAGTTCATGAATTATAATTACTGGGTAAACGTAAAATCATGTACTGAAAATCAACAACTACTGAAAAAAAAATATCTATACCATGGGAACTTAATCTAGAGGCTGATAGGTCTTTTTATATTCAGCTGTGGTTGATGTGAATACTGCCCCTTTGTGATAGTAACTGGTATGTTAAAAAAAAAAAACACACAGAGGAAACTTTAATGAACTGCATTGACTGAACTATGCTATATATCATCTTTTGTATTATTAAAGCTATTGTTATATTTTATTTTCATTAGCAAACCATCCCATGACAATGGATCGTGTATAGAAGGATGTTAAGAAAAGAAAATATAGTGAGGATGTTTTACAGTATGGTTTAACCTTAATAATCACAGCA
>NW_022103896.1:50063612-50065061 GCF_000313985.2 Echinops telfairi | reverse complement strand
GGGTTGTGTGGCTATTATCACTGCTTGGTAATAAATGTCTCCATCTCTGCCAGAATTGGGTCTGAGATTAGCTTACAATGTGACTGATGGAGTAAGGATTCAGGGTAGGAGGGGAAGATCACTATCGCATTTAAATATCAAATGCCTACATATTTTCCAAAGAGAGTCAGACATTTTCTGAATAAAGAAATTGGCATCGATAATCTCATAACATGCTTGCCTACTTAGAATATCAATTTTTATAGCGTAAGGCACATTTACCGAGATGTAAGAAGAAATCATGTAAGAAGAAAAATCTGGAAGTTTCTGATACAAAAACAAACATTCCAGAAAGCTCATTGTGAAATACATGTCTATTTGCCTAAAAAGAAAGCCCTAAATGTGTACAAAGACAGAAGCATCGTCATCATTATAGAAAACTGAGGAGAACAGGGCAATCAAAATTCAGGGTAGTAGTATAGATGTGAATTCTATGTCAACAAAACCGTTTGCTTTTTTTTTAATCCAGTGTAACAGGAGGGAAGCTGTGTACTCCACTGAGATATTATTGGCCAGGCATAACTAACTTAAGAGAAAGTGTTAAGAGTGTCCTATTTGCAACAATGTACTTCATCAGCTAACTCATTACCTAGTGAATGCTAATCATGCTGATCCCCAGAGAGAGAGCCACCCACTAAAACTATATAAATTAGTAATAAATAAAGATTCAGCAGCTGGAACTAAATCCTAGACAGGAGATTACACGTGGCATAATTTACAGGACACAAGAAAACAAAAAGTTTGGGGGTGATTAATCAGAACTTACACTATAGGAGCATATATATTGTTATGTTAGCAAAAAATAAAATTAGAATACTGAATATCCTTCTCTAGGATATAAGTCCTGAGTCACAGTGAAGGCAGACTAAAGATTTGCTCAAGGAAGATAAAGCTCCTTATTTTGCTACTGGTAGGAATAGTCTATCTACAACCAATACTTTTATATTTATGAAAAAGAAGTAGAAAATCTCTTGGAAGCAAGAAGCATAATTAAGGAGCTAGCCATGACTGTATATTAAGACAAAGAAAATTCACTCAAATTTACTAAGGATAACACAAAATAACCTCAGTGATGAATACATTAATGAACATGAATATGAGAAAAATCGCTGGACACCATGTAATTAATAGAAGAATGCTCATGGGTAACGTGTCACGTTAGCTGTTCAACAAGTGAGTTTACTTTAGCCACTGGCAGGAAATTAACTAGGAGAGAGCTATAGAGAATTATGAGAATACAAGATCCCAAAGGATAAAATTGATGGGCAGTAAAATGAAACATTTTTAGACTATTATCAAGAAACAACAATAAATTCCAAAATGAATACACTAGGGACGAGCAAGAAGGGAGCACAATTTTGAAATAGAATTTCCCATGACAAAAATAAATAAAGCTGAAAATGGTATAAA
>NW_022103896.1:50058245-50063325 GCF_000313985.2 Echinops telfairi | reverse complement strand
GACAACAAACCTTCCAATTCTGTGAACTGTGAGAGAAAAGCCACAAACTAATGGCAACTCAAAAGCCTAGTTAGACCCTTAGGAGACAATAAACCATGTTCATTGAGGAAAGAAAAGTCAGAGAAGGAGGGTGGGAATGGTCACACTGTGGGAGGAACGGAATCTCTGTCACTGAAATGTACACGCAGCAAACGTTGCATTGCTGTATATTTTACTGTGTTCTCATCAACGAAACAAATTTTAATTAAAAATAAAGCAGAAGGCAGCCTACATAGCCAAAAGTTGTAGAACAGTGCGCTGGAAAGGATAAAATGAGCAGAGAAGGGGCTGCAGAAAGTTGCCAAAGGGCTCCATGGAGACTTGGCACAATCACAGGGGAGCGCAGACAGAAACGGCAGGCCTTGGAGTGATTCCGACTCATGACAAGCCGTGTTCGTAAGAGTAGACTGTGCTCCATAAGCTTGGACGCTTTTTTTGGAAGTCATTAGATCTTTCTTTCAAGACTTCAGAGCAGACCAATCTGCCAAACTTTTGGTTCGCAGAAGACCAGGGAGCGGATGACACCATCCTCAGACTCGCGTTGCCCTTGCTAACTTGCCATGTGTAGGAAACGACTTCATGAGAGACTGCGACTGAAGGTCCTAGTCTCAGAGACCTTGACATGACGCTCCAGAATGGGAGAATCTCTCGGGACATTATACTGATATCGATGCACTGGCCTTAAAATAGGAGAATAGAGAGTGGGTCTGGTCTAATCCACCTGAGCTTTGGAAAACAGAGTTTTCTCAGACTTCTTCAGAAGATGAAATCATAGATGTTGGAAGCATCTGTAGGATTAGATGCTTCAGTGTTGACTAGCAAATGGATGAGGACGTGTAATAAAAAAGGAGTGTGGTCTCCTGCTAATAGACAATATCGAAACAGAAACTTCGGTTCTACAACTATGTGGACTCAGCTACTCTGCTAGGAGTCTGAATGGGCCAGAAAGCAGATTTGGGGGCATAATGCCTAAATTAGAGCCCAACCCAGCTATTTTTATTTCAATTATGTGCTAACCTGAACTACTCTAAACAGACTTCTGAACTACAGAATTGTGAGCTAATAAATGAATGCTGTTTTAAACCAGCATGGTACATCCATGATAATTTATTGCACGGTGATAGAAAACTTAGATAGAAGTAGACTTTGTCAGGTTTTTAAATTAAATTGTATTATTTAAAGAATTTTATGTTTGATAAGTTACATTTGCATATTATAGATCATACAACAAGTACACAGGAAAAAATAAATAGAAAGAGATGGTTAGCAATACAGTAGTGGATATAAGATGGAATATTAAATGCATTTAGTTCTAAAGTATGTTTTGAGATTCTCAGATAAGAGAAGGCACTTCTTATGACCTATTTCAGGCTGAAGAACAATGCCTGTCATAGAGGAA
The DNA here is from genome assembly GCF_000313985.2 of Echinops telfairi. Taxonomy (NCBI): domain Eukaryota; kingdom Metazoa; phylum Chordata; class Mammalia; order Afrosoricida; family Tenrecidae; genus Echinops; species Echinops telfairi. Next base: position 50,061,887 of record NW_022103896.1, on the reverse strand, counting down.
ACGGACAAAACCAAAACTCACTTCTATAGCCTATGCCGATTCATAATGACGCTGGTAAGACAGGTGAAGTACCCTGTGGGTTTCCAAGTCTGTAAACTTCTAGGGCAGAAGAAAGCCATGACTTCCACAACAGAGCAGCTGGTACATTCAAACTGCTGACCTTGCGGTTACCAGCCCAACCTATGACCACTACACCAGTAGGGACTCCTTTGTTTTTGCCCATAAGCAACATAAAAGATATTCAGAAGGGAATTCACCTATTTAATCAGAAAAGCCCAGCAAGTACTTTGCTTTTTGTTTTTTATACTCAATCTGGTCTTAAAATGGATTTAAGACCCCTCATAACAGTTAAAATTCTACTTCAATAATCCACATATGTGATGGCTGTTAAATAAAGATGGAAAAATCAAGTGGATTACATATGAGAGGAGGGCTCATTATAAACAGAAAGAAACCACATGCAACCACTTTGGATGCCTTCCCCTTTCCGGAAAGATGGGTTCTAGGATTAGTATGTTCAAAGCGGGGCTTTTGTCACTGTGCTACACACAGTGGGATGAATGGCTGTGGACTTGCAAAAGCTGCGAATCTGATTATAATATGCAAGATCAAAGAGCAGCCCAGAAGTAGAAACTGAGATTTGAAGAAAATGCTTACATCTTCAATGAGTGCATAGTCCACAAGATGAAGCAGCCTTTTAGAAGTAAGGTGACCAGACGTCCCACTCTTGGCGGGACAGTCCCGATTTTTAACCAATTTTTCCTGCATTATGCGGCATTTTTTAAAAGTCCTGATTTTTGGAAAGAATGCACAACAAGCTAGGGTACATGGTTTTCAGCTGCCATGTGGCTATTTCGCCAGGATATGACTTATTAATGGTGTCCCACCTTACCAATGTTAAAATCTGGTCACCTTATCTCCACATTGCTCATATTTGACCATGTCAAATGAGAAAATTCCTGCATTTCATAATCTTAATAAATGCAGAGCAAATAGTGAGAGTGAGGGAATACATGTCCCTCAGGTGCCAGTCTGGGACAGGAGGACAGGCCACTAGTGGTTTCCCTCCATTGGGACGTGACTATCCTGTTCCCTGTGGGAGAAATGTCTGGCACAGGAGGCCCGTCACAAGAATGCCACCTAACCTGCTTTGGAGTATTGGCAGTGCTCCAGTTTATTCTGGATGGCACTGCTTGAGATATTTCAATTCCTCTGTGATCCAAATATTCAACCCTGCACATAATTGTGGAACCTTTTAGATAAGAATCTAAAATGTCTCAGATTAACATGACCAGAACATGGAGTCCTTCTATTCCACTACTGCACTGAAGCTTACCTCAACACAGACCTATGGAAAGATGAACGGGATGTGCCATTTTCTAGGTCGACACAAGTTTTTCTCTAAAGGATGCAGTAACTCTAGATGACTAGTTAACAATCAGATGCTGGGTGTCTTAATAAAAGCTAATTTAATGACAAGCAAGATGGTGTCATCTCTTTTAAAAAATCAGTCATTCTAAACCACCCCTTTCTCTGAGGGCTTCCCATAGGGAAAATGAGCACAACTCTTAACCAGACTTTACCTAAATCAAAAACAAAAATTCATTGTCATCTTTATGGGAATAGGATAGTCATCTTTCTTCCTCAGAGAAGCATCTGGGTTTGAAATATCAACCTTCTGTTCAGTAGTCCAAAACTTACCCAAACATAGCCACTAGTGGTCAAGTGAGTTTGGTTTTGGAAAGGCCAGGCCAGTGGGTTTAAGAGACAAGAGCAGCTTTCCATTCAACTTGGGGCAGTAAGGGGGGGCGGGGGGCACAAAAAAACAGAATAGTCTAATCTCTGTTTCTCTGTTGTTTATTGTAATTAGGATTCTTAGTAACCCTATGTATAATGGATTGAAAGACTGCCCATTCCTGTCATAACCTTGATGTTGAAAGTAAAGAGGACTTGAGACACAGATGAAAATCAAAGAGTACAGCCTTTTGTATGGGTGGATTTCCCTTGCCTGGTTTATTGGAACTCTTTCCTTGCCAGGGATTGTAACTGTGAAAAGAGACATTGATTCTGTAGAAAGATGCTGTGGGCTGGAGAAAAAGAGAGAGAGAGAGAGAGAGAGAGATCAGCCATACATAAAAAAGATTGGTTGCTGTGGTGGAAAACTGTGAAATTGCTCATTACAAATTACTGAGTCAGCACAGTCTTAGCACAAATACAGCTGTGCTTATTAACTGGGTAATCTGACACTGGCCCTCCGGATAGATTATACCTCAACAGAAAGAAAGCAAAAATCTTTACAATTAGACCAATAAGTATCATTTTGACAAATGGAGACAATACTGAAGTTGTGTGGAATTTCATTTTACTTGGACCCACCATCAACATCCTTTGAAACAAATCTCAAGAAATCAAACGAAGTACTGTATTGACAAATACCCTGTGAACAACCTCTTTGAAGTGTTAGAAAGTACTTTAGGAGGACTAAAGTGGTCCTGATGGTATGGTATTTTTAATCACTCAAATGCATGTGAACGCTGAAAAATGAATAGAGAAAACCAAAGAAGAATTGATGGGCCTGAATTAATTTGAACTTATCCTCAACTATCTGCCAAATGCGATATAGTATACAAGGTATGCAAATCTGACAAAGGCATGATTTCTCTCCAAGCTGCTTCTAGTCTAAAGAAGGAGGCAAATATTAATATCAATAATTTTGGGAAGTATGGTAGGTGCACTGATGGAAGGTTATAAGGATCAACTTCATAAAGAATGTAATACATGAACTGACTCCTGACATACAATTATATACCTTATAGACAAAAAATTCCATGAGCACAGGTGGAGATATATGGAATGGTATGGCCAGTTTGAAGATACATATAAACTATGTAAATGAAAGAGGGAATGGAGCCAGATGTTCTTTAATAATGCTCAATCTACAGATAAGTGGGGTTCAGAATTCAGAAGACAATGAAAGGACTGGGGACTTTTGTTGTGGGCAAATTGGAATTTACTGCACAGTTTGAAGCAGTGAGACAGCATTCTGTCTCAGAGGACACTTACACAGCAGCAAAGAAGAGCCCAGGAATTCATGGCTGTAGAGGGGAACACAAAATAAAATAAAGGCCAATTAGGAGACTGTTGCTGTCCAGCTAAGAAATTTTAAATATCTGAATAAGTGTAATAGCAATGATGATAAAGGAAGAGAGGATGTTTTGAATTACTTTCAAATAGAATTTCTAAGATTTCTTTATATTGTTTAGTTTAGTTCCTATGATTTCATCAAGGTTTAGTTTGTATTACAAGATCATCAAAAACAAACTTTATTAACACAAATGAGCTAAATATTAAATAATTATATTTAAGAATAAGGCTTCAGAGCAAAATGATTACATATTTCATAGAAATTTGATAACTTTATTGTAAATTGATTTTTCTCTTATTACGTGATTCCAATTTTACTCTTACAACATATCTTAGTAAGGCTAAAAATCATCCTACTAAATTTTTAGTCATTTAACAGATAGGTCCTTGCTACTCTGCTAGGCAGCAAAGGAAATAAAGGTGAGGTGGGTTTGGGAGGCCTGGTAGGGCATGAGCAAGGGTAATATAACAAAGAGGAATTGTTGAAACCCTGGTGGG
>NW_022103896.1:50050947-50056915 GCF_000313985.2 Echinops telfairi | reverse complement strand
TGTACAAATGTGCTTTACACAATTGATGTATGTATGGATTGTGATGAGTTGTATGAGCCCCTAATAAAATGATTAAAAAAAACAACCACTCTCTACCTTTTGCCCCGCATTCTGATAGCACATTATGCAATGTTTTTCACTTACCAAAGCACTTCCCATATATAATATAATTTAATCATCACAAATATCTTGAGAAGTAAATAACATTAAAATTTTTTAAAGAGGAAAATTCACTAAGCAAAATTATGTAGTTTATTCAAAGTCCCACAACTAATAAATAAGTCAATTCTATCATGTGATATTGAATTGACTGTGACCCATGGAGACCCAAGTACAACGGAGGTAAAGTGGTCTGATCCTGCACCATCTTCAAGACCCATTAGTACGTCCAAGTTCACTACTGCATCCATTGTGTGTTTTCCAGCCAACCTCAAAGGCTCATCTTCCAGCACTGCCTTGTACAATCATCTCTTGTGATCCATAGAGTTTTCATGGACTAATTTCTAGAAGTAAATTGCAAGGCCTTTCTTCCTCTTCTGAGTCTGGAAGTTCTGCTGATACCTGTTCACCGCGAGAGACCCTACTGGCATTTAAAGCACCAGTGGCATAACCGTGAAGACCACAGCGACACGCAAGCCACCGCGGAACAGCCAACGGACAGGCAGGTACTGTCCTTCAGACCCAAGACAGTAAAGGTGCTAACATTACCGAAGGTCTCATCGGGCATCAGAAATTGTATCTTGTACACATAACATTCTAATGTTCACCAAACCCCTACACGGTCTATTTAGTATGATTCTCACCACTTTACCGAAAAAGAAACAGAACAAAGACGTTGCAGGGGTTGCTCAAGGTCAGACAGCTGGCAAGAGATGCAGCCATCTTCAAACATTGCCCCTTTCACTGCAGAGGCCAAACCTTTTACGAGTCAGCTGCCCTAGCACAAAGACCTGCATTTGCTCTTTTCCCTGGATCAGAAGAAAACCAACTCTCAGTAAGTTCAAGGCACACACGAGGGTGAATTATCCTCCGAGACCTTTAGCTGAAGCTGTAGGTTCCTGCGTGCCTTTCTGTCTACCTAGAAGCTGAAAGCTCCAAATATTTCTCCTCTATACATTTCTGACATGCTCCTCTATCTCATGATATTTTCCAATACAAGGGAATGTCTTTCATATTGATTTTGATGAACTACTTACTGCAGGCCTCCCTCATTGTAATTAATAATTTAAGTGATTAACATATTTAAACATTTAAGTAAGTCATAGCAAGACTTAAAAATATAGATATTAATGGTTTTCATTATAAACTCCACATTTATGCTAGCCAGTCAATGCTGAACCACAGTGACACCTCCTGTGGGTTTCTGAGATTACAACTGTTCAGGGAGTAGAAAGCCCAGTCTCTCTCTCGAAAAGCTACTGGTGGTTTCAAACTGTCAACCATGTGGATCCTAGCCCAATGCATAACCACTACACTGCCAGGTTTTCACTATAGAGATTTTTAAATACTGAGCATCTAAACAGCTAAAGAATACTAACCTCAAAGCCTGAAAAAAAATAGCAACTTTCCTGTGTTTCAATTATAAGTTAAAGAAACAAATTTAATAAATGCATGTTCTTCTATGCTCTGGACATGCACTAGTTAGAACCAATTTTCTATCTGGGTCATCTTGACAATCTGCTCGACTCAGACATACGTAGGGTCAGCATGAGTGAAAGTCAACTTTAACATCAACTAGGATGGTGCTCTTTAAAGGACTGTACATGTAAAAATGTTTCAAAATGAATTTACCATATGTACTATAATTGGGCTCTAAGGATTGGCTCAGGTAAGCATGAAATGATGGAATAGGAAGAACTAGCCTCATGCCAGCATGGAAAGAGTAAATGGCACATTAATAATGACGTTTTCTTCCCAAAAAGTATAAACCCTGGGGTAGGGGTGGGGAAAACCCCAGGCATATTGTCACACAGATAAAAGCAGGAAGCATTGTTTAGTGGTCGCATGTGATGCCACCCATCTCCATGATACCTTTGACTATAAGTCTTAATCCTCAAGCTTTTTACCAGTGGGAATAATAATGAAATATGTTTACCTTGTGGAGTAAACATACTAGATAACACAGAGAAAGACCTTTGTATACAATAAATACTCACTAGCTATTAAGAAGAGGAGGAAGAAAATAGGATTGTTGTTACTAAAGTTTCTTTTAGATTCTACATAAATCAAAAAAGTAGATGATTATTCAGATTGAGAGAATTCTCGGAAGGAAATATAATGCCTTAATCTTCAAATTTAGGAATTAAAATCTGGTCACTTTTTAAGATAGAAAAAAGAAAATAACACATTCAGTAACGTAAAAATTTATTTGGGATTCAATAAGGATAAGCTTTTCAAATCATAATTATCACACAATTAACAGGGGAAAAACAAGAGCAATGAGGTAACTTATCTCAAAACTTGACTAGACTAGAGAATAATATTTTTAAAGAAAGCCAAAACTACAGAAAGAGGGAAAATGCATTGTCTGAATAGTACAGTAGTAATAATAATATATATATGAATGTGCAGATTGATCTGTTATAGAAAAGGCAAGAAACTCAAATGTGCAGAAATTTTGCTTGAAATATGAAAGAAAAAATGTTTCAATAAGAGAAAGTAGGAAGGTGTGGGTGATTTAGTGATATGTCCTCAAAATCCAAGGTTACAGGAAGTGAAGCAGACTAATCAAAAGGAGTTTGGGGAAAAAACAATGGTAACTGTGTTAAATGATGAGAATTCAGAAGATGCCTCACCCTGGAAATTCACCACCCCTTTAAAGGCCCTCTTTCTAACGCACTGCTGTAGTTTAATAACGTCTGTGGGAAAGGGTCGATGAGTAATGGTCTGAGTCAGAGGTTACTAACAGTTATTTTTAAGAAAGGTGATATTCAATTCTAAAATCTTGGCAACCTTTAGCATTTTATAATACCTGCTATTCTAAATTACTCACAGGGAGAGTTAGCAAGGTTTACAGAAAAGTTGGCTGCTTCATTTCCAGTGTGCACTATTAAGAAGCAAAATTTGGCAAATGATTTTTATTAAGAGCAGTGGCAGAGCATTAAAAACTTGTAATGCTACTCGGGTTTTATTTTGCTAAGTTTAGGTCATAAAAATAATTTTCTCAGTGAAAAGATTGCTTCTTAAAAATATTATAGACATTTGGCACGTGCTATCAGCCATATTAAATTATAATCTCTAGCCCTTCTCCCTTAAGATATAGGTCAGGTGCTTTGCTCTACATAATTCAAAACCATACCTCATAACAGCTTGATAACTTCAATAAATATATAGAGACAAATAAGTCTCAATCTGTGCTTAACAGCAAATCCGTTTTCATTAATAGATATTGTTTATGCACTTGGGAGAATGTTCAGTTATAATAATTGCATATCTTTAACATCTTCTGTCATAGGATCATAGCATCCAATGAATGTTTCAATATTTTCAATAGTGGCCTAATAATGCATTAAAACTTGGGAACAGGTGGATTTTAACTGGTGAAAGACAGGTTTCTACCTAATGGGGGAATCTGGCTAATGAAAGTCATTTACATAATGTTAATTTGCTCTACTTACTATATATCTAATGCCAGTCACTGACTGAATTAAAAATTATTCCAAACCTTCACCTTTCGTTTTCAAAGATTCCTGCCCTAACATAATAAAACATAAAAGGCAGACTTACGATATATATTCTTATACGCATTTATGGGGAAGCCCTAATCATTAAGCATTTAACTTTGAACTGAAAGTCGTGCTGTTGGAACACACCAGCTCCCACATGGGAGAAAGCTATGACAGCCTGGTTCCATAAAGATTCACAGTTGTGGAAAACCTCTCAGACACTGACATCCTTTCTTCAGGGTCACAGGTCAGATCGACTCTATAGCCTTGGCATTTATACACATTATACCGAAAAATTACTCACAAATACATCCATATAAGGAACACATCTACTTGCAAAAGAGTCTGTTCATCTGTAAAATGGGAAAGAAAGGTTTGTCCTGGATCAAAGAAAAATAATGTGGCTTATCATTTCATGTATTAAAATATATACATAATTAATTCCAAAATAAAAGTTATTGAATTGCAAAGCATAGTTAATAAAGCCATTTGGTGTATTTTTAATTCCATGAAAGATTTAAGAAATAATTTCTTTTGTTTTATAACACACCATCTGTTAAGTCAATAAAAGCAAGGTTTAAGAAATATTTTAAATTGTTGCAGAATTAATTATTTTTTAAAGTAATGATGGAAAGCTAACTGTATTGCATTGTCCACTCTATACTTTTCTTCTGCCCCTGGGCATGAACCCACTGACATCAAGTCAACTGTGACTCATAGCGACCCTCTAGGACAAGATGGAACCACCCCACAGGCTTTCCAAGGCTGCGATCTCTACAGAACCAGACAACCATTTCTTCTCCCATGAAGCAGCTGTGAGGCTGAAACCAGCTAGTAAGCAATCAAGTATTTAATCACTGCATATCCCTCTTGGAAGAAGTAAAGCAAGAATACACTTTAGAAGCAAGGATGGCAGGGCTCTGTCTCATATATTTTAGACATTCTATCAGTAGGGTTTGTTTCTTGGAGAAGGAAACTATACTTGGTAGAGGGTTAACAAAAAAGTGGCAACTTCAACTAGTTGGATTAACATAGTGGCTGCAACACTGGGCTCACAGATAGCTGTACTTGTAAAGCTGCACAGTAATGGGCTATAGTGTGTTCTATGAGGCATAGTATCACTATGAGTTGAAACCAACGAGACAGCACCTCACAACAACATGTCAGCATGAGGAAATTCATCTGCTCTGGACATCTGCTTTGATCCCTTCTTTCCTGTCTTTTAAATGGCCCTTTGCTTTCTTCATGAATGATGCTCTTGCTATCCTCCCAAGTTCATCAAGTCTTCTCTCATTGGTATTCAGGGCAACAAAACTATTCTTGTGATGTTATTGAAATTCAGTTGGGATAGACCCAAGGTCATATTTTGGCTCTTTTGAACTTGTTTTCATTTTCTTCACCTTCAACTTGAACTTACCTATTTGTAATTGATGATCTGTTCCACAGTGACCCTCTGACCTTGTTTTAGCTATTGATATTGAACTCCCCCAGTATCTTTTCCCACCAATGTAGCCAATTTGATTTCTGTGTATTTCACCTGGAGAAGTCTATGTATATAGTTGCCTTTTACATTGCTGAAAAAAATATGAGGGGTAACCAAAAAAACATGGGAAAAACTCAAGTGTATGAGTGGTTTTCTCATTTCAAAAAAGTTGAAATATCAGTTGATGACAAACTTTGTTCTGGACATCTTCATACTTCCTGAACGAATGAAAATGTCAACAAAATTCATACATGTGTGCTCAAAAAATGACAATTGACAACTGAAGAGAAGGGCAAATTATCTGGACTATCTTGGAGCTTCGTTCAGTGAATTTTAACAGAAGATTTAGGAATAAGAAGGGTCACTGCGGAATTTGTACCTTGGGTTCTGACTGACCAGGGAAAAGAGTATCGGCAAGTGGAAACATGCTGTGCCTTGAAAGAACAGCTCCAAAGTGACCCAGGGACATAGTGCTCTTCTTATGACCCCAAAAGCAAACATCAATCAAGCCAGTGGAAGCTGCCGTCTTCACCTCATCCACAAAAAGCTTTTAAGAACTAGAGGAATGTTGTGAGTTTCATTATTGCTATACTGAACCCTGAGTGACTCATCCCCTCCCCACTACCCTTCTGCAAGGGATGTCCAGTTGTCTACAGATAGGCACTGGTTCCCCATCATGCACTCCCCTCATTCACGATGATATGATTTCCTCCAAACCACCCCTGCCTTGCTTGAAGCCTGGTCCCTTTGGCCCTTCATGATCACACATGTTGGTGTGCTGCTTCCATGTGGGCTTTGTTGCTTCTGGGCTAGATGGCCG
>NW_022103896.1:50047906-50050021 GCF_000313985.2 Echinops telfairi | reverse complement strand
CGGGGAGGGAGGGGGAAGGGGAAAAGGAAAATGAGGAGCTAACTCCAGGAACCCAAGCAGAAAGCAAATTTTGAGAATGATGAGGGCAACAAATGTATAAGTGTGCTTTACACAATTGATGTAAATGTATGGATTGTGATGAGTTGTATGAGCCCCAACAAAATGACTTTTTAAATTAATTAATTAATTACTTTTTAAAAAGAAAGAAAGAAAAATAATAATAATTTTTTTAAAGAAGCACAATAGGCACACACAAAAAAAAAGACAAAGCTGTGATATCAAGAAGCCACTAACCAGACTTTCTTTGTCCAACTTCATTTTCAAAGCCAGTCTATCCTTTGGTTTTTCTTGCCTATTCTTTATTCTGGTGTTTGAACGCTGACCTTCTGGGTGATAATAGTGAATCTATCGTGTCCCTAGGGAATATTGGAGATGTTAGGCATAGAATATTGTTGTGTTGCTCACTTATAGAATATTATCTTTAACTGAGGCTTTGGCACATTTTTAATTGCTAGCATTTTCGTTTTATCCTGTTAGGTACAGATATGATTTTATTATTGTTTGTTTGAAAATTATATATGACTAAAGAGTTTTGTAAAAGTATCAATTTGACAAGGGGTGGTCTGTGGTAGTTACATAATCTGTTGTCAACTTTAGACTTAAGAGTGAAGGAGTGGAGTTTAGCCTGTCAATCAGGTTGCAGCTTGATGACCTCATTTGGAAGTACTAAGGAGATAAATAGCTCACTCGAGGGGGATGCTTGCTCCCTCCCTGGAAGACATTCCTGCTGATAAGCCACATCGAGTCATGCTGATGGCAGCCAGAGCCTTGGAGCTTGAGGAGCCACATGGAGACCTCTGCCAGCACTAAGATGCATACACTACCACTGGATCCACAAGACTTTCCACCCTTTAGCCTGTGTTCTTCCTGCATTTGGCATCATCACATGTGTTTTGTGAGTCTGAAGAGGTATCAGACTTATGGGCTAATATCAGACTTATGGACTTGATCCTAACTGGAATGAGATGTTTTCTCAATATTCAATTGCTCTTGTATATAAAGCTTTTTCTTATACACATATGAGTCTCCCTGGATTTGTTTCTGTAGTCCACCTGGACTAACACACAATGGTTCAGCATTTGGCTGCTAACTAATATTTGGTTGTTCAAATCCATGACTGATTCACTGGAGAGATATGGAAGTGATGGAGGCAATTCTGAATTATTTGAGTCCTGGTGCCCTTAATGAGATAGGGTAGGGGAACACAAATGGAGGTTGCTGGACCAGTGACTGAAGTGAAAGTAATTTCCTTAGATGATTAACTATGAATGGGTCTAATTTCCCAGTATTTCTTGTACCAGGTGACATCTTGAAAACCTTCTTTGCATGAAGCAGGGAACCAATAAAAAGGTCAGAGGGGCCAGCCCCAATCCCTCTATGTGGACAGCCACCCCAATCCAGAGAAAAATTCACTTCAGAGAACAGCACTGAAGCTACATTTCAGGGAGAGGGACATATCTGATTAGAGCACACAGGAGAAAATAAAGGGAGAGAAAGAGAGAGTGGAGTACATTCTGGTCCACTAAGCCCTGAGGATGATATTCCAGCTCAGAGCAGCTAAAGCACAGAGAGGAACATAGGGCCAACCCCACTATGAGACTCAATGTGCCTCACTGACCCATACTGCTACAGGGGGCAACACTGGAGGCACAGTGTGGGAATTGTGCCCTATCTGACCCCACCACACTGAAGCGAAACACAAAGGGTGTGCGACAGAACAGCAAGTGGAACAGAGCAACGAAGTCCCCAGGGAATACCAAAAATATACTTTGGGGCCAGAGCATAGCACCCCATCAAACTCTACCGGAAAATACTTCTACAGGTCAAAAAACAGACCTTGAACTATTTATAGACTTTTCTTTCATTTTTTTGTCATTAGTTTTTTTGTTATTGTTGCTCTTTTGGTGCTTTGTTTTACTGTCTAGTTTTTTATATGTACAGTGAACCCTCGTTTATCGCGGTTAATTGGTTCTAGACCCTACCGTGATAAATGAAATTCCGCGAAGTAGGATTCCTTATTTGTAAATCAAATATTTTCGTAGTTAGAGCATAGAG
>NW_022103896.1:50036460-50046195 GCF_000313985.2 Echinops telfairi | reverse complement strand
ACACACACAATTCACCCATGCCCCTTAAAAACCTTGAACCATGTGTGCTCCTGGAAGCCATTTCCTAAGCACACCCACTTTCATGTTGTGGTCTTTCCTTCTGGAGATTCTGATTAAAAATTCCCCAGCATTGCCTCCATGTCTGAACAGAGGAATTCTTTCAGGAACAGATAAGAACCTGATCGAGCAATCATAGTACCCAAAGGAGGCCTGGGTGGCTGCCAGGTAAGCATTGGATTCCTAACCATAAGGTCAAACTGATCAAACACACCAGTGGCTCTGAGGGAGAAAAATGAGGTCTGCTTCCATAAAGATTTACATCCTTGAAAACTCTGTATCGGGCCACTAGGCGTCAGGATTGACGATGTACTACAATTGTAGTCATCTCTCCTCCTGCACTCCACTGGAGGCCCAACATGCTCCTCCCACAGGGCCTTTGCTCTTGTTTCAATATGACTGTAGTGTTCCTTTGTATGACGGCATCCTTACTTCCTTCAGATCTATGTTCAAATATGTCCTTATCAGAAAATATAGCCTTCAATGATATCAATATGATTCTGTCCCTCTAACTCTGCTTCATTTTCCTTGAAAGGATTTATTCCTACCTGACATATTATGCTTTTGACTGTCACTACTGTTGAGTTTTCCTGTTTTGTTTTGTTTTGACATTATTCTCAGCAACGACAACAACACCCGGCATAGTACTTTACAGATACTAAGCAAGCAGGTTTTTAGGTACTAAGCTAATGAATGAAGATTGCTGACACTTTCTCATGGGAAGTACTTCTATGGGCTCTATGGGGAGCTGTCTGCTGACCTAAGAGGAGTTCCTTGATTTTGTTTATGCCCCAAACCCTGGATTTGGGAGGACTACTTTTCTTTTCTTTTTATTACCTGGATATACCAAACTCCTGTTCTCCAGACCTCCACTTTCCTTCATCTAAGAATTTCCCAATTCCTAACGATTATTCTTCACACCTCAGTTTAAGCAACACAGTCATCAAAATCTCTTCTTGATTATAACATACATGATTGAGCTGGAGGGTTTGTTGAAAGATTTTCCTATAACTCTTCCCAGATACTAATCCTTAGATCTGGTCTCATGGTGACCATACAGGACAGAGTAAAACCACCCATCGGGTTCCCAAGATTGTAATCTTCACTGAAACAAATGTCCACACCTTTCTTCCAGGAGTGATCTGTGTGCTTCCACAGCTGAACTTACAATTAGCACCGGAATTCTTAACCACTATACCACCAGAACATCATCAGAGGATTGGTAGAGCCCTTTAATTTTCATCTCTAACAAATCTGAAAGTGAGACCAGTGCTGCTTGTTCAAGGGCCCCACATGAAGAGTATCTACCCTGGACAATCTACCCGACCATAATATCGACCATAGTTTGTTTTTCTACTGCGGTTAGGTGCCGTCGAGTCCACTCAGATACAAAGCAACCTTCTGCACAACCAATCAAAACATGATCTGGTCCTGTGCCATCCTGTGTTTGAGGCCATTGTTGCAGAATTGTGTCATTGGGGGCCTGCCTTTTTGCTGCCAGTCCTCTTTGCCAAGCTTGATGCCCTTGAGAGACTGGTCTCTCCTGATCACATGTCCAAAGTGCATGAGATGAAGGCTCGCCATCCTTGCCTCGAAGGAGCCCGCTGGGTGTCCTTCTCCCACGATAGATGTGCAGTCCATATCACTTTCAATATTCTTCACCAGCACCAGAATTCCAGTGCATCAGTTCTCTTTAGAGTCATGAAATACCTGACTATGTGTTTCCAGCAGAAGAGCCCATTCCATAAGGTACCTATAAAACATTCAACAATAACTCTTCTTTGAATAAAAAGCTACTTGGTAGTTGAAAAGAAGGGCTGGTGGTTCAGAGATTAAGCATTTGGCCATTTCCAAAAGGTCAGCAGATGGAACACACCGGCCACGCTGCAGAAGAAAGGGGTGGCCGCCTGCTTCTGTAAAGGTTTGCAGCCTTGAAAGTCCATGGGGCAAGTCTTCTCCGTCTTATAGAGTTTCTGCGAGTCCAAATTGACTCAATAGCAATGACTTTAGTTTAAGTAGTTTATAAAAATGAGGGTAATGCCTATTAAGTATTTTGCCCAAGGTTACAAAACCACTAAAATTAGGAGATGGAAAGCTCATAGGAAGGTGAGAGGGAAGTATCCACCCTCATTTTAAAATCCTGAACCACCGTGAGCATTCAGTCTTTATGGTGTCGAACGTATTCTCTCAGAGGGTCCAAGCTTCAGCCTACGCCTGAAACTCTACATGTTAGAAGCATAGAACTAAATGCAACAAAAAGATCATCAAGGTTCAAATTGACGTCCCTTTCTTTTCATCCTCATCACACACATGCAGTTGCTTCCCTGTAAGCACTTGATAATGCCTTTAGTACACCCAAGATGGAATGGTTGTCTGAGAGAAGGGCTTAAAGAGCAACATGAAGTTTTCCAAATTCCCTTGCAAGCTAGTGGAAATATACAGATGAAGCCTCCAAAAACTCTTTTGACATAATTTTTTTCAGAAACCAAGGTGGGCATTGGTGGGGGAGGGGCATGGAGGAAAAAAATCAAAGCAAATAAATTGCTTACTGAATAAATACTCTCCTGTTTCCCTTCTCCACAAGTTAAAATTGTATGATTGGTGTAAAGGCATCCTGTTTACAGAGGATGCATCCTGTTTACAAAGGTCATTGCATTGTTCTCTGCATATCAAAGGATGTAAGCCACACATCAGATTTTTATAAATGTCGGAGGTAATAAAAATAACCATTCAATTTTAAGCCATGCAGATTTGTGCTTTGTGCCTGTGTTGGGGAAATAATCAACTCTCACCTCTCGATAGAGCACTGGTAGTTTTATCTCCAGAAGGAAAAGGTGGATGGCATATTTCCAGGCTGCTTTTCTCAGTCTCCTGGCTTATTCCACCGCGAAGGCTGCCACAGTTCAAATCGACCACTCACTCCTCAGAAGAGAGCTGAGGCTTTCAGCCACTGTAAAGGTTTACAGCCTCGGCTCCCAGGGGGCAGTTCCACTGGGTCCTGTAAGGTTCATATGAGTTGGAAGAGGGTAACTGTGCTGTCATGCATACTGAAGACTATAATCCTTAATCCTTCATCAGCAAGTACTTCAAGTCCTCCTCACTTTCAGCTTGCAAAGCTGTGTCTTCTGTACATTTTAGGTTGTTAATAACTCTTCCTCTGACCCCCTTATTATGTTCTACTTCCGAGAGTCTAGTTCCTGAAATTCTCTTCTCAGCACAAAGGTTGACTAAGCACAGTGAAAGGATGCGAAGTGAAAGTAAGAGCCTGATGCACAGTCTTCCTCATTTTAAACCATGCATTATTCCCTTGTTCTGTTCACCCAACTGCCTCATCATTATCAGGTTCTGTATGAACACAATGAGGTGTTTTAGAACTCCCATTTTTCTCAGGGTTATCCAAAGTTTGTTATGATCCACACAGTTGAATGCCTTGATACAGTCAATGAAACACAAGTAAACACCTTTCTGGTATTCTCTGCGGTCAACAAAGATCCACTTGATATCAGCAATGATATCTCTTGTTCCATGCCTTCTTCTGAATCTGACATGAATTTCTGGAAGCTCCCTGTCAATGTACTGCTACAACTGTTAGTGGATTATCTTCAACAAAATTTTACTTGCATGCAACATTAATGATACTGTTCTAAAATGTGAGCATTCTGTTGGGTCACCTTTCTTGGGAATGTGTACAAATGTGAATCTCTTCCATTCAGCTGGACAAGTATTTCTCTGCCAAGTTTCCTGGCGCAGAAAGCTGAGTGCTTCATCAGCATGTTGACACATTTCAATTTGTATCCTATCAATTCTTGGAGCCTGGTTTTTGGCTGGTGCTTACAGTGCAACTTGGACTTCTTCCGTGAGCACCATTGGTTATTAATCATATGCCACCTCCTGAAATAGTGGAGTGTCGACTAGTTATTGTTGGTACAGTGGCTCTGTGTATTCTGCCCATCTTCTTTGAATACTTCCCGCATTATTCAATATTTTGCTTATCAAATCTTTCAGTTTTGCAACTTGAGGCATGAATTTTTCTTTAGTTCTTTCAGTTTACGAAATGCTGAGCATGTTTTTCCTCTTTGATTTTCTAACTCTAGAGATGTGCATATTTCATTATAATATTTTACTTTGTCTCAAGCTGCCCTTTGTAATTTTCTGTTCAGTTCTTTGACTTCAGCATTTCTATAATTAAAAGCAAGTTTCAGAGTCTCTTCTGACATCCACTTAGATTTTTCTTTCTTTCATTTTTAATATGACTGCTTTTTCCATGAATTATGCTCTTGACGTCCTCCCACCACTCATCAGGTCTTCTGTCACTTGTATTCAAAGCAGCAGATCTGTTTCAGAGATGTTCTCAAAATTTGGATATACTCAAAGTCATATTTTGTTTCTCGTGGACTTGTTTAATTGTCTTCACCTTCAACCTGACTTTACATATAATTGATGGTCTTTTCCACAGTCAGCTCCTGCCTGGTTTTATCTGCAGATATTGAAGTTATCCAGCACTTCTTCTCAAAAACGTAGTCCATTTGATTTCTATGTATTCCATCTGGAGAAGTTCATGTACACAGTCTCGCAAAAACTAACTGGCACTATGTTGATCAAGGAGACAGGAAAAGGTGGTTTTCGAGCCATGGGCTTCTGAAGTACAGGAAGACTTTAAAATGACAAGGGTGGAACTGACCACCAGTAATGATAGCTGGAAAATTCCAGCCTTTGGATATTCAGTGTCCACTCAGTCCCCAGCCCAGAGTTAAATGTCCAAAACATAATTACATCAACCACATGCTTATAACTGATATAACTATCCCTTATGCTAGGAAAGTTAACTTTCTAACCCAGTTAACTTCTCCTTCCACCCAAAAAAGAAAGACAAAAACTCCATAAATTATTCAATAAATAAGTAAAGTTCTCTTATGTTCTCTCTCTGGCTAAATCACGTTGGATAGCTAGCTTGCAATATAAACAACCGCAGCCTTCACTATGGATTACAGCTCAATGTAAAGAAGACCAAAATCCTCACAACTGGCCTAGTAAGTAGCATCATGAGAAATGGAGAAAAGATTGAAGTTGCCAAGGATTTTATCTTGCTTGAATCCACAATCAATTCTCACAGAGGCAACAGTCAAGACATCACAAGATAAGTTGCATTGCCTTGCACAATATCTTTATAGTATTGAAAAGTAGGGATGCTATTTTGAGGGCTAAAATACAGCTTTAGTATTTTCAAAGTATTTTCAATTTCCTCATATGCATGTGAAAGTTGGACATTGAATAAAGAAGAATGAAGAACAGTTGATCCATTTGAATTGTGGTGCAGGTGTAGAATATTGGAAGTACCATGGACTATAAAAGGACAAACCAATCTGTCTTGGAAGAAATTCAGTCAGAGTGCTCCCTGGAGACAAGGATGGTGAGACTTCATCTTGCATACGTTGAACATGTTTTCCAGAGAAACCAGTCCCTGGAGAAGGACAGGAAGCTTGGTCAAAGGGAGGGCAGCAAAACAGAGGAATGCCCTCAGTGACATGTATTGGCACAATGTCTGCCACAATGGGCTGAAACGTGGGAACAATTGTAAGGATGACACAGGAGCAGGCAGTGTTTTATTCTACTGTGCATAAGGTTGATATCGGTCTGAATAGATGTGATGGTACCGAACAACAACAACAAATTAATAATAAGGTTAATCACAACCAAGTTATATAAAATAGTAGAGAGGAGAGAGAGAAAATGGTCAATTTGTTCTCATGTATACATAACAAGGATAAATAATACTCATCGTTAATACACCCCTTGATTCTAAAACTGGTTATGAAGACCTAATTATTAAACTTTCTACTTCATTTGATTTCATCTTTGCCCCTATTTAATACCTAATTTGGCCATTGTTGGAAGACAATTCTCCATGTGTCTCTCATGCATCTATAGATCTTGCCAGCAGATGTACTGAGAGCCTTTTCTTCTGGAGTGTCCTTTCAAGGATGGTTGTGTGGTGGTTATATAATCGTTTGTCAATTTGAGGATTAAGAGTGAAGGGGTGGAGTCTAGTCTGTCAATTGGATCACAGCCAATGAAGTCTCTGAGAGAGCATGGCCTTCTCCTGAGGATTCTAGGAACTCTGGATTTCCTGCTTGGAGGCAGGAGAGACTCTCTCTCACTACTGAGTTCCTTGGAGACTCTACTGACAAGACACATGGAACTGTGCTAGTGCCCTGAGCCGGAGAAGCCAGGCAGAGACCCCTGCCAGCACTGAGATACCTACAACACTACTGGAACCAGAAGACTTCCAACCTACTGGCCTGTGATCTCCTTGAATTTTGTGTCATTGCATGTGTTTCTTGAATCTGAAGACGACTTTATAGATTGGTATCAGACATACAACTAATATTGGACTTATGGATTTGATCTGAACTAGGCTGGGATGATTTTTCAATTTTCAATTGCTCTTGTATATAAAACTCTTTCTTATACACATATGAGTGTCTATGGATTTGTTTCTCTAGTCAACCCAGACTAACACAGGTTGTGTAGCAAAAACCATTAAAGAGACCATGTCTCTCTTTAAAGCAAAGAGAAGGTGTATTTATTGTTCAGTAAAATAAAGAAAGATAATGTTTTCCACTGGGACATAGGTCAATCAGGCTTACTAGCCTCTAGAAAAGATTGGGATTTATCAAACTCAGAATTCCTCTCCTATAACGCAAGTCAAGGTGCATGCAGGCACCCCCTGGACATTTTCATGTTACCCGGTACCAATTGGGGGCTGGGAGCCAACTCTGTCTACAGTTATTGTAATAAGTAATAAAGTCCTTTGTGTCAGAACAAAGAGTCTGTGTCCCCTCCCAGCATTGTGTTTCTCTTAACTGAGTGTCCCAGAGGTCCGAATCAACAGCCTCCTCAATCATTATCATTTCAAGTTCCATTGAATCTGCGGAGTCTTAAGGCCCAAATGGTAAATGCATGTATTGCATACACTCACTCAACAGATTTCCTTACCTTCCATGGACACAGGTCAAGTCTGAGAACATGGACTGAAGAAGGACACTCTGGTTTGGTGTATGTTGACCAAAACCAAAGATTCTGTCATTTGGGTTATAATCCAAATGGAAACGTGGACCTGTAGAACGTATGTAGCCTCGTATATCCCAGCAACAATATGCACTCCTTATAGAAAAATATAAAGAAATCTTCTGTAGAGAGTACTACTGCTTTACCACCTGTGAAAATACCAAAGAGATTTCTACTACCATATTTTCATATTTGAGAAATGGCAGAATTTCTTAGCATTCCATATCAAACAAAATGCAAATAGAATCAAATGGCATGCTTTCATCCCTGGTTCTCTCTCTGAGGCACTCTACTATCAGGTTAAGATACACTGAAGCACTCCGTAGCTAAAACACTTGTTTCCTGGCCTTGAATTAGAAAGGACAAGAATAGAAGGCTGAAAGCAGAAGCCATTTTGAAATAATCACATCTTGATTATAAGTGCTTAGGTTTCCGTGTGCATGCAAGGTTCATCAGTGATTCCTTTCACTACTTCAATGTTTGAAATCTATTGTTCTGGATCTAATATGATTCTATAATCACTGGCTCAAGATGGCAGCATTAATGGCCCAATTAAGTTACAAAATGGCACTATAACTTAGCTTCTGTGACGCAAGTTCTTTGGGATTCACAATGGAACCTATTAGTTTCGGAACCTGGAGTTAACTTCCTTCCTCGAGAAAAGTTACTCATATTAATATTTCATGGTGCAAAGTCATTAACTAGATTGTAGCACCCATGCTTTTGAATCAGAAAAGAGGATACATTATCTTGGATTGTCACTGGGTAAAATCTCCAAAATAAGTCATTCTGTAATGACATCTGTGGAGTATGGCCTTGGTGATGTCCAAGTGGTTTTCAGAAGAAAAATGTCAACAATTAAAAGACACACTCTGAGAAGTTACACTAAAATACAGCATCTTCTTTTGTATATCATACAATTTAGGTCTTTTTTTTTCCTTCAAGATACCTGCAGGCAATGGTTATTTTCATTCCAACCCAATACCTAGTGATTATGTAGTAATGAATACTGATGAGCTTAGTAAGCAGAGAAAGAATTTCCTAAATTCAATCACTCTGACTGGTTGAATCATATTTTGGGTGAGACATCAATCACAATTTGACCTTCTCCAACAGTGCTTTTTATAGACTATTGCCACCTTTTGAATAAGCATAGAAAATAACTCATTCTTAAATTGCCTCATATCAGTGAAGTATGAACAATGTGTTTCTACAGAAGGTAAATTTTTAAAGAATTAATGATGTATTACTGAGTTACAGTATATCTTTACAAATGAAAAAGATAATTCCCAAATGGCTTGGCCATGTAGATAAGTGTCATAATAGTTCATTTCACATAGATTGTAAATCTAATATCCAAATTCATTCTTCATTTTTAAAAATTACTTCTCATTGAAAAAAATTCCAGTTTATGCGCCAAGACATTAAAATGAACAACAATCATTGTACACAATAGAAAAGGGTGCTAATGAAGTGGATCTAAAAACCAGAAGAAAAATGCTCTGGAGGTACTACTAATGCACTGCCTTCCTATGTGGGAAACTGTCATGCGTTAAATTAATAGTCCTACGTCAGTCATGTTAGAGCTGATGCGCATGTAACTGCAAAATTGAAAACAATGAAATTAGATTTTTATAAACCTATTTTGCACATGACTCTCCATAGGCTGCCTTCAGATAGCTTGAGCGTTCTCATACAGAATGTTTCTTTTGGTCAGCAACCATACCATTAAAAGCATAAGGATAAAAGAAATCCCCAAGTATCTTCCTAGGGGAAGAAAAAAGCTGTGTAAAGCATTTAAAGGTTTTTCACTAGAGGTGATCAGAATTACTCATAATAAAACTTTAAGAAGTAACTGTTAAATAAACATGAAGTAACTTTCCAATCAGTGCCTTCAGGTCAAACTTCAGTAAGGTCTTAAGCTCACCACTCTCCCCATTTTTGGTGTGATTCCAATGTCTGAGAGACAAGGATGACACGTTGTTTGGTTTGCTCCTTTGAAACCAACTTGTATGTCACAAAAGCAGCCACATCCGCTTCCCAGTCACTTCGCTTCCTTTTGTAGGACCTCACGCCAACATTGAGATCTGATGGGGAAGGAATCTGCGGGGTCCTAAGGCTGTGCGTCTTCTCCGTCTTTTAAAAAAGATTTAACTTTATTTATTTATTAAATATATATATATTCCACTTTTGTTTATGGAATATAATAATTACAAAGAAAAATATCTTCCATGGGTTACACAGTACATCTCATCAAGTCAAGTGAGTAACAGTATTCCATTAAACACCCCCCCCCAATACATATATGGTTCTTTTTGTTAATTTTTTTTTCATTTCTCACCTTCCTTCTCTCCATACTTTCTGTCCCTTCTCTCTTCCTTTGTCCCCACCTCCAAGCTTGGCTCTTGTCACAGTCTCTAAAGTCCTATCTTCTGGTATGTAAGCCATTCTTTTGTCCTTTATAATAATGGTATGTTTTCCTCACTTTTTAAAAATTATTTTATTGGGGGCTCGTACAATTCTCATCACAATCAATACATCCATCCATTGTGTCAAGCACATATGTACATTCGCTGCCCTCATCATTCTCAAAACATTTGCCCTCCACCT
>NW_022103896.1:50013461-50023821 GCF_000313985.2 Echinops telfairi | reverse complement strand
TGTGCATTGGCTTCTCGGAGCAGGAATATCATCCTCTAGGCTTGATAGGCCAGGATGTGCTCCAATATTTCTCCTCTGCTATACTTTTTTTAAAATATAAAAGAACAAAGATGTTACTTGGTGGATTAAGGAATACCTGTCCACATCGTGATATTTTCAATTGCTTCCTATGAATGTGAAAGCTGGACAATGAATAAGAAAACTGGAAAAGAACTGAAGCATTTGAACTATAATGTTGCTGAAGAATATTGAAATTACCATGGACTGACAGAAGACCAAGTAAGTATAACCAGAGTGCTTCTTAAAATTGCGGATGGTGAGGCTGCCTCACAGTCTTTGGACGTGTTATCAGGAGAGATCAGGCCCTAAAAAAGGACATCATGCGTGATAAAGTTGAGAGCCAGTGAGAAAGAGGACAATGCAGTGGCTGCAACAATGACTTAAACATGACAATTGTGTGGACAACACAGGGGCAGCCAATATTTTGTTGTTGTTCTGTTGGACATAGCGTAGCTATGAGTCAGAGTCAACTGGACGATGCCTAACCATAAAAGCAGAATCATAGATATGGGCTATTGTCAAGGCGAAAGGACATCTACTTCATCTTCCCAGAAGTGGGAGTCTGGTCCTTTTAAAAGTTCCCCAGAGAATGCTAATCGTTTGGGGAAATCATCAGTAGGGAATTTCTGTGCATAAAAGAAAGAAACTAGATTTGTTTGTTCTCCTGCACTCCCTGGTACTTTCAATATTCAATTATGCATCAGAATAATTCAAATGTATTCGTTCTTCTGCAGTCTCCTTATTCACTTTTCACATGCATTTGAGGCAGTTGAAAATATCATGGCTCAGATCAAGCACACCTTAATTTTCAAAGTGTCTGCCTTGCTTCTCAACACTTTAAAGACGTTTTGAGCAGCAGATTTGCCCAATGCAATGCATTGGTTGACTTGTAACCATTCATTGCGGAGCAAAGCAAAATTAAATACTTGACAGCCTCAATCTTTCCTCCATTTATCATGACGTGGTCTATTGGTCCAAATGTGAGCATTTTGGTTTCCTTTACATTGAATTCCAGTGTACTGAAAGCGACAGACTTTGGTCATTATCACCAAGTGCTTTAAGTCCCCTGTGCTTTCAGCAAGAGAGGTTGTGCCCTGCAGGTATCACAGATTGTTCACAAGCATTCTTCAAATCCTGATGCCATGTTCCCCTTGTGATAATCCGGCTTCTTGGAATTTTTGCTTAGCATACAAATTGAATAAGTATAGCCAAAGGACACAACCCTGACACACACCTTTCCTGACTTTAAACCATCTGCTAATTCCTTTGTTCTGTTGAAATGACTGCCTCTTGGTCTATGTACAGTTTCCACATAAACTTGAGTTTCCTGCAGTTCCATGTAGATATATTGCTACAACTGTTTTTGAGTTACCTTGAACAAATATTTATGTACGTTTTACAACAATAATATTGTTTGATAATTTCTGCATTCTGTTGGGTGCCTTTTCTTTGAAATATCTACAAATATGAATCTCTCCAGCCACTTGGCCAGGTATATGCCTTCTGAACTTCTTAGCACACACAAGTGAGTACTTTCTGTGCTTCCTGAGTCTATTGAAAATAGCAATCAGTAGTCTGTCAATTCCTCAAGGCTTGTTTTCACTGATACCTCTTAGTGCAGCTTAGACTCCTTTCTTCAAAACCACTGGCTCTTGATAATATGGAATACCCAGAATCACTATGCCAAAAATAATTGCTCGATATTCAACCTTATTGAGAGGTAGCATAGGATCAATTTTACAGTGGCTTGTAGAAAATCCATGTTTAGAAAGGTTTTCCTTCTTCCTTTTGTTAGCCCTATTATCACTATTGTTACAAGGGAGAAATGAAAAGCAGAGGTTAGCTTAACACTATACAACTAATGTAATGAGCCACCACCTCCCTGTTGATCTATCTATGGAGTGGTTTGTATGTGGCTGTAATGCTGCAAGCTGAGCCACCAATAGGGATCCTGGCTGTGTCGTAAATACACATTGGGCTGCTGACCACAAGGTCAGCAGTTCAAAACCACAGGCTACTACTTGGGAGATGAGGCTTTCTATTCCTGTGAAGAGTCACAGTCTTGGAAAACCACAGGGGCAGCTCTACCCTGCCCTCACAAGGTTGCTACATGTTGTAATAGATTCCGTGGCAGTGGATTTGATTTTTTTTTTTTTTTGGATGCCACCAATATGTCAAACATCAACAGGGTTCCCATAGTGGATAATTTTCAGAGGGACTTCCAAATTGACTAAGATAGACTATAAAGAAATGCCTGAAAATGTACTTCCAAAAAAGAGCAATTCTGTGGGTCACAGAATGTTGTCAAAGCCTTCAATTCACTTATTTTGGTCCTAGCATCAAGAGGGAGTAATCACTGGGCGAAGACATCAGGTTTTGTAAAGGTGAGGGCAGCTCTCCTTGAGATGGATTAATACAAGGCCATAACAATGGATACAAGCATACTAGGAATCGGGAACACAGTACAGGCCTGGGCACACTTTGTTCTGTTACATACGCGAGTGTCATGAATCAGCGCCAATACAGAGTCAACAAACTAATTCGTGTGAACACAGCATCAGGAGTAGTTTGCTGCTTTTACAGCTGACATGAACCCTAAATAATATAAGTATACTGCTGCCAAAGGTTCTTTAATATACATAAAATTATTTTCATTTTTTACTATTACTGAGATTTGCATATGGAGTCATTTCAGTTATACTGCTTAGGGTCATCTACTAAAACTAGGGCTTCCAACCAGTTCATTCCAGTTGACTCCTGCTGAGAATTTTAATTTCCCCTCCAGATATACTAAATCAGAATCTATATTTTACCAAGATCTCCATAAGAATCTCCTGGGGATCTCTAAGAATCACCTGGAAATCTTGTTAAATTGTAAGTTCTGTTTCAGTATATCTTGATCAGATGAAAATGTTTAGCAAAGGGTAGAACCAAAAAGAACAAGTTCAAAGTCCCAAATAAAATAAGAATAACAAATAAATCCAATGTGGTATTTCATTTACTATCAGCAAGCTGTCATCCTTTAATAATCCTGCCATTTTGTAGAACTGAATAGAGAAAAGTGTTAAACCTGCCATTTATTCTTAGAAATTATATGTGACGGGAGCAATAATAGATCCAAACCCAAAGCAAGCCCACTGCCATGCAGCAGAGTCCACTGGTGGGTGACCCTCTAGCGCAGCAATTCTTAACCTGTGGGTCGTGACCCCTTTGGCTGTCAAACCCCTTTCACAGGGGTCGCCCAATTCATAACAGTAGGAAAATGACAGTGATGAAGTAGCAACGAAAATAATTGTATGGTTTGGGTGGTCACCACCACATGAGGAATTAGGAAGGTTGAGAAGCACTGCTCTAGAGAGTTTCTGAGACTGTAAAGCAACACAGGAGCAGAGTCTCATCTTTCTTCCGCAGCACAATAGACAGATCTCTTAAATATATATGTATTAGAGTGTTGTTTTAAAATTGGCAAAACATTTTTGAGGTTATAAAGAGTAGAAATTGTGATTGGGGAATCATTTAAACAGCTGCAAATGACTTTATTTCAGAAGTTTTCTTTAAGGGACTTTTTTTTTTTTGTCCTAAGAAAACAACAGATAACTTTTAAGTTACGTAAATAAAAAGGAATGGTCACCCATTTTTTCCTGACGAAGAAAATTAAAGCAACGAGAAAGCTGAAAGCAGTTATTTCAGACAA
Organism: Echinops telfairi; assembly: GCF_000313985.2. NCBI lineage: Eukaryota > Metazoa > Chordata > Mammalia > Afrosoricida > Tenrecidae > Echinops > Echinops telfairi. Next base: position 50,020,067 of record NW_022103896.1, on the reverse strand, counting down.
CGAAGCTAAATGCTGTTTGTAATGTAAATTTTAACTCTGTAGATTTCATTTCTTTGAGGGAGGAGAGTGAGAATACATTTCTGTAGGAACCTAGGTGAAAGAAATTACGTTTTCTCTGGAATGGTTGGTACTCCTGAGGGTGGAAGAGGGGAGTGAGGATAGGGGAGATTCCTGAAGGAAGGGGGCTAAGGTGGATGCAACAGATTTCTATGGGAAATTTTTCTGAAGTTCACTGAATGTTTCAGTTTCTTTATGGAGAATTAGGAAAGGCTTGGTTTCCAGAAGGTTAGAGAGGTAAAGAGAAAGGAACAATTGGCCCTCCCTGCCTCTAAACCATCATAAGCCAGAAGACGCTGTCGTATAGAGATAGCAGTGGCTGAAGCATGATCGGGTGGCAGCTTGATAAAGAAGCAACGAGATTCAGCGTGGCTCAGTGTCTCACTGTGGCTAGAGAACGGAGAGCCCTCTGGGAATTAACCAAGAAACACAATGCAATTTGGGGAGCCCAGTTCCTAGCGTTCCAGAACTCCTGGCGGCGGAGCAAGCTCCAAGCAGTGGTTCTCAACCTTCCAAATGCCATGACCTTTTAATACAGTTCTTCATGTTGTGGTGACCCCCAACCATAAAATTATTTTTGTTGCTACTTCATCACTGTCATTTTGCTACTCTTATGAATCGGGCGGCCCCTGTGAAAGTGTCGTTCAACAGGCAAAGGGGTCACGACCCACAGGTTGAGAACCACTGTGACCTAGAGGCTGCCTGTAGCATAAGTATCTGGGTCCCTCTCTCTGGAGCTGCAGGGTGCTATGAGTTTCCTGAGTGCTCCTTCAAAAGGCAGGTCTTCGGACTCCCACCCTGACACCCTGACTGATGTTCCCCTTGCTAACAAACTGTCAGCCACTGCTGAGGGAGAGAATATAAAGCAGCACTTTAAGAAACATTGCCGACAAACTTAACTACTTTCATCACATATTATGTAAGACCTGTAGAAAAGAGCAGAACCATTTAATACATAAACTAAAGAGATGTATTTTAGCTCTTTAATTTCAAATCTCTGCCTAGAAGCTATTTGCGCTGCGATGACCCTGAGTCTCATTTGGGGATGATTACCGCTGCTGCGAGCTCTAGAAGCAATCTCCGTAAGAAAATTCTGCTTTAGGATCAGTGCAGACTATTCCTATTCTACTTTCTTAATCAACATGAATTCTATTTTGTCTCTTCAGCACAAAATGTGTGTTGAATGCCTACCGTGCACAAGAAATAAGTACATAGAACATGAAGTTCATTTACACGAACAAAACTTGTTTCAGGTACTTAAAAGCAATGAACTTTTAGAATCATTTAACTAATTGTTCCTTACTAGGTATTCTTGAAAATGGAAAAGGCTGGTCTGATTCCGCAGAATTTAGAAATATTTGATTTTTAAAACTATTTATACACATAATTCCTTATCTCGTGTGCTAAAAAAACAGACTTCAAGTCCTTCATTTATACATTACTATAAGTCTTCTCTATTGGTCATTTTACTGATCTTCCTAATTATTTCCAAACTGTATCATCTGTAGACATTTTATTGAACTATTAGATTCAAAAACATTTTATCTTGCTAAAAACTTATAGAGTATTTTGGTTTTCAAAATTTTATTCTGCTAAGAAAATTATTTGTAAGGGGGAAAAAAACAGTAGATAGAATTTTCTCCTGGAATACATGAATGTGCAGGAGTAATGGGAGCTGGGGTTTTTTAAATTCACTCCTAAAATGTCAACACAATAAAATTACATTAGATAGCTTCGAGTCCATTTCTTATTACAGCAGTGCAAGCATTTCCAAGAATAATTAGCTATTCATCTTGAAGTCCCCAATTACAATCAATAGAACAAAAATATTTCTGAAATATGCTTCTCTGTTTTGATTTCATGTAAGGTATTCATTTATGGTCTTTTATAGGATTTGGTAAGTTCTCAGATGTGAATATTAGACCAACATTTAAAAGGAACATTTAACTAAACTTTTAAAATAAGTGGTTCATAAAATTGCTTAATACATGCTGTAAAGATTTATTTATTTTAATTTTCAATTAACTGCACTATAAATTGCCAAATTAAATCATTAGCTTAGTAGTGATTGCTGTTCACAACATAAGAGTCATGTTGAACAGCAAGGGGTCCAGACTAAAACTACCTGTCTAATCATGTACCCTTCCCATAATCAGTTTCAGATCTGTTGATTCACAGGATTTTCAATGACTGATTTTTGGAAGTGGATCACCAGACCTTTGTTCCTAGTCTGTCTTAGTCCGGAAGCTTAGTTCAAATCTACTCAGTATCATTGCTACATGCAAGTCTCTGGTTCTCAGACTGATGGCGGCTCTGCATATACCTCTTCCACATGTAAAGTAAATATTCTGTCAGTTAAGCAGCCAACAGCCTCACGAGTAAAAAGGCAAACTATGTTATTCCATCAAACTGTTGTTCAAAAGAGAAAATACAAGTTTTGAGTCGGTAAGAAAAGCATAGTTAGTGGAAACCAGAGTTGGGGCATGAGGATTAAGCTTTTAACAAATGATGAATCTTGACAGCTTCAAAGAGACTTGTCTTAGAACCATTCGTTTTCCAAATATCTTCAGTGTTAACCACAGAAAATAATATCAGAAATTCTTGGTTCTTTTTATCAGTTGTCTAAATCTTTGCTTTATTTGGTTCAACAGACTCAATGGAAGATAAGGAAGAAAGAAAAATGGGTGAATGTTATTTATAAACAACAATTTTGTTAAAATTTAATTTATCTTATTTTACTGATATTCTATATTCAATGCTTGTAGGGATCCTGGATCTTAAGTTTGGTGGAAATCCAGTTGTGTAATAGAACTCTAATTACAAATCGAGTATTAACTATGTGAGAAAGTCAGGCTCGAGGTCAGCATTTCATGGCACTTCTCTTGAAAGCTCTTACAGAATATTGGTTGCATTCAAACAGTAAAACTATGTTGAATCAAGATATAGAAATAAAACCACACCATGTACTAGGTATAAAGATGTCCCTAATGGAAAAAAATTCCTGTTCAACATTTTTTAAAATCCCATTCTGAATTTCTCAATTATATTTCATGTCAGCCAAACAAAATCTTTGTTGTTCTACACTATTTTATTTAAAACACCCATCTTCAGAGAAATTATTGAGTTAATAAAGAAAACAAAAATTAATATTCAATTATTGTCTCTAGGTAATAGATCCCTCACAAAGATTCCATCCTTTCTTCCACCAGAAAACAACGGCGCCATCAGCTATTACTTTCTGCAGCCTTTAACCCATCTCTTTTAGAAACTTTCCATAACATCTCCTTATCGTCTTCTATTTCTGGACTGACCCAGCTGGTCCCCACATTTCACTGCTTTCCCCATGTGGTAGACACTGCCGGCTGAGTACTCACCATCCATTCTCGCCTCCTTCTCTTCTAGTCTTTATTTCTATATAGTTAAAAAGGCCTACCTTCCAGAGGTGACTACATGATTTTCAACCAGCAAGTGAGCCAACTGAGTGACTCATACAAAAACAATGATTCTGAAAAAATGCTAATCGCTCCTTTTTGCTTTTATTCTGTCCTCTTCTCCACACCTGGAATGTGAGTGTAGTATGTGGAAGCAGAACAACGTCACTGCCAAAGACGGCAGAGTGAGAAACAAATGGAATGTGGAAACGTGATGACTTCCTTAGATGGGTCCTGGTCTGCCTACATCTGGACTTCTTATATCAGAAAAATTAAATTATATAAGCAGATTTCTGTTGTACACAAGCAAATGTACTACTAACCAATACAAATGGAAAATATGAAATCCATCTCTTTATACCGAAGTACTCGGGTGGCAAGCACAGTTTAGAAAGGGCAGGAGGTATGGAAAAGCAGATTCAATGCAAACCCTACAGTGTGAAGGTCTATTCTGGAACACCCAGGCTGCCATGCATTGGAATGGAAACAGATTTCTTTGCTATTTATGTTAACATATATACAAAAATTAACAGTAAAACTGTGCTTTAACTAGTTCTCAATAAAACATTTTAAATCATAAAAGAAGCAAATATTTTTAAAAACTAGTATTATACGTATATTGTTTGGGGATTTTTTGTTGTGTGATAATCTGTTGTTACTGTTGTTGCCTTTTAACTTTTTTGGATAGTGCATGCAATACGTCAGTGGGTCGAGTTATTTGTTTGTTTTTTAAATTGCCCCTTGTTTTTCACACTGTTCTCAAAAGTGAAGTCTTTCCATTCCCTCTTGAACCCGTACAGCCTTGTGACTTGCTTATAACCACAGGGTCAGCAATAGCAATTTATGCTCCACCTTACTCACCTGGACATTAGCTCTTGGAGCCTAAGTCATCTCACAAGAAATACAAGGGCACCCTTCTGTGAGGATGTAAAGTGGAAAATAGCTCCTGTAAGGAATCTTAACCTTCAAATCCTACCAGTGGAGGAGCAAAACGCATGAGCAAGAAAGCCCCTGGTCTTCAGCCATTGAGTCTCTCAGAGATTCTGAGCAAAGGACTTTTCAGCAAAGGTGATGTGTCTTGCAGCAGATGCAAGCTGCACCCATTTTGAGTTGTCTGAATTCCTGGGAAACTGTTTTGTAGTAACTTTTGGGTTGTCGGTTTTGCCACAAAAGCTACCACAACACTGGAGATTCATTCCTCATCTTTAGGAATATGGGGAAAGAAAAGCACCCCCACATATGCCCAAATTAGCAATGATAGGTGTTAACGATAGAAATGGCACACCAGAGGATTTTAACAATAACATAAACAATATTTTTCATTTACACTGTACCTTCTTCTCAATGGAACTTAGAATCTTTCAGAAATTTTACTAATCACACAACAAACACATAGCAACCTCTCAATATGTCTTAGTGTACTGAAATCCATAACCAGAAAGATAATCAAATAACCAGGAATCTATATCATGAATTTTCAAAATACACTCAGGCTTTCAGTTCTATAAAGAGCATTCCTTTCCAGGCTACCAGATGCACGTCACTTCTTCCTGCCCCAGTATGAGACTACAGCATCATTGTCATCCTAACCACCTTGTATTTCAAATCCACGAGACAAATGCGTAACTACAGCTACCAAAACACCACATGTATCTACATAATGTCATACTTTTATTTCATTTGCTGTGCTTAATGTTTGTTTGTATTCCATTTGCCATCACAGGTTTGGTGATGCCAGGGCCACTCCGAGTCAGTCTGCCTCCAAGAGTCATGCACCCACGCATTGCTGCCGAGTCAATTCAGACTCACCGTGACCCTGAACAACAAACGTAGAACTTCTGCCTAGCATTTCCAAGGTTGCAAATCTCAGCAAGCAGACTGCCACATCTTTCTCTTATGGAATGATGATTGTGTCCAAATCTTTGGCCATTGCACCCAATGAACTCTAACTACATTGTTTCAACCAATTTCATGTTTTGCTATTCCCAGGTTTTTGTTTCCTGCTCTAAAATATGTTTCCTTTGTCTTTCCTTTTATGACAATAACAGCATTTCTACAAGATGTTTCCAATTGATTTTTTGAGTGTTCTGATCTACAATTATTTTCCTCTTCTGCATGGTTTGTCCAAAGAGGCATTTAAGAACCACGTGTCATGGAAACCAGACTTGCTGGCAGGTAGTCAAGAGCGTCTTTTAAAAGCTATACTTTGAAGCAAACTTGAAAATTATGAACCTTGTTTCAAGTCTTGACACTATTTTTTCTCAAAAGAATCCACTTACATCACTCTGAGGTTTTTTTACTGTCATATGCAGACAACCCATCTCATCTCAGAGGCTGGAATTGCTCAGGTTACTGTCAAAATTCACTCAATATAGTACTTTATTTGGATATACCAGTCTTAAAATTATACAGATAATCCCCAGAAGCCATGTGTTGAAAATTGAGACAAAGTTTTCTGCTTTGTGTTATTCATTTAAAAGTTTCAAATTTTAAAATTGTGAACAGAGATGTTAAAATGTTTAGGTGAGGAGCTCAGGAAGAAAAGAATGTTGTGAAACTGACTGTGGAAGCAATTGTATAAGTCTGCTTGATCTGATTGTACTACTGAATGACATGATATATGTATTAACTCCCAATTGATAATAATTTTGAATAAATAAATAAATAAAAATAAAACAGAAACAAGATTTCCTAAACGCACTTATTTATTTCCATTACAATAGAAGTATTAGAAATGTTTTTAACCCCAATATTCACATTAGCATTTTATAGGGATGAAAAGGCAGGCAAGTGTCAAGATGAACAATGTGGGGTCCATGTGCCCAAAGCTTCAATGTACTGAAGGCTTCAAATGTCATAGCCACCGTAGAACTTTATATCACATTTGCTTATTTTTTAATGTATTCTAAACATTGATTATGCCCTGTTTTTCTTTCCTGAAACCCTTTGATTCCTTACAGTACCTTTTTTTTATTTTGCCTTCTCTATTTATCAGGAAGAACTTTTTTTTAAATCAATTTATTGGGGCTCATACAATTCATCACAATACATAGATCAACGCGTAAAGCACATCTATACATTTGGTGCCCTCATTATTCCCAAAATTTGCTTTCCTCTT
>NW_022103896.1:49995414-50011180 GCF_000313985.2 Echinops telfairi | reverse complement strand
GACCCAAAGCCCATCTGTAGGCAACTGGACATCCCCTGACAGAATGGTCGAGGGGAGGAAATGAGCCAGTCAGGGTGCAGTGTAGCAATGATGAAACATACAACTTTCCTCTAGTTCCTAAATATTTCCTCCCCCCCCCCCCCCATTATCATGATCCCAATCCTACCTTACAAATCCAACTAGCCCAGAGGATGTACACTGATGCATATAGTAACTGGAAACACGGAATCCAGGGCGGATGAGCCACTCAGGACCAATGGTGAGAATGGCGATATCATCAGGTGGGTGGAAGGAAGGTGGTGTAGAAAGGGGGAACCAATTACAAGGGTCTACACATAACCCCCTCCCTGGGGGACAGACAACAGAAAAGTGGATGAAGGGATACGTCAGACAGTGTAAGGCATAGCAAAATAATAATAATTTATAAATTATCAGTGGTTTGTGAGGGATGGGAGGGGTGGTGGGGAGGGAGGAGGAAAAATGAGGAGCTGATACCAAGGGCTCAAGTACAAAGCAAATGTTTTGAGAATGCTGATGGCAACAAATGTACAAATGTGCTTGACACAATGGATGGATGTAAGGATTGTAATAAGAGTTGTACGAACCCCCAATAACATGATTTAAAAAATAGATCGTCTACATTGATGTATAAAAAAGAGGCTATCTGCTCTCATAAAGATTAAATAACTATTCAAAACAGTGACAAGGGTATTCATTTGTTATATACATATTCACTGTACATTTTTTGTATGCTTGGCACTGTGCAAGGAACACAACACTAAAGAAGACAAAAACCCCTCATGTAAGGGTTATAATGGCAGGCTGCAATGACTATTTTGGAAAGATTGGCCTGGTTAGAGCTAAAGATGAGATCACTCCCTGGAAGAAATTATGCTCATTCTGAAAGTTACAACACAAGTAATATTTAGCCAGGCAGGGAAATGGCAGGGGCATTGTGGTTAGGCCCAGGAGCATCAGGGAGTAATAGTTATTTACTTCCTTAAGGAAAAATTCCAAAAACCTCCTTTGATATATATCTTATTTCCTGCGTGTATGAAGAATACCTTAGAAACCGATTCTGTACTTTCTTATAGTGGGGCTCTTCCTTGGGAAGAGATTCCCATGTGTAGATGAACTTCCGCTCAAGGACCTTGTGCCCTCTCTCTGTTGCAGCCCATGCCAGGTAGCCTTATGGAAGCGGTGGAGATAGAGTTGCAATGTCATAAAAACTCATTCAATTCTTGGGACATTAGTTTATCTGGATTCTAGATGTCGGGGCTATAAATACTATGACACGCCAAACAGAGTCATAGAAAGGAGAAATAATGCCATATATGCAAAATACTGGCATTGAATATTGATAATGTTGTGGACTGTCAGCAGAACAAACAAATATGTCATGGAATAAGTACTATAGGCAGAATGCTCATTTGCGGCAAGAGTGTCAAGACGTGTATACACATTCCTTAAGAATAAGTGTTCGCCCATACCTGGGGACATGGATCCTGGCATAGCTAAGCATTCTATATATGTTTGCTAAATAATACATACTGGGCACCAGACACAGAGTCTTAACAATGGACCCAAGCATGCCAGCAATCATGAAGATGCCCAGGACTCAGGAACATGTTGTCTTATTATACCAATATAGGAGGTCACCATGCGTCAGTCAGTTTAGTGGGAACTAACACTGACAACAACGAGACTCAGTCCTTTATGAATATTAACTCACACACTTTTATGTATAAGAAGTACTTTTAACACCGTGAATTCAGTGATAGGATGCTACATGAAAGGTCAAAGTTTGATTCCACCAATTTCTCTGCCAGAGAAAGATCAGGCAGTCTGGTTCTAGAAAGATTTACAGCTTTGGGAACCCTCTGGATCAGTTCCATTTTGTCCTAGAGAGTCATTTTCAGTTGGAATTCACACACACACAAAGTGAAGGGGAAATACCCATGGATTAAGACCCTGGTGAATCCCCTATAACCACGGACCAGGGGTGCAACTAGCCATGCTATCTGCAGAATGCATTGGAAGTAGATTGTTGCAGATGCAGTTAGCAACCTCTCGTTTGATCTCCCTTGTGACCCAGTTAAATCTGTTCTAGTTTTTTTTAATTTTCTGCTTCTTTTCCATTGAGGGTTTTCGTTGGTTTATTTTGTTATTGTTGCTAGTTTGTTTTTAATGTTTTTTTGTCTATGAAATCCAGGACGCATATACATCTATAGAGATAGTAACCGGATTAATGATTCCTTGGGGTGTGGCAGGGAAGGTTGTGCAGAAATGGGACGCTAATAATGAAAAGTACAAGAATAAAGAAAATGTTCTAAAACTGAAAAAAAGAGAGAATTAACTTGATGGCAGTATTGATTCATGAAAAAGTAGAAGGTCACTGTTATCCTGAGCACTTTAAAGAAGAGAAAACTACGGCACAGAACACATTTAGTCAGTTGCACAAATTCACACAGCTGGAACGGCGATTCGGGCAGTCTGCCTCCAGAGGCCAGCCTTCATCAGTAGCCTTTACTGAATAAATTGCATGACTCACCAAACAAATGAATAAAATGAAGGTCTTGCAATGATAAATTCAATTGAAAAAAAAGAATGGTAGTGCTCTAGATGCAGGCGAGGAAGTCATTAATTCTGCCTGGGCATGGTTTGTCCCCTGCACAAAACAGTTAGCATTGAAGTTCAGCATTGAAGGATGAACTTCACCGAGCAGCACATGCGGGTTTTTAGTACCCTTTTACATAGTCATTCCTTGCGAACAATATTATCTACTTCAAATATAAAGTTTCACGGTTTTGTTTTATCTCACAGCCATACTAACTTTCCTCATCACTATTCCGTTCCTTGGGCACTTCAACTACCAAGCCTAATTCTTTTTTTATTTCTTTGACAAAGACAATATTTGGGGAAACACGGTTTTTCATCTTTGTGAAGTAGATTGTTTTTGCTGATGCTCACAAAATGAGCTGGAAAATATGAGGTCATCTTTCTTCTCTAGTTCATAAAATTTGCTTGGGCTTTCAACCAGAGGAGCTGAAACTGTAAAGTGATCACCCCAGAGACCACCATTCCGTCTTACAAGATTCATGTCTGGTTCTGCCAAACTTCTACTTGAGACCATGCCCAGTCCTCAGAAAGACCACGGTAGGGAGGGTTGACAAGAAATGGGATCTAACTTGTCCAAAGCACCAGAATCACATAGACGATGTGGACATGAGCTAAATGCCATGGCAGCAATATTCGATATCAAGTTCTCTAAGTGGAGATTAGACTGGTGAGATTGATTTTACTCCTGCACCCTTCCCCGATGGCAAAAGCAGGCAGGCGAGGCTTGGCTTGCAAGTATGCAGCTGCTGAGCTTACAAAGGAGCCAAGGGAAAAAAAATGAGAGAAACATCTGCAACTGTGTCACTCACAAAAGACCTTGACATCAATAACTCGAAATGTATGAAAGTCAGGTCTAAGTGGACAAATAAACCTTCTGTCATTCTGCCCAATTTCTGAGTTGTGCAAAAGAAAATAATGTACTCAACTTCATACCTCTGAAATACTGGTTCCTTTCCACTCCAGAAATCACTAGGTTCGATATTTTTGACAGGGAAAGTCAAGCCAAATCTCTATGAAACAAAACTACTACATTTCAACTTGTGATCAAAAAGTCCACGCCTTCTGACAGAGATCATTTATGCTGTATTTTACTACACAGCATCATTTTATATTCTCTAGCAGGGGAGAGCTGGGCACATGTTATTCCCTGCTTACCTGCAGAAGCCAGTGAATAAAACACTGACCCACGATTCTGCAAGCATAAACAGGAGGTATTACCAGCAGGCCTGCGTATGACCCCACGGGATCTGCATGACATCAGCAGCACAGGTCCTGATAAGGTCAGGAAATAGCCCTGGCGGACCTAAGAGACCCAACTAGCTAAAATAACACAAGGCATTTCTGTAACATTACACAAGTCTCCAATACCCTTTCTTCCTGGTATTGATCACCACTCTATCAATTTGGAAAAAATACCACAATTCTTAAAAAATTAAATTATATAAGAAAACCAAATTACTTCTCTATCTACCAGTACATTGATAATGACCCCCAACAATAGTGAATTGTGTCACTCCTTTTAGATGTAATTGTTCAATATCTGACATACTTTGCTTTCATTATAAAAATGCTTTCGGCCCAAATAGAGTTTCTAGGAAATGATCCTTCATTTTTCACAAGATCAGACACATGTTACTGTTGATTTTGAACTCCACACAAAGAAGTATCTCTAGCCTCATAAACCCCTCCCCAACCCTACAGAAGAGGGAGGATGTTGCGTCTCCTTGAGAAACAGACACAACTCCACCGCTCAGAGGAGCAACCGTGCACAGCAAGACTCTGGATCAACGTTTCCATTCTTGCTGTTGTTGTGCTGCATGAGATAATGCACCATTCCATCATAATAAAATATTTCAATAAAATAAAACATTTTCTACATCTTTTTTTTGGTAGATTGCAGTTGAAATTGTTCAGGGATTCCAGCAAGATCTAGGCTTTTAAACAATATAAAGTCATTTTAATTGAAAATAACATCAGTGTCCTCAAAGAGGTTACATTTGAGATTTTTCCCCCATCCAATAGTTGAGATTTAAAAACATTTTTATAAATTGTTTGCATCTGCATTGCAGTTACCCAAGAATTTCTGAGTGGCAAACAATTAAAATGCTCAGTTGCTAACCAAAAGGTTGTTGGTTCAAGTTCACAGACAGCACCTGGAGGGGAGGGGGTGTCTACCTCCTAAAAATCAGCCAGTGAAAGGCCTTGATAAAGCACAGTTCTACTTTGGAGCACATGGGGTCGCCATGAGTTGGAATCAATTTGACAGCAACTGACTGAACTTAATAGTAAATATGCCAACCTTGGGTGATAAGATAATTTCCCCCACTCCCACACCCATATCAACCCCAAAAACTTTACCTGGAATGTCATCGCTGGGCCCATCACCAGTGGAAAAGGAAATCATGTTGAAATAATGTCCAGATCCACCTGCAAAATAAGTCATTGCACTCAACTTTATAATGTGTATGCCTTTATATTTTCTAATACCTGTTAAAAAGCTCTATTGATTAGAGCAGAATGATTAGAGAATAAAAATTCCATTTCAATGGCGCCTCTTGGTTAAAAAAAACAAAAGAAAAACTACAAACAATTTCTAACTCTTCATACTCAACATTTTGAGTGAAAGAATGTTGCTTATTTACTATATGCAATCATGACTAACAGTGGACTTGCTTGTTTTATTATTTTGTTCTCTTCCACATTCTATGCACTTATCAGTCACTCTCACACCTCATTACCTGGAAAGATGTGCCTTGGAATACACAATAAAGCATCTCTCAGAGGTGCCTGACTTCAACAAGCAGCAAATCACTGTTTCTCTGCTTCAAATGGAAATCAGTGTTATCTTAACGATACTGGACAATACTGACAATTGTCATCAGTCTTTCATGGACAATGCTGAAGACCAAATTAGAATTTGTCCTTGACAGCCAGTCATGCTAATATTTTAGAAAAATTATTTTAAAGAGTAATGCTGAGGTTTGTAACTCATTTTTCACAGAATTTTTAACGGCAGAAGAGTTGTATTTCTTGAATCCTTACAGTTTTTTAATTCTAATAATCGTGTGGTTAGACTATGAGATCCTCCAAGGCAAATATATATATTTTATTCAATTTTTGTTTCCAACATCAGCATACATCTTCTTGGCCTTCCTTATAAAATCAAGGACTTTCAGATGTCCTTAATAGATGTCCTAATTTACTGAAATGGCTGACCTTGAGACAGTCTGAGTTTCTAAAAAAGATTCTACCAACTAATATTGGAACCAGCATGTTTCAAGACTGCTTTCACACTGGCAAAAATTTCTAGCCAAAACTAAGTTACCGACATGCACAAATAATTCCAATTAAAAAGCATAATTTCTTGAAATAAGATTGAAAGTTTAATTAATGCATGCAATGATAGTGAATAGGTATATATATATATGGGTTTTTTGCATCATTTGATTCTGAAAAATGTATGACGTGCCATTCACAGAGGAACCCTGATGGGGCAGCATATAAGCACTTCATAAAGACTTCTCTATATTTTACTTTTGATCGTGGATTGCGCAAAGGGCTACAGAGCCGATCCAAGATCCATTCGATAATTCCTACAGGTCTTGTTTTGTGTCATTATCTTCTCCCTGCCTCCTGTTTTCATCCCACCTGCTTTCCTAACCTTTCCAAACTTTCTCCGAGGATAAAAGCTGCCCTTTAATCTGAAATGGTTCGTTTTTCTAACGTGTTATTGTTCTCATTATAGATCTGTCTAGTGTTTGCCTGAAAATTGAGCCAGGAGCATGAGTTCATAAATATTTACAGCCTTGGAAACCCTATGAAGCAGTTCAACTTCGGGGCTTAAAGGGTCCCTATGGGTCAGAAACGACGTAATTGTAGTAGACTGGAATGAGTTGGTATTTAAGGGATTTCAATAATCTGAAAAAGTTATCTATGTAGTTTTCACTTGCCTATCCTTTTATTCTAGATGAAAATCCCCTACTCCAGTTGACTGATTTACTACAATTTTCTCCCTAGGTTCAGTTGGTTGGGTTCTTGTTCATGTACTTATTTAAATGGTTTTCTGGTCTCCATCTTCAATTTTTAAATGCATATTATTTGAATAGAGACTAATGCAGAAATGAAGTGTGGTACTCTGTTGGCCTGGGTAACCGCATAAAAGTAGTGTGGGGAAATGTCTAGTACATAAGATTGAACGCTGTGAATGCAACATCACCAACTCTACCTCGAAATACTCTCTAGGGCCCTCTGACCCACAGTCAGAAAGTTTCTGACTTCATTTCTGCTGTTCGCATGCCGAGAGCTTCCAAGTTCACAACTTCCCTTTTCTTTTCCGGCCCACATCTAATAAAGAAATGTGTTTGTAAAATTCAAACCATGCAAGGCCCAGCCTGTATGGATGAAGGAACCTTCACACCAGCTCCACCCACTAAATACAATAAAACCAGGCTAGACTTCTTTCCCATGTGACTCTAAGCCACTTCTGAACCTACTTGTGTGCCTTTTCTCCTGCTGAAGCACCTCTCTAGCTTTGCCCTGTGAGCTGAGGTTTTCATCAATATTGCCTTCTGACTCCTGATTCCGCCCTGGAGCCCTCAGTCGGAGGTCTGTGGAGCAGTGCAAACAAGAGCGGTATTGAGCTCCATCTCGGTGACAGTGAGCAGCGGGAAGCAGAGCAGGGCCCCAGCCATCGAGCAACATTGGGAATAAAATCTGGTTGGGAAGCATGAACACAGAAGAACATAGCCTCATCCAGTATAGACGCATTTGTATAATCTTTGAAATAAAGACAAAAACACAAGGTCAGATTCACTTATATTTCTTCTCTTACTAACACTCATTGACAAAAGATAGACCAAGGAAGATTCAAAAACAACCTCTCCCCACATACACAGCTGAATTGACTGGTATTCACAACTCTTCTAAAGAGATCACTAACACACGTGTGTACTTGAACCCATGCTCCCAGAGACTAAACTCACACACTATGCAACGATGCTGCTGCACGTACTGAGAAGCCCTCTGGGACAGAGAAAGTCCACTGTGTGTGACATGCTCTACCTGCAAGGCAATTGAGTAGCAGGACTAATTTCTCCCTTAAGTACCTTGCCTCTTTTCACTGATTAATTGCTAATTTCCTATAGAAAGTTGTCTTGACAATCATATTGTTGGAAGGTCCACCAGAAAAAATAAAATAAAAACTGAATAATGCTTCAAATTGCTGAGTGCAAAATATTAAACCATCTTTTACCACCATGGAATTTGCAAGTTACTATTTACTCATCTTCTAGTATCCTTCTGAAATTAAATTTTCTTGAGTACTTTTTGAACAGAGGAGTCATAAGAATAGTAGCATTTCCCCTTTTGCCTTGGATTATGGTCTGTGTCAATGGGCTTTGAAAGATAGGAAATATGGGTACACTAATTTAAAAGTATATAAACACTTCAGGTTAAATGTAGGCAAGTGAAGTTGCTACTCAATTTTCAGAAGTGAGTACCTTGGAGAAAAATAAACACTTACAGCATTAAAATATATATAATTGAAAATGTTGAGGGGAAAGCAGTCAACCCTTAGCAAAGTCTATGCTGGAAATTAGAAGGATGCCCACCAACTTACAGAAATAAAATCTTCAAATAACTAAGACTATTGACATCAGTACCTGTGACATAACAGAGTGTTTATCCAAAGGTCTTTTGTAGAGTTCACACAACATTTTGCTTTGTCTTAAGAAACAGAATTTCACATATGTTAATTATACTAGTCTCCTGCTGGTTTTAGTTCTAATGCAAATTCGTAAGTCTGACCATGCCTTCAAAGCAATTGGGATTTCTACCTTCAGTTCACCTACTAATGTCACTATGTCTCTTCAAGGAGGGGAAAATTAACCTCAAAATCCAAGGCCCAAATATTAATTTTACATACTGTTTGACACCTATGGAAGAGTTCACCTGATTATAAATTATATTCAGGAGAATCTCTGGCTTTTTTTCCTTTTTTTTCCAGATTAAATCCCTATTGTAAGCATGTCAAAGCACTGTATTTCAGTATGGCCAGTGGACCATTAAGCTGCTGTTAGACACAAATTGCTTTGCACATTGATAAAAAGCAAGACCTGTGTCTAAAGCCAAGGTCCTACTGAGTCAGCAGTGTCTGAGGTACATCGAGAGCAGCAAAGAGACTACAAGGTCAGGTAATCACTTCAAGGTCGGTTAGCATTTCATTTTATGATCCTCTCAGAAAATCCGCAAGGTAACAATTACTGCACTTTAAAATAATAGTGACATTACTAAGTACTCAGGACTGGCTTACTCCACCTCCATTTTTTTTTTTTAACATTTGCTCTCCACTTAAGCCCCTGGCCTCAGGTCCTCACTTTTTCCCCTCCCTCATGAACCCCTGATAATTTATAAATTATTACTTTGTCATATCTTACCCTGTCCGACGTCTCCCTTTACCCACTTTTCTCTTGTCTGTCCCCCAGGGAGGAGGTCACACGTAGATCCTTGTAATTGGTTCCCCCTTTCCAACCCACTCTCCCTCTACCCTCCCAGTATCACCACTCATGCGAATGGTCCTGAAGGGGTCATCTGCCCTGGATTCCCTGTGGTTCCAGTTCCTATCTGTACCAGTGTACATCCTCTGCTCTAGCCAGATGTGTAAGGTAGAATTGGGATCATGATAGTGGGGGAGGAAGAAGCATTTAGGAACTAGAGGAAAGTTGTATGTTTCATCGTTGCTTCACTGCACCCTGACTGGCTCATCTCCTACCCAAGAGCCCTCTGCAAGGGGATCTCCAGTGGCCTATTAATGGGCTTTGGGTCTCCACTCCGCACTCCCCCCCACATTCACTATGGTAAGATTTTTTTGGTCTGATGATGCCTGATACCTGATCCCTTTGACACCTCGTGATCGCACAGGCTGGTGTGTTTCTCCCATGTGGGCTTTGTTGCTTCTGAGCTAGATGGCCGCTTGTTTACCTTCAAGCCTCCACCTCCATTTTATACTCCTAGTTGAGAGGCTGGAGAGCCCAGAAGTGTATTTCCAAGACCCCTTTGCAACCAGAGTTCTATATACAGATTGAGTTCTACCACATAAATCCACTCAGGTGATAGGTAGAAGATAAAACTGATGTGGAAATGATCTTTCTGTGGCTTTTGGCTGTTGTTGCTGGAAATTATGATCATGGGAACATGAGGTTTCAAAAGGAGCATGGGGTTATGCAAAAATTTGACATAAACCCCTCTTCAGCTTCATGAAGGTCCAAAAGGAATGGCAACAGCAGTGGTTTCAGGATCTGATCTCCGAGGGTAACGATGTTGTTTGTCCAGCCGCCGCCGCCCCTCCCCCCATTCCTCAGTCAAGTAAGGAAGCAGTGGGAGCAGCCATTGTCTCAGGCGTAGCTCTCCTGGTGGCTCAAAGCTATTAATTCTCCTAATAGTTGATTTCTGTACAGTTCTTGGAATCTTCTAGGAAGCACACCTGAGAATATTCTCCTTCAGCACTTCTGAAGAATTCATAATCCCCAAATCTTTTCACTAAATTCTTACCCATTTAAAACATCTGAAATGGTTTCTGCTTCTTTTACCGAACCCTGACTGACAGCCAGGGTTAAACTGGCTGTCAGTTTAACTGAACACAGTTTAAACTGAATACGGTTTTTAAAACAGGCTGTGATATAATGAAAGATTTTCGCTACAGTGGGATCTATATATCACACCTTATTAGATATGAGAGATCATTAGCTTTCCCCAGCCTCAGTTTCCTCATTTCTGAACAAAGGATACAAACAACTGCCTCACAGGGTTTATTATATTAAATAAAAATTTTATAAGTATAATGCCCTTTGTAGGATCAAGAATGTAGTCTATCCTCAAAAAATTAGCCCCCTTTACATTATTTTATTTATATTGCCTTATTCAGTGTAAGATACTCAGAAAAATCTATTCCATTTCCACAGTCTGAGAGAAAATACAAATATAGTCTTATTTGTCTTATATCTTTACTTGTATAGTTAATATCTACTCAATCAATATTAGGTCTCCTAGTGATGTAGTGGTTCTGCCTTGGGCTGCGATCCTCATGGTCAGCAGTTCAAAACCACCAGTGACTCACGGGGAAAATATTCCCATTAATGGTTACGGTCTTGGAAACTCACAGAGGGTCCCTATGAGTCAACATTGACTCGATGGCAGAGTTTATCATACACATATTTTTGTTGTTGTTAGTTGTTGCTGCTGCTCTGCTTCACGGTGACATCATGTGTGACAGAAGGTCACTTTCCCAGCCCTGTGCCATCTTCACCTGCATTGATAGTTAGAGTTCGTCGTTGTGGCTGGTGTATAAATCCATCTCATTGAGGGTCTCTCTTATTTCCTATGACCCTTCTCTTCCTCCAATATTATGTCCTTTCTACCCATTGGTCCTTCTGATGATGTGTCCAAAAGAATCAAGCCAAGGTCTTGCCATCCTTGCCGCAAAGAAAAATTTTGGTTCGATTTCTCCTACGACTGGGTCACTCGTCCCTTTGGTAGCCCAGAATTATTCAGTGCTCTTTGTCAACACCACCATTCAAAAGCAACAATTTTTCTACCTCCCATTTTCATTGTCAAGCCTTTCCATGCATATGAGACTCTTGAAAAGATGATGGCTTTTCCTATCAGATAATAAATGAGCTTTTAATCTATAACCAAATATATAAAAACACAATTATTAGTGAATAAATCACTCATGAGCTATTTTGCCCATTTTTTTTCTTTTTTAAATCATTTTATTGGGGGCTTGACAACTCTTATCACAATCCATGCATCCATTGTGTCAAGCACATTTGTACATTTGTTGCCATCATCATTCAAAACATTTGATTTCTACTTGAGCCATTGGTATCAGCTCCTCATTTTCCCCCTTCCTCCCCACCCCCCTCCCTCATGAACACTTGATAATTTACAAATTATTATTTTGTCATGTCTTACACTGTCCGGCGTCTCCCTTCACCCACTTCTCTGTTGTCCGTCCCCCAGGGAGGGGGTTATATGTAGAACCTTGTGATCGGTTCCCACTTTCTATCCCACCTTACCCTTACCCTCCTGGTATCGCTACTCTCATTACTAGTTCTGAGGGCTTTATCTGTCCTAGATTCCCTACGCTTCCAGTTCCTATCTGTACTAATGTACATCCTCTGGTCTAGCCAGATGTGTAAGGTAAATTGGGGTCATGATAGTGTGGGTAGGGGGGAAGCATTAAAGAACTAGAGGAAAGTTGTATATTTCATCGTTGCTACACTGCACCCTCACTGGCTCATCTCCTCCCTGCGACCCTTCTGTTAGGGGATGTCTAACTGCCTACAGATGCTTTTGCCCAATTTTTAAGGAATATCAAAGGAAAACATCATTCAACCCATCCAAGATTTATAGATCTGACACCAGTAAGTACACGAAGTTAAGTTGCCTAAATGCTGGACTATTGCTTAGTGTCATAAACTAGAATCTGTTGTCTTGTGTCTATCCTTTTTTATATGTTAAACTTCATAACAAATTTTAAGGTAGGTACTCCTAAGCAATTAGAAGCACTGATTGGATTTAACCACTTCTTATCATGTGACCTTATACTAGTCATAATTTTCTGAACCTCGGTCCCATCATCAAAAATTGAAGATCATAAACATCCATATTTTACAGGGCTGTTGTGAGACTGCACTAAACAGTTTGGTCTGGCTTTCCTTATTTTTGACTTTCTAAAACTCTGGAGTCGCTGAGAAATGATAATCCTAAGAAATGATACTCCAGACAGCAAACAGTTTTCTTAAAGTTCTTTGTCTCTTTAACTTCAATACTATCAAATCCTTCCTATTTGTGCTGTGAACCTGGAAAAGTACACCAGCTCCCCTCACCTTTCCCATCTCCTGGTCTCTCCTCCCTTCCCTTAGGATTTCGAATTCTGTGACCTTGTGATTGCTTCCCTCCAGGGTACCCATCTACCTTTAGATCTCTCCCTGTTCGCCAGGCACAAGACAAAGAAAGCATCTGTCCTTGCTGGTTCTTCTTGCTTTCTGAACTAGGGAAGCCCTCTAGGGACTGCAGCTCAGAAGCCCGCCTGATATGTTGTGCTTTGGCAGCTAGCTGGGTCAGGTTTTCTATGAGCCACTTCCAATGGTTTACCTATCAACACAAACCTCAGATGAACATTTGTGTTGTTAGCTAGCATTATTTAGTCTCTCCTCCTGATAGACACACCTTCAAAATAAGATTACAAGTGCTCACTGTGACTGGTTCTACATATAAAAGACAAATAAGAGATTGTCCCTAGTCTTGAGGAATTCACAATTCATTGTGGTCAGTCTTCATTAAACCTCCCCTTGATGCCTCTTTTCATTAGAAACAACATTCTTTTTACTTCTATTTTGTTGACTTCATAAATGCTAAACATAAATGATGCACATGTCCAAACCATATTTTTACTCTGATTTATGTTTCCTAACCAGGATTCTTCTGAGGTAACACTTGCCCTATAAATGCTAAAGCCACAGCTTCTTATTTATCCTGTATTATTTCTGTTATTTTCCACAGTGATGCTATTTATTTACACAACATTAACTGTAATCAGTAGGCACCATGTTTTGTGGCCAAATTAGTACTTCAGTGTGTAATTTCAGTCTCCACTTACTTACTTATGCTTCTATCAGGACCCTCCAGACTTAAGAAATACCATCCTGGCTCAACAATGGAATGATCTGGATGTCAAACAAATGATTCAAAATGCAAAAAAATATGTTTCTCACCAAGTGCCTGATACTTCACTACCAGAGAGTTATTCTTATGAATTGTTTTCTTAACAACTGCTCTCAGTTTTCATAACACCACATTATTATGATGATGATATCACATTATGGCCCCAAGCCATGATATTTTCCATTGCCTCATATTCTTTGGGAAGTTGGACATTGAATAAGGGAGACAGAAGAAGAGTCCATGCATTGGAATCATGGTGCTGGAGAAGAATATTGACTGTACCATGGAGTTCCAAAAGAGTAAACAAATCTGTCTTGAGGGAAGTGCAGCCAAAATGCTTATGACATAAAAAGATAGGAAAAATCCATCTCACATACTTTGGACATATTTTCAGGAGAGACCAGTCCCTGGAGAAAGATATCAAGCTTGCTATAGTAGGGAGGCAAAGAGAAAGAGAAAGACCTGCTACAAGATGGATTGACGCAGTGACTGCGACAATGGACTCCAACAGAAGAACAATTGTGAGGATGGCGCACGATGAGGCAGTGTTTCCTTCCGTTGTGGCTGGGGTCACTACAAGGCAGAACTGGCTCTACAGCACCTAATAACAACAACAATGCATACTAAAGAAGCAGCACGTATGTTCCAGCAAGGACTTCATTATTACGGATGCCTTAGTGGATTTTTTTCTTCATTCCTTTTAGTAATACTATTAACCATTTATTGATTGCCTACAGTACTAGACATTTCAAAGTTTCATCATTTGATTTGTATAACAAACCTGTAAGGCAGGTGGTATTGTCATCCAAATTTCACACATGAGGTGTCCTTCAGGAGAGAATTACATGAAAATGGCTTTGAAGAGAAACAGACATAATTAAAATAATAAATTTATTATTTTCTAGCTGTGTAGCCTTGGAAAACATACAATTCCTTGGCTTGAAAAAAGAAAATAAGTCAGTACTACTTTTCTCCTAAGCTTTGCTATCAGAGTCACTACGTGCTTAGCATAGAGATATTGTAAACCACAGAAACTGTACAAAAAGATATGAGGAAATAACAATAGTCTAACTAGCAACTTGCCCCAAGTTGCCAGCTAAGGAGATCTGCATAACACAGACAACCTCCACTACAGTACAGAGTGTGTTTGGAAACACCATACGTGAGCCTCTCGACCCTAGTCCACACTCCAAAACAATCCACGTAAATTAAGACGGGAAGACACTATTCATTTTTAATACTAGAAACCACAACGACATGGCAAAATTAACAAAAAGCAGAAGGAGACCTGCTTTTCTGGCTTGTGTCACCAGGATCTACTGTAAATTCAGCAATGGTAGACTCATTTCTCTTTCTCCACTTCCTGTGGATTGGCCTCCCAGAGTCTCTGTGATATTAATTTCCATCTATTAGGAGTTCCATGAGCAAATGCCAATTCCAAGACTGAGTCATGTTGGATAAATGATAATGCCGTCCTGAAGCACTGGAGATGGCAATTTGAAATGACCTCTGTTGGTGAATTAAGTGTCTCTCCCCATGCCCCAGACACCATAACTTCATATTAGTATCAGGAGAAAACGTAACTGTTGAGACCAATATGATTATAAAAGGGAGGAGAAGAAACAAGGAGACTAAAGCTCCTGTTTCTTTAGTTTATTGTTACTGGACATAAATCTTCCATTTTGCTTTTGAGCTTGTTCAACTTAGCACTGCAGAGAACTGCTTGTTTCAATTTTGAGCTTTCAGGTGATCGAAATAAGCCCTTTTCCTCTCTTATAGACTTTCTTTTATCTCGATTAGCCGTTTATGTTGGTCCCAGACCTGGTCATTTGTGTGTGAAATGTGCAGAAATGCTGTGGTGACTGCTCTGAGGTGCGGTGGGATCCAGTCCAGCTCCAAGAGGCCACATGGACAACAAACAGAACCCTTCCTGACCTGCCCCGGACTCAATGGTCGCTATGTTTGAATCGATTGTTGAAGCCCCGTGTGCCCACCCGTCTCACTCAAGCCTTCCCTTTGTTCACCGACCCTTAGTTTATCAAGCATGGTGTCCTGGTCCAGGGACTGTTCCTTCCTGGTGACATGGCTCAAACAGGTGAGTTGCAGTCTTGCTAGCCTCATTCATCTCCAAGGAGCAGAGTGACTATACTCCTCCCAAGACAGATGTATTCATTCTTCCAGCAACCCATAGCATAGTCCCTTTCCTTCACCAACACCACAATTCCAAGACATACATTATCTTTGGTTTCCCTTATTCACTGCCCAGCTTGGACAGATATAGAAAGGGATTGTAAATACTATGGCATGGGTCAGACGCATACTCCAAAAACCAAACTCACTGCCATAGAGGGTGTAAATCTTTTTTTTTAATTACTTTATTGGGGGCTCATAGAATTCTCATCACAATCCATACATACATCCA
>NW_022103896.1:49979275-49993471 GCF_000313985.2 Echinops telfairi | reverse complement strand
CTCCTTCTAGCCCGTGGCTGCTGGGATCAAACTGCTGTCTCTGTGGCGAGCAGGCCAACCCATAGCCCATGACACGGCCAGGCCCCCTCTGGCCACACAGCCTTCAGAAGTCATCCAGCTGTTGAGCCTTTCAGAGCTGTAGCTTTGGCAGCAGGCTTGCTCACGGGAACTGATTGCTGCTTCTTCAGGCACTGATTGTGAAAACAAGTATAATGAAAGCTTTGACAACAGCAAAGTCTTCTCCATTTATTATGACATAGCTGATTGGTCCAGGTGTGAGGATTTTTGTTTTCTTTATATTAAGGTGGGATGGACATAAGGGCTGTAGTGTTAGATCTTCATCAGTAAGGGCTTCAAGTCCTCTTACTTTCAGCAAGCAAGACTGTATCATCCGCATATCACAGGTTGTCAATACACGTCCCTGCAATCCTGATGCCTGTAGCACAGTTTCTCAGAGGAGGTGTTCAGTGCAATGTAATTAAATGCAAATTAAATAAGTACGGTGGAAGGCCGCAACTCTCAAACAGCCATATGTGTATATAATATGTGTGTGTGTGTGTGTGTGTGTGTGTTAGCTTCTTCCTACCTTTACTCTTGCCAGTTGAAGGGGTGCAGAGGTAGTCTGCCTGCCCTTTATCAATTTTGGATTTTTTTAACAAGATAATTTTCCTTAAAATTTTAAGGCTGTGTTATAACATTCCTGAATATTATTTCATAGGCAAGAAAAGATCTGGTAACCCAGCTTCCAAAGTAAGAAAAGGAAGTAGAAATCAGCAACCAGCTTTCTCTTTACTGAATGTTCTGGGGATTTTTTTGAAGAAGAAGAAAACCTTTTCCTTTTGTGGAAAATGCCATTTGGTTCTGACAAACACTTGTGAAACTTCTGTCTTCTTGAAAATAACAAATATATAAAAATTCACAAATTTTTTCACAGATTATAAGAAATTGGTTGGAATAGGTATTCCTTCAAAGAGCAAACTTCCTGAGCTCCAGCACCGCTTTTCCAGATGTCTGTACAGCATGATCATGTGGAAGTCTTGCCAAAACCTCAAACTCAACTTATTTAAAACTGAAATCTCTATCCTATTCCCTAATCTTCCTCTCACAGAAAAGGCAAGCCCAATTTGCTTTGAAAATGTCTTCTGATTCCATTTACTAAAATTTTCAGTTCAATGCCAAGGTCACATTGATCATAGATCTTATGTCTGTCCTTCCATTCTTCCTGCTTGGCCCTCACCATTTTTTAACTGGATTTTGGTGGGAGCCTCATCAATGTCTCCATGAATTCTGGAATACCCTCCTATCGTCACTTGTGTTCTTTCTTAACGATAAAAGAGTTTGAAACTGCCTCTAGAGGGCGGCCAAGGCCCAGTTTGTGACCTTTTGTCTCACCTCATCTCATTACATATCCATTCCGCACTGGATGCTCCAGCCACCGTGGCAAACTCCTGGTTGTCCAAACATGTTTTATGTTTCCTTAACTATCATCCATTGGTGATGGTGTCTCTTTTTCCTGAAACGCCTAATCTGTCCATGTTCTCTGGACAGAGTAACCCTCTCCGGATGCCTTCCTGTCCTTTTCAAAATAAAATGTAGCTTTCTCTCTCTTGTGCTCCAATGGAACATATTATTTTTCCATAGAATTTTTAAAAAATCAATCAAATAATACTATCACCTTGCTTAAGTCCTCAGAGGTTTCCACCAAACTCAGAACTACAAACTTCATGCAAAATCTGGACAATGAAAAAAGAAAGCAGAAGAAAATTCAATGTGAAATTTCAAGGCAAATTGTGCAACTCTGCTATTGATCAAAAATATTGAATGTATGATGGGCCACCAGAATAATGAACATGTCGGTCAAAACGTAACTAGAATGTTCCTTTGGAGTTAGGATGGGTAGGCTTCATCTTACGTTAGCATCAACAGGAAAGACCAAACAGTGAGTGAAATGTATTGACAAAGCAATGAACTCAAAAACACCAATGATCATGAAGCTGTTGCAGTAATATGCAATGATTCATCCTGTTGTACATAAGGTCACCATGAGTTGGCATCAACTCGGTGGAAACTAACAATAACAACCACAGTGTACAGGGCCTTCAGTTTCTGATTCCTGCTTTCATATGCATATCTTGCTACGCAACTGGACCCTTTGCTTTCCATGTTTCTATAAAACAGGCTCCTTCAAATCTCATCTCTACTTTGGGTTTTCACCTAGGCTTTCCTCTGTCTAAAAAACTCTTCCCACACATTTTAGCATAACCTACTTCTTGTGTCCATTCTTTTAAAAAATCATTTTATTGGCATATACTTTATATATCAAACAATTTAGTAGTTCAATCATATTAAGAAAAATTGTGCAACTATCACCACAATCAATTTCAGAACATTTTCTTATAACAGTGGTTCTCAACCTTTCTAATGCTGTGACCCTTTAACACAGTTCCTCATGTTGTAGTGACCCAAACCATAAAATTATTTTCATTGCTACTGCATAACTGTAATTGTGCTACTGTTATGAATCATAATGTAAATATCTAATCCACAAGATATATTTTCATTGCTACAAATTGAACATAATATAATTAAAGCACAGTATTAATCACAAAACAATATGTAATTATATATTGTGGAAATATTTATGTTTTCCAATAGTCTTAGGTGACCCCTGTAAAAGGGTTGTTCAACCCCCAAAGGGGTCGTGACCCACAGGTTGAGATCCTCTGTCTTATATTCGTTGTTAGCTCCCATTTCTCCCTTCCTCCCCTGCCATGCCCCTAATCATAATCCAACTATGGTCTCTATAGATTTACCTATCCTGGATTTTGTAAACAGAAAAACATAAAAAAAACAAACAGGAAGCAAAAAATCCAAACAAGAAACCAACACAATAATGACTAGACAAAACACAGAAAAACCTCATGAAAAAGAAAGTAGAAAATATAAAAACTGAAACATCCTTAAAATGGGTCAAAACGGAGATCAAGTGATAAAATATTACACTTAACCTACCTACACCTACCATAGCTGGCTTTACAAGGCTCTCTGTCTGCTGGCAAGGCTATTTACATTCCAAGACTTTGTTCAGAGATTTACTGGAGACTTAATTCATGTGGGGACCCTGAAAATGTATTCTGAGCTCCCACTGTCATCCATAGCCTTCCATTAAGCAAGTTTTCAAATTTAAGCTCTGATATCATTCCCTCCCTTCAGATTTGAATTTTATTATTTACAATCCTGAATCACACAGAATGATGTGCTTCTTCCATGTAGACTTAGTTGATGTCTCACTTAGATGGTTGCCTGTTTTAAGATGAGCTTTTAAGACCACTAATGCTATTCCATATCTCAGTTTTAGTGTCACCTCCATAGAAAGGCTTTCCACCTGATGTAGCCAACACTAAATCAACATCACATAATTCTGGGTAAATTTTCTTTTTTTTTTCTTTTCAACTGTTTTATTGGCACATAATTACCAATAATACAATTGGATAGTTCAATCATTCAATAATATCAAGGGGAATTATACAATCACCACCACACCTATCTTAGAGCACCTCACCAACCCACCACCCATGGCTTGTTTGTGCAATTTCATCAGTTCTAGCGCTCCCTCCACCAATCCCACCTTCATATTTTGTTCCCAAAATCCCCTGCCCCTCCCTATCATCCATTCCCAATCACACCTTATCCCAGTTATTATCATTATATATGCACTCCTCTTGTTTTTTATTGCTCATCACTATTAACATTTAAAATTATCTTATATTTCATTTTTGTGTTATGTTCCCTGCCTGTTTTCTTCTAAAAGGTATAAACTTCCAATAAAATATCTCAGGTTTATTAGTATTTTCTTCACCATTGAATCCTCAGTACCAAATACAGAGCCTGATACATTCAATAAATATTTTTTTAAATTCAAATATAATTTCAAAATATTGTCACAAAATGATTCAAAGGAAAAACTATAACAGTCCCTTCTTGAAATAGTATTTGAAAAAATGTTCTTCCATTAATAATAAACATGATTATTGTTGGTAAAATATTTCTAATTTTTTAAGTATACAAAAGCCATGTAAAATAAATAACTTTTGAAACCGTTTATATGTTATCATGTGTTTCAGTAAATTGTGTACATTTCCTATTTACTCCAGGACTATAAGCTTCTAGAGACAGATATTATCTACTCATCTGAGTTATATTCCTCCCCAGAATTTTGCATGTCAGATGGTCATTTTGGGTTTCCAGTACTTTTTACCTGACTCGAATTTGAATGGAGTTGCATAATTCTGCTGTTCACTAAGCTAACCTATCTTCCCAAATTAAAAGGCATTGAATTTAGGAAAATGTGCTCCCAATCTCAGCTCTGCTCAATTTTTCTAAATCTCTGATTACTCATCTGAAGAAAACCTGAAAGACACGAAGCTCATTTGCTATCAAGTTAATTATGATTCATAGCAATCCTACTGAACAAAGTCAAACTGCCCCATAAGGTTTTCAAAGCTGCAATATTTTTGTTTTTAATTGTTTTATTGGTATATGCTTCACATATCATACCATTTAATCATTCAATCATATTACAAAGAGTTGTGCAATTATCACCACAATCAATATTAGGACATTTTATTCTCTTAGCCATTGTTGTTAGTGCCCCATTTTCCCCCAAACCTCCCTGCCATGCCCCTAGGTAATTTAATTATTTTTAAAATTATTTCCATTTCCAAACTTCTACTTATATAATCCAGTGTCACTGATTCATGCTGTACAGCCACTATTGATATCCTTTTCCGAATTATTCTACCACCATTGACGTAAACTCAATGGTGCTACACAACCACCCTGTGCCCTTCACCTACAGTGAACATTGTCAAGTCTGATTTCTTTCTCTCTTTTTTTTTTTTGTGGTTCTGATATAATATTCACATATCACATACTTGCATGGTTAAGTCACATTTAAAATGAGTTGTGTACCATTTGAAGGTGATGTTTCCATCACTCTAACACTTCACAAGGATATCTGTTTTCTCCCTTCTAAATTCCATCAAAATGGTAGGTTTGACATCCTTTAAAATCCAAAATTGTATTCCTTTTCAATGTTCTTTGAGTTTGGGTGGGGAAAAATCAGAAATATGAATGGGATAAAGTTTCCCAATGAACTTCTCATGGGTCAGCTTTTATTACCCATGAAGAATGAATGGGTGAATTGTTCTCATGGAAGAAAAAAGTCTCAGAGAAACTTTCTTGGCCTTTTTCTTGCCAAAGTAATTTTCATTTAAAAAAAAAACAAACTTCTTCCTAATAAGCCCCAGTGATCATTTATATCTCTTGAGAATATCTATTCAGATTACCCCTCAGGAATCCCAATGAAAAGTTTTCCTAACCTTTGAAGCTAACCTCGGCCTTGAACTAAACTGGCCCAAGAGATGACCTCAGAAGCTAGTTTTGATTGAACCTTTTTGAAGGCCCCCTAGAGAGACAAGGACAAGTGTATTAATAAGAGGATTGTCTGCAGCTATCTGCTGCTCACAGGGACATTTTTAAAATATGTTTTATTTGGAATAAAATCATATATATATGAACTGAAACATCAGTTAACACTAAATTTTTAATTACCCTCATACTTGTATATATTTGTATATGAATATATATGCATTGAGAAATATATGAAAGACTTCACCATTATATTACATTATGAGTGGCTATCACTGGTATTTTTTCTCTTAATCTTTATACTTTTCTGCTCTGTTTGAATATTTTATAATAAAAGTACCATATATACTTGAGCATAAGCCAACCCAAATATCAGCTGAAGCACCTAATTTACCACAAGAACTGCATTAAAAATGCGCTGAAAGACTCAGGTTATACACGAGTATATACGGTATGTAATTGCTATCACGGAAAAACAACACAAAATAAAATGAGTTCTGTAGTCACAATCAGTTCTAGTGCTTCCTGCCCCCAGGCTGCAACCTTCATGAAAGCAGCCTGTCACATCTTTCTCCTGCAAAGTAGTTAGTGGGTTAGAAATACTGACCTTTAAGTCATCACTTAACCACTGGGTTCCCTCAAAAAAGAGGTGACACAACTGTATATCCCTAACCCACACTCTGTCTAAGGAAAGGTTCAACCAAAATGTTCCTTATAAGCTCAGATGATAAGACTTTGTCTAACATACCTAAGCATGTCGTCAGGAGAGTTCATCCCCTAGAAAAAGACATCAAGCTGGGTAAAGTAGAGGGACAGGGTCAAAGAGGAAAACCCTGAAGGAGATGGACTGACCCAGCGACTGCAACAGTGGCCTCAAACATAGTAACAATCGTGAGGCTGGACAGTGTTCCTCCTATTGTACGTATGGTCACTATAATTTGGAGCCAACCCACAGGCACCTAACAACAACAAACCCACAGGGAAATTGCAACGATTAACTTAAATCACGTTCATACTTTCCTTTCTAGTGAATCTGTAACCATGACAGAGATATTATTGATACTTCTTTGCCTCTTCTATATAAAATATCTTAATTCTATATGTTAGAGCAAATAGTGAAGTATTCAACTTCCAACTGCAAAGGTAGCAAGTTCAAACCCACCCAGTGGCTCTATGGGAGGAAAACCTAGTGATCTACCGTGAGAACTCAGCTGTAAAAACCCTACGAGGCAATTCTACTCTAACACACGCGGTCACTATGCATCACCAATTCCTCGACAGCAGCTAAGAGCAAAACAATACTGTGTGTGCATGACTCAGTCGATAATGGCCATCATTTACCAAATATTGACTGTGTCGGACTCTACAAGATGGAAAATATGAATTTGTAATCAATTCTCCATGAAATCTACTTAATGAATGAATGGTTACCATACTAAAGGATAATCTCCAGTCATATAAAGGGCAGAATATTAAATGATAGGCTAAATGCTGCATACAATTACATCATTTTTTTTTAATGCCACAGCATACATGATTAATTGTCCAATCAACAGCCTGGAGTGTAAACTCAGAGGGAGATCAGAGGAAGAAAACAATAGGGCACGCTTAAATGTTCCAGGGAGAGAGCTCAATAAATGCTCATTGAATGAAGTCCTGATATCAGGACTTCAGGCCGACCTGAGGAAACCAGTCAATGCAATTGTCTCCTGTTCAGAGAAGTAAGCGGTCGGGATGCCTGGATGATTCAGCACACAGTCCTGTGAAGTACTCTTCTTCTGCCTGTGCAATTCAACTGAGCAATTCCAGAGGAGCAAGCTTCCGTCGCAGTGGTCTTACATGTTTTGAGTCAACAAACCTCAATCAAGCAACTATCATGCTCCCAACATAGGTATGTTATTAGAGGTCATTAAGTTGGTTCTGATTCTTAAAGATCCTATGTGACTGCGTAAAACTTTCCCCATAGGGTGTTTTTTACCATAATCTTTATAGAAGCAAATCAGCAGGTCTATTTCCTACAGAGCTGCTAGGTGGCTTTGATCCTCCAACCTTTCCGTTTGCCACTGTGCACTTAACCATTGGAGCACCAGAATGCCCTTAGAAGACATAGATGAGTGAAATTCACACAGCCAGAGCACACTATCTAATGGAGATCAAGACAGTAGCAATTAAAGACTGAGGCCGCTCTCAGGAGGAATACCTTGCCCAGCTTGGAAGTGGGTGGGACAGGTGGCAGGAAAGTGTGTTGGAGATACAAATTAGTTGGCTGTTAAAGGACAGAGAGCACCGAGAAAGGGAAGAGGCACAAGACGGCCAGTCTGGAGGAAGAGAGCAAAACAAGGCAACGAGAGGCATGGTAGTCTGTAGAGCGTAGTGTGTAATAGACAGTGACAAGAGACTAGGTACAAGAGGACCATCTGTTATGTAAAAATATTGTAAATTCTGTTCTGAAACACTAATTGACCCAACGGGGTCTCCTGCCCAACTTCGAAGGCTAGAGAAGAGTCATTGTCATCAGAATCACATGGGCTAAAAGTGAGCTGGAGCCCGACCTCATCAGATTATGAGGGATGAGTGCAAAGGCGGCACGAGGTGGCATCTGATCTCCTCTCACTTCACAAGAGCCGTGTCGGGGGTTGGGGTGCGGGGCCCAGTGTGGAACAAGTTTCAAGGTCAACATTCCAAAGCTGATTCCCATCAGGTAAAGGTAAGGCATACCTCCACCTTCCCTCTGACCTGTTTACCAACGGGGACAACAAATGTCATCCCCACAGACCCTCTCTGCCTCTCCGCTGGGCTCAATAATTCATTACCATGGCCACAAGAATTCACAACCATGACACACTATTGTAAAGTTTACTGGAAGCAACTGCGTACAATTCTGAAGCCCTAATGGCTCAGGACACAGTTCTTCAGCCTTGTCCTTGGGCTCCCAGGCCTGTGGCCTCAGCCCTGCTCAGGCGCTCCTCCCACCCTCCTGATAGGGGCGGAAGGCACCGCACTCGCACATCAAGCCTCACGCTCAAAGGCACTCAGCTTTCTGGATTCTTGGTTCAGAAAGCTGACCACTCTGGGTCTCTTCCTTCCGCCGCTTCAGCTACTATTTCTTTGCCTGTGTTTCTGTCTCTCATCACCTTCTCAGCTCTGTCTCTGTCTCCAGGGTTCCTGGGACCCCAAACACATACTCCACCGCTGGAGCTACTTTCTTAGTGATCAAAAGACTCCCTTTTCTGGAACTGGGGTGATTCGTTTAACCTAACGGGACAAGAAAACTCCATAATCCTCCCAGTTAGGGTTTCATACAACTTCTTTGATGGTCTCTTTCCACAAGAGTGCTATGCACTTTATTTATATTGTTAGCAAGTCAGTCAATCCTCTGGAGCCCACAAGAATTTATAATATAAACCTTCCTAATGCCGCGAGCCTTTAGTACAGTTCCTCATGTTGTGGTGATCCCCGCCACCCCCAACCATAACATTAATCCATTGCTACTTCATAACTGTCATTTTGCTACTGCTATGAATCAGGCGACCCCTGTAAAAGGGTCGTTTCGCCCCCAAAGGGGTAGTGACCCTCAGGTTGAGAACCGCTGATTTATATAATCCTATCTAGTCATTTGGGGGGAGCTACCAAAACTCCCTAGAAGAGTCAAATTATTTAGTGCATTTCATTACCAGAACAGTGAATGTGTTAGATGGTGACTACAGAAAATATAGAATTTCTATGATCATTTATCCTAAAAGGAATATGAAAGTGGCTTTACAGAAATCTATTCGGCCTAAAACTCAATAGTAATAATAATAATAGTTTATCATTCTTCCTTTTGAAAAATAACTTAAATTCCAGAGTGGGTATAAGTCTTTGCAAATCTAGTAGACTATAAGTACCATAGGAGCAAAGGTATTGTCTTATTACCACCATGTCTGATATATCGTAGATATTAAAGCACATTTGTTTAATAAATAGTGAAAGAAGTAATATAATGCCTTACTTCATTTTCACCATCAATTTTGTAAGATATGTGTTTATTTCCATGGTATAGATAGATAGATAGATAGATAGATAGATAGATAGATAAACTAATCAATAAATATTTGGTAATAAGCTAATTAATAAATATTTGGTAAGTGTATAATCAGATCACTTATTTTTCTGGATACTCCATTAGCATAAAGGACTGAGACTCCAGAAGATGGAATTTTAATAATGTTTACAAAATAACTTCCAACCTCAAGGATTTTAAAAATTAGAACTACTTTCTTTGAAAGACCATAAATCTCCTACTTCAAAGACGTTTTGGCCCAAGTAAGGTGTTGATTGAAATAAAGCCTGCTTTCCTCAAAGCACAGAGATGGGCACAAGTTAGTCTATGATTTCTCTTGCAATACTTCCTAGAACAACAACAAAAAAGACATCCTGGTGAATGCCTGGTTTCTTTTACTATAGTGACATCTGCTGTTATATTCAATACCTTCCTTTTAAAAGAACAACATTTGGAACATAAAAGTAACATATTTAGGCTCTAATAAAAAGAGAGGTTATATGAATTCTTTGTTTTAGTGTTTTACAAATTAAAATTCTTAGGCAAGCTAAATTAAAATGTGCATAATGTATACACTTTTGGAATATGTATTGATAAGGTATTATTGTCCAAGGGAAACAATTATTATTTAAATCATTAGCTTAATAGTACAAAAGGATTGAAAAAGTTCATGCAGACATGGAATCAAAGACGGAATTTTCCCATGAACTTTCTGGAGCTCCTGGGATCATGATAGTGGGTGGGTAGGAAGCATTTAGGAACTAGAGGAAAGTTGTATGTTTAATCGACACTATACTGCACCCTGACTGGCTCATCTCCTCCCCAAGACCCTTCTGTAAGGGATGTCCAGTGGCCTACAAATGGGCTTTGGGTCCCCACTCCGCACTCCCCCTCATTCACAATGATATGATTTCTTTTCTGATGATGCCTGATATAAAATGTACACTCTACAGTGTTGAAAATAATTCTAAAATGGCACTTTTTAATAGCATTAAAGATCACCTATATTCTTATTTATGTTTACTCCATAATTAAGTTTCTTATTTTAAAATCTTTCGTTCTTTCTTTTTCATTTTTAGGACTCGAAAGTGCTCTAAGAGGACAGTTCACCCAGATTTATATCCAGCTAAAAAATGTGCATTTCCCCTCTATGGCCATGGCTCACTGGAAATGGAAATTAAAAGATCTAGCACTTTGAAAATATCTTTAAAAATAATAATCATAATAAAAAGAAAATATCTTTAAAATATCTCCTTTGTGATTTATTTTAGTGGTATAATTGCAACAATCTACATGGAGTTGCCTATGTTAAGAGTGAGGTAACTTTATGAGTCAGAGTTTAATCATCATTTGCTATGTGATAGAGTAGTGTTACATGCGTTAGAAGCCTTCTCTCACTTAATACGAATGATAGCCCGTAGATTCCTGCACCTCCCTATTGTAAACAAGAAAATACAAACACAAAACAATTATTTACTCTGATTGTTAGAGTTTACATCCACGTGATATACCTTGGCGAAGGTGGTAGAGATGGAGCCCGACTTATCAATCAAGTCAGAGCCAGACGAAAACTTCTTGGGGTGTGGCATTTTTATTATGTGGCACTAAGCAGAATTGAGTGAGCTCTCTCTTGTGTATCTTCACTTTCCTGCTTGCTTTTTGACTCTGCACCTGGCTCCAGGGTCAGCCAATGGATCCACCTTCCCTGGGCCCTGCCATGTCCCTGGGCCCTGCCATGTTCCCGTGGACCTTGCATCCATGGAACTGCATCCATCAGCCTGTCCCCATCTTATCACTTCATCTTCCTGCTTCATCAGCCAGCAGAAGCGTGAGCCCAGAGGGGCTCTAGCTAGTATCAGACCCCTGGACTTGAATTGGACAGGGCTGAGCAGTTTCCTTTTTTCTTTTTCTGTTCCGTGTTTGTTTCTATTAAGGCATTTATTAAAATATAAAAACCTGCAGAGGAGGGACACCGTAAACAACCATGCTTCCAGAACGGCCTGCAAGGGAGATGCACCACAGCCACTGAGTTTCTTGATGCTCACCAAGTCGATGGGGATTTTAAGCTGTTTTTTAGTCAAGAATGGGTACGTGTTTCTCGGGGCAAAGTTTCTGGTTTGGGCAGTTTGTACTTACATTTTCTTTGTTTGTTTTTAATCATTTCATTGGGGGCTCATACAGCTCTTATCACAATCCATACATATATCCATTGTGTCAAGCACATTTATGCATTTGTTGCCACCATCATTTTTAAAACACTTTCTATTTGAGCCCTTAGTATCTGCTTTTTTTTTTTTCTCCCTCCACCATCCTCCCTCCCTCATGAACCATTGATAATTTATAAAAAAAATTTTTTCATGTCTTATACTGACCAATGTCTCCCTTTATCCACTTTTCTGTTGTCCAACCCCCGGGGAGGGGGTTATAAGTAGACGACTGTGATTGGTTCCCCCTTTCTTCTCCCATCTTCCCCTTACCCTCCTGGTATCACTACACTCATTATTGGTCCTGAGGGGTTTATCTGTCCTGGATTCCCTCTGTTTCCATCTCTTATCTGTACCAGTCTTTGTGTTCTGGTTTAGCCAGATATGCAAGGTAGAATTGGGGTCATGATAGTGTGGGGGAGGAAGCATTAAAGAACTAGAGGAAAGTTGTATGTTTCATCAGTGGGTGCATGTCCAGCATTAGGCCAAGTTGGAGTTCAAAAATTCAAAATGGAGTCTGTAGCAAGGACATCTAGGATAGTTGGCATGATAGGTTGGGCATGTGTACACTTGTACAGCATCTTTGTTCTCAGTTCAAATCCTGGATTCCTGCTGGAGCCACCATGTTAAATCGCCTCCGATAATGAGTGTCCTCATGTGCATGCCCCTTTAATCCAGGGGAACCTGGTCTTTTAAGAAGAGGAAGTTTGTGAGATGGACGACAACAGAGGTATAAATTTTAAAGTTTTCATGAATTATTTTTACAATCTCAAACTGCCTTTCCTGTTCCTCTTAGTACTTTTTGTTTTATTGGCATATAATTCAGAGATCATACAATCCAATGGTTGAAATATATTAGAGAGTTGTGCATTCATCACCGTAATTTTAGAACATTTTCCTCATTCATGTATTCATTCTTATTAGCTTCCCATTCCCCCAACCCTAAGAAACTATTAAATTATTGCTAGCTCTGTAACTTACCTATCCTGTGTTTCATATTAAAAAAAATCATTTTTTTAAACTGGACTAAACAATATCATGAAGTTAGGGGATGGTCAAGAGAGCAGGAAGGGGGAGGAAAGGGGAACCCATAACAAGGTTGGATATATAGCCCCCTTAAGGAGACAAATAACAAAAATGTGGGTTAAGGGAGACCATGGACAGTATAAGATATGAAATAATCATAACAGAATCTAAGAGGTCAAGGATTCATGAGGGTAGGAGAGTGGGGGAGGAAGGGAGGGGGAAAAAAGAAGCCTATACCAAGGGCTCAAGGAGAAAATGTTTTGGAATTGATGATGGCAACATATGTACAAATATGCTTGATACAACTGATGTATGGACTGTTATAAGAGCTATCAGAGCCCCCAATAAAATGATTTTTAAAACTGGGCTACATTCTTGTGATAAAGCTCTTCTTTGATATACAGTTTGTTTTCTTATAGATATGGGTATTCTGGTTTTGTTTCTCTAGAAAACTCAGCCTGCCACATTTTCCAAGGTAGCAAAGTTTTAGTACGTGGAAGATGGAATTGCTAAACCCAGGGCTGTCATGCTCCAGAGACCAACCTGGGATCACCTACAAATAACCTGAAAAATAGAATACAGTTCATAGGCAAGAATGGTAATTCGCAGAAAAGAAAAATCAGGTGTAAGGAAAAGGGCCTCTACACACACACCTATGCTCTCTCCCTGCAAGTTTCACTCTTAATCCTAGCAGAATAATATGACAAGTTAAAAAAAAAAATCTAACATAAGATCAATACCGTATTCCAATCAACCCTATATAATAATTTTAAATGGCCAAAGACAGGATTTCCAGAAATGATAGACATATAACTATCAAACAATATGTAAAGAATTATAATAGAGGAACCAGAAAGTAGAAAACAAACAACTAATCATGAGCATCATTATGACTCAATTGTCAATATCTTAACATGGTAGTTGAAAAATGAGCCATACGCAGGGAATATATAGGCTATTGGAAATAGGGAAGGATACAAATAGAGAAGAGTCACAAATAAACAAGTGGGATATATTGAAGATAAGTCACCTGTGTACATCAAAATAATTCGCCAAGAGAATAATGAGAGCCCACCATCTGGGCAAACATCTTTAGCAATGACACCTCAGACAAGGGCCTTATTACTAAAATCTAAAATACTTTGCAAGCTTACAATAAGAGAAAAGCTAACTGCTCACTGAGGAGGTGGGCAAAGGACCTGAAAAGAAGTTTCACAGAGTCTGAAATCTGAATGGCCAATAAACATATGAGAAAATGTCGATCATTAGCCATAAGAGAAATACAAATTAAAATAAATATGAGATACAACCTAACACCCTCAAAGATAGCCCAATTCAAAATATCAGAAAGCAACAAGTGTTGGAGGGGCTGTGGTGAGATAGGAACTCTCATCTACTGCTGGTGGATCTGTAGGTATGTACAGCCACTATGGAAATCGATTTGGCAATTTCTCAAACAGATGGAAATTGAGCTACCATACGACCCAGCAATCC
>NW_022103896.1:49976964-49978592 GCF_000313985.2 Echinops telfairi | reverse complement strand
GCTACGTGGACAACTTCCCCTCCCCCCAGAAGAATTTACTGTAGAGGATGGCACTGAAGCTGCAGTTAGGAGAGAGGGACATGTCTGCTCAGGGGCACACGGAAGCAAATGAATTGGGAGGAAGAGAGAATGGAGCACATCCTCGCCCACCAGGCCTGGAGGACAATATCCCCGCTGCAAAAAGCCAATGCACAGAGTGGACCATATGGTGATCCCACTATGAGACATGATGTCCTGTCCCTCGCTGACCCATAGCCCTACAGGGGACAACACTGGAGATTCAGTGTCGGGATTGGCCTGGACTGACCCTGTGACTCCGAGGCAAAACACTAAAGGCATGTGGCAGAGCAACGGGGAGAGCAGAGCAGGGAGATCCCGAGGGAGTGCAAAGGACAGACTCTGGGGCCAGAGCGTGGCACCCCATGGGACTTGACTGGAGGACATGCCTAGAGGTCAAAAATCATACCTTGATCTATTTACAGGTTTTTCCTTCTTTTGCAAAATTTTTTCTTTTTTCTTTTTTAATTAATTCATTCTTTTATGGGTCACTGGTTTTCATTTTTGTTGTCATTGTTGTGTTCTCTTTTGTCGCTTTGTCTTGCTATGCCTGGTTTGTTTGTGCATATTACTAGTTCTACAGATCTATCTATATAGGATAGGCTGGATGAACAGTCTGGAGGAGAAAACAATGGGGCCAATGGTTCCTGAGGGGACAGGGGAGAAGGGAAGGAGGGGGTAAGAAGGTGGTGTTGACCAAACTAGGGACAGGGGAGCAGCAAGTGATTCAAAATTAGTGGCAAGGAGGGTGTGAGAGGCCTGATAGGGAGTCAGCAAGGGCAATGTAACCGAAAGAAATTACTGAAACCCAAATGAAGGCTGAGCAAGATAGTGAGACAAGAGGAAAGTAAAAGGAAATAGAGGAAAGAGATAGGAGGCAAAGGGCATTTATAGAGGTCTAAATACAGGCATATACATATATAAATATATTTACATGGGATGGTGGGGAAATAAATCTATGTGCATATATTGATAGGTTTAGTATTAAGGCAGCAGATGGATATTGGACCCACACTCAAGTATTTGCTCAATGCAAGAACACTTTGTCCTATTAAATTGGCATTCCATGATGCACACCTTCTCGACACAATCGCGGAAGACAAATGTGTGCATAATCAAATATTGCAAAGAAAGCTGACGGTGCCCGGCTATAAAAAAATATAGCATCTGGGGTCTTAAAGGCTTGCAGATAAACAAGCAGCCATCAAGCTCAGAAGCATCAAAGCTGACATGGAAGAAGCACACCAGCCTGTGTGACCACGAGGTGTAGAAGGGACCAGGTATCAAATATCAAAGAACAAAAAAATCGTATCAGTGGGTGCCCACCTCCCCAATAGGATCACTGAAGGCAAATGTGTGCATAAGCAAATGTGGTGAAGAAAGCTGATGATGCCAAGCTATCAAAAGATATAGTGTGTAACCACGAGGTGTCGAAGGGATCGGGTATCAGGCCTCAAAGAACAAAAAATCATATCATTGTAAATGAGGGTGAGTGCAAAATGGAGACCCAAAGCCCATATGTAGGCAACTGGACAGCCCCTTACCGAAGGGTTGTGGGGAGGAGACGAGCC
>NW_022103896.1:49949994-49962884 GCF_000313985.2 Echinops telfairi | reverse complement strand
CACCAGCAGTGGATGAGAGTTCCTGTCTCCCCACAGCCCCTCCAACACTTATGGCTTTCTGATTTTTTGAATTGGGCTACCTTTGTGGGTGTTAGGTGGTACCTCATTGTTGTTTTAATTTGCATTTCTCTTATAGCTAAAGATCGGGAACATTTTCTCATAAGTTTGTTGGCCATTCGGATTTCTGCCTCTGTGAAACTTCTGTTCAAGTCTTTTGCCCACCTCTCAAGTGGGCAATTAGTTTTTTTCTTTTTGGAAGCTAGCAAAGTATTGTAGATTTTAGTAATAAGGCCTTTTCTTATACTGAAGAGGAACTGATTGAACCACCAACCTTTTGGATAGCACCCAAGTGTTTTACCTACTAACTCACCTTAGAGTGTAAGCTCAATAAGAACAGGTATGTTGGTCTTCTTGGTCCTCGCTGCATCCTACAGTCTTGAATAGTGCCTGAATCTTTGTTGAATCAATGAATGAATCACCATATGCACACAATGATGTTCCAAAGCCACACAGAGCTAGGTTAAAATCTTCCTCAGCCATCCAAAACTTCATACTGCACTTCAGCTTTCTTTCTCCCTAGTGTATTTCAGAGAACTTTGAATCTCTAGTTTCAGTCCAAGTGGCTCAGGACACTGACCTTCCCTTCCCACTACAAGGATGGCACCTACTTCAGGATGGGTTGCTCAAGGGCCCAACTAACACTGATCACAGTGGTTTCTGTATCGATTGGCATGAACTCCAAAGTAAAATCAATTCAGATCCATCACCAGGACTTTTCCAAAAGCTCTCCAATCTAACCATGACATGGGGTCACTATTAGTTGGAACCCACTTGGTGGCACCTAACAACAAGATTAGGACATGAAAAAGATATGAAATAATCTGCCCTCAGAAGAGAGAAGTCAAGTGCTAGATGTGGACAGGAGGAAGGAAGCAAAATGTTTAAGTCTCTG
This sequence comes from Echinops telfairi, assembly GCF_000313985.2. Taxonomy (NCBI): domain Eukaryota; kingdom Metazoa; phylum Chordata; class Mammalia; order Afrosoricida; family Tenrecidae; genus Echinops; species Echinops telfairi. Next base: position 49,961,932 of record NW_022103896.1, on the reverse strand, counting down.
CAGCAGACCAAGCCAATAGGCAGGAGGTTGGGGGAAAGTAAGGCAACATTCATGGCAGGAGGTAAAAAAATAAAGATCTGGGTAAATAAGAAACAGTTGTGACAAAGAATGAATCCTATGTACTAATCCTCTCATGAAGAGTCTGGCCTAATTCACAGGACGAACCACATGTCTTTCTAGCATGATATGCTTTGTCTCATACGTGGGATTTTTAATTAATAAACCAAAGGTAGGTATAGAAGACATCTTGAAATGTAAATGCCTTTCTATCTCAAAGTAAGAGAAACATTTTAAAAGGTAATCTTTTCTCTGTGAGAGAACTAACCTCAGTCCTGGAAATGGCTCAGGTATCAGCACATCATTTAACATCAAATGGCATTTGGTGAGAGCAATTGTCAATCTTGTCAATCAACTAAATATAATTGAACAGTATTTTATCAAGTAATTATGTGACCAGCTATCAAGAAATATTCATGTTTTCTCTATCATGTATTCAATGCCAATTTAAAACAAATATACAAAAACCAAAACAATTTATCAACAAGTATTTTCTGCTGAGTAATTTGGTATTTTGAAATTAGACATACCACCAAAGACTTAACAACAGCATCTTGAAAAACAACCAGCTAATTGTGAAGCTAAGGAAGTATCCAGAGATCTTCGCTCAACCTTGTTCATCTTCCGAAGTCCAGCTCACCCTCCAGGAAGCGTGCTTGAGTCCATCCCCAGAAGAATGGATCCTCTTCTCTTCCAAGTTCTGTTTGTATGTTGTGCATAGCATTCTCCACTTTATTTACTTTAGGGTTCCGCTACAATTCACTTCACCACCCCCACACAAAGTGTGACCTTCTTAAAAGCACAGGCTGGTCTTACTCATCACTCTAAGCCTGCCGGCAAATACAGAGCCTCACACCTGGCAGGTGAGAAATAACAGAATGATAACTGAATGAATAAGCTTGGTCTATTTGAAGTGTTTTATATTGCTGTTCAAATCAGTATCTTCTGGAAAAGTTTACCATTATTCTGACAGCTTCCTGAGAATCAAGTTCACCTAAATTTTAAAAAGTAAAGGTGAATTGACTGTTCTTGCATTTGCTAATCTTTTGAATTTCTCATAACTGAAAATACTATCATCTTGGAGCTTCCAAAAGTATTTTCTCTTTGTTTCTTACAGAGTTGCAAGCTAATTCATGGATGAATAGAAAATGTGTTTTGTGTTTTTATTATCTTTTCCTATGTTCAGTGAAAGTTAATTTCAGAACTATATGCTTAGCTGAAGATAGCAAAGCTATTCTGCTGTTATAATATTGAATAACTCACCCTGAGGAAGCAGGGTTACTGTCTGTTAATATTTTTAGCATCTCCCTGCTTTCATTGTTACCTCATTGATTCAGCTAATGGACCAGAATGTTTTTCAAAATATGAAATGTTATTAAGGAGAGTTCTGAAGAAAGTTGATTCATCTGAAGGAACTATATAAGATACACACAATCTTCAAGATGCAATTTCTGTGATGCTCCTTATCACAAAAATTCTATTCAAACTCAAATGAAAGAGAAGACTTGGAGTAAAGTGGAGGCAGAGTTCACATTGGTAGGACTGTTAATACTGGATAATGGTGGTTCAGATCACTGGTTTTGGAGCCTGAATCCACTATTTGCTAGTCATGTTGAACAGATTTCCTCTCTTTTAAATAACTTCATCTTTAAATGAGAAGAACAAGAATAATGCCTAGTTTGGAATTAAGTTACATACTCCATGTTAAACACAGCATTTCAGTACATTTTTAGCTAGTACTGTTTTCATTATTACTTTATGGGTAAAAATAAGTTTAGGTTTGAGGCTTGAGTCTTCCTAAACCAGGGGTGCTCAATACGTCGATCGCGATCTACTAGTCGATCACAAAGGTAGTGTGGGTAGATCGCATGGCGTTAAAATGATAGACGTAAGCCTATCATCAATCCCGTCACTTAACTGATATACAGTGCAGCCAATCAGATGCAATCTTAGGTGTCAAACGCATGTGCAAACAACTGCGCTAAGTGCAGCAAAACTGACAAGCTAAATTATCGCCAAATTTTAGACCTTGGCTTTTTTTCTCTGACTTAAACATAAGAAAGAGTATTAAAATGAGTGGGGGCGCTGGACCAAGTATGAAGACAAAATCATATCACTTTCAAACGGAATGGGAGATTTTGACACTACAAGCCGACATTCAGCTTAAGTCCAGAGCGCAGGAACAGTTCTGGAACTTACTCACAGAGGGAAAGTACCCAAACATGAGAAAATGTGCTACCTCCTTGACTGCATATTTGGCTCTCCTTATTCATGTGAGTCAGCCTTTTCCCACATAAAGATCATTAAGCCCAAGTACCGTTCCACCATGACTGATGCTCGTTCAGAAGTGTGCTTGAGCCTGGCCGTCAGCAGCACTGTCCAGAGTATGCATCCCTGCCTCATTCCATTCAGTGCAAGTCATCGGGCAAATTCGGGTAATGGCAAAAAATGTACATAGCTCATTGTGTTGTGTTGTGCAATACGGACTCATGAAGTTATGCAAGGTGCATAAATATACATGGTACATATAAAGAATTCTCAATGCATTTATGAATAAATGTAATAAGTAAATAGCTGTTTTGCATTTTTGTAGTTGGTAGATCATTTCGACTTGATCATTTTATAAGTAGTTTGCATGCTGAAAAAGTGTGAACTCCCCTGTCCTAAAGCATCCTGACGTATATGTGAAAAGGGTAGGGGCCAGCCAGCCATCTACATCATATATGAACCCCAAATAAGTGAAGTAGACATATGGTTCCTTGAATCAAAACAAATTGAGATTAAAAAGGTTATAACAGGTCCAGGGACACTGGCATCTAAATTGAGGGGGTGAAGGAAGGAGGCACTTTTTTGGTCAAAAGGTGAGATAAGCATGCCCACTTGACTATAGGTTCCTCAGCATACCTATTCAGAGCATAACGTCTCATGAGTACTGATCAATTGCCTTGGGATTTGCTTTCTTGAGGAACAAATTGTGTATGTGTGCCTGTGTGTGTTCTGAAAAGTTCCACTTTCTTTTTTCATAAAAGAAATAGGGAATTTTCAGGTATAGGACCTCAAATAAAAATATAGGGATACCAGTTCAATGTGAATTTCAAATTATATATTTATACTAAACTCAAATTAGTATGGTTAGCCATGTCCCGACCAGTGGTAGAAAGGAAGAACTTTTTGAAAACATCCAAATAAATAAAGCATCTCAAGAAGAGGTTAGGAAGCTTTGGGTGCTGATCACCACTGCACCCTAAATTGAAAAGGGATGGTGCATAGATGTCTTTTAACAAAACATCTAATTTTGTGAGACTACACGATTCATGGAACTCCGGGTCCTTGGCAAAAGGACGACAAGAACAACTCAGTGACCTTGCTTCTCAAGTCCAACTCATACTGTCCCACAGGACAGAGTAGAACTGCCTCTCTGGGTTTCTGAGAACAACTCTTCACAGGAGTAAAAAGCCTCATTTGTCTTCCACAGAGCAGCTGGTGGTTTTGAATCGCTCCTCTCATGGTTAGCAGCCCAACATGTAACCCACTATGCCGCCAGGGCTCCAGTCACATAGTAGGTCTCAGGGAATGCATTTTTTAATTCAGTGACTAGAAAAAAAAGACTCATCCAATTTTAAAATTCCAGTGTTAAGATCAACAAAAGACAAGTCTTATGTTCAATTGGTACCGCGAACTTGGCAGTTGTTAAAGAAAAGATCCTTAAACCTGCTGCCTGCTTTCATATCTTTGTTAGGCTTTTCAAAATAACTCTCCTATCTATATCTCAGCTTCTTTGTGCCCCTGCTATTGTATAACTAGAATCTTTCAAAACCATTTTCCCCAGCCCTTTAATATCCGAAGTGTCTGTGTAGAAATCTAACCTGTGCAATTGGAATGGAGATGAAGTCCTCTGAATGCTTGGGCATTCATTGTCGAGTGCTGTCATTCTCATCGCTGCACGGCACCAGGGCCATTGGAGAAAGCAGTAGAAAAGAAAGTGAAAACATTGCAGCCACGGGATGATGGGTAAGATGCAGAGCTGTAATCGTGACGGAGCTTGGAGCACACGCACACTCTATATGACAGAGCATGCAATGCACCTGAAATTAGGCCCCGTGTAGTGAGTAAGGGTTTCAATTTTCTGAGTTTTATAGAATTCTGTATTATGTTTGACAGCTCTGTTTCACAGCAATGGATGGTTCCCTAATGTTAACGAAGTACAATGATGAGAAACGTCACTAAGAAAAAATAAGGTTAAAAAAATGTATGCACGCATCAAGCCCATAAAACCTAATTTGCTGTGGGGAATAACAGTTTCTTTCACGTTATGAAGTTTCCAGGGGAGTCAGGGGAGTACAACTGCAAGCTGTAGTTCTGTCCCATGCAGACAGTGGAAAGCTGGTCCAGGGCACAGATTGGTAGACTGTGGTCGGGGCAAGTGAGGCAAAGGAAACTGGACCTTTCTGTGATCTCTCTGTGGTTCGTATGGGGGCCGCTTTCCCTACTACTGCTGCCACCAACACAGACATAACACCCAAGACACATCTATTTTTTAAACCTTCAGTGGTCACCTTCATGGGAGGAAAAAAAATTCCCCAACCGGGTAGAGAGAGAAATGAGGTTGAAGGAACACGGAGATTTATGACCAATCTCCTTGCCATCTCCTTGTTGAACTCCCAGACAGTCTTCACATGATGAGGGATTGAATGGTATTGTTTGGCGTATGAAAAGGAGACACAGGCTCACTTTGTATTTTGTTGTGGTTGGGTGCCATCTGGTCAGTTCTGACTCATAGTAACCCTACATACAACAGAACAAAGGCTTTCTGTCTGCGTGCTGCAGGTTGTTCAAAAGATTTCCTCAAGTCCCAATGCCTCATGCTTCTTCATATAGCGCAGCTTCTTGGATTAGCTGCTCAGCTTGAATGAATGTGAGCCTCGCAATTGTCGTCATGCTGGAGCCCATTGTTGCAACCTTATGTCAATCCATCGTCTGGAGGGTCTGTTTCCACTGACCCCTACGTTACCAATCACGATACCATTTTCCAGTGACTGATCCCTTCTGATCACGTGTCCAAACTATAGCAGACAGAGTTTCCCTAGTCTTGATGGTAAGGAAGATGTCAAGACAGGTGTGTTTGTTCTGCTGGCAATCCACGGTACTGTACATGCTCATGTCGAAGCTGAGTTTTTCAGCACATTTTTATGCAGCTTTTGTGGTAAAATGAGGTGCCTCAGCTGATATCCGGGTCGGTGTATACTCGAGTATATATGGTACTTTCAATATCCCTCACCAGCACCATAATTCAAATGCATCAATTCTTCTCCAGTCTCCCTTATTCTTCGTCCAATTTTCACACACATATGAAGCAATTGAAAATATCATGGCTTGGGTCAGGCACACTTCCTTCCTCAAAGTAACCATCTAGCTTTTCAGCACTTTAAAGAGATCTTGTGTAGCAGGTTTGTCCAATGTAGTACGTTGCTTGATTTCTTGATGGCTGCTTCTAGGAGCATTGGTTGTGGATCCAAGCAAAAATGAAACCCAATGTTTTCCAATTATTATGATGATGTCTATTGGTCCCACTGTGATGATTTGGGTCTTCTTAAATTAAGTTGCAACCCATCCTGAAGGCTGCTGTCTTAGATTTTCATCAGCACTTGCTTCAAGACCTCCTGCCTTTCAACAAGCAAAGCTCTGTCATATGCATATCAAAGGTTTTAATAAGCCTGCCTCCAGTCCTGATGCCATATTCTTCTTCATATAGTCCAGCTTCTCAGGCTGTTTACTTAGATTGAATAAGTATGGTGAAAGGATACAACCCTGACTCACACCTGCCCTGACTTTAAAACAAGCAACCTGCTTTAAGCAGTACAAGCAGTAACACTTATTCAATTAGTACAACTCCCTCTTAATCCAGATGCATCCTTTCTGATGGTATTCCCTTATTCTGTTCCAACATCTGCCTCTTGGGCTATGTGCAGTCCCACATGAGCACAATGAAGTGTTCTGGAATTCCCATTCTTCTCAATGTTATCCATAGTTTGTTATGATCCGCATTGTCAAATGCCTTTCCATCATCAATAAAACACAAGTAAACATTTTCCAGTTATTCTCTGCTTTCAGCAAAGATTTATCTCTCTCAACAAAAATAATTCTACAGGTAAATGGCTTTGAAAACATGGTTTATTGTACTTAAATTTGTGAGCTATAAGTCCAAATCAGAATATTATGGTAACTTTAAGGAAAGCTCCTCCTTTGCTGTAGCCCTGGACGTTTTTTGTTGGGCCTTGGCTGACTGTAGATGTATCCTCCTTCCCATGGCATCTGTCTTACCAAATAGAGACAAGACTGCAATACAGCTTTGGGTGGGGGTGTGGGGGTCACAGTTTAATCAATAATATTTTCTGATGTCTTTCCTCCCTCAGATGAAATACATCTATTCCCAGGTAATGATTTCATGGGGATCATCTTGTGCCATTACTTACTGTCTATAATGCAATCAAATCCAATTTTCCTGCCATCATTTTGTTCTTCTAGCAAGGAGCATACATAAGAACATGTAAAATTAGCAATGGGTTCAGAATCATTTACCTTACTTCACACTGCCTCTATCGCTCTTCCCTTTTCCACCGTCTGCCTGTTTCACAAACCTCCTTGATTGACAGTGTGCAACCCTGCTCTTCTGGCCTTTTGAGTCACAGTGGGTCTCCCTTTTCATGTGCAGTCATTTGTCAGGCTGATTAATTAGCTGGTGCCTACTCCTCTGACTTGACCTCAGGCCTCTGTCTTGTGAACTATTCCTAGAGGCAAAGACCAGGGAAAGTTTTCTCTCATTCCTTGGGTCCCAGTCTCCTGATTCTGGTCCCAGAGGATCGTAAGTGGACATCTGTTCTTAAATCCCTAATAATGGTAACTTGTAATTAAAAGGCACTTCATAAGGAGACAGACTGGCATGGTGTACAGAGAGCAGCCTGTGAAGTCAAACTATTAAGGGTTTTAAAATCCTACTTTGGGTCCTCGTTAGCTACAGAAAATCAACAGAAACCACTTATCCTTCCTGATTCTTGGGTTTTGCACATTAAAAACGGGATTTTCATATGGGTGGTAGAATTCTTGTTTTTCATATGGGAGACCTGAGTGATTCCTGACCAATATATACTTCAGCTGCTTGTCAGGGGAAGTTGTCATGTGGCTACCATGCTGAACAGGTTTCAGCACAGCTTCGAGACTACGGTAGAGTAGGACGAAAGAAATGGGGATCTACTCCCAAAAATCAGACCGTGAAAACCATATGGATCTCAACAACCTGACCTGCAACAAATCATGAGGCTGACCTAAGCCTGGGAAGAATTATATTCCACTGTGTATGATGTTGCCACGAATCTGAGACTGCTCAATAGCAGTTAATAACAACATCCTGAACCTACAAGGAGAGTAATGAAAGAAAGACATATCGATTTTTGAGCTAACACCCCCAATTGAAACATAGTGAGAAAATGTACTTCATCTTATACTTCACTACTGTTTGCCTGTGTCCTGGGGTAGTGCAAACAATAAATATTCAACTACTAATTGAATGGTTGAGCATTTGAATTCACCCTGTGAAGCCCAAAAGACAAGTCTGAAGAGGTGCTTCCAAAAGAACACAACCTTTCAGATACTCGAGCTTTACTCTGCAGACATGAAGTCACACGAACTGGGCCAAGCACCAATAAGAAAAGCACAGCTTCACTCCTGGAAGAATATGGAAGTTAGTAGAACATTCCAACTGCCCATCTTCGGTGCTGCTATTTTGTACTTCAATGAACATTTCTGGCAAGAGTGTTCAAGTGCTCAGTAAAGCTCAATAGGAAAAATTTACTCTATTATGTATTATTGCCCCAATGGGAATATTTGTGTTTATGAAATCCATTGCTCTCTTAGCTTTGTGTATTTATATATTATTGAATGTGGTTGAAATTTAGCTACAAATGAAAAGCTGCTCATATTAAAAGGCAATGATATCCTATTCAAAAATAAGCAATCTGGATTCTGCTTAGGTGTTTATGTGCTGTCCATTAAATTCAGATGTATTGTGGTATTTTGCTCTCTCACACCACTATGGACATCCCCATCTGTGCCACTAAGTGGGGCACAGAGTTAAATTCATCTTTTAAGTCAAGTATTTGTAGAAAGTCAGGCCAAAAAGTATATCAACCGTATTGTGTAATTACAATACACTGATTGGTTATACACTTCAGTGGCCAAAAAATTATGTTCCTTTAATCCTATCAAATGCTAAAGGGAATCCCATGTGTCTGGGTCCTGGACACTCATAATCAGCAACTAAAGATTCCCTTAGGAACCAAGGTATGGCCATACCATTACTGTCTGGGAAGATATTCTTAGAAATACTTCTTAAAAGTAGGAGTCTGACAATGGTAGTCATCCAAAATATGTTGCTAGTGTTACTTACTGGTATTAATAACAGTAACAACTGTATATACCATCTTATAAGGTACCTCCTATTAGCTTTTTATCCCAACGATAGGTATTTCAAAGCTTATTTGATAAAGCTATACAAGCAGGGCAATAATAATAATAACTTCATTTTTAACACTATTCTTTGCCAGATATCTTTTGGTTTAGTTTTCACAATGATACAGGTAATTGAGATTATTATTTCTATCTTACATAAGACAAGTAAGTACACTCACTGGTACTTTTTGACAATCTTTTTGGATTATCTAACAATTCATAGTTACAACTATAGGAAAAACTGTAACTGATTATTGTTTCCATTAATGACATAAAGAATGAGCAAAGAATTCTGAGGTACAAGACAAAAGTACCTGTGATGGTGTCACCTTTACTGGGCCATAATTTTTGTTGGTTTGGCAGTTATGTAATTATATCATTTTGCAGTTTGTTAACGATGTGATTTGAATGCTATGTAATTATATGGTCATTCCCCATTTTGTGATCTAATGCAGTCCCTCTTCATTGATACATGATACCAAATTCCAAAAAATTATCTAGTTTGGGGGTACCAGTTATGTGAATAAATGAGGAGTGGTTATAGTTTTCACAGTTAATGGTGAAGCCATTTTAATCCCAGGTTTTAATTCTAGAGTACAACTACTAATCAAAACATGAATGTGATCTTGAGTTATTTAAAAACTAATTCATCCAAGCAACAATCAAATCAGAAAAGTAATCAAGAGTCAGGCAGATACATAAGTGAGAGATCTGTTATCAAAATGAAAGGAAATGGTGGGGACTGTGGCTGAGCTGGAGAGTAGAGGTCACTTTAAAAGGATTGAACTTTTGAAAAAGTATTTAACACTGTACTAACTGAACAAATCTAGTAGCCACAGCCAATCCATAAACAATGTGCTTGATAGTTCTCAATCCCTAATGTGATACAAAGCAACAAGAACACGAAGCATTTTCAGAACATTCTTTACTATGTATACATACTAACTCTATAAACAGTGACAATAAAATATATATGAAATTACAGAGACTGAAAAAGTTGCTTTGGGCAAAGAAAAGCTTAAGGGAAAAAATAAGTAAGATTAGAAACAATTGTTGTTTAATTACTAGAAAATTTGATAATAAGCAATGATACTAAAGATATTATTCACTAAATTATGATATTTAAGGTTTTATATCAACTTGGCTTGATGAGGATTTTCAGTGGTTTGACAGTTAATATCTAGTATTATACCATACCTTGACCTAACATAATACAATCATAGCCAGTCAATTGTAGGCCTCCATAATAGAATAAGGTTAGGCTGGAAAACAACAACCTTTCTCAGGTCACAACCTGATGCATAATTGCCTCAGGGTTGTGGCCTGCTTCCAATGTAAGTGGGTATTGTGGGAAAGCTTCCTTGCATTTTGCTAGGTCTGGATCCTGTACCTGGCTCATTGATCTCTAATTCTTTGGACTTCAGCCAACTGGCTGTCAACTTTGTATTCATTCACCTCTCTAGCACAAGTCTGATTTTATGACCTTGTATTCATTTGCCTCTGCACCCACCAATTTACGGTCTTTCTGCTCATCTTGGGATTGCCAGCCCCCTAGTTAATATCTAACCCACAGAGCTGGTCTCTGCCTGGACTTGGACTTTCCTGCTTCTACAACTCTGCGAGCCATTTCATTAATATGTTTCTCTATAAATATACATATGCAAGCTTCACTGGTTTTGCTTCTCTAGAGAAAAAAAGGCCTAAGACATGGATAATTAAGAAAAGAAAGATGGCTAAAATAAATCACATTATTTTACAAGATTTATAATTAAACAGCAGTTCAACACATGTCCATCCACCAAGAAAAAACTGACTGGGAAAAGGAGTGGGTAAAGGAGCAATTCACATGTATTAATTGCGTTCTGTGTGACTAACATTATACTGAGGATTTAATCTATTCATCAAAATTTTACAAAATCTCACAGTATCAAAGATTAAGGATGCATCTAATTTATTGTCACATCATCAGGAATAGTTGTTGTTAACCTTGGGGGGGACTCTTGGATTAATTTATGTTGCTACTAAAAGTGGGGGTGTGGGGTAATACTTTTTAAATCAGTAGCAAAACTTAGTTTATTAAATTTATGCATAGCTACATTTTTACAGCTGCTACTTAATCCCAAAACATTAATATTATGCACTTTACAAAGTATTAGCTAAAAGAAGCCCCACCAACATCTTCAATTCTGCATAAAGGACATCTTTTCATTTCACACTAAGAGAAGTCCTAGCATGTTTGCTTAGGCTAATACTGTTGACATCAGGATTCTGAAAAGCAAACTAAAATTGGGAATTTACCAAACTTAAAGAAAGAAAACCATGGAAAACCTCTTGAAGATTCACGACCTATAAGAGTGGTAAGTATCCAAAAAAGACCATTGGAAGGTATCACAATGACATGACCATAATGACATAAATATAGTACAGTCTTCCAGACCTTCATTTGCTGATGGGGCATGAATCAAAATAAGAAGAGACAGCTGCAAATATTGGAATATGGAATGTATTAATTATTAATCTAGGAAACTTGTAAGTCATCAAAAATAAAATGAAGTGCATAAAGATCAATAGTCTAGGCATTAGTGAACTGAAATGGACTGGCACTGGTCATTTTGAAACAGACAATACTATGGCTTCCTATGTCAGAATAACAAACTAAAGAGGATTGGTGCTGCATTTAAAATGGACACTTCAAGCTCTAGCTGTTCAATGCTGTTTGTAATAGGGTAATGTCTATAGCCATACAAGGAAATCCGGTTAATACAACTATTATTCAAATTTACACACCAACCACCAAAGCTAGTGATGAAGAAGTTGAAGAATTCTACCAACTTTTTCAGCCTGAAATTAATCAACAGGCCATCAAGATTCATTAATAATTATTGAAATTATTGAAATGCAAAAGTTGGAAACTCAGAGGAAGGAACAGTAGTTGGAAAATATAGCCTTGGTGATAGAAACAAAGCTAGAAATAGAATGACAGAATTTTGCAAAACCAACAACTTCTTCACTGCAAATGTCTTTTTCTTTCTTTTCTTTTTTTTAAATCATTTTATTGGGGGTTCATTCAACCCATACATACATCAGTTGTGTAAAACACATTTGTAGATTCATAACCTCATCATTCTCAAAACATATGCTCTCCACTTAAGCCCCTGGCATCAGCTCCTCGCTTTCACCCTCCCACCCTGCTCCCCCCTCCCTCATGAACCCATGATCATTTATAAATTATTATTTTGTCATATCTTACACTGTCCAACGTCTCTCTTCACCCACTTTTCTGTTGTTCGTCCCCCAGGGAGGAGGTTATATGTAAATCCCTGTAATCGGTTCCCCCATTCTACCCCACTCTCCCTCAACCCTCCTGGTATCGCCA
>NW_022103896.1:49938871-49949012 GCF_000313985.2 Echinops telfairi | reverse complement strand
TAAATATATTTACATATGTACATGCCTTTATTTAGACCTCTATAAATGCCCTTTGCCTCCTAGCTCATTCCTCTATTTACTTTTACTTTCCTCTTGTCCCACTATCATATTCGGCCTTCATTTGTGTTTCAATAATTCCTCTCGGCTCATTGCCCTTGATTAAGCCCCACCAGGCCTCCTATGCCTTCCTCGCCATCATTTTAGATCACTTGCGATTCCCTTGTCCCTGGGTTTGTTAACACCCACTTTCTTTCCCTAGCCTCCCCTTTTCCCATGTTAGTCCCATTGTTTTCTCCTCTGGATTGTTTATCCCACTTATCTTATCTAGATGGACATGCAGAGACAATAATAAATTCAAAAACACGATGGAGCAAAAAAACAACAAAGAAAACAAAACAATAACAAAAAACCAGTGACGAAAAAAAGAAAAGTCTATAAATAGTTCCAGATCTGTTTGTTGTCCTTTAGGGGTGTTTTCCAGTTAAGTCTGATGGGGTGAGTGCCACACCCTGGCCCCAAAGTCTCCTTTTGGTATTCCCTGGGGACTTCACTGCTTTACTCCATTTGCTGCTCTGTTGTATGTCCTTAGTGTTTTGCCCCAGTGTGATGGGATCAGATAGGGCACAATTCCTGTACTGTGTCTCCAGTGTTGATCCGTAGTGCTATGGGTCAGTGAGAGACGATATAGTGTATGAGTCTCGTGGTGGGGCCGGCCCTATGATTCTCTCTGTGCATTGACTGCTCTGAGCAGGAATATGGCCCTCAAGGCTTGGTAGGCCAGAATGAGTTCCACTCTCTCCTTCCCTCTTTGTCTGCTCCTATGTGCTCTAATCATAAATGACCCTCTCCTGAGCTTTAGCTTCTGTGTTGTCCTCTGAAGCACATTCTTCTGAGGGTGGGGTGGAGACTGCACATAGTTGGGATTGGGGCCAGCCCACAGACCTCTCTGTTGGTTCTCTGCTTCATGCCAGTATGTTGTATTCACATCTTGGCACACCGGGTTGAATTCTGGTCCCTATCTCCCTCTCCTGTGGAGATATAAACAAGACCCTCCCTTTGGGTGGGTTAATGCCCTGTTCCCCAATAACCCATGTCTTTTCTTTCTCTCTCCCTCTCTCTCTCTCTCTCTCTCTCTCTTTCCACCCCTTTTTTAGTTGGCTTCCATATGTATCCCTGGATTGGGTCTGGCCCCTGTCATAGTACCTCTGGACCTCACCCCAGGAATGTTTGTATACAGTAGCTTTTTCTCTATGCCCCTTTTGCATTTTTAAGCTTACCTCAGCAAATTCATGTTGTTCTTGTCCTTTTAAGCTTGGCTTACTTCGCTTAGCATGTTTTCCTCCAGTTCTTCCCATTCCGCAATGTGCATACTGTGTTCATCACTGCTTTTTAGGGATACCTAGTACTCCATTGTATGAATGTACCACAGCTTTTTAATCCATTCATCTGTTGATGGAAATTTAGGTTGTTTCCAAGTCCTTGCAATTGTGAACTGTGCCATGATGAACGCTGGAGCACAGATGTCTGGCTGTGGTTTGTTTCTTGCCTCTTCTGGGTATATACCCAGGAAGGGGATTGATGGGTCATATGGTAGCTCAATTTCCATCTGTTTTAGATATTGCCAAATCAATTTCCATAGTGACTGTACATACCTATAGGTCCACTAGCAGCAGATGAGAGTTCCTATCTCACCACAGGCCCTCCAACACTTGTTACTTTCTGATTTTTTTAATTGGGCCAGCTTTGAGGGTGTTGAGTTATATCTCAGTTGTTTTAATTTGCATTTCTCTTATGACTAATGATCAGGAATATTTTCTCATATGTTTATTGGGCATTAGGATTTCTGTCCTTGTGAAACTTCTTTTCAGGTCCTTTGTCCACCTCCTCAGTGGGCAATTAGTTTTCTTCTTATTGTAAGCTAGGAGAGTATTGTAGATTTTAATAATAAGGGTTTTGTCTGATGTGTCATTGCAAAAGATGTTTTCCCAGTCTGTGGGCTCTCTTATTACTCTCTTGGTGAATTCTTTTAATGTACGCAAGTGTTTTATCTTCAGTATATCCCACCTGTCAATTTGTGCTTTATCTGTATTTTTGTCCTTCCCTATTACCAATAGCCTTTGTATTCCCTGCACCAAAGTTCTCAGGTTTGTCCCAATTCCCTCATTGATGGCCCTAATAGTTTAGGGTTTTACCTCAAGGTCTGTGATTCACCTTGAGTTTATTCTTGTTCATGGAGTGAGGAAAGGTTCGTTTCATTTTTCTGCAAGTAGATATCCATTTTATCCAGTACCACTTGTTCAAGTGGGCATCTGCTTTCCATTTGATATTTTTGGGCCCTTATGAAAGATCAGTTGTTTGTATGTTGATGTTTTTATTTCTGGGTTTTAAATTCTTTTCCATTTGTCTGAATATCTGTCATTATACCAATACCCCACTGTTTTGACCCCTGTGGCTGTATAATATGTGCTAAAGTCAGGTAGAGCAAGCCCTCCCACTCTTTCCTTTTTCTTGGGGAGTTCTATGCTAATTCGGGGATTCTTCCCTCTCCATATGAAGTTGGTAATCAGTTTTTCCAATTCTTTGAAGAAAGATGATGGTATTTGTATTGAGATTGCATTAAAAGTAATATAGTGCCTTGGGCAGAACTGACATCTTTACTATATTGAGTGTTCCAATCCATGAGCATGGGATATTCTTCAATTTGTGGAGGTCACTTTTAGTTTCTTGTAAAAGTATTCTGTAGTTTCCCTCATACAAATCTTTTGGTTTTTTAGTCAGGTATATCCCTGGATATTTCCATATGTGCTTGGCTATTATGAAGAGCAATACCTTTTTGATCCCCTCTTCCGTGGTCTTGCCAATGTGTACAGCAGTCCAATAGACTTCTGATTGTTGATCATGTATCCTGTTACTGTGCCACTTTCCTCTATTGCTCCCAGTACTCCCCTGTGGAGCTTTTGGGATTTTCCATATATAAAATCATATCATCTGTGAAATAGTTAAACTTTATTGTGCCAACCTGGACGATAAACACATGTGGAGTTAACTGAAGGGCAGAGAGATAAATGGCTCAGTGAACCTTGCCTTTCTAGTTCTCAGGTCTCTTGCTTTCTGACAGTCAGACTAGGATGCAGCTGCCTTAGCCAGTTCCCTGCTTCAGTTGGCAAGGCTCACTTCCTGCAAGATATCCCTGAGGAGAAGCTGCATGGACATACCCTGATGCAGCCGGGGGTTCTGGAGCAGCCATGTGGAGACCCCTGCCAGCGCTGAGATGCTTACACGTTCACTGACTCAGCTTTCCTCCTGCACTTGGCATCATTGCATGTGTTTTGTGAGCTGGAGGAGGACGTGTGGATTGGTGTCAGACATATGGGCTAATGTTGGACTTGTGGGCTTGGGCAACACTGGGTTGGGATGTTTCCTTGATGTGCACTTACCCTTTATAAAGAACTATCTTTTATACATATGAGTTTCTGTGGATTTGTTTCTTTAAAGTACCCAGACTAACACAATCTGTAAATGATGATAGTTTCAACTCATCCTTCTCCGGTGAAAACATTTGATGTCTTTTCTTTGCCTTATGTTGTTAGCTAGGACCTCCTGTACAATGTTAAATAATAGGGGGACAATGACATCCTTGTCTGGTTCCCCTTTTCAGTGGGATTGTTTTCATCTTTTCTTCATTGATGACCACATTGGCTGTTGGTTTTTCATATATGGCTTATATAATATTGAGGAATTTTCCTTCCATTCCTGTCTTCCTGAGTGTCTTAAACATGAATGGGTGTTGGATGTTGTCGAATGCTTTTTCTTCATCTATCAATATTATCATGTAGTTCTTACAGTTTTTCATGTCAATGTGGCAAATAATACTAATTGTCTTTAATAGGTTGAACCTCCCTGCATCCCTGGTATTAATCCCACTTGGTCATGATGAATTATTTGTTTTACATACTTTTGTATTCTATTAACCAGTATTTTGTTAAGGATTTTTGCATCGATGTTCAGTAGGGATATTTGTCTATAGTTCTGAATTCTTGTGACATCCTTTCCCGCTTTAGGTATCAGAGTTATACTAGCTTTGTAGAAAAATTTTGGGAGTTTTCCGTCTTTTTCTATGTTCTAGAAGAGTTTGTATAGGATTGGTTTCAGTTCTTCATTGAATGTTTGGTAGAATTCTCCTGCGAAGCCAACTGTCCTGGGGGATTTTTTGGTTGGTAATCCCTTGACAACCTTGTCTATTTATTCCATTGCTATGGGTCTGTTGAGATTCTCAACATCCATCTAGGTATAGTCTAGGGAGGGAATGTTTTCCAAGTATTTGTCCATGTTTTCTACGTTGTTGAATTCATTGGTGTACAGGCTTTCATAGTACTATGTAATTATCCTTTTAATTTCATGAAGGTCCGTTTTAATGTCCCCTGTTTCATGCTTCATCCTTGCTATTGAAATTTGTTCCTTCCTTTATTTGGTTAGGTTTGCCAGTGGTCTGCTGCTTCTGTTAATCCTTTCAAAGAACCAATTTTTAGCTGCATTTATTTTTTCCATTGTTTTCTTGTTTTCCCTGTCAGGGATCTCAGCCCTGACTTTTATTATTTCGTTTCTTTTGCTATTAAAAGGATTGTCCTGTTGACTCTGCTCTAATTGCTGTAAGTTTATGTCAGCATATCAATCATAAGTCTCTCTTCTTTTATGTGTGTCTGTATTGGTATCATATTTCCTCTGATAACTGCTTTTGCTGTGTCCCAAAGGTTTGCGTACGTCATATTGTCATTCTTACTAAAGTCTGCCTGGTTATCCTCTAGGTCACTGGTGTAATACTCTGCCTCCTCAATTGTGTTAGCCAGGTCTGTGAATTTGCTACGAGCTTTTGTTATCTCGTCCCTTAGGTCTTGTATTTTGCTTTGGTACTTGGCCTTTATCTCCTCTATCATTTCATCCTTTTTCTGTATTGCTTCCCTCATATCCTGTATGACTCCAAGCAGTATTCCTGAAAATTTCTTTCTATCACAGATCAATGACTGCTTCTTCTATCCGTCATTAGGTTCAGGACTTCTTCTGACATTACCTTTTGTTTCTCCTGTTTTTTTCATTGAGATTGTTGCCCTGGTTGTTGTTTATGTGTTGTTTTAGAGGAGACTGGTGCCATTTTCCCAAGATTCTAAGATCATTAGACTCTCTTTTTGGGAAACAAGTAGAAATGCTTCTTCAAACTGGCTGCACCTAACTGCACTGGGGGAGTTGGGCTACCGCTTTACCCTCCTGTGGTTTCCCTCTTTCCCTTTGGAGGGCAGGTTGGATGCTCCTCTCAGGGGACGTTGGTCACACTGTTGTTGTTCCATGAGGACAGTGGTGCACTGGTTGATCTACCAGGAAGCCTGGTGGTGTGTCCATGGTGGTGTGGCCTATGGTGCCTTAGAACGGCTCGAGGGCATGTGGGGGTGCTGCTGCAACTGGAGTGCCATGGAGGGTGGGTGGGTGTGCCCACTTTGGTGTAGAGCACCGTAAATGGTGGGCAGAGTTTCCCTAGTTGGCAATATCTCTGTGGAGGTCAGGCGGTGACTTCCACAGCCACGTGGAGCACTGTAGTGGGCTGGTGTAGCTGCCTTATGCTGTGTGAAGCACTGCACCAGGTGGGAGGAAGTTCCCTCAGACAAGTATAGCACTGCGGAGGACATGCAGGGAGTCCTCCAGATACATGGAGCACCATAAAGGGTGGGCAGGGCTTTCCCCTGCTGCTTAGATGGCCTTGGAGGGTAGGTGGGAGTTCCCCCAGCCATTTGAAAGGGAGATACTCCAACCATTTGGGGTGCAGCAGAAGGCAGGTGGGATTTCCCCAGCTACGTGTAAGGCCACATATGGTGGGCAGGAGCTCCCCAGCTGGGTGAGTGGAGTTGTCCAAATGGACGGGAATGGCCTGGGGGCAGGCAGTGGAGTGCAAAAGGAAAGAGAGGGAAAAAAGAAAAAACAAAATAAACAAAAGAAAACGGATCTGCTGAGACTGTGGCAGGAAAGGGAGAAGAGAGAGAAAAAAAGTAAAGAGATAGTTGAGCACTGATCACCTGATTGTGAGGTTGGAGGGGTTTAAACCCTGCCCAAACACGACGACAAGCTGTGGTTGTATTGAAGTAAAGCCCTTGGGCTGGCCAAAGAAGCCTGGTGCAGGTTGAGGCTATAGCAGGGATAAAGCTAAGGGCCAGTTTCTGCAGTGGTAAGCCCACAACTCTTCAAAAACCTAGTGGATCTGTTCTATTCATCTTTATCTTGCTCCTCCTGTCACCTAGAAGAATGGAGTTTCCCCTCTCAGTGGCTCTCCTGAGCTGATTTCTGCAAAGTCCCTCAGGTGTGTGTTGCTTGGTGGCCATCTTGCTGGAACTCCCACTTTGATAATTTTTTGGCCTTTCATTCTAATGTCCTTTTGCTTTCTTCGTGGATGAAGTTCTTGTTGCCATCCCACAGTTCAAGTGTTTTTTTATTAGTGTTCAATGAGTAATATCTATTCTTGAGATGTTCTTGAAATTCAGATGGGATATACTCAAGATTATATTTTGGATCTCTCAGACAGGTTTAAATCTTCTTCAATTTCAAACTGCACTTACATATGGGCAATTGGTAGTCTGTTCCATAGTCAGGCTCCAGCCTGATTTGATTGTTGATTTTGAGCTTCTCAGTAATCTCTTCCTGCAGACGCAGTCAACTTAATCCCTTGTATTCCATTTGTGCAAGTCCATATGTACAGGTTACATTTATTTGTTGAAAAAGGTGTTTGCCCCAATTGATGTATGTATGGATTGTTATAAGAGTTGTATGAGCCCCTAATAAAATGATTTTTTTTTTAAGAAAATGGTGTTTGCCCACTCCTAACAGTCCTTGAACTAACTACAAGCTTTTCTTTTTTGTTGCTGTGATATGGGTTTGTTTTGTTTTTGTCATTGGCTTTTTGTTGTTGTTGATGTTTTGTTTACTTTTGTTGATTGGTTTTACTCTATCTTGTTTTCATGCATGTTATTATCTCCGCAGGTCTGTCTAAATAAGATAGGCTGGATAAACAATCTGGAGGAGAAAATAACAGGACCGACAGTTCCAGGGGACATGAGGTGTCAATGGGATAAGGTATCAAGCATCTAAGACACAGAAAAAAATCATAGGATGTGAAAGAGAGGGAGGGAAGATTGGGGACCCAAAGCCCATCTATAGACAATTGGACATCCCCTTACAGAAGGGTCACAAGGAAGATAGGAGCCAGTCAGTGTGCAGTATAGCACTGATGAAAAACATACAACCTTCCTCTAGTTCTTTAAGGCTTCCTCCCTGCCCTCCCCTGCACCCTATCATGACCTCAATTCTACCATACAAATCCAGCTAAACCAGAGCATGTACACTGGTACAGATAAGAGATTCCCAGGGGGACACAATGGATGGATATATGGATTGTGATAAAAGCTGTAATAGCCCACAATAAAATGATTTTTACTTTAAATTATAAAAGTGAATGTCAGAAGAGATTCTGAAACTTGTTCATGATTGTAGAGCAATTAAAGCAAATAGAAGAAAAAATATGTGTCAGTCTGGGTAGACTAGAGAAACCCATCCACAGAAACTCATATGTATATAAGATTATAGATAGATAGATATAGATATTAAGTGTACATTAAGAAAGCATCCCAACCTAGTGCTGTCCATGTCCATAAGTCCAACATTACCCTATCTGTCCAACACCGATCTACAAAGTCCTCCTCCATCTCACAAAACACATGCAATGACACCGACTACAGGAAGAAAGCTGAATCAGTGAGCATGTAAGCATCTCAGCGCTGGCAGGGGTCTCCACACGGCTGCTCCAGCACCCAGGGCTAGATCGCGGTAGGTCCATATGGCCTCTCCTCAGGGATATCTCACAGGAAGTGAGCCTTGCCAGCTAAGGCAGCCACACACTGGTTTGACCATCAGAGAACAAGAAAGGCGAGGCACACCAAACCATTTATCTCTCAATTAATCCCACATATGTTTATCGGCCAGGTTGGCAAAATAAGCCGTAACTATCACACAATGAAATCAAAGAACTGTGCAAAAATTTTCAAAGAGCAGCTTGAGAAGCAAAATAAATATTATAATGAATGTGCAAAAACCTGAAGTTAGAAAGCCAAAAAGGATGCATATACCCAGCATAACTCAGGCTGAAAGAACTGAAGGAAAAAATGCAAGCCTTGAGTTGTAATTTTGAAGGATTCTATAGGGGAAATATTGAACAATCTAGGAATCATCAAATAAAGTTGGAAGGAATATACATACTAACTGTACCAAAAAGGACTGGTAGACACTGAATCATTTCAGAAGGTAGCATATGATCAAGAATGAATGTTACTGAAGGAAGTAGTCCAAACTAACCAAAGGCATAAGCCAAAACCAAGACTGCAGGAATTGCCGCAATACCAATTTAAATGTTTCAATAAGCTGATACAGTACTGGAGTCACTAGTCTATGTTAAGAAATTTGAAGATAACCATTTGGACAACCAAGAGGAAGAGATCCATATTTGTATCCATTCCCAAGAAAGGTGACCCAATAGCATGTGAAAATTATAGAACAATAGCATTGAAATCACATGTGTGTTAGTCCGGGTAGACTAGAGAAACAAATTCATAAGCACACATATGTGTATAAAAGAAAAAGCTTTATATACAAGAGCAATTGAATATTGAGAAAGCATCCAGATCAAGTCCATAAATCCGGCATTAGCCCATATGTCCGATACCAATCTATAAATTCCTCTTCAGACTCCAAAACACATGCACTGATGCTGACTGCAGGAAGATTATAGGCCGGTTGGTTGGAAGTCTTGTGTAACCATCTCAGCACTGGCAGAGGTCTCCATGTGGTTTCTCCAGCTCGAGGCTCTCACTGCCATCAGCCTGTCTCCATGTGGCTTGTCTACAAGAATGCCTCACAGGGACATAGCGAGTGTCCTGTCTCCAGCAAGCTATTTATCTCCTTAGCTCCTCCAAATGAGGTCATCAAGCTGTGACTTGATTGATAAGTAAACTCCACCCCTTCACTAATAAATCTCAAATTGACAACCAATTATGTAACTGCCACAACATGCAAGTAAAATTTTACTAAAGATCACTGGACAATAGTTGCAACTACACATTGACAAGAAACTGCCAAAAATTCAAAGCTCATTCAGAAAAGGACATGGGACCAGGGATGTCATTGCTGATGTCAGATGGATCTTGTTTTAAAGGAAAGAATATAGAAAATATTCTTTGTGTTTCATTGACTATGCAAAGTATTCAATTTTATGGATTACAATGAATGCTGGATAGTCCTGAGAAGAATGGTAAGTCCAGAATACTACATTGTGCTCTTATAGAATATGCACATGATTTAAGAAGCAGTCATTTAAAGAGAAGAAAGAAATACTGAGTGCTATAAAATCAGGAAAAGTGTGTGACTGGGCTATATCCTCTCACCATATTTACTCAATCCGTATGCTAAGCAAATTATCCAAGAAGCTGAACTATATGAAAAAAAACTAGGCACCATGAGTGGAGAAAGGCTTGTTAACAACCTGTGATATGTAGATGACACAGCCCTGCTTGCTGAAAGTGTGAAAGCCTTGAAGCACATGCTAATGAAGATCAATGACTGCACCCTTCAGCATGGATTTCAATTCCAAGTTAAAAAAAAAAAAGCACTAATCTTTAAAGCCAGATAATGATAAATGGAAAAAAGATAGAATTTGTCAAGGATTTCACTTTGCTTGGATCCAAAATCTATGGTCATGGAAGCATCAGTCAAGAAATCAAACAGCAAGTTGCATAAGGTAAATCTCCTCCTACACAAGACCTATTTAAAGTGTTAAAAGTTATCACTTCGAGACCTAATACCTATCTGACCCAAGTCACGGTATTTTAAATGTCCTCTTGTATATATGCCCTTTGCCTCCTACTTCTTTCCTCTATTTCTTTACGCTTTATATACAAGCCTAGGTACAGACAT
This sequence comes from Echinops telfairi, assembly GCF_000313985.2. Classification (NCBI taxonomy): domain Eukaryota; kingdom Metazoa; phylum Chordata; class Mammalia; order Afrosoricida; family Tenrecidae; genus Echinops; species Echinops telfairi. The sequence goes on along the minus strand of NW_022103896.1, from coordinate 49,939,010 downwards.
GTACATATGTAAATATATTTAAGATTAAGGGGGGAACAGACCTAGGTGCAATAATTATTGGTTTGGTAGTGGGGCGGCAGGTGGACATTGGGCCTCCTCATGCGCACTCCCCTAATACAAGAACACCTTGCCCAACTAA
>NW_022103896.1:49927097-49938739 GCF_000313985.2 Echinops telfairi | reverse complement strand
TTGTCAAGGATTTCACTTTGCTTGGATCCAAAATCTATGGTCATGGAAGCATCAGTCAAGAAATCAAACAGCAAGTTGCATAAGGTAAATCTCCTACACAAGACCTATTTAAAGTGTTAAAAGTTATCACTTCGAGACCTAATACCTATCTGACCCAAGTCACGGTATTTTAAATGTCCTCTTATGCATGTGAAAATTGGACATTGAATAAAAGTACCAAAGATGAATCAATGTTTAGTGCTGATTAACACTATTGAAAGTACCATGGACTGCCAAAAGAACAAACAAATCTGTCTTGTAAGAAATACAGCCAGGATACACCTTCCAAGAGCAATGGTGGTAAGAATTTGTCTCAGGCACTTTGGCCATATTATCGAGAGACTAGTCCCTGGAAACGGCATTATGCTTGATATGGTAGAGGGGCAGCAAAAAAAAAAAAAAGGAAGGCCCTCAATGAGATGGATTGGCACCAGGTCTGCAACAATTAGCTCAAACATAGCAATTGTGAGGATGGTGTAGGACTGGACAATGTTTCATCCTCTTGTACATGGGGTCAATAGAATCACTGTGGGTCAGAACCAAACAACAGCATAGCTCTAAAAGAACCTGGGTAGTGCAGTGCCTTCAACATTTGGCTGCTAACAGCCCAGGCACTCTAGAAGAAGAATGAGCCCATCAGTTTCCATGAAGGTGTATGGCCTCAGAAACCTATGGAGCATATCTGCTCTGGACTATACGATCATGAGGTCTGAATCTACTCACTAATTCTGGACCTCAACCTTCTGAGACCCAATTTCCCCTTTGATAAATTATAAACAAAACAGTTATGGTGTATAGTCATGATGCCCAAAAGAGAAAACAAATTGCCTATTTCAGGCCTGTTCAACGCAATAAATCTACAAATTCATGTGTGTATTCATGCGATAAGTATTTCTCAAGGCCCTGGTATGAAGCAGACGACATTCTAGCTGCTGAGGATAGGCCCTGTATTAGTGAAATTTATTTTACAGTAAGGAATACAGGCAATGAGTAAGCAAATGTAAAGTGAAATTTTGAAAACAATAAATGATTTGGGAAAAATATAAGGCAATGTAAGGGCAGAGGGAACAAAATGAGTGGTAGAATATAGGATGCCTTAGATGGCATAGTGAGGCATATCTCTCGATTAGTGTTACTTGAATGAAGACCTAAATTATGTAAAGCAGAGAATTATGCAGAGATGAGGGGAGAACATGTTAAAAAACAAAAAGCCCAAATGCTTAATTTTTCTATTCCGAAAGAAATTTGTCACCAACCAACAAAGCAAACGTGCGTGGCAGAAGCACACGGAATGAAAGGGACAGAGACAGAGACCAAAAGAAAATGGCAGCTAACGAGGGACCTAGCCATTAACTCGGTCCCTGTTAAGAAATTTGGATCTTATTCCAAGAATCACATGAAGCTCATTAGATGTGTTTAATCACCAGTGACATGATTAAACATATGTGTGGCAAATTCTACTTAATTAACAATGCTATCCATCATTAACCCTAAATTCTTTGGGCATGTTTCTGAAAAGTGGAAGGTGTGGCCTGAATTTGGAAGAAGCAAGCATTTATTAGCATTGCTGTTCATTAAATCAGACATTGATTAGTGTGTATGCAATACTTACATTTGCTTCCTATTTTTCATGATGTATTCAATTAAGCACGTACAATAATGTATAAGTGTGTATTACCATGAAGTGGAAACAGCAAGAACAAAGCATCTAAAGATGCATTTTTGAAATGTATAATCAAATAGCCATAGTCTTTCATATCTCCTTTGAAAGTGCTATTTACTGTTATTCTTTCTACATGCTGAGAATCCATTAGACAACCCATGTGAGTCAAAGGAAATCAACACTAACAAATACATTAACAAGACTTCTTTATTTTCAAAAATAAATGTGCACTTGTGCCTCTGGAAATGTACCTTATTACTACCTGAGGAGAAGAAAAATGAAAGGCAATGATATAAAGCTGTCCAGCTGTACACTCTCCAGTTCCAAAATATTTAGAATAAAAATTATTAATCTTGATACACTGTATTTATTTAACTAAGGACATAAAACCATAAGATCTTAATAACATGCCTCAATGAATAAGCAACAAACTGCAAATTACCTAATTTTGTGAATTTAAAATATGGGAAAATCGTTTATAATATCAAAGGTGTTATATTAACAACATATCATCCTACTTTGAAAATGTTAGAAGTCTGATTCTATTTTCACTCCAGAAACAATTTTCCAAGGTAACAACACAGTTTCAAATGTTGCTGGAATGTTGCCTCCATCATTTCTCACTATCAGGAGACTCTTGGATATCTGCTTAGAAACGAACATGAGGTGGGGATGGCCAAGAATCTGATAAGACTAGGTTTGGGATGCACACCAACAAGGGAATCGAGTGCAGATTTTCACTTAGGATAGGGCTGCATTATAACAGCAGTACTTAACACATCACAGTGGAGCCTTTTTGCCGCACAGATATGGGTAAACTTCCAAGGCTTTCTGTGATTGCATTGTCCAAATCAAAGAACAGGGAATTGGATTAATTTCAGGAGTCCTGGAATTGACCTAACTGCAGACACAGACTTTTGCTAATTGTGTTCTTGAAAGCCGGTGGCAAACTGTGCAAATAACTATACCCCAATCATTTAGGGAAACTAAGCATAAAGATGCTATCATCAAAGAAACCAAAGATGTAGAATAGATAGCATTTCTACTTGTATTAGGAGATCGTCTCTCTCCATGGTTATTAGGTAGCAGGCTTGAGGAAACTGGCTATACCAAAAAAAAAAAAAGATAGCAAAATAATAACAATGGTTAGCTAACATTTTGTGAACATTCAATTAATCTCATACACTATTCTAAATGTCTACATGCATTATCTCATTTAATTACTATACTGCCTCCTGGGAATAGCAGAATGTATATGATATATATTAGTGAAGATCCATCATCCAGACCGGTGTCCAATTCCTGGGAAAATTCTAAAAATTGTTTGCATACATCTTAATATTCCTCAAAATTGTCTACACCGCTGACTTAATACTACCTATCAGATTAAGATATATAGTTTATTATTTATCCTTCCCTAGTTTGATGTTAGGTTGTTTGTTTTTAATCACATTAATGTCATCAAAATTAAAAAACTCCATACCTGTTCATTAGTACACTATTACATGCATGAAGATTAGCCTATTAATCTCAATGAGCTCGTAGGGGGAAAAAAGGTAAAGATGCTGACCCCAATGTTCTTTTCTTCATTTATTCACTCAGTCAGTAAGTATTAACAGAATGGTACTATTAAAAACAAGAGGACCATATCTGACTTTGTTGTGTTATTATAAGCATAATAAAAAATGTAATTACCCACTGATCAAGCATAACACTTTGAAATACCTTGAAAGTGCTTAGGGGAAAAGTAATTTCTCTATTACACAATAAGGCAGTATCATACATTGCCAAACATAACAGTTATTGGTTAGATTGTGTTTGGTAAAATAGCATTTTCCTTGGCCAGCCACGAGTGTGTGGAATACAAAGGACAAATTACTAAGTTTCTTTTGTATTTTGTACTTTAAAATGCATGATCTACAGTGACACCTTTAAGAATACATTTTCAAATATTCTTCCAACTCACTTAAAGATAGCAACTTTAAGAATGAGTGGTATTATATTACAGCCAACTTAAAATATTAATTCAGTACCACATCTTGTCTCTAGCAATAGGAACAAGTAATGCCTTATGGGCTACCTTGGTAGTTACATTATATGATATCAACCTCAAAAGGCCCATTTACTGTCTCTGCCTGGATTGTTCAAATAACTATCCTTTGTGTAAAGTAATGTTTACTATTAGTTGTCTTATAGTGATTTCCTTCAAACTTTAAGGTTGGTTAACATCAAGGTTCCAAAATTTGGCGTATTTGTTTTTGCCCAAATTACTTGTGTTTTGTGTGTCAGTGTGTATCCAATTTGGGGTCTATCCGGTGAGAATACACATAAAAAGTAATGATATTTCCTCCAAGGCATAGCTTTTTATATGTCCCCACGTGCAAATCACTGCAACCCTGACGGAGCATTTCTTGTCCAGCACGTCTTTGTAAAATGGCATTTACTTTACACAAGACCTTCAAATATTCATAGTTTGGGTTTTAGTTTAAGCTCCAGTAATGTTCAAAGGACTAAGCAAGCTGCAGACATGGGCCTAAATAAATAATTAAGATTACTTACTAGGACAATTGCGTTTATTCCTGCTAGGCTAAAATATTCAAATTAGAAAAGGATCTTTATATAAATTTAACACCCAGTCTTTTGTAACCTCTGAGAGGAGCTATGTATTTTTTCTACCATTAAGGCACATCATGGAATGCCAATATATACATATATAAAAATCTGTAATAATTATACTATTTCCAGGAAAAATTCAAAAAGGTTAACTTTAACCTAAAATCTCAAATGTATAAGTAGTAAACCTAACCATTTTTTTCTTAATCACCAAGGTCTTATGTTTTTTCCAATGAAGAATAGGAAGTGGATAAAATGTCTAGCAGTTAAGACACGGGGAAGGAAAAAGGTCACTGGAGTACATGTTGTATAAGCCGCATAGTCAGGGACTATATCACACACTCTAGTTCTTAGCTGATGATGAAAATTTCTCTGAAAATGGCAATTTAACAGATAATATGAATCTTCAGAAAGCTTGTCAGAAAGCTCTATTGACTTTAAATTCCACTGACCACAAACTGTTTGAACCTCCCTTGTGCGTCAAAGGGTTGACCTTTCACGAAGGAAATGCACCACACAAAATGGAACCCATTTGATGAAATAATTAAGGAAAAACTAATGGAATTGTGAATTTAAATGAAAGCTAAGATTCTAAAAGTAACATTGGATTAATAAAACTATTGTGACCTTCTCTCAAAGTAAATCCACATTTCAGAGAAGCTTTTAATAAGAGCTCACAAAATGTCTACTATATAGCTAATACCACAGAATGCAAGTCTGAGAAATTTACCGGTTAATAACAAAAATCTCTAATAAGCTGCTGCACTTGAAAAGGCAAAAGGACGATCAATGAGGTTAATCACTAGATTGAAAAGCACAACATATTTGCTAAAGTGAAAACTAATTAAACCCATAAAGCTTGATAAAAGCAATCTTGTTAAGGATTAACAAAGTATAGGACCTCATGTAGAATCTAATTTCTGCCTGCTTACTTTTCCTTCTTTGGAAATCAGCGTATAGTAAGGAGAATTAGGATGTTCTCAAGTTGTCTTGGCAGCCCTGCAGTTGGTGACCCTCCTTTTATAAATCTGAAATGTGACCTGATCACACACCCCTATTCCTTGTTAACAGTCTGACACAAGAAGCAGGAAAATCTCAGGGTGATGATGTGAGAAGTCATCCTCCACCCACCAAACTTTCAAAACACATGTGAGTTCTGAAAATGGATCTGAACTTGCCACTGAACTATCCAATCTTATGCAAATGAGTGGGTTTGGCAAAAAGTTCACTTTCTGGACTGACAGTTGTATGCAGAGACATTTTAAGAAAACTGCTGTCAACCATGTTTTGCTGGGGAGAACAAAGGATGCTTGTCCTCAGTTGTGGGTTGCAGTGAGAGTATCACTGTGTCCCAGTTCCTTTGAGCGCTGTAATCTACATGAAATGGAGCTAATGCAAAAAGCACCAAATTTGGAGACTATAATTCCTATTGAGAATCTTCCTAAGAGAGTGGCAAATCCCCTCACATATAGCTGTGCAAAAATGGGAGGAATTAGGGAGATCTACTAGCATTCGCAAGGAAGAAGCAGTCAAAAGATCAGGTAATGTATTGTATTGGGTAAATCTGCTGCACAAGTCCTCTTTAAAGTGTTGAAAGCAAGGAATTTACCTTGAAGAATAAGGTGCAGCTGACCCAAGCCACAATATTTTAAATCACCTCATATGCATATGCAAGATGGACATTAAATAAGGAAGACCGAAAAAGAATTGATGCATTTAAATTATGGTGCTAGTGAAGAATATTGAAAGTACAATGGACTTCCCAAAGGACAAACAAATCTGTCCTGGAAGAAGTACAACCAGAAGACCCTTTAGAGGCAAGGATGGTGAGACTTTGCCTCATATCCTCTGGGCTAGTTGTCTTTAGAGACCTGTGCCTGGTGAAGGACATCATACTTGGGAAAGTAGAGGGACAACAAAAAAGAGGAAGATCCTCAACAAGATGATTGACACAATGGCTCCAACAGTGAGCCCAAACAAAAGAACAATTGTGAAGATGGTACAGGACCATGCAGTGTTTCATTCTGTTGTACATAGGATCCCCATAAGTCATCATCAGCTTGATGGCACCTAACAACAACGACAACGATGAGCATTGAGGACTAAGTTGTGTCTGCCTGTGCCATGGTGTTTTCAAATGCCTGCTATGCAAATGAAAGTTGGACAATGAATAAGGAATATCACAAAATAAATTATGCATTAGAATTGTACTGTTGACAAAAAATATTGAAAGTGCCAGAGACTGTTCAGAAGAAATAAATCTGTCATTGGAAGAAGCCCAGCCAGAATTCTCTTTAAAAGCTAGGATGACAAGGCTTCATCTCATGTATTTTGAACATGTTATGGGGTAAGACCAAACCAAAACTCCAAACTCACTGCCATGGAGTTAATTCTGATTCATAACAGCTTGGTGACATCGAGATGTTATGCATTGGGCTGTTAACCTCGAGGTCAATAGGTGGAACACACCAGATGCTCCACAGAAGAAGAGTGAGACTTCCTGCTCCAGCTTCTTAGATGATAAAGGTAATTCTACTCTGTTCTATATTGGTGCTGAGTCAAGTAAGTTCTGACTCACAGTGGCCTATGTACACTGAAGGAAACACTGCCTGTCCCTGCACCATCCTCACAATTGTTCTTATGTTTGAGCTCCTTGTTACAGCCATTGTGTCAATCCATCTCGTAAAAGGCCTTCTTGATTTTCACAACCCCCCACTTAACCATCATGATGTCTTTCTTCAGGGACTGGTCTCTCCTGAGCACATGTCCAAAGTACATGAAGCAATGTCTTGGCATCCTTGCCTCCAAGAAGCATTCTAGCCGTACTTCTTCCAAAACAGATAATTTTGCTGTTCTTTGGGGAATCCATGGTACTTTCAGTATTCTTGGCCAGCACCATAATTCAACCATATCAGTTCTTTTTTGTTCTTCCTTATTCAATGTCTGTGATAGGTACGTTTATTGTGCCAACCTGGCTAGTAGGAATATGTGGGATTAATCAGGTCGCAGTTTAATTGGAAGGCAAAGTGATAAATGGCTCGGCAAGGGCTCTCTCTTGCTCTCTGGTGATCAGATCAGTGTGTGGCTGCTTTAGCAAGTTCTCTGCCTCAACTTGTGAGCTACACTACCTGTGGGACAGCAAACCCATGGATCATGTCGCTAGAGCTTGAGATTTCTTTGAGGCCTGCTTCACCACACAGCTGGTGTGTACATTGCTTGAGCTTGAGGCTGGTGGATCCTGTCATCTTGCATTGCTTTAGTTCAATATCCCATCTAGGCCTGCTTCACTAAGCTCCTGAGCTGCTGACTGTTGGTGACCTGCACTGCTATTTGCTGCCTGTGGGGAGACTCTGCCTGCATTGCCCTAAGGAGGACTCCTCTGTTTGGTTCTTTCACCTTGGATCTGGGAGCTCTCGTGAGTTGAAGGACTTCTAGTATATTAACTGTTCCATGGTAGTGAGTTGAACTGAGACTTCTGTACTGCTGTGTGGACTAATTAGCTGTTACATTCCTTAGTGCTGTATAAATAAATATATATATATATATATGTATATATATACATAAAATCATGTGTTCTGGTTTTATTCCTCTATAGAACCCTGCCTAACACACTGCCCAACTTTCATATGCACGTGAGACGCTTGAAAGTACCATGGCTTGGGGCAGACTCACATTAGTCCTCGAAGTAGCATGCTGGCATTGAGATGCATCCCATTGGTTCTAACTCGTAGTGGCTCTGTGTGCAACAGAACAAAACACTGCACCATCTCACAATCGTTGCTAGGCCCGAGTCCATTCTTCTAGCCACTCATTGTGTCAATCCATCTAGTCATCGAGGTTCTTCCTCTTCTCATCTTTACCTAGCAGAATAAAGAAGGAACCTAGCAATCACAACTTGGCCTTTAGCCGAGCAAAAGAAAGCCCTGGGCTCATGCTTCGGTATGGGAGCTAAGAGGTAAGAATTTGACATCCAGCATTTTCAAGAAAGAAAATACAATTTTGCCTAACACCTCTACTCAAGTAATTCTCAAGACACTCCATGCGCTGACTTCAGAGAAATCAGATCCTACGTACTCTCTCTAGAGAAAAAGCCTACTAGCCTTCCCTCCGGGGCCCGGTGCTGCAGAAGATGGCAGGACAGGCAGGCTTCATGACTCAAAAGACTCAAAATCCAAACTAAACCTTCACATTTTGAAGCTATGACAAACATCTATCTAGTGTAGATCAACCAACGATGGTAAGAATATGTTTAGAAAACTACTGAATCCTGAAGCAGAATCCACTTTCATTGGGAGCAGAATTGTGAGCAAAATCCCACATGGAAAGCAAAACTGCCTGCAACAGTCATACAAAATTAAAAGAAAAGGAGATTCATGCCGGAAATAAGTGCTGGTACATTCAGGATCCTAAAGCTAAGAGTGAAGCTCCCAATCTTGTTGAAGACATATGAGATGGAGCAAGGAGAAACTGGTTTGGGCAATAACTGCTTATGGAGCTAGAATAAGATGGCCTCGGAGTGGAACTACGTTGAATGTAAAGGTTTTTGGTGCGGTTCATTTCAAGCACTTGTCAGATGCACACATTGTTCACTTCAGCCTTTTTAATTTATTTCGTTTCTCATTTCTTCTCTGCTACAACCAAAGCTGAGAGACTGTTATATGAGTTTTAGAGGAAATGGAATATTAGACAATGCTTCTGGAATAAATTAATCACTTTAAAGTAGCATAAATTATTTAAATCCCCATGAAAAGCAAAATCTTTGAAAAGGCAAAGTTTCAGAAGCAAACCCTTAACAGAATGGCCCTCCCTGCCCCTGGACAACAGCCACCGAGAAGCAGAAGGACGGCACTGAGACAACGCAAGGCCAGTCATGACTGTAGGTGCTGTGCTCCTTCACGTCAAAGCTAACAAGTTGGTCAGGCCTTCGTGGTTCAGAACTAGGGCACCAGAAATGTGGAGTCAACACATAAATGAAAAGTCATAAGGGATTTGTCTTAGTTACTAATACTGTTATAACAACAACAACAGAACACGCATGTAAAATTGAGTGTTTTTAAGAACAGCAATGTATTATCTCACAGTTTTGCAGACTAGGAGTTCCACTTTAGAATGGCCACATAGCTAGGTGACACTCACCCTTAAACCACACCCACCACCTATTCTGTTCTTTATTTTGAAGATAGCATTTAGAAAAAATTAGGTTTCATCCAGTAGGACCTCAGTAACATAACAAAACAAGCCCATTTCCAAAAAGAGCCATATTTACAGATACAGTGTCAGAAATACAACATAATGTTTTTATGGACACAAGTCAATCTATACCATAGTTCATGTAGAAAAAATAATAAATACTAATAACTAAATATATATTGAGTCCTTACTACTTGCCAGATACTATTCTTATTGTTAGATAGCTAATAATTATTGTCGTTCCCATTTGCAGATGTGGACACTGATCGAAAGGTTAAATTATTTGTTTTCAACAGAGTAGAGCTTCACGCTCAGAAGAGAAGGACCTCTGAAGAGACTTGAAACGGATTGAGCAACACTTCACATTATGATATTGCAAGAAGATGGGAGTGTTTTTCGTAGCCTCTGTCAGAGAGAAGAGCTATATCCACAGGGAGTACACAATTTCCCTTCCCTCCGTCCCAGTTGCAGTGATGCTTGCCATGGCAGGTGTGGGAGCCATGCCACAGTGCTAGGCTGTGCCATCCCCGAAAGCAGAGTCTAAAGGTCAGAAGGTCTTGCAAGGGATGTACAGTTTTGCCTACTCACTGGTTCATTTCTTTTGTTGGCTACCCTAAGAGTGAACAACCCACCCTGGTTTGTCCAGGCCTTTCCTGGGTTTTGCACAGAAAGTTCTTGGCAGGTAAACAAAAGCTGGTGATCATGCTGGATCTCCTTATGAAGCCCTTAAGACAAAAATATTTAAATTTACCTTTTGGGGGGTATCAGAATAGGGATCCATCAAAAGTAAACAAATTTGGAAAAGAGGTTATGTTTGTAATTCTTCTCAAGTCATAGGATAAGATATCACACCCAAAAAGGATCACACAGGGAAATCTAGCAGCATTATACGCTTTTCCATTCGTTCACTTGTCAAAGGACCAAGAAGCATGAGTGCGCGATGTAGCCAGAGTCCAGAGGCACCATGCTAGTTGAGCGTTTTCTAGAAATGAAGTGTGATTTATTCATGCAACTCTGCCACTCTGGTGTTAATCTGCAAAGTACAGCAACACACAAGTGAACAGGGGTCTAAGGGTGATTTGTATACCCCATATATTAGAAAGTCTATATCTAAATAAATTTTCTCATCATTTCAAAAATGAGTAATAAGAAGCCACAACCAAAATAAATCCGCAAAGGTGATACAAAACACAGGAATCATGCAATTCTCTGAGGATTCAGAAATCTTAGGATGCAACAACCCTATAAATTATACTGCCTGCTACTGAATTGTACATCTCACATGGACATATTGCATTCTTCGTAAATTATACCTCAATAAAGCTGTTTAAAAACTAATCTTAACATTCAAGGAGTCTTGCACTCTATGAGGAGCCTGGATGTCACGAAGGATAAGGACGTGGCTACTTACCAAAAGGTCAGCCCAACTCCATGGGAGAAAGATGTGACAGTTGCTTCCATAACCACTGACAGTTTTGGAAAAGCCTGTGGGCAGTTCACCTCTGTCCCCCGAGAGATGTCAGGAGTAGGAATCCACTCGATGGCAGTGGACTTGGTTTCAGGTGTCCTCAAAGAGTTAGGGAAAAATTACTGAAAGGCAATAACAAAAGATGATTAAGGAAAATATGCCAAAAGATATAAGAAGAAAGGGAAAATTCATAAACGGGGCATTTCCCCACAGCTAAACAGTGAATAAGAACCCTAAGGGAAACTAAAGTGTCAGAACTGATTTAATCTCAACTAACAATAAGGAAAACTACAGAGTGGAAACAATAAAGATAAGCAATAATTAAAATTCAGAGATAAATAACAAAAGCCATTTAATTATAAACCAGGAACACGAGTCTATAAATAAAGTTAAACTTCTGATTATTGATCATTTCCCACATGAGTACATCACAAACAAAAAATTCTCAATTCACTTTCACTAAATTTGGAGAGTACATTTGGGATGGTCTGACTTAACCTACAGGCTTTGTCACATAATATGAATTCTCGTCGTGTGAAAATAGGTGAGGAGATACCACAAAAATATAGGCAATCATTTTTTTAATCATTTTATTAGGAGCTTATACAACTCATCACAATCCATACATGCATCAATTGTGTAAAGCGCATTTGTACATTCACTGCCCTC
>NW_022103896.1:49918515-49924795 GCF_000313985.2 Echinops telfairi | reverse complement strand
ATCATTCTTAAGAGCATTCAAAAACGGGGTTTTGACCAGTCATTGTGACATAGTACCTTGAATTAGGATAGAGTAACACACTATCAGTTAAGATCTAGGTAAGACACTAAAAACCAAAGCTATAAACCCAAATGGAAAATAACAAACATTGACTTAAAACAAAGGACAGGGAATTCCCATGGAGCTCATTGTCATGTGCATAATTCCACGTAAAATGCTCTAGTATTGTACTCACAACTATGCCAAACATTAAAAGAAACCCCAAAATGGCATATATAAACCTTCCAAAATTAGAAATTAAACAGAACTGATACAAATACTATAATTATAGCAAAGCCTTGCAACATGCAAGTGAATTTTTTAATTAAATTTTATTTTAGTTTGGTTAGTGCAGCATCAAGTATTGACCTAGGAGGAAAAAAAACCAATGTCATTGAATCAATTCCAACTCATAGCAACTCTGAAGGGTAGAGTAGAACTTTCTGAGACAAACTCGTTACAGAAATAGAAAGCCTCCAGATTCTCCCACGGAGCAGCCCAAGACTCCTAATAAGCAATACAGCTAGTTGATAAATAAACACAAGAACTTGTTTATTTGAAAATCTAGGGACAATAAAGACTGGAATCTTATAAATCTAGTCATAAAAAGGTCCAAAAGCTAAGAATTAGTAAGCAGGTATAACTAAAACTATAGAAGAGATTTTATAGTTTTTTTAAGAGTAAGGTAGAGATATATAATACCATCTAATAACTTTGAAGATCTAGGGCTCTAATATGATCAGAGTCACTACTATATATATACACTATTTTAATATATAATATATTGGTCTGGTAGGCATGGTTCTGATATTGTGAATCAATTTCAGGGAAAGTTTGCCCTATCATTAACCCTCACTGTTCCTGTAAAAATTGCCAAATCGCTTAAGCTTTTTATCTGTATAAGTCAACAATTCATATATTGCAGTCTGAAAATCTACACTACATGTATCATTTCCCTTTCTCAGTAGTGTTTTCAATTCTGTACCATTGGCAAAATAATGGCATTATCAATATAATTACTTTACTCCTCAGGAGTATGATTTATAATGGTCAATATCATAGGATGATCATGATTTTGGTAAGGCAAGCTAGAGACATAGATAAAGTATAGATCTATGAATGAATTTTGGGTTCAGGCTTTATTCTAGTCTCATGATAAGAACAAATACTTCTTATGACATATCCCTACTCCATACAAGCCCTACTCTATACAAGAAGAGGTCAATGAATACATTAGTTCTATTGCAAAATTTAAAGAAACCATAAGGTGCCATCGATCAGAAAGAATATTGCCTGGGGGTTTAAAAGCTTGTCTTCAACAATCAGCCTTCTAAGTGAAGCATCAATTAATTCCACATGGAAGAACACACAAGCCTGTGTGACCCAAGGAGCAGTATCAGAGCTTAAATTCTGAACACCTGCTTTGCAGAAGGTTATGGATGTGCACACCACTTGTCTGACAGTTGGCCACACTGTGGTGGCTTCTGTATTGCTGTGGTGCTTGAAGGCTATGTAACTGGTGTTTCAAACGCTGACAGGGTCTCCCAAGGTGAACAAATTTCAGCAGGGCTCCCAGACTAAGAACAGGCCACAAAATAAGGACTCCGCTACCCACTTTGGAAGAATAACCCACTGAAAACCTTATGCATAGTTTTGAAACATTGTCAGGTACTGTGGTAGTTACATCATCCGGTGCCAATTTGCAGAGGGGTGGAGTCTAGCCTGTCAGTCAGATCGCGGCCTGATATCATTTGGTGGTGCCAAGGAGTTGAATAGCTCACAGGAAGCCAGATACCCACAGACTCTCTGCCTGTCTTCCTGCTGACAAGTCACATGGAGCTATGCTGATTACAGTCACAGCCCTTGGAGCTGTAGAAGCCACATGGAGACCCATGTCAATGCTGAGATGCTTCTGTCACCACTGGATCCACAAGACTTTTCACCCACTGCCCTGTGATCCTCCTGCATTCAGCATCATTGCATGGCTGCATGAGTCTAAAGAGGAATTTATGGACTAGTATTGATATATGGGGTAATATCAGACTTACAGACTTGATCTGGACTGGGCTGGGATGTTTTCTTAATGTACAATTGCACTTGATGTAAAGCTCTCTCTTACACACATATGAGCATCTATGAATTTGTTTCTCTAGTCCACCCAAACTAATACAGATACTGAAGGCCTGGTTAAAGGGAACAGAACATTGTTGGAAATACTACCGGAGGGTGGGCCCATGGGGTTGGAGGGCACTCAAAAGGTGAGTGAGGAGGAGCTGCTCTTTCAGACGGAGTCGACCATGGTGACGTGAGATGAGTCTGGCAAAGCCTGTGAGAGGGGAGCCTGGGGGATCTTCATTTGCTGATGAGGCATGACTCAAGGTGAGGATAAACAACTGCAAAAATCTGTTAATGATCTGAACTTGGAATATATAAAGTATGAATCAAGGAAGATTGGAAGTGGCTAAAAATTAAATGGAATGCATAAAGATCAATATTCTCAGTATTAGTAAGCTGAAATGGACTGATATTGGCCATTTTTAATCAGAAAATCATATTATTTATTATGGCAGAAATGACACAATCAACAAGAATGGTATGGAATTCATCGTCAAAAAGGGCATTAAAATGTCTGTGATAGGATTATATGTATCTGCCTTCAAGGAAAGGCAATCAATATAACTAGTATTCAAATTTATGCAGCAACTATAAAAGCTAGTAATGAAGAGATTGAAGAATTCAACCAACACATTAGCTGGAAATTTATAAAACATGCATTCAAGGTGCATTAATAATAATTGGTGATTGGAATGCAAAAGTTGGAAACAAAGAGGAAGGACTCATAATTGGAAAATATGGCCTTGGTGATAAAAACAAAACTGGAGATCGTATGATAGAATTTTTCACAACAACAACTTTGTCATAGCAAATAAATTTTTCAACAGCACAAAAGGCAACTATCTATACACATGGACTTCTCTAGATGGAACACGCAGAAATCAAATTGACTGCATCTCTGAGAAGAGATGCTGGAGAAGCTCAATGTCAGCAGCTCAGAGCAGGCCAGGGGCTGACTGTGGCACAGATCACCAGCGGCTCAGATGTAAGTTTGGGATAAAGCTGAAGAAACTTAAACCAAATCCACAAGAGATAAACTATGGCCTTGAGTCTATCCCACCTGAATTTAGAGAACGTCTCAAGAACAGATTTGATGCATTGAACACTAATAACAAAACACCTGATGAGCTGTGAGAGGGCATCGAGAACATCTTCAAGAAGAAATCAAAAGTTAATTAAAAAGACAAGAAATAAAAGATTTAAGTGGATGTCAGAAGAGACTGAAATTTTCTCATAACTGTGAGTAGCTAAAGCAAATGGAAGAACTGATGAAGCCAAAGATGTTAATAGAAAATCTCAATCGGAAGTTCTAGAAGACAAAGCTAAACATTATAATGAAATGTATAAGGACCTAGAATTAGAAAACCAAGAGAGAACTTCTAAGCATATCTTAAACTGAAAGAATTTTTTAAAATTCAAGCCTCAAGTTGAAAGATTTAAAGATTCTTTTTTTTTAATCATTTTATTAGGGGCTCATACAACTCTTATCACAATCCATACATACATCAATTGTGTAAAGCGCATTTGTACATTCATTGCCCTCATCATTCTCAAAACATTTCCTCTCCACTTAAGCCCCCGGTATTAGGTCCTCATTTTTCCCCTCCCTCCCTGCTCCCCCCTCCTTCATGAGCCCTTGACAGTTTATAAATTGTTAACTTTGCCATATCTTGCCCTGTCCAACATCTCCCTTCACCCACTTTTCTGTTGTCCGTGCCCCCGGGAGGAGGTCACATATACTTCTTTGTAATCGGTTCCTGAAAGATTGAAAGATTCTATGGGCAAGATATGAATGATGCAAGAAACAACAAAGAAGATGGAAAGAAAACACAGAGTCACTGCACAAGCAAAAAAAAATTCCACCATTTCAGGAAATAGCACCTGAGCAAGGACCAGTGATGATGAAAGAAGAAATTCAAGTGGCACTAAAAAAACATTAGCCAAAAACAAAGGTGCAGAAATTGATAGAACACCAACTGAAAAGTTTCAACAACAAGCTAATGAAGTACTGGAAGTACTAATTTGTCTATGGCAGGACATTTGGGAGGACATGTACTTGGCCAACTAATTGTAAGAGATTCATATTTGTACCCATTTAAAAGAAAAAGGACCCAGCAGAATGCTCAAACTATAGAACAATATCACTGATATCACATGCCAGTAAAATTTTGTTGCATGACATCCAACAAAGGTTGCAGCAGTACATTGGCAGAAAACTGCTAGAAGTTTAAGCTAGATTCAGAAGAGGATGCGCAGCGAAGGATATATTATTGCTGATGTCAGATGAATCTTAGCACAAAGCAGAGCATACCAGGAAGATGTTTACTTGTGTTGTATTAACTATGCCAAGACATTCAACTGTGTGGATTATAGCAAACTATGGGTAACTGAGAAGAATGGGAATTCCAGAACACTTGATTGTGCTCATATAAAACTTGTGCATGGATCAATAGGCAGTTGTGTAAACAAAACATGGGCATACTGCATGGTTTAAGATCAAGAAAGGCATGGGTAAGGGTTTTGCATCTTCTCACCATACTTATTCTATCTGTATGCTGAGTAAATAATCAGAGAAGCAGGGCCTTTTGAAGAAGAATGTGGCATGCCTTACTTGCTGAAAGTGAGGAGGATTTGAAGCACTGGTGATAAAGATCAAGAATTGTAGTCTAATTACAACTCACTGTAAGGAAGACCAGAATCTTCATAACTGGACCAATAGGTAGCATCATGATGAATGGAGATATGGTTGAAGTTGTCAAGGATTTCTTCTTTCCTGGATCCACACTCAATGCTCATGGAAGATTCAGTCCATAGATAAAAAATTAGTTACATTAGGTAAATCAGCTTCACAAGACTTCTTTAGAATATTGAAAACAAGAATTTTATTTTCAAGACTAAGGTGCACCAAGTCATAGCATTTTCAACGGCCTCATATGCATGTGAATGTTGGACATTGAATAAAGAAAATCATGGAAGAATAGATGTATTTCAATTGTGATGCTAGAGAAGAATGTTGAAAGTACTATGGATTGCTAAAAGGGCAAACTAATCTGTCTTGAAAGAAGTATGTCCAGAGTGCTCCTTAGAGGAAAGAATGGTGGTACTTTGTCTTAACATACTTTGGATATGTTGTCAGGAGAGACCAGTCCCTGGAGAAAGACATTATGTTTGGTCAAGTATGGATCATTGAAGGAGAGGAAGGTCCTCAAGAAGATGGATTGACAGAGGGGCTACAACAATGGGCTCAGGCATTGGAACAATTGTGAGGAGGTGCAGGACTGTGCATAAAGGTCCTTCTGCTGTGCATAAAGCTGCTATGGGTCTGAACTGACTTGAACAACATGAGTGACAGTTGAAGACCAAAATCCATCTGCAGGGTCTCCACATGAATTTAGCCTCCAGTGAATTCCTTCTGACCATAGTCTGGGGATGTGACTTGACTCATTTTAAAGTTATTTCAGTTTCTTTTTTATTAGGATTTTTCTCTGTTTTGTTTTTGTTGGTGGTTTTTGGTTCCTTGTTTATGTTTGTATGGGTTTCTGTACATAAAATCTAGGATAATAAGAACTGTAAGAGGCTTAATCAAGGGCAATGTAGTAGTGAGGAATTAAGAAACCCAAATGAAAGCTGAACATGATGGTGGGACAAGAGGAAAGTAAAAGGAAATAGAGGAAAGGACCAGGAGGCAAAGGACATTTATAGAGCCCTAAATACAGGAATGTACATATGTAAATACATATACAACGAGAGGGGAATAGAACTATGTACTCACATCTATATGTTAAGAATTATGGTTGCAGGTGGACACTGGGCCTCGACTCAAGTACTCCCTTAACACAAGAACACTTTGTTCCAACAATCCAACATTCTCTGATGTTCACCTTCCCAACATGATCGCTGAAGACAAAATGGGTGCATAAGCTAATGTGGTGAATAAAGCTGATGGTGCCCGGCTATCAAAAGGTATAGTATCTGGGGTCTTAAAGGATTGAAGATAAAAAAGTGGCCACTTAGCTCAGAAGCAACAAAGCCCACAAGGAAGAAGCAGACCAGCCTGTATGATGAGATGTCAATGGGATTGGGTATCAAGCATCTAAGATCCAGAACAAAACCATACCCAAGGTGA
>NW_022103896.1:49903517-49916744 GCF_000313985.2 Echinops telfairi | reverse complement strand
TATCATTACTCCCATGGATTCCCTGTGTCGTGAGCTCTTATCTCTTATCTGTACCTGTGCATATGCTCCGGTCTAACCCACTGTGAAAGGCAGGACTGGGGTCATGATAGTTGGGGCGAGGAAGCCTCAAAGAGCCAGAGAAATATTGTGTGTTTCATTGGTGCTCTGCTACGACCTGGTTGATTCATCCGTTCTTGTGACCCTTTTGTGAGGGGAGTCCCATTGTCTACAGATGCATTTTGGGTCTCTGCTCCTACCTCTCTCGTTCTCAACAATATGGTTTTTTTAAGTTTGTTTGTTTGTTTGTTTGTTGTCTCCTGATGCCCGTTACCCAATCCTGTCAATGCCTCATGATCACACAGGCTGGTGTGTTTCTTCCACGTGGGATTGTTGCTTCTCTGCTAGATGGCCGCTTGTTTAACTTTAAGCCTTTAAGACCCTATATCCTTTGACAGCCAGGCACCATTGGCTTTCTTCACCACATTTGCTTATGCACCCATTTTGTCTTCATCAATCATGCTGGGAGGGTAAGGTTTATATACACACACACACACACACACACACACATATACATATATACATACATATATATATAATATTGCAGTACACAGAGGTAGTGGACAGACTTCAGGCCTCTGCTTAAAACCTCCCTCAATGCAAGCACACTTTGTTCTAACAACCTGGTATTCTGTGATGCTCTTTAAAACTTCTGAGAAACAGATAATCCCTATGTCAGGGAAAATATTTTGAAGCATTTAAAAACATGGAAAACTAAAATCTAAACCCCCCAAAATTCCTTTTTAGTAATGATTATTAGTACTACAACTACACACACTTACTTCTCCACGCACTTACTTACTACAAATACACACAATTTGCTACTACTGCACACATGGAAGAGCATATACAGTTTTGTAGAGGAGGAGGAAGAGAATAGATTTTTGTAAAAAAAATTTACAGTGAAAAAATTAATTGGAGTTTTGTTTCCTTTTTGTTTTTCCTAAATTAAGTCAGAATCTTCAGTTGCTTGAAACCATAAATCTAGGCACTGATCATTCTGTGAAAGCAGGCAGATTCAGGAAGCAATGGAAAATTACTGGGAATGAGATAAATTTTTAAAAAGGAAAGGGCCATACAGACAGCTCTCAATAACTTTTTGGCTGGAAACACATCCCTATTCCCAGAGGCTATTTAAATGATCGTGAACCAACTTATATCAGAACTGACTCATGACAGAAATGTTGGAACAAAACCCTGCTGTAGTTGAGGACTACCTGTATTTGAAAAATGGAAACTTAGAAGGCTTGGGAAACAATTCTAGATAAAATAAGTGAAGCATTCAGAAGCTTCCAAAAAACAAGTAGTGAGTTGCATTTCTGACGCATGGTGGCCTGTGTGCATCAATACTGAACTATGCTCTATAGAGTTTGTAAAAACTGCGTTTTTGGAAATCATTTGCCAGGCCTCTCTGCCAAGTAGCTTTCTCAGGGGAATCAAACCTCCAACCTTTGGGTTAGTGGTTCTGCATGTTTATTATTTTCACCACCAGGGCACTCTATATACATTGAGTCTCTACAGAACTGCTCCATTTATTTCATAAATCCAAGAAGAAAGAAATGAATGAGAAAAATCAGTAGCTATGCAGATAACACTATGGTCAGATTTCATGACTGTAATCTCTATGGGAACAGATCATCTGGTCTTTCTCCATGGAGCTGTTGGGTTTTGTTCAAATAATCAACCTTAACTATTGCACCACTGGGGCTCCTAGGTATATATATGTATGTATGTACATAAATATATGTGTGTGTTGGTACACACACACACACACACTTCTGTGTCAGACACTTGTGGACTACCCAAAAGACACCTCCTCCCCTTCTTGGCTTTTACCTTGCTATCTCAATGGACTTTTGTTCAACTATCCAGCTATTGCTTGATCTCAGGAAAAATGGGCCTGATCCTTGATCTCTGGGTAAGTTGATAGCAAAATCTGAGATGCAAAATATAAGTGAGGTATAAGAGGAAGTCTGATGGTAGAGGGAAGCCTTCTGTAAAATAGCCTTCATATGAAGTAAGCATAAAAGGAGTGTCTGGCTTTGACATGATGCTTGGAGCTATTGTGGCAACCTTGCCGCCATAAACAAGACAAAGCTAATCACGACAACAGCAACAGCACTAATCAGGGTCCAGACATGGGTAAGTTCCTAAACCAATGCTAGAAAAGCCCTACTTTTTGATATGCAAAAAGGCGAAGGAAAACAGGCAGGCATGTTGCTAAGTGCATGCATACGAAAGCAGCTTCTCAAAGTCTAAAATTATATATATATATATATATATATAACTGATACAGTTCTCTCCATGTGAAATAGTAAGATCTCATTGCTTGTGAAATAAATCCTGGTTCCACTAAGTACGGGAGGAGTATTTTTGGAAAGCTGGGTACTTTCCCTGAAGTCCTGAAATTGTATGACTTTTCCTAAGTAACAAGTTACTACATCATTTCTTGGTTCACAGAATATATGTTATATAAACAGACCACCAGCGTGGCAGCGTGGAGGAAAACCTGCAGAAAGCTCTTTACAAATAAAAATATAAAAAAGGAAAAAATAACAAACAATAAAATTCTTCAAATGCTGGCCACATACTCAACTACCTAAGCTGTGCACGCAATGTAGAGAGGATGTTCAACATTATCAAAACACAGGAATAGCTTATTATCACCATCAGCACCATCCAGGGACAAAAAACTCACCTATTGCTCCGTCTAAGATCCTCTTATTAAACAAAGTTAATGCTTTTTAGGAAACCTACTTTCAAAATGTCTAAGCCAAGTAAACTGTATCTCCTGCTGGAATTTTATTCCAGCTCGCTGCTATTTTAACCCAAAATTTGAATGTGGATAAAATATGGCACAGCAAAAACTATAAAGGTGTAATAAATCATTCTGAAAGCACGATTCATTAAAAGCATGCCTATACAACCATTATGCCAGTAATGTAGCTGTGGATCTTCTTAATGGGTTGACAGTATTTCTGCATGAGTTAAAGAAGAAAACTAAAGATTGACTGATCCTAACCAAGTCAGCTCAGCAGTTAACTGAACAGTGAAATGCACATACAGAAGAGTTATCACATGGAAACGAACTATTAATACAAACTATACC
Organism: Echinops telfairi; assembly: GCF_000313985.2. Taxonomy (NCBI): domain Eukaryota; kingdom Metazoa; phylum Chordata; class Mammalia; order Afrosoricida; family Tenrecidae; genus Echinops; species Echinops telfairi. The sequence goes on along the minus strand of NW_022103896.1, from coordinate 49,913,578 downwards.
AATCATGTGGCATGAGGACAATCATTCCCATTGAGCAGACGCTCTTATGTCTTAGCCCAAATTAGACATAACCACAAGCACACGCACACATGCACACACACACACCACATAAACCCACTGGCACTCAAGGTAAAACGTATATGTATAAAATTCTAAGATTAAGGAATATAAATTGGAGAAAGAGTAAATACAAGACTTGACTGTTCCATTTACTATATTGTATGACATTTTAAAAGTCGCCTCACACTTTATTTCCTCTTCTATTTTCCTGCAGTATTTAATCACAACATGTAATTTTTTTACATATCTGTACTTTCATCAATCTACCCCAGAAGATATATGCAGAAGAAACATAGGGATATCTCTCACCTAGCACAGGATATGGTAGTGACTCAATGAAAATAATGAATAACTTAAACATCATTTTTTAAAATCATTTTATTGGGGGCTCTTACAGTTCTTAACACAATCCATACATCCATCCATTGCATCAAGCACATTTGTACATATGTTGCCATCATCATTTTCAAAACATTTTATTTCTACTTGAGCCCTTGATATCAGCTCATTTTCCCCCTCGCCCACCCTCCCTCATGAACCCTTGATAATTTATAAATTATTATTTTTCATATCTTACACTGACTGCTGTCCCCCTTAATCCTCTTTTCTGTTGTTCATCCCCCTGGGAGGGGGTTATATGTAGATCATTGTAATCGGTTCCGCCTTTCTCCCCCCACCTTACCCTTACCCTCCTGGTTTCGCTACTCTCATTATTGGGACTGAGGGGTTTATCTATCCTAGATTTCCTGTGTTTCCGGCTCTTATCTGTACCCATGTACATGCTCTGTTCTAGCTATATTTGTAAGGAAGAGTTAGGGTCATGATAGTGGGGAGAAGAGAGCATTAAAGGCCTAGAGGAAAGTTGTATGTTTCATCAATGCTATACTGCACCCTGACTGACTCATCTCTTCTTTGTAACCCTTCTGTGAGGGGATGTCCACTTGTCTACAGATGGGCTTTGGGTCTCCACTCTGGACTCCTCCTCATTCACATTGATATCATTTTTTGTTCTGGTTCTATGATGCCTGATACGTGATCCCATCGACACCTCATGATCACACAGGCTGGTGTGCTTCTTCCATGGGGCTTGGTTGCTTAAACATTATTAATGAAACTTATGATTGTTTTAAGAATTGAATGAGAGAGTATGGTTTAGCTGCTGTGTAAAGAACTGTGAAATAACAAACATTATTAGGCACTCATGTGTTTAAATCAATTCTTCCCACTTTACAAAGTATAAAATGAACTCTTAGTTCTATTACTGCACATAAGTCACTGAAATTCTTTAAGCCACGGCTGAAATATCCTTAAATCAAGAATCCTATCTTCTGATGCTGTGAGGATAGCATGAAATAATGCAGGTGCAATCAGCTGAACAGAGGAATGTTACCTGAATATGAAAAAATGGAGCTTTGCATCTAAAATCACTAATTTAGAGTTGAGGACCCTCATACGTGGTCATTCATTATCCGGGACTTTCTGGGTTGGCCTGAGGTAATCATATGTATCTTGTTAACAGAGACACCTAAAAAGATATGCTGCTGAAAGAGACTGAAGTTATGTACCTTGAAGATGTGGGGAAGGACTACTGGCCATAGAAAAACTAACGGCAGCCACTAGAAACTAAAAATGGTAAACTATTGGACTCTCCTTTTTGAGGCTCCAAAGAAAACAGCCTTACTGATATCTTCACTTTAGCCTAGTGAAACTGATTCCAGACTTGTGACCCCCATAATTGTAAGACAATACATTTTTATTATTGTAAGCCACTAAGCTTGTAATTGATTTTAACTGTGGAGCACTGTATGATAATAATATACAAGGGTTTTAGCTATCTGGGGAACAGCTTAATGGAGTCTCTATTTCCAAAAGAGCAATGCCTCAGCTATTGAACTATTTAATATAATTGTAAAAGATTGAATGCTTAGACCTTTGAAATTGTTAGAACATTACTACAAGGACAATTTAAATCTCCACCTCTTTGAAAGTGACCTTTTAGAATTATAATGAAGGCCTCTGTATGTTTTACTGCATGTTTTTTGCACATTGGATCACTGAACTCTTACAACATCCCTTGAGTTTGGTATAATTATCCTCGTGCCATATATAAGAAAACTAGTGCAGAGAGATCAAATAACTTGTTAAAGATAAAATAAGTCTATAAATAGTAGGACGATGACTGGAGATCAAGTGTGTTGGTTGTAATTTGGCTTTGGAATTATGAATGCTTCTACAGATCAAGCTGAAAGCCATAAGGAAAAGCTGCTTTGTCCTGTTCCCTGCTCTATCATTGACTGTAAAGAGTTCTCCTGTGCTCTCTCCCTGCAGTGCCTTTATAAAACCAAATGGAATTGAATTTCTCTCTTGAATCACAGGGTTTCACTACAAAGTGTCAACAATTGCAGATTTCTCTGTCATTAACTTGCCAACTATTTAATTACATAGAGAGCTTTTCATTCTATTCCATAGTTAAAATAATTCTCAAAGTGAGGATAAAAAAACTGACCAGTAAATAGAGTCATTCTTCTTGAATTTTGCTATGTATATGGTTGACTTGGATAAACCAAGATATAATTCCCCATCCTCCTTTTTTTAGGGGGGTGTCTTTCCTCCAGTTTGCATAAATGTAAGGATAAGCTTAACTTACAGCTGGTCTGTAGTAGTTTCGTATTTAGCTCCAGGGATTCTTGGCAAACAGTACTGACCACAGGCCAAAATAGGTGTGAAATACACTAGTTGCCGGCTTATATATACTGTTCGAATCTGAATGTCAATGGACGCACCCTATACCAATTTGTCTACATTGTTCATTGAGAATATATGGACTGATGTTGTCCACCCAATTCACTTGGCTACATAACCAATAGGAAGTAAAAGAAGCCTGAGTAAATATATGTTTGGGAACATGACCTGCAGTGGTTCATAATCCAAAGAGATCCTGGGAGATGACACCAGCAGTTGCACCTGGCTGCATCAAATCTTCCTAATGTTTGCCCGTGCTCTCTTTCACCCTCCACTCTAGTGTGCCTTTTGTCTTTACAGAACTCTTCTGTAAGTGTATTCTGTAGAATAATTTAAATGTGTTCAATTATATGATCCTGTATAGGTGCTACAGTGTGTATTCTGGTCCAATATAACAAAGCCCAGGAAAGCAATGGATTTTTGCATTGTTTCAAATTGAGGGTAAAGAATGTGTTTCCTAGATGTCAGAAGATCAGAATCTAACACCCAAAGGAATTCAAAGACAATTTCCTTCAATTCCCTGATTCCCTTTCAAAAATTCAAAAAATTTGAATTTTTTGTTTAAACATATACCTAGAATTCAAACAATCAATTTCCTGCCCTTCCTTTCTATAAATCTCTCCTCTATCTTAAACACAAGTGGGCAAAATTTAAGCTCAAGTACCATTCAATTAGCTGCAACCACATTTGAATCCTACCACAGAACTGAATGCCATTTAATCATATGTATTTTGCTCAATTCAAAGAAGCAAGTCTTTCCAGTGTAGGGATTTTTAAGCTGCCTTCTTTTGTATTCTGTGAGAGAGGGAGAGAAATTCCATTTTTCCTACAAGTTCATATACCTTGTCAAAATTCTTTCCTTTCAATTAGGTTGAACAGCATTAGTCAATAAAATGAGGGCCAGATATTGCTACATATATGCACTACAGCTATAGGCCATCTTTCTTTAATCCTTTGTGACCTGTAAGAAATGTATTGCCCACCAAAATTTCAGTCTCTTAGTTGTCTTAGGAAACTGCTATTCCAGTCATCGTATTTTCTACTTCCTAGCAGGGAGATGAAAAATGCATGAATCTGTAGAATTGGATCTCAACAGTGTCCACTTGGGACATCTGTGTCCCACATAACAAAATCACTAATACCTCAGAACTTTTCTTTCATTTCTGCATAGCTTCCATTATTGAAAATCTATGGCATCAACAAGAATGTTCAAATAGAAAATCATGCAGTCATGGAATAGTTAAAGTAGAAGACAACCCATACTGAGAAGACCAAACAGTAGAACAAGCTGTCATTGCCTCAGTGGCATGTTGGAACAAAAGTCTCAGGTAGTGGATCATATTCACTGCTCTCTGGAAACATAGGAGTTCCCAGAATTATCAGGAGAAGGCCATCTCCAGACAGAGGCCTCTTTGGTTATATGTTGATTGACAGGCCAGACTCTACCCCTTCACTCTTAATCCTTGCAAATCCCAAATTGACACTCGATCATGTAACTACCACACTTACCTTCATATACATAGGTGTTGGCTGAGTAAATTGGAAGGAAGATGAGAGGACAAAATGGTAAGGGATAGTATTCTAGGCAAAAGAAACAGTATGTGCAATGACATGCAACAAAAGAGAAAAAATTATTGGAAGGAATGAAAATATAGTTTATTATCATTAGTCTGGAGTCACAAAGTAAGTGTGTATGAAGACACAAGGCTAGAAGGAGAGATCCTCCTTCATTTGTCATCATTGCATGTATTTCTTGAGTCTGAAGATGACTTTATAGATTGGTATCGGACATATGGACTAATCTCGGATTTATGGACTTGATCAGGACTGGGCTGCACGTTTTCTCAATATTCAATTGCTCTTGTATATAAACCTCTTTCTTACATACATATGAGTGTCTATAAATTTGTTTCTCTAGTCTACCCGCACTAACACATTAAGTTAAAACTTGGAACTATAAAATTGTAGAAACTTTCATTAAGCAAAATGTCAAATTGTGAAGCCATTGTTTTTCAACATAGTCTCCATCTAGATCTAGACTAGGGTGACCAGCTTTAAAGTGGGATACTATTGACCGGAAGGGTGGGGTGGTGGGGGTTCTTGATTAAAAATTTGGTCTATATGGACCAAATAGACCATTCCCTACTTGCCGTGCATTCTTTCCAAAAATTGGGACTTTTTTAAAACGCCAAAAATCGGGACTGTCCTGCCAAAAGCAGGACATCTGCTCACCTTATTCTAGGCACTTCTGAAGATAGTGTTTCCATCTCTAACCATTCTTCAAAAAGGTCTGTGCTCACGAGCCTGTCCTAACACGATCACTGAAGCAAGCAGGTGCATGAGCAAATGTGATGAAGAAAGCTGATGGTGCCTGGCTATCAAAAGCTATAGAGTCTGGGATCTTAAAGGCTTGAAGATAGACAAGCAGCCATCTAGCTGAAAAACAACAAAACCCACATGGAATAAGCACACCATCCTGTGTGATCATGAGATGTCACAGGGATCAGGGATCAGGCATCAAAGAACAAAAAATCATATCATTGTGAATGAGGGGGAGTGCAGAGTGGGGACCCAAAGCCCCTACTGTAGGCAACTGGACATCCCCTTACAGAAGGTACATGGGGAGGAGATGAGCCAGTCAGGGTGCAGTGTAGCAATGATGAAACATGCAACTTTCCTCTAGTTCTTTAATGCTTCCTCCCCACCCACTATCATGATCCCAATTCTACCTTACGAATCCAGCTAGACCAAAAGATGTACACTGGTACAGATTGGAAATGGAAACACAGGGAATCCATGGCAGATGAACCCCTCAGAACCAGGGGTGAGAATGGCAATACCAGGAGGGTGGAGGGTAGATGAGGTAGAAAGGGGGAACAGATTACAAGGATCTACATATAACTTCCTTCCTGGGGGACAGACAGTGGAGAAGTGGGTAAATGGAGATGTAGGACGGCATAAGATATGACAAAATAATAATAATTTATAAATTATCAAGGGTTCATGGGGGGTAGGTAGGGGGTAGGTAGGAGAAAAATGAAGAGCTTATACCAAGGGCACAAGTAGAAAGCAAATATTTTGAGAATGATGATGGCAACAAATGTACAAATGTGCTTGACACAATGGACAGGTGTATGGATTGTGATAAGAGCTGTACGAGCCCCCCATAAAATGATTTTTTAAATAAAAGAATGCTTTCAAACAGAGAGGGGGGAAAAGGCTTGTGCTCTTCTATTTACATGACATCGAAATAACAGCTTGACATCCTTAAGAGACTCAAATTGTGTTCCTTTTCAATGTTCTTTGAGTTTGAGGAACAAAAGGAAATCCTATGGTGAAAGATCAGAACTGTAGGATGATGGAGTAAGAATTCCCACCAAAATTATTATAGCACAGCACTTGCTGCCCTCAAAATATAAGCTGGTGCATTACTATGTTGGAAAAAAAAAATTTTTCCCAGTACAATTTTCCTGGCCTTTTGATCACTGATGAAGCTTTTAATTTTCTTAAATATTCTTTATAATAAGCCACCTATGTCCTTCAAGAAAATCTATCAAGGTTACCTGCTTTGGAATCTGAGCTAGTTAGGTTTTGTATCAACTAAACTGGATCAGGATTCTCACTGGTTTGATAATAAACACTTACTAAGCCATGACTGGACCTACTACAATGTAATCACAGCCAATCATTTATCATAAGATTAAGATGGGATTCAACACCCTTAATAAAGCCCTTGTTTTTTGGTGGGTCCAGAACCTGCACCTGGTTCATCAACTTCTCTTTGGACTTGAGCAAACAGCCCGCCATATTGCTTGCCAATCCTAGGAGTCATCAGCAGACTGCCATCTCACCTATCAACTTTGGAATCATTCATCTCTACAGCTACAATCCTAACCAGATGATCTTGGATTCATTTGCCTCTGCAGCCACCAGCCAATGGTCTTCCTGCTCATCTTGGGTTCATCAGCTTACTTGCCTGGATTTGGACTGGCTCACTTCTACAACTGTGTAAAATATATATATATCACTGATTCTGCATCTCAAGAATCCAGCCTAAGATGGAATTTAAAAACTAAAAAGCCATTATAAACTTCAGAACTGATCTTTCTTTCACAAAATTTTGTGCCCTTGATATATATATATATATCACTGATTCTGCATCTCAAGAATCCAGCCTAAGATGGAATTTAAAAACTAAAAAGCCATTATAAACTTCAGAACTGATCTTTCTTTCACAAAATTTTGTGCCCTTGATGTTCATCCCTCTGCTTGTATATTTCCTTTTATACCCAACCCTTTCTTCTTCCTGATAAATACTCTTTCTTCAAGCCACGATGCAAATGTAATCTCAATGAGGCAATCCTGGTAGTTATTCTTTATTAGTCCACATTATTATTCTGGAACTCTTCTATTATATCTTTGGTCATCAAAATCAAACTTGCCTCCATTGAGTTAATTCTAATTCATAGCACCATTTCTGAGGCTATAAATCCTAACAGGGAGTAGAACACTTCATGTTTCTTTTACAGAATGGCTGGTAGTTTCAAAATACTTACCTAGCAATTACCAGCCTAATTTATAGCCACTATACCACCAGGACTCCTTTGGACATGCTATACTATGATTTGGTTAAACCAAAGCCTGCGTTAACCTAATAGTGAATTTTTCCAAAGGAGAGTTAATTATTCCTGTAGCTGCATATAATCTAGCACCATATGTGTTATATGGTAGACAGTCAATACACATAAATGTTGTTGAACAAATACATAAAATAGTAAAAGTAAGTATGCATTCTATTTCTTTCTAACTCCAGAGAAAGGAGAAGGTATTAACATTCAGTTCTTAAATTATTTATCTTGTGAGTTTTGTCCATTTGGATCTCAAGTTAATGACATAAAAGGATTTTAACCATTATTGTAGTGTTTCAAAAAGGTTTATCCATTGAAATCCCAAATGTTTATTTCTTTAAATATGCATTGTAAGCAATAAGTTGCAGATAAAAGACCAAATGTGTTCCAAATCATCAAAGACCAGGAATGCAGTTATACATGTATTGGGCTTTCTTTATTCCTTCCTTCTCTGTGACAGCAAACTAAAAGCACTGGAGCACCACAATCTTCCTCTTTGAGATTAATTTTCATTGTCGATTAACTGAAGATGATGGATCCTGACCCCTGCCATTCTAGAATTATAATATAATACTCTATAGAATTACTGGAATGTTACCAATATACAAAAGTAAGAGGATCTCACAAATAGGCACCTTTGACTACAGTAAACATCACTACACAGATGCAGAAGGCACACGTAAAAACATTTTTATTACAACACATGATTCTAGCTGAAATCCCAGCAAATAAATGCAACTGTTCTAAGTGTGCACAGGAGAAAAGAGATAAAACGAGATTGCTGGAGCTGTAAAATGTCTTAAGGAATATGAATCTCAAAGGATTCAATCAAATGACACAGAAAGGCAAAGAATGTAATTACGTAAAGGCAACAGTTTCAAGGGACCTACTTATATCTTCACCTGCCCCCCCACCATCCCTACCACATTTGGTAAAATTGGCACTTATGAAATATTCTGATTATGTAATATCCAAGTCTTGCTTAAAATAATATTCCCTTTGTAGTCAAAACATGGGCTCTTTTCTTCACTATTGAAAATGGCGATGAGTTGGGTAGAAAAGAATACAAGAGGCAAAATCACCCTGCCAAACTAGATCTATTTGCCAATCTCGAGAATTAGTTACACATCTAAAAAGTTCTGGGTCAAATGTTCTCACCTGAAGAGGTACACCAGTTTGTTTGTTGAGTTCCCCTCTCATCTCCCAAATACCATGCTCTGTTCCCCCGGCAGCTGCTCTGTTTTGCCACTCTGGTGGTTTCTAAGCTGTTCAGCCTGTGGCTGGCTGTGATCTGAGAAGAGGGAGAACAGATCAAAGATGAAGAGAGCACTCGAGCAAAGCAAAACAGCTGCCAAGGAGTGATGTGTCACTGCTGGATGTGTAAAAGCAGACACTAGAGAGGGAAAACTTTTGAAAGGGACTTTTGCTAGAATGAAGATTGGGAACATATGCAAGGCAGAAAAACAGGGGAATTGGGCACAAATTTGCAAGTCCATTATCACAAATTCTGTGTTCTAGTCATCTTTTTAAGAAAGATCATTTCATTCCAATTTAGTCAGAAGACAGATGTAATTCATTTAAGTACCCAAGAATGGCAACAATGGGTTTTTCCCCCAAGAGAGTTTCCTATTTGTAAGTGAAAAAAGTTTAGTCTTAAAATTCAAGAAATAAAAACATTTTAATCTGAAATTCCAGAACTACATCATTTGTACATAGTGTATTTTAATTGATTAAAGGGCTTTGAACAAACATTTGGCCCCTGCTACTTCCCTGGTGTCTTTGTACAAACAGTATGTTTACCCTTGAAAGGGAAATAAGTGTACAGTAACATGAAAAGAGCTAAATGGCTTATTATATCGGTGTTGTTAGGTGCTGTTGAGTTGAACCTGACTCATGATGACCCCAGGTACAAGAGAAAGAGCTCCTGCCTCGTCTTGTACCATCTTCACAATGGTCACTCCATCTTGTCGAGAATCTTGCTCTCTTTGCTGCCCCTCCACTTTACCAAGAATGATGTCCTTCTGAAAATAAGAAGGGTTATTACTAAGTTCTTCTTATCCAATATTTTCGGAAAAATACTATTTTGATATTTTAAGCAAACCTGAAAAATACGAGGGCTGTTGTTGTTAGGTGCGTTCTTGGCCCCAGGCACACCAGAAGGGAACACTGCCTGGTCTGGGGCTAGCCCCACAATGCTGCTTGGGTTTGAGCTCCTTTCGCAGCAACTGTGTCAATCCAGTGTACATGTTTAAAAGCAATTGTCTATAACAGATTCCAAATGGGAATTCCCTGTGTTTTTCTGATATGCAAGTATAATGATATTTATTTAAAGTTGTTAGAATCTACAAATGCCAACTTCGTAACATAAGATTTTTTTTTCAAGAAGTAAGCTATAATAATCCTTACCAATTTATTTTGTTTCTGTTGGGTTTTCCAGTGTGTGACACACAGAAGGACTAGATGCATAAAGATAAGAACTTATGCAAGGGTTTAATGGAGAGGTAGGGTTGTGGGGCTGGGGGGTGATGGGATAGGGGAGAGCAAACAATGTATGAGGGAAGGGGGAAGGAGCACTGGAACTGATGGGGATTACACAATTCATTTTAAAAGTGATTTAACCATGAGAGGTCA
>NW_022103896.1:49883848-49901927 GCF_000313985.2 Echinops telfairi | reverse complement strand
ATGTATAGATGTGCTTTACACAATTGATCTATGTATTGTGATGAATTGTATGAGCCCCAATAAATTGATTTTTTTTAAAAAGATATAATAGGGATTTTAAATATGCATGTTATCTTAAAACAGAGGATAATGAGCATATTTTCTATCTCAAAATCATTTACACAACTTCTAACTTCATTTAGCTTTAAAAAAATAAAATGAACTCACTCTCCAATCACACTAACATGTATTATGATTGAATGAAACAGGTGCTTAAATATGTATTATGCTTGAATGAAAGGGGGATCTCCAAGAATTCACCCTTGTTTTCTTCCCTTTACCTTATGACCTAATATTGGCCTCGGTCCCATACTAAAGATTGAAATCTTACCTGGAATTCTATATCATTTGTCTGGATTCTTCAGGGTCTAGAACTTAAGTCTTATCCATACTATCCATCAAAAATGAATCCTGAATGGTGTGGTAGTTACATAATCTGGTGTCAACTTGAGGATTCAGAGTGAAGGGGTGGAGTCTAGCCTATCACTCAGGTAGCAACTTTATGGCCTCATTTGGAGGCTCTAAGGAGATAAAGAGCTTGCTGGAGCAGGACACATACTCATCCCTTCCAGTCATCCTGTGGAGAAGACACAGAGAAAGACTGATGGAGCCAGACCTCTGCAGACACAGAGCCAAGTGGAGAACCCTGCCAGCACTGAGATGCTTACAATGCCACTGGATCCACAGGACTTTCCACCCACCGGCCTGTGATCTTCCTGCATTCAGTGTCATTGTGTGTGTTTCGTAAGTCTAAAGAGGACTTTACAGCTAGGTATCGGACATATGGGCTCAGCCCTATGGACTTGATCTGGATTGAGCTGAGATGTTTTCTCAATATTCAACTGCTCTTGTATATAAACCTCTTTCTTATACACATGAGTCTCCCTGGATTTGTTTCTCTAGTCTACCCAGACTGACACAATGGACATGCCAGAAGGCACACAGTGTGATCACCCAGACTCTTTCCCTACCTAACCTAGAAGAGCTTCTACTAAAGGAGCTCTCTGGTTTCAATAGTGATTTAAATGGCACTGGCCAATACCTTGTTGGATAATACTTTAGCACTAAGTCAGTTTCCAGAGACCCATGAAATTTTAGCTCTATCTCCCGTATTAGCATCTGAGTACTGCTTTCTATTCATGAGTACTCAAATTATGAGAGAAAAGCCATTTGACTGAAATTAAATGTATTCTCTAATTGGTCCATCAACCCATTGGCTTCTCATATTTCTCCTGGTCTTATTGTTCCAACTCTCTTCCCTAAAGATAGAGAAGTAGGCTCATGAAAATTTGCACTAGCACACCCTGTGGTTCTGGTTCTACAAAATGAGAGAGGCATTCAGAATAGTTGGATCCAGATTTTCTTGAGGAACTAAAAAAAAACTCACATGAGACAAGTCTGATTTATAGCGGCCCTTTAGGACAAAGTAGAACTGCCCCTTTGTGTTTCTGAGACTAAATCTTTAATAGAGGAGAAAACCTTGTCTTTCCTCCTTAGAGCAGCTGATGGTTTCAAACTACTGACTTTGCGGTTCGGAGCCCACCAGGGCTCATCTGAGGTGCTTTGCACAGCAAATTAACTATGGAAATCCCAAGGCCACTGAAGAAGCCACTCCAGCTTCACACATATAAACTGTCTGGATCAATAGATGCAATGAATAGGCAAGTTCAGCCCATTAAAGCATCTCCTCATCCAGATGGCCCCATTCTGCTCAATTAGCGTCTCTCTTAATATTGTTGTTTATTCCCAGCCACCCCTACTTTAAGGCCACAGGCCAAATCCAACCTGTAGCCAACTTCAATTTTCCCACAAAGCTCTGATTTCCCCGGCCCTTCCAATCTCAGATGAAACATGGAACATTGGATCTGTGTTTTCCAGCAGTAATAGCAAGGGCTGACTAATACAGCCCACAGATGCAGAGGGATTAGCACCCTAGAGAGGAAATTATAGCCAATGGAAGACAGGATATGATCACATAGAAACTGTCACACAAATCCCTCACCCTCCATTTTCTTCTATCCTAATGGGTTTTTCTAATACAAAGTAATTCCAGATGACCTCTCTGGAAATGTGTGACATGACTAAGCTGGGTGCCTATAAGGATATAACCAGCTGAGTAGTACACTAAAGTAATTTCTTTCCTTCTCCCCTGTCACACTTTCCTCCCCTTGGATTGCTAGGCTCAATAAAGCACTGGCATGTAAATTTTGTCTCGGGTTCTTTTCACTGGAGAACTTAGGCTAATATATAGTTTAAAATAAAGAAAGGTAAGCAAAAGGGGTTATATCCTTTCAAAATACTTACTCAATTTGTATGCTGAACAAATAATAATATGAGAAATTGAACTATAAGAAGATGGTATCACTATTAGAGGAAGGCTTATTAACAATCTTCAAGATGTTTATAACACAATTGTGCTTGCTGAAAGCCAGGAGGATTTGAAGCACTTGCTGATGAAGAACAAAGACTACAGACTTCAATATGTGTGATCGTTATGTTTTGTTTTGTGCCAACATGGCCCCTGCAAAAAGATATGGGTGGAATGTATTCTATCAAACTTGATGACTTCATTTGCAGGTGCCACCAAGGTAAATGGCTCTGTGGAGGCAGGCCATTCTCTCTATCTGCCTTGACCTTCCTATTGATGAGCCATGCTGAGATATGCTAGAATCATGGAGATGCATCCACCAGCGTTGGATTTTCAAGACTTCATATCTACCAAGTGGTGATAGTATCACATTTGGCATCATTGCTTGTGACTATGTGAGTCTGAAGAGGGATTTATGGACTGGTATCAGAATTATGCACTTGAGTTGGACTGAACTGGGATGTTTTCCTGAAATACAATTATTTCTTGATATAAAGCTCTTTCTTATACATATATGAGTATCTCTGGATTTGTTTCTCTAGGCAGCCCAGCCTAACCCATTTTGTTACCTTGGGAGTGGGGCAGTAGTGAAACAAACCATGAAGATGGACAGTGGATGCTTGTCTGACCTCTGCTTTATGGTAGTTTTTCTTCTTTGGCTAGCCAGAGGTCAGATAGAGCCATGCTGTTTACTGGTTATTTTCTGGAAGGGACATGGGAAGTGAAGGCTTTGATTCCTACAAGTTGTCTTTGGTTATTCCTGTCTGAAATGGTGAAATGAATGTGATAAATGTAAATTTTGAGCTCAGGAGGTCAAATTGCCCCTTGAACTTCTCTTCTAAGACCCTGCTGCTTAGTCAAAATGGCTGACAAAAGACCTGGCCCTGGCTTGATGCAGCCAGAGACGTAAGGCCATAGTGCACATGAATGGGATAGTTTAGGTAAGAAAGGGTTGAATCTCACTCTTTTAAGAATTGAATTTAGGATCTGGCTGTACTAGATTTATACTGATTTCTTCTGCCTATAGTTATTGATATAATATGTGATAGAAATGATTATCAAAAAATATGAAAAATAGAGTGTTTGTAAGTCCACTGCCTTCATAATTAAATTGGATCTTTACATTGGGTATAGGACACACCTGCAAAGAAGGCACTGAACAGATCAGCCCTAGCCGATGTCTTGAGTGCTCAGACATTTGTATTTGGAAAGAGCTGACAGAGTTATTGGCAGAGTGGAAGGGGAAAAAAGGTAAAAGGAGCAATTTGGGCCATTTTGAATTTTGAACTAGAGGTTTGCTCCTGAAGCTGGAAATCTCTAGAACCCTGAAGAGACTCTCCTTTCTAGGACTGAATGGTAAAGGAAACCTGCGCTCAGCCTATGTTTCCCTAAGTGACCACCTGGATTCATTTTTTGAGTGGAAGTGGGAGAAACACAGTCAGAGGGAGAAGGGTTGAGTTTGGCCACTGACACCTGAGAACCTGGTTCACAGGGACTAGAGGAGAAGATAAGTTCAAGTTGGCTGGTCTGATGTTTAAAGAGTTGTGGGGAACCTGAGCCTATGGCATGCATGACCTAGCCCAAGGGGGCTGGGTTGTTGAGAATTTGTGAAGGAGTCCAAAAGGTGAGGCAGTCAATGGGTACCCTGGCGAGGCAAGCAAAGCACCCCACATTGAGTTGACCATAACCCCACTAGATGACGATAAGATGTTTGAGCATATGACTTGGTGCATATTGCTGCTGACTTTATGGTCAAACTGTCCTGATTTTGAATTTGTTAGTGGATGCAGACTCAAAAGCTTCCAATTGGAGTGAAGATTCTTCACATCAAGGAACATGCTTCTTTCCTAGGAGTAGTAGGCTGATATAAATGGTCAATAAATTGGATACCAAAAATCGGGGGTGGAGAGGAGGCATGAAGTGGTTGCCTTACAAACTTTCATGGGTCAGGGAATATGTTGATAGGATTGTACTGTAGGTGTTCACATAACTTCAATTGTTAAGTATGGAATATTTTGTTTTGTTCACTTATAGACTATTATGTTTAAATGAGGCTGTGTGCATTTTAGTTTTAACCTGTTAGGCATAAATATGATTTTACTACTTTCTTTTTTTACAAATTATACATGACTAAATAATTGTGTATAAGTGCCAAATTGGCAAAGGGTGAACTGTGATAGTGAGGGTTTGATTTTGTGTGTGTTTTTGGGGGTCTAAATATTCACAGGAGCAGAAAGCTTCATCTTTCTCCCAATGGGAAGCTGATGGGTTTGAACTGCTAGCCTTGCAGTTAGCAGTCCAACAAGTAACATACTATGTTGCCAGGGCTCGTTTTACACACTCTGGAAAGGAGATATTACTCCCCTCAACGTTTGATTAGAAACTGCTTTTGTAGAAATGGCAATTTATTATTACCACTGGCCCTCCCACAAATCTCTTCCTCCCCTCCTTTCAACCCAAAAAAGATCTCAATGTAGTCAGCTATGAAGAAGCATCACTTTTATAAATTTAATTTTACTAATGTCCATAAATAATCAGTGTGAATAACTAACTACCTAATCAGATGCAGCAAAATCCTTGTTAAAACTCATAATACAAATTAATATATTAAATTACAAGTGATTTCCTATGAAATTCATTTCAAGATGCCAATTACTCTCAAAATTAAAGAGAATATAACTTTGAGAAAGTTTTCTGTAATTGCTCTAATTATGTATAATATGTATCCTAAATTTTGAAACTTCATTTTAAATGCCAAGGTGTTTTCTTCAAGAAGATAAGGGGGTAGATCATGACTTTCTTGATAAATTTTACATACATGAGAAGATTCAAAAAGTTTGTGGAAGAATGGGAATTGAAGGATAACAAAATTAATTATTCTACTACCTTTTTGAAGTCCCCTCCTTTATGTCATCCTAATTTATTTTTCAGAGATTAAAGAGTTGACCAGTCTCCTAATCCAGTACCTATGACAGCCTGAGAAATTCTACTTACTATAAAGTGTGACCTGGGCTTCACTTGCATAAGGTTACTGCTTAGTAAATGTATCCTCTTGGGATTAAAATAGCCACTGAGTAGAAAATCATAGCAGCACTATCTAAGCAGCAGAAGTCAGATGATAAATTAGAAATGGAAGAGAGGGAGAATTAATTGGTATTAGACTTGAAAGGGGAATTTCAGTTCCTAAAAATTTGGGCTGTAATCTCTTCTAAACTATAATTAAACTCTCCCAAGGTTTATAATCTTAAAATAGATTTCTTTAAAATTTACTCTCTTGCCAGAAAGATTTACTTAAGCTGTCAATTTCCTACTCTCATGTGTTTCATTTTAGAGTGACTGATTATAATCATTGTCCCTCTCCCTCCAATGATGGAAAGTCTTGTAAAGCTGGCTCTTAGGAAACTTTTGCTATTATTTTTTAAAAAAGACTCTTCCACTGTTGGTGAGAATGTATAACCATTAATAAGCATTACAGGCAATCTCCATGTTGCAAATGAGATATGTTTCTAACTAATTATGCTTTTAAGACTTTTATAATTTGTAGTAGAGCTGGAAAAAGTGTACATGTTTCTCATTTAGCTTTACTGTTGTCCAAGATAAAAAGGAGCCCTAGTGGTTCAATGGGTTGAGTACAGGACTACAACCTTAAGGCTGGTGGTTTGAACACACCAACAACTCCTTAGGAGAAAGATAAGGCAGTCTGCTTCCATAAAAATTTGCAACTTCATAAACCCTATGGAATCATTCTACTCAGAAATGCCTACATGGCCGTGAGGTTAATTCACCAAAAGACTCAAAGTCTTCTCAATGTTTTAAACAGTACACAAGCAGAAAGTGAAGGTGGTTGTGATAAAGGAACTGTTGCTACCAGGAATTGGTGCAGTAATTTTACAAGAGCAAATGTATTTAACTTCAACGAGAAAGTAGAATTGTCTGTAAGTCAGACATAGGTTTGCAACTGCCTGTACTCAGTAAAGTTGAGCATAGACATACCCTGTAACCAAATAAATATACTCCTAAGTGGCATCAAGACATTTTTGTGCATGCACACCAGGCAACATCTACAAGACAGCTCATAGCATCACTGCTCATAATAACTAAAAAATGGAAACACTTAAAATACATCCACAATAAAATGGATGGATAGATTACAATATAATCAAATTTGTGATACAAGAAAGTGATCCATAGAGATAGTAACTATATTAATAATTGTTCAGAATTAAGGCAGAGGAGGTTGTGTAATAGTGGGAAGCTAATATTAATGAGTTCTAATATTGATTGTGGTGATGATTGCACAACTGCTTTAAATATATTTTAAACATTGAACTATATAGTACATGAGTTGTATGCCAATAGTGCTGTTCTTAAAAACAGCTCATTGTAGCACTATTTACAACAGTCAAAAGTGGACACGCCCATCCATTAAATAAATAGAAAAGTGAGGTGTATACATACTTTGAAATATTATTCTGCTATAAAGAGAAATGAAGTCTTGGTGCAAGTCATAACATGGACCTTTAAAACATGTGCTGAATGAAATAAAACAATTGTGAAAGAACAACAAAAAGGTTCTCTTTTTTAAATTCATTGTAAACTTTTTATCTATTATAAAATCTCTATATTTTAAATACAATGAGTCCTGATGGCATAGTGCTTAGTTGTTTGGCTACTAACTGAAAGGATAGCAGTTTCAAACCACCAACTGCTCCAAAGGAGAAAGAGGAGGCTTTCTGAAACACATTACTTTTACTCCCCTTATTACTAGTTTTTTTAACCTCATTAATCATATTAGACTTGTGTATGATCATTTGTATAATTCAGGTCGTTTGATACATGAAAGCCAAGATAGATAACCCTTCAGAAATAGTTAGTGGAGTAATGGTTCCCTGAGGGAATGGGAAATGATGCCTGTGTGTCTGGGTGGGGCTGAGGGTAAGTGGGAGCTGACAGCACTGCTGATTATATAGCGGCATTCTAGAACAGCAAACAACAGAACTGTATGTGAATGGATATATTGGATGGTGTAAGATGCAGCAAAAATAAACAAATAGAAAAGGGTTCCTGGGGGGAGGGAGGAGAGAAGGGATAAGGGTAGCTGATAACAAGAGCTCAAAAATAAAGAAAATGTTTTGGGACCGAATGTGGTAGCAAGTGTATAACACTGCTTGATGTGATTGAACAATGGAATGTTATGATACCTGTAAGAGCTCCCAATAAATAATAAAATAAATAAATAAAAATAATGTGAAGGGTTTAAAAAAAAAAAAGAGTTACAGTCTTGAAAAACCCCAAGCACCATTCTACCTCATCCTATAGGGTCACTGTAAGTTGGAATTGATTCTAAAGCAGTGAGCTTATATTTTAAATAATTGTTGAATAGACACTTTAAGAAAATTGGCAATACAATATAGCAAGGAAATGGATAAACTACAGGCACATATCAATATGCAAGAATATAAACCTCAAATCATTGAGTGAATGTGCTGGGCAGGGTTCTCTAGAGAAACAAAACCAGGAAACCTCTGTACATACAGCAAGAAGGAATTAAAAGGCTAATGAGTTCACATAGCATTACAGAGGGCTCAGTTCAACTCACTTTCATGGAACAGTTAATATACTGAAGGGCCTTCAACTCACATGGACTGCCTTCCAAGGTCAAGAGAGCAGAAAGCAGAGTCTGCCCTCAGGCAAGACGGGCAGGGTGGGACAGCAATAGTCAGTAGCAAGGGAGCATAACAAAACAGGCCATGATGGGGTCTCAAGCTCCACTGATGTACTCAGGTCAACACCAATCACCAGCAGCTTGGCGAGACAGGTCTAGAATGAGGGACATAATCCATGGGTTGGTTCAGCCCATGGGTAATGCAGCACATGGTTGAGGCAAAGAAATAATTCCAGCAGCAGCATGCTAGTCCAATTACCAAGGAGAAAGAGAGAAGGGCCCCAGCCTTGGAAAGCCATTTATCTCATCACCCTCCAATCAAGCTGTGACCTGATTAAACTCCCCCAACATGTTCCTATTGAAGCCTAGTTGACAACATGTTCCTATTGAAGCCTAACTATCATAGTCCACCCCTTGCCAACTTTGCACTTGTACATAGTTCTTTAGCCATATGTAATTGCTAGACATTAATTTAATCAGAGTTACACCTAACATCATATATATCGATCATATATCATATATGAAAGCACATTGAATCTGTTTGTATCTAGGAATACTGTACATGAACAAAAGAGATATATTCAATAAGCACATATAAGGAAGAAATACTGATAACCACAAACCTTGCTTTTGCAATTGATCACTTGGTCGTAACTGATAGGTAGAACTACCTTCTTCCATTATCCATTCTGTATTTCCTTTGCTCTCATCCAGCACCTCAACTGGTCATGGTTCTTTGCCTGGTGGGGTGACCCAGACCTTTATTCCTGGGCGATCTGGATCATTATCAGTCCTTGATTCCTACAGAATCAAGTAGCTGTAGTTTTCCATTTACTTTAATCACAGGGTATGGAGTACTAAGATATACCCTAGGGAATCTCCTGGATTCCCAACATACTCTCCTTTGCGTCCATTATGTAGCACCAGTCCGATTTCTCCTTGGTAATCAGGATCAATCACACCACTCAGTACAATGACACCCTTCCTGACCTGTTGATACAAAGGCATTAGGAGTCCAAAGTGGCCAGGGGCCATTCTTAGCTGCCAATTCAATGGAATCAGTGCTGTGTTTCTAGGAGTGAGAGTTCCTTCCTTCGGAACTAGGACCTCCAGGCCTGAAGAGCATAGAGTTGCTGGGACAGGAAGCAAAAGTGCTGCAAGCAGATCATTGGGAGTAATAGTAAGTGGTGCCACTTCAGCTTCCACCCCTTGGTTCCTGGATCTATGAATTCTGGCTATTGGAGAATGGGCACCATATATTGGCTGCTGGCTTAGAGCACTCACAGTCTCCTGGAGAACATTGCCCCAACCTTGAAAAGTGTTGCCACCTAGCTGGCGCCATAGTTGAGTCTTTAGGAGGTCGTTCTACCCCATCCTGTGGGGTCACTGTAAGTTGGAATTGATTCTAAAGCAGTGAGTTTCTATTTTAAATAATTGTTGGATGGACATTTGAAGAAAACTGGTAATACAATATAGCAAGGAAATGGATAAACTACAGGCACATATCAATATGCAAGAATATAAACCTCATATCATTGAGTGAATGTGCTGGGCAGGGTTCTCTAGAGAAACAAAACCAGGACACCTCTGTACATACAGCAAGAAGGAATTAAAAGGCTAATGAGTTCACACAGCATTACAGAGGGCTCAGTTCAACTCACTTTCATGGAACAGTTAATATACTGAAGGGCTTTCAATTCACATGGACTGCCTTCCAAGGTCAAGGGAGCAGAAAGCCAGCTGCTTCCAATGATGAGGAACATGATATGACCAGTAGATTCCATGGGCATGGGGCCATTGTGGCACTTCATTTGCTGTGAAGTGAGTTCTTTGATCTGAAGCAACACTGTGTGGGATGCCATGCTAGTGGATACGGCATTCTATAAGTCCACAAATGGTAGGTTTGGCAGAAGCATTGCATGCAGGGAAGGCAAAGCCATACCCAGAGAAGGTGTCTATTCCAGTAAGAAATCAATGCTGGCCCCTCTAGGATGGAAATGTCCTATGTAATCAACCTGCCACCATGTTGCTGGTTGATCTACCCGAGGAATGGTCCCATATCTTGAACTCAATGTTGGGTTCTGCTGCTGTTAGATATGGCACTCAGCAGTGGCAGTGGCCAAGTCAGCCTTGGTAAGTGGAAGTCCATGTTGCTGCATCCATATATAACCTCCATCACTGCCACCATGTCCACTTGGTTCATGTGCCCATTGGGCAATGACAAGAGTGGTGGAGGAAAGAGGAGGACTAGTCTCCACAGTGCGTGTCATCTTATCCACTTGATTGTTAAAATCCTGCTCTTCAGAGGTAACCCTTGGGTGAGCATTCACATGAGACATGATTATCTTTACTTTCTTGGCCCATTCACAGAGATCTATCCACATACCTCTTCCCCACATCTCCTCATCACCAATTTTCCCATTATTTTCCTTCCAATTCCCTGACCATCCAGCCAAACCATTAGCCACAGTCCATGAATCAACATACAGTCTCACATTTAGCCTTTTATTCTTCCAGGCAAACTGAATGGCCAGGTGCACTGCTCAAAGTTCTGCCCACTGGGAGGATTTCCTTCACCACTGTGCCTAGGGAGATCCCAGAAAGGGATCACACTACATATATGTACATGTAAGTATGCACACATATATACACATAATGCTTAAAGGTCAAAAGGAAGCAAAATAAACAAGATTTAGTGAAGGGATATAAAACATTGAAGAACCACAAATGAATGATTAACAAAACATTTAGGAGATAGGTAAGCTCCAAAAAAAGGAAAACTCAGAAGTGTTTTAAGATCCATAATCTATTTCTTAATGTGGGTGTGGACGAATGGAGATCTATTATATTATCATTATTTAAACTCTATGCATGTATGCATTTGGATTCACACAATGTTTCATGTATAGTCCATATTTTATCTCCAATAAATCTTTATTTCCAATCTCACCTTGGCATCTGTTTCTTGAAAGACCCAAATTAATTCACTTGCTAAGTCAAAATCCAGCACTCTTAATAAATATATTGTACTACCTTCCAACTGACATGGGTAATTTTAGGAAATGTTTCCCTGCTTTTAGCCCACACATAAACACACAAAGAGAACTAAGCCTTCATAAGGCAAACCCATTAGCTCCTCTATTTGTCTAAACAACAACCTCTGATGTTTTGGTTTTGAGTGAGAATCTGCCCAGAACTTCAAGAAGTTCAGCACTGTTGACCCTCACTTCATTCATTCATTTTGCATTGAATCATATCAATCAATCAATATTTACTGAACACCTACAATGTAAAACAGTCTCCTAGACCATGAGTATGCAGTGGAGTACAAAACAGGCAAACTTTCTGCTGTAATGTAGCTTATAATATGGCAGAAGTAGATAAATAAGTAAGCACACACATATATCATGATTAAGCTGCAAAGGTTGAGTGGAAAAGAAGAACAGGGTGCCATGAGGAAGCCTAAGAAGAGGAAGCAATTTGAAGATTGTATGCTGAGAGGCCCTCAAAAGAGATGATGTTTAATCTAAGACTAGAGGAAAAAATAAACCAGTCATGTGAATATTTGGGAAAGAACAGCTCAGACAGGGACAGAGCAGGGGAAGGCCTTGAGTGGGAAAGAGCTTTGGGATAGAGGCATCAGGATTGAGAAGTTCTAATTGGAGAGAAAGATCAACATCAGATCATTCAATATCTTAAGGGCAACCTTTAGGAGTTAGAAGCCATTGAAAGAGGGGCATAGAGCACAGGAGACTGGGGTGGGCCTCCAATAACGGGGACGAGATGAAACCTGAATGTAATGTGTCAGGAGAATGTACAGTGAGCAAACACATACTACTCAGGGTCCCTCAAGGAATCCACACTCCAATGGAGCGTTTGGATGCTGATCACATGGACCGAACACATCAGTAGCCAGTAGTGGCGCCAGACAGCAGCAACCATCGCAAAGGGGCCTACACTCACGGTCAGCTCAGTTGTCCCTCTCATTCCTCTCCACTCCAACGCGCCAAGCACTCGCACAGAAGTTAGAGAAGGCAGGAGTAACAATGTAAATGGTGATTTTCAAATGTGCCTCAGCCCCCACAACAGAATCAGCTTCATCTGGGAGCTTGTTAGAAAGACAAATTCTCAGTCTCCTCTGCAAACCGATTTAATCAGAAACTCTGGGGTAAGGGCCCAGTACTTGATGTTTTTAATTGCACCCCCACCCCTGCTCCCTGCCAACTGAAAGGACCCTGGTGATTAATGCTTACATACATGTCGGCTAACTGGTGGTTCAAACTCACCAGCAGCTCCACGGGAGAAAATACCTGTTGATCTACTTCCAGTAGATCCAGTATAGGAAACGCTACCGGGCAGTTACAGTCTGTCATATAGAATTACTATAATCTGTAATCAACTAAAGAGCACACCACAACAGCAACCACATTATGATTTCCAGGGGATTCTGATACATGCTAACATCTGAGGGTCATTGGTACAGAGCTTCGCTGAATATGGAAGTTTCAAACTGCACTAGAGTGAGTTTTTTTTTAATTAAATAATCATTTTATTAGGGGCTCATACAGCTCATCACAATCCATACAAACGTCATTTGTGTCCAGCACATTCGTACCAGACAGCTGTGAGATCTGCCTGAAAAGTCAGCTGTGAGATCTGCCTGAAAAGTCATTCCAAACCAAACTCACTGGCATCGAGTCAATCCCGACTCACAGTGACCCAATAAAACAGGGTAGAACTGCCCCCAGGGAGTTTCTGAGACTGTAAAACTTTACAGGAGTAGAAAGCCTCATCTTTTTGTCTCAGAGCGGTTGGTGGTTTCAAACTGCTGGCCTTGCAATTAGCCACCCAATACACACCCACTACACCACCACCTCTGAAAAGTCATTAGCCGATAGAAAAGGGAGATTAGACAGGACCAGTTGAAAACTCAAGGAAAATAAGATCATTTCATAACTGTACCTGAATGATTAGTAAGCTATTTATTTATTTTTTCCTTCAAGTGCACTGACAAGAATTGCATTTAGTTTTCTAGATTTAGAAAAACCCATTCAATTGAACACAAGTGGAGCAGTGTTTTTGTTTCATAGACAATATTAAATGTGATCCAGTATACAAGTATTTTTCCCTCATAACCGGGTACTCAGAATAACACATCTTTCCAGAAGAGAAAAAAGAGACTACACATAGGGTTATCAGGAGAAACTTGAAATTTGGGACTTGTCCCTTCCCACTTCTTGTCACCTTTGTGAAAAAGAATTCAAGTGGGAGATAGGAAGAATCCTCAAGTAAGGAAGCTTTTTATCAGGAAATGAGTATACTTGGCAAAATGTTTGCTTGTGAACAGTAAATTTACAAGATGTACTCCTTGAAGACCCCATGGGAGTCCTTGGATGAATGTGGGGGAGTTAAAAATGAAGGTGGGTGTTAAATTTTATCCCTGTGAATAGAGGTTCCATTACATGGTGGGTAGGCCTCTCTTTGTGCTACCTATGTATAAATCCTGGTACCTGGAGCAGGGTTGAATAATGCATAAATCCTCACAGCTCTGGGCCCAGAGCTGCAAAAAGGCTGGCTAGGCTTCCCTAGATAGGCCTGGAGCTTTCATGCATATCCAACGAACAAGAATGGTTGTACTGAGTGTTGGCTAGCCAATTAACAACAGCCTGGAGAGGTTTGATAAAAGGAAAACTGTGCAGCATACGTTCATGATAGAGTCACAGACAAAATATAATCCATGAAATAGCCCTAATTAAGGTTGGTATCAGTTTTGTTATGAGAAAGTTCAAACTTGTCTGGAATTTTTGAAAAACAGCCACAGGTCTTCTATGAGTACAAGGGTCCAGCTGTTGTTTTCAGATGTCAGTCTCTGATTAAGTGGGATGGTCTGGTTTTACCTTAGAATTATGAATCCAACTTGTTCCTCTGAGAACCTGAACTACGTGGATACAGAGAGTGTACTAGTCTGGGTACATTAGAGAAACAAATCCACAGAAAATCATGTACAAGAGAGAGTTTTATATAAAGGTCAAGTGTGCATCAAGAAAATATCCCAACCCAGTGCCACCCAAACCCACAAGTCCAACATTAACCCATATGACAAGTGGTACGTACCACTTGTCTGACACGAATCCACAAAGTCCTCCTCCATCTCACAAAATGGACACAATGATGCCGACTGCAGGAGGAAAGCCAAATCAGTGAACGTGTAAGCATCTCAGGGCTGGCAGGGGTCTCCACACGGGTGCTCCAGCACCCAGGGCTGCATTGGGGTAGGTCCATGTGGCTTCTCCTCAGGGATGTCCTGAAGGAAGTGAGCCCCGCCAGCTAAAGCAGGGAACTGGTCAAGGCAGCTGCACCCTGGTCCGACCATCAGAAAGCATGAGACCCAAGAACTAAAAAGGCGAGGTCCACTGAGCCATTTATCCCTCCACCCTTCAATTGACCCCACATGTGTTTATCGGTCAGGTTGGCACAATAAATTAACTAACTCAGAGAGTATAAAAGTATAAGGTCCCTTTCTTCCAAGTCTTAGTTAATACACAGGATCTAGGCCCATACAAGTGAGCTGATGTAGTTGGGGCAGGACTTCTATTTCTAGATCTTGGATTGCTTTTTGGAACTTGTAGGAGTTGGTCCAGTTCTTTATCTAATAGAACGTCAACAGTTAAAAGCCTAACATACAGTTTCCAAGGGGCTAAGGCCTAGTGACAGAGTTGGCTGATCCTTTTCCTTAATAATAGGATGGGTAACATTTGTTTCCAATTTTGGTGAGTTTCTTGACATAGCTTTGTTATCTTCCTTCTAAGTGTTTTGTTGGCTCTTTTGATTTTCTCCAGTGATTGCATCCTCCATGCCAAATGTAAGTGTCAACAAATTCTCAGGCCCCTACTGACTCTTGAGCTGTGTCTGAAGCAAAACCTGGACCATTATTACTTTGGAAAAAGTGGGCAAGTCCAAATTAGGGATTATTTCTTTTAACTGTCCCTTAACCACCTCTTGTGCTTATTTTGTTCCAGTGGGATATACTTTTCCAATCCTGTCAGGGTGTCTATAAAAGTGTGTAAATACTGATATCCCTGACACGGCAGCATTTTGGTATTCTCAAGCTGCCAGTCTTCTCCAGGGTCACTGCCCCTCCTGTGAGTTGCCACCATCAATTGGAGATGTCTTGACTCCTGAGGATTGTTAAGTACAAAGAGAAAAGCTTTTCTGATAACCCTTTTCCAGTAAATAACTGTCTACACATCTGGGTTAAGTTCTCTCAAGTGACAGGAATCATGTAGCCTCCGTACCACTTGTCATTGAATTCCTTGTGGGAGGTATATTAACCCTTCTCTCTGCTAGCACCTTTGTCTATCTTTTCTATACCCATGATGTTCCACCCAGTTTGTTTCTTCTTGAGTAAACCCAGGGGAGTAATCTGTTTATGTCTATACTGGGGATGAAGGCTTCTGGGGTGTTCACTTCTTTGTGACTGCTTCTCTGGTTATATGGTCTACCAAATTATTTCCTTGGGTGATCTCATCTTTCACTGTTTGATGTCTCCTACAATGAATTACCTATATTGAGGCAGTCATTCTGCCTCTAAGAGTGGTAAAATGTGGGGCCCATACTTTATGAGTCCTTATTTGGCATTCAAACACCCTCTTTCTTTCTATAAGTACATATACATAAAAAATTTAAGTGTAAATGTAGAGTCTGTATATATATTTAACTTCTTATTTTTCCCCACTTCTAAGGTTTGGCAAATTGCACCGAGTCCCTGGGGGCAAAGCCTATGAATCCACTACATCACGATGAGAGACTAGCATATCATACTTCTTCTTTTTTTTAAAGATACTTCATCTGAGAACCAAACCTCATTTGGGTCTTAAAGTGATCGTTTAAGTTTGGCTTGCTATCATACACTTGGTCTATAGCCAGAGGGTTATCATGTATAATCTCCATGTCCGGTTGGCATCAGAGTAGCAGAGTTTAGCACAGAGCAGTTCTCAACCCTTACCTGAGGGTTCCCTACTAAGGTAATATGCTAATGCAATATGCT
This sequence comes from Echinops telfairi, assembly GCF_000313985.2. NCBI lineage: Eukaryota > Metazoa > Chordata > Mammalia > Afrosoricida > Tenrecidae > Echinops > Echinops telfairi. The sequence goes on along the minus strand of NW_022103896.1, from coordinate 49,885,808 downwards.
ACTTGATGTAAGTCAGTTGGGTCTCTTTGTGTTAAGTGACAGAGCAGTCTGGAGGGAAGTATATAGGGTAATGTCTTGCTCAGACTGTTTTAAATGGTTCTAAGAGTAGTGCTATAGCTGCCATCACCTTGAGACAACGGGCCATCTTGTGCTACAGTATCTACCGTAATTCCTTAGAGAAACAGCTCGTGGGCCTCTCCACTGGGTCCAAGGGCTTCAGTCAAGATTCATTGTGCTATTCCTTGTTTTTCAGTAACATATCATTGAAAAAGCCTTTCCAGTTCTGGCCAGCTCAAAGCTGCCTTCAATTGTTGAGCTCTCTGCTGTTCTTTTTCCCAGGGTAGGTTAGTTCTTCCTTGTTGCCTGCTTTCTTTCAAAGCTTGCTTTAGGGGACTGGCTTCTTATCCATATCCTAGGATCCATAGCCTGCAGTATTCTGCCACTCCTTAAAAGGCTTGAAGCTGTTTTTGAGTTATGGGTTCTTGGAAGCCTAGAAAATCCTGTACCTTTTATGAAGACAGTATTCTTATCCTGGGGTCAAAATAAGGCCTAGGTATTCTACCTTCTGATGTAACATCTGTGCCTCCATTTTGGATACTGTGTTAGGCAGGTTTCTCTAAAGAAACAAAACCAGGACACTTATGAATATACATATGTGCATGTGTGTGTGTATACAGATAGATAGATGATAGAATGATAGATAGATAGATAGATAGATAGATAGATAGATAGATAGATAGATAGATTTATACAGCAAGAAGGAATAGAACAGCTAACTAGTCCACACAGCAGTACAGAAGGCTCAGTTCAACTCACTTTCATGGAACAGTTAATACACTGAAGGTCCTTCAACAGGAAGCAGAAATCAGAATGTGTCCTCAAGCAAGACAGGCAAGGCTGGGAGGGCCAGCAATGAGTCAGTTGCACTGGGAGCTTATGGAAGCAGTCCCCAATAGGATCTCAAATTCAAGCGATGTACACATCAGCAGCACAACAAAGCAGGTCTCGAGGCTCTAGCTCTAGCGACATGATACATGGGTTGGCTCGGCCCACAGGTAGTACAGCACACAGTTGAGGCAAAGAACTAGCTCAAGCAGCTTGCTGGTCCCATCACCAGGGAGAAAGAGAGAGGGAGTTCCCAGAATCCTCATGAGAAGGCCACACCCACAAGGAAGCATCATCAGCCTGTAACCTGATTAACAAGCTAGACTCTACCCCTAGATTTATTTATCAAGTTGACATGAAATTATGTAACTACCACAGATACCTTATAACCCTAACTTTCCAGAAAGTTTAAGGTTTGGATTATCTTCTTCCAACCCAGTTCTTCTGTGGGGGAGCAAATAAGCAGGTCTTCTACATATTGGAAAATCTGATTACCTCTCTCACATGACAATTTTTTTGCTAAGGATTGCCCAAATAAATGTAGGTTGTTCCTAAATCCATGGTGGAGTGTTGTCCAAGTCCATCTGTGTTTAATTCCTTGGGTCCCTGTCCACTCAAAGACAAATGAAAATTGGCCAGCAGAGTCTAACAGGATGCAAAAGAAGGCATCTTTCACTTAAAACTATTGGGTCTGAGAAGGAATTTGTCACAGAATAGTGTAGGATACTACAATATGTATTGAGATTACAGCCTCATTGATAACTCTGAGATTGTGGACCATGCTATATGCTCTATCTTTTTAAAGAGGTAATATGGGGGAGACACGGTGTGGGAATTGTGCTCGATCTGATCCCGCCACACCGAGGCAAAACACTAAGAGAGTGCAACAGAATAGCAAGGGAACAGAACAGTGAGGTCCCCAGGGAACACTGAAGGTGGACTTTGGGGCCAGAGCATGGTGCCCCAAGAGACTGGACTGGAAAACACTCCTAAAGGCCAACAAACAGTGCTTGAACTAACTACAAGCTTTTCTTTGTTGTGTTTTGTTTTGTTTTTTGTCATTGGTCTGTTGTTG
>NW_022103896.1:49874286-49881259 GCF_000313985.2 Echinops telfairi | reverse complement strand
CTTTACACAATTGATGTGTGTATGGATTGGGATAACAGTTGTATGAGCCCCTAATAAAATGTCAAAAAAGAAAAAAAAAATTTCAAGTCTGGCATAAAACATATAGCCCTAAGTAGACCATCTAATTCTCTCCTTCCTAATTGGAGATCAGCAAAGAGAAGTCAACGCCTATGTCCAAAAGAAAATTAATAGGCCTTCCTGCTACACCAAGGATTACCCTCAACTATATAACAGCCCAATTTTAGTGATGTCCTTAGCTGGACCATCCAGAGTGTAGGCCCCCATCAGTTCAAAGGCATAGTTCTTGAGGAAGTTGACCAGATTTCCCTTTGGCCCTCAATGCAGTCTCTCTTCTAATTGGTGAGGTTGTTGGCACCTGGGACATAATTTTCCTTTGAGTCCCATTCCAGGCCATTCCCATTTCCAGTGCCCAGGCTTCTCAAAGTTGTGGAAATTGCCAGGAAGGACACTTTGGAGCTTCCATCTTAGAGAACCTTAAGTCCATCTTCCTTGCAGGACAGCTTGTCTCTTCTTGTATTTTTCTATTTCCCGAGTTCTCCTTCTCTTTCTATCACCTATTAGATGGCTATATAAGAAATTAGTAAAGGCAACTTCCTCAGTCTTGCTGCACCAACTTCTAACTTCCATAATTTCTTCCTGATGTCTGGGACTGACTGTATTTTAAACTTAGCTTTGAGTGCAATTTTCCCAGCAAGATCCTCAGGAACCAGATGAGTATGTTTTATTGCAGCCTCCAGGGTTTTTAAAAGACTGTGAGGTTCTCTTCAAAACCTTGCAGCCAGTTTCCAGTTTCTTATAATTGATTGGTTTCTTTTAAGAACCCTTCATTCCCTGTGAAAGACAGAACAAGCTGTGGCCCCTTGGCCACCTCCGATCCTGTGTATCATAGTTCCACTAGGGATCTGGAGAGAATATGGCCTCTATTCCTGGTGGGTAATTGTTATTCCATATATGTTCTTCATTGCCATAAACTGCCTTTCCTCTTTCACTTTCTGAGTGCCTCTTGGAAGATTAGGTTAATGTCTTTACAGGATGCATCAAAGGTCAAAGTTGTCTTCCTTTATTCTGAAGTCATCTGTAAAATTTCCCAGTTTTGCTTTAATAGTGAATGACACCTCAAAAACTCACTGCCATCCAGTCAATGCTGATTCACAGTGACCCTACAGGACAAGGTAGGACTGCCCTGGTGAGTTTCTAAGACTGTAACTGTTTAAAGGAATAGAAAGTCTCATCTTTCTCCCTCGGGACTAACTGGTGGTTTTGAACTGTCAACCTTGTGATTAGCAGCACCCTGTATAACTACTATGCCACCAGGACTTCTGAATGAGACCTAGACCCTAGCTATTCAATCAGGTCCTGAAGTCTCCCATAGAGGAAAAATCTGAGGACATGCTGCTTCAACCGGGAATTGGTATATTTTCTCTGGACTCATAATCTTTCCTTCCCTATTGTCTATAGACTTAGTATAAGGGTGGAGATTGTTCTATGGCACATTCTGGGGATGACAGTCACCAAGTTTTATGAGGCCATAGTTAGAGACACAGGTGGTTTTTTTTGTTTGTTTGTTTTTTTACTGTTTCTTTGTGTTTAGAATCCTCATGGCTGCTGGAAGAGCAGAGTCTATCCTATAGTTTTGGCATAATTCAGGGTCATTTAGTGCCATAGAGGCCTATACATATGAGCCATATCTATTTCCCTTTTCACCTCCAAAGCTGATCCAGTTGTGTTGTGCCAGGAGGAGATTGATTAACCCACACACAACTTTAATTAAAACTAGTAAGCCTTTATTAGCCGGCGGTCTTGGGGCAGCCAGAGCCTAATTCTCCCAAGACCATGAGTGCTCAAAGTGGGAGATTTTTATACTAGGGAGGAAACAAGACAGGGTGCCATTACATTGTATCGAGAAAAAGGAAACTTGGATACAAAGGTATAGGACGCAGGTGGTGAGGCAAATTAGGGGAAAATTGGAGAACTTGGAGGAGGAATTTAGACACTTATCAGCAATTTCAAAAATGGATGGCACAATTCAGCAGTTATAAGAGGAATTACAGGATTTGCAAGTTGGTCATACTTGGGTCAGCACAAAATGGTGCTAATTAATCAGGCTAATTAATTTAATAATTGGGGGTACCCAAAAAAACTGGAAAATAGCTCTGCTGTGCAAAGCTATCATAGTAAACATTTTTCCTGCTAGGCGAGCATCAAGCAACTCGCTCTGAGTTAGTGCACCCAGTGGCAGCACCTGGGAAGATTCTCTCTGGTCACAGTGAATATTTTTGTAAAAGCAGTTTTGCTCAAACCTTGCTTTTGTGATGGCCAATTTAAGGGAACCGCATGGGGCTGTGAAACTGTGTTTCCTGTTCGGGAAAAATGCCACAGAATCTGTAGTGATATTGAACACAGCTTACAAGGACAGAGCTATGGGAAAAAACTCAAGCATGCAAGTGTTTTTCTAATTTCAAAAAAGGTAAAATGTCGACTGATGACAAACCTCATTCTGAACATCCATCAACTTCCTGAATGGATGAAAATGTCAACAAAATTAGATTGTATAACAGTGTTCAACAAAAAAGACCTGATTTTTTGCACACGGGGGACAGGTTTTGCCACCATGACAATGTACCTGCTCACATAGCCATCTTATTGCTCCAGTTTTGGGCAAAACACAACAGGCCTCTCTTGCCCCACGCATCTTAGTCACCTGACCTTTCTTCATAGAGCTTCTTTCTGTTTCTGCTAATGAAGAGGGACATGAAAGGACAGCAATCTTATGATGGAGAAGAGGTGAAGAAAAAATGAAGGAGGTGCTATCAGCCATTGAAAAATGCTTCCAAGAATGGAACTGCATATTTGACAAATGTATTAAGTTTCATGGAGAGTACTTTGAAGGTGATAAGGTTGTTTTGTAAAATAGTTAATTAATTAATTAAATACATCGCTTTGAAAAAATAATTCTGTTTTTTGTGGGGGAGGTATCCCCTCATATGTTTACAGTGGGGTTAATTGTGGTGGGTTACTACGGTTGTCAGATGTGAATATAATCTAGGCTACCTTTCTCAGGTCCACTTTCACTGTCTCATTTACATTAGGGCCATACTGTATTGCAGAAAACATTCATCTCTTTTTCTTTATGGTCTGTGGGTCAACCTTGTCCCAATTCTTAAGGGCATATCCAACGGGTGTATCTTTAGGTATGGAGCCTTGGTCCCCCATCTGGAACAGAATAGAGATACTCATGGGAGAGTCTGGCCATCTTCGACTCCTCTGCCCATGTTTCGCATCATCCAAGGAAGGCATCTCCTCTTGGTCATGGGTTTCCAGAATTAATTCATCTCCGTGGGTAACCTTAGCTTCTTATCTGATGTCTTGTGAGGCCCGGTCCTCCTTTCATCTTTCTCAAGAAGAGACTCAGCTCCTCTGCTACCCTTGGTCCTCCTACGGAAGAGTCCTAAAGACGCTTCTGACAACATGGGGTGGACTCCTTCAGTGAATATGTGATACAGTTCTAAACTGTAGGCCCCAGTCAGCTGCAGGATCCTATGTTGCGATAGTGATCAACGTAGAGAAATGGTGGCTAGCCTCTGGCGTGAAAACATTGATCAAGTTTCTCAAATTTATTTCTAGATTTCTCTTAAATTTGCATATCCAATAAATATGATCACTCAAAGGCTTAAACACCTACCAAGGCATCTGCATAGTTCAATATTATGGAACCTCAGGGGCAAACACATTAGATACTTAAAGAAGTGTGAAATTCCCTTTGGGGTCCACATCCAAAGGAGCAGATCCTCAAAGCCTCTTAAATTTGCTTCAAACCTCTGGGGACAGAGCTGATATTCCTGAATATCCCAGTCTAATAAAATTATACTTTTGAAAAAAAAGTCATAGCATTGTGAATGAGGGGGAGTGCGGAGTGGGAACCCAGGGCCCATCTGTGGGAAATTGGACATCCCCTTGCAGAAGGGCCACAGGAAGGAGATGAGCCAGTCAGGGTGCAGTGTAGCAATGATGAAATATATAATTTTCCTCTGGTTCTTGACTGCTTCCTCCCCACCACTATCATGATCCTAATTCTACCTCACATATCCAGCTAGATGTACACTGGCACAGACAGGAACTGGAAATACAGGTAATCCAGGACAGATGAACCCCTCAGGACCAGTGGAGAGATTGGCGATATTGGGAGGGTGGAGGGAAGGTGACAGAGAAAGGGCGAACAGACTACAAGGTCTACATATAACCTCCTCCCCGGGGGAGGGACAGCAGAGAAGTGGGTGAGGGAGAAGTCAGATGGTGTGAGATATGACAAAATAATAATTTATAAATTATCAAGGGTTCAGGGGGGAGAGGGGAGTGGAGAGGGTGGGGAAAATGAGGAGCTGATGCCAAGGGCTCAAGTAGAAAGCAGGTGTTTTGAGAATGATGATGGCAACATATGTATGAATGTGCTGGAAAAATTGATGTATGTTGTAGTATTAAATTAAAATGGCGATGGGGGGGTGATGGGCCAGCCCCCACCCACTGCTACTAATACTACCCACGGGTTCAGTAATAATACTTCTGGGTTCAGTAATGCACAATTGTACGGTTGAGATATATAAGTGTTATATTAAAGTCTTCGAGAGCATGAGAGATATTACAATAATACAGTTAGACACATTACATGGTATCATTGCTCACCTCAGCCCAGCTTGGTGGTCCACGTGGAGAGAGGGGGAAGGGAAGGAGGGCAAGGGAACAAGGGAGAGGGGGAAGAGAGGGAAGCCAGAGAGAGTCAGAGAGGTCCAAGTCTGAGAGCTCGATCTTGCTGACTCGCGCCTATATACCTTTTGGGGGCATGCCAGCCCACTAATTACAGGTAAAGACATATGTCACAGGAAGGGGATACACTATAGGTTACACAGCAATGAGGGGGTGGTCTCTGGCTCTCCATAGGAACCATTATCAGTAGGGTCAAAACTCCTCCTACAGGAGCCTGTCCATTATCCCTAGAGGCAGGGAGCAGGCCTACCCCTGTGGTGGGATGAGACACCAGTCTGGCAGCAAGGATCTGACTTCCCCCCACAGTATGTGTGGATTGTGATAAGAGCTGTATGAGCCCCTAATAAAATTACTTTTTAAAATTATACTTTTGTAGCAACATTTAAAATAAGGAATCTCATGGGATACAGAAAGGAGGTACCTTGATCCCATTTGCTCTAAAATCAAGATTGGGACATCCTTTGAGTCAAGGGGGTAGAGTACAAAGGTTATAAAGCTATGAACATTATAACAAACAGTCTTAAATTTATTTTCCCTCTTTTTGACCAACCAATGTCTGCCTGGATATCTTTGGCCACAAATAATTATCAGTTGCCAGTTTAATAGATTGGTGTTTTCCTCTACAATGATTTAAAAGACTGCCTAAAGGGGGAACTTCTGGATTTGGGGGACAATACCACTGGAAAAGCGCTGGGCCCTGAATGCTCCTTTCCTATGCTGCCCAAAGAATGCAACAATGTTCCCTGCACATTTCCAACAAGGTGGGTACGGATCCAAATAAAGTTTCCCAAAGTAGTGACAGACAGCCACACAACCAATCAACTGCTCTTTGAGGGCTCACACTGGGTCTTTTCTTGTGCATGTTCTGGAGACAGAATGCAGTGGCATTTTTGTGATGGGTCTATGTGTACTTAGTACTTGTGGTTAGGACTCTCAGGGAATGTTGCACCTCTGGTTGTTTCTCTCCTGAGTATCTAAGACACTCAGGAGGACTCATAGCACTGGGTGACCAAGCCTTCAATATGGGTGGATGAATGAGTCAATAAATTATTTTTACAGTTGAAGGGCATCCTTATGGGGCCCTGACCATCCTGGGAACTAACCCATGACACCTCCATTAGGGTTTCCATAAGAGTGGTAGCATTCAGGTCTCTGAATCCAAGGAAGGGAGTGTCCCTTTAGTCTTTGGAGTTTGGGCAAGCCTGAACACTCACGCAGAGAGTCTGTGTTGCTGAGCATGCGCCTCACTGTAGCCTTTGATTGTGCTGCATTCCTCCCCTCGGAACCTCACATTAACAGGGAAACAGAGAGAAGGAAGAGAGAGACAGAGAGTAACCTATTCCAATGTGAAGGAACAGGAGAGAAATGTCCCCAGAGGCATGGCACTCCTTTAATCATCCCTGGGTCCAGAGTGAAAGTGGCGAATTGAACATCACCAAAAGGTGTTAACAGAAGAAGTCCCAAATTTGTGATGTCTCTCTTCCTGGTTGTTATTCTCACAAGAAAGATTTCAGGCAGGAAATAGCACCCTCAAGTAAGGAAGTTTTTCGTTGTCATTGTTGTTTTTATTGGGAAAGTCATAATGCACTTGGCACAATCTGAGCACCCAGCCTGCTTGCTGCTGCAGGAGGTTTCTATCCTCAGTTACAAGTTTTCACATCTCCCCACTCTGGATGTCAGATAAACACACTGAGTTCCAGGCCTTCCATTTGTATCTTTTCCTATAACTGTTGGGGCATCTGGTAATCTTGTCTGGCTGGTACAAGAACTGCCGATTTCTTTGTTCTGTGGTTAGGGAAACTATTTTATCACTTCCATGGATACTTCCTCCTGCCTGGGTGAGTATCTAACCTGCCTAACAATGCCACAAATTAAGTGCTTCTTCTCAACCCTGCAGACAATGTCACCGCAGATTCCACAGAATAATGCAAACAGCTTCCTTGAAGACATCCAGAGTGATTAGGATGAGCACTGGTCAATTATTTATACACAAGATGTACTACACATATTTCTTTACTTCAGCACGTATTGCTTTCATTGTACATACTAACATCCATTGAGTGTTTAGCGTGCTCCAGGTTCTGATAAGCAAATGAATGTACTTCCTTTATATCTGTCAAAATGCATGAAGTACCAACAAACTCAAAACCAGACCTACTGCGGTGGCATCAATTGTGACTTATAGTGACCC
>NW_022103896.1:49864977-49865830 GCF_000313985.2 Echinops telfairi | reverse complement strand
GGAACCTAAGTCTATTCTACAAAAGACTGAAAGCAGGTACTTGTAGACGGTGTTCATTGTAACACTATTGACAATAGACAAATGATGAAAACCACTTTAAAAAAATGCTCAACTGGGGAAAGGATAAACAAAATGAATTAGCACACGTCACAAGACGAAATTACACCTTACTACATGCCTTAGTGTGGATGACCCTTGAAAACATCATGTGAAATGAAATCAATCAAAACGTAAACAAATATATTCCCCCTTATATTAAAGGCCTAGAATAGATAATTATATAGAGATCAGAATTTATGAGTTATGTATGAGGGCGTATGTATGAGGGAGGGGTAAAGAATGAAATGCTTAGGGGACATTTAGCTTCTGTTAAAGCTGATGGTAAAATCTAAGAACAGATAACAGTGATGGTTGAATCTGATAAAAATAATTAATATCATTGAACTGTACACGAGAAGATAGTTGAAATATCAATTTGCCGGAGTTTTGTTACATATCTGTGATAGTTACATAATCTGTTGTCAATTTGAGACTTAAGGGTGAAGGGGTGGCATCTCCCCTGTCAATCAGGTCACAGCTTGATGACCTCATTTGGAGATGCTAAGGAGGTAAATAGCTCACTGGAAGCAGGACACTCGCTCACTCCCTGAGAGAAATTTCTGATGAGAAGCCACACGAAGCTACCCTGATGCAGCCGCAACCCTGGGAGCTGGAGGAGCCACATAGAAACTCCTGCCAGTACTGAGATGCTGGATCCACCACTGGATCCACAAGTCTTTCCACCTACTGGCTTGTGATCTTCCTGCATTTGGCATCATTGCATGTGTTTCATGAGTCTAAAGAGGAATTTTTT
>NW_022103896.1:49857642-49864630 GCF_000313985.2 Echinops telfairi | reverse complement strand
CCGATGTCTCCCTTCACCCACTTTTCTGTTGCCCATCCCCCAGGGACAGGGTTATATGTAGATCATTGTGATCAGTTCTCCCTTTTTCTCACCACCTTTCTCTTCCCCTCCTTCCCCCCCTAATCGCTACTGTCATTATTGGTCCTGAGGGGTTTATCTGTCCTGGATTCCCCATGTTTCCAGCTCTTATCTGGACCAGTGTACATCCTCTGGTACAGATTTGTAAGGTAGGATTGGGATCATGATAGTGAGGGGAAGGAAGCATTAAAGAACTAAAGTTGTGTTTCATTGGTGCTGTACTGCACCCTAACTGGCTCGTCTCCTCCCTGTAACCCTTCTGTAAGGGAATATCCAGTTGCCTAGAGATGGGCTTTGGGTCTCCACTCTGCACTCCCCCTAATCACAATGATATGATTTTTTGTTCTTTGATGCCTGATACCTGATCCTATCGACACGTCGAGATCACATAGGCTGGTGTGCTTCTTCCAAGTGGGCTTTGTTGCTTCTCAGCTACATGGCTGCTTGTTTATCTTCAAGCCTTTAAGACCCCAGATGCTATATCTTTTGATATATGGGTACCATCATCTTTCTTCACTGCATTTGCTTATGTACCTGCTTTGTCTTCAGCAATTGTGTCGATAAGGTGAGCAACATGGAATGCCAGTTTAATAGAACAAAGTGTTCTTGCATTGAGGAAGTACTTGAGTAGAGGCCCAATGTCCATCTGCAACCTTAGTATTAAATCTATAAATATGTGCACATAGATATATTTCCCCATCCTCATAAATATATTTACATATGTACATGCCTGTATTTAGACCTCTATAGATGCCCTTTGCCTCCTAGTTATTTCCTCTATTTCTTTTTACTTTCTTCTTGTCCCACTATCATGCTCAGCCTTCATTTGGGTTTCAGTAATTCCTCTCGGTTACATTGCCCTTGATCAAGCCCTACCAGCACAGCACAATAATTTTTAACTGTGAAGAACCTAAATTCAAATCTACAAGAAATAAGCTTATATGATGTGTGTGTGTGTGTGTGTGTGTGTGTGTGGTGTTGTAGAAGTCCTATCCAATTTCTAAAGGATTAGCTTAAAAGTGGCACTCAATCAGTTAAGTATGGTCCCAGTCAAGAGTTTTTCATTTCAGTCTCATGCACTTGGAACATACTCATCACTCTCCCTCGTGGAATCTTTCCAACATTAATTAAATCAAGATCTCACAGATTATCTGAGACTGTGTCATTTGGTGAAGGGGGTGGGAATGAACAAAGGAAAAAGGCTAATGAATTTCTAGGGTTGACGTATCTCACCCTACAGCAGCCGCCTCTGTCACTGATCTTTGGGAATCATCTTTTTGTTGTGGTCATGGAAACATTAGCTCAAATCCCCATGAAACACAGGCAGGAAGTGAAGAATCTTTGGTGAGGCCCCCCAACTCATACTTCCAGAGGACCCTTGTCTGGATTAAATTCACTGTATTTGCCTTTTCCTATTATATCCTACCTCTGCTGAATTATCTCTAGTTCTGGGTACCTGCAGCAATAGCTCACTTGCCCTGTCGATAGATCAGAAAATAAACTCCTGAAGAACAGGGGCCCTTTCTGACTTGCTCCCACTCATTTCCCAGCTGGGCGAGCAGCAATCTGGCATGTAGTCTTCACAAAGCCCTCTTGTTTCTTCATTCTTAGCATCCAATCATTGCTTTTTTCTCCTCTCTCCTTCCAGACCGTGCCGTGGGCCTCATTTTTCCACACTCGGTGGCTCTTCAAAGCGATTTATTGAAACAAGAGATGCTTCCATATGAGCAATCTCATCACCAGAGTTTTCTCTCTAGTCCTTGTGTGATGAGTTTCAAGCCCGTCTAAATAGAGTGGGCTGACATATGAGAAATTAAATTGTACTTCTTCGATGCAAGAAGCTGTCAGTCACACATTGTATCATAAGAGACAAAGTCACCCTGGAGCCAATCTTGAAAATCCCATTGTAGAGAGCATGGCCCCCACCCCCTATAGGGATCAATGTCTGGGGCACAAGTCAGAGCAGAAGGCTTCGAAGCCTGAGCTCCCCTCAGAGGAAAGCAGTGGTATGCTAGTCAGTTTGAACAACCACTCTCTGTGTTTGGGTTTACAAATCAGTTGATCTTTTTGTTTGCATGAATTAAGGAGTAAGAGAAAAATGAAACAATGGTGATGTATCTTGGAACTTCATTCATTTTTCAATGATATGGGTGATCTGCTGAGGAATAGTTTTTTCAACACAAAAAAATATTGTTTTCACAATTTAATGAGCTGCTCACAATGCAAAAGCTACAGGCACTATTAGGATTAATATGCACTAATACTTTCCAGAATGCTGTATTGTGCTCATACAGAACTTTTACACAATCAAGAGGCAGTTGTCAAACACAACAAGGGAATACTGCATGGTTTAAAATCAGAAAAGGTGTGATCCAGGGTTGTATACTAAGCAAATAATCAGAGAAACTGGATTATATGAAGAATTCAGCATCAAGACTGGAGGAAGGCTTATTTAACGGCCTGAAATATGCAGATGACACAACCTTGCTTGATGGACGTGAAGTGACGTGAACCACTTGCTGATGAAGATAAAGGATTGCAGCCTTCAGTATGATAGCCTTCACTATCAATGAAAAGACCCCACAAGGTGAAGAAGACCAGCAGGTAACACCATGAGGACGGCGCAGGACCAGGCAGTGTTTTCCTCTGTTGTCACTAGGAGTCGATAGCACCTAACTACAACCCAGCAACACTTGCTTACATTCTTAAGGAGTCGCCAAACTGTAACTTACAAGTAAAACACATCCTGGCACCTATTTTTTTAAATAAAAGGTTTTTTTTAAAGATATAGTCTTGCCACCGGGGGCTTTTGCACTGCATTTTACAGGGCCAAGTTACTGTTGCAGAGACCACGTGTATCTTCTCTCCTTTCCCAGAAAAAGTTCCCGACCTATTTTGTATTCTCAATTTCTGACATTTTGTCACGCACTCTGACTGATGAAGTTTCCTGCTACTTCCACCACCACCACGAATAACTGCTTCCACCACCCCTGCTCTCCTTTGCCTCCATAAAACCTCCATTTTCTATTTCAACTAAAAGTTGAGAAACTGCATTGCGTAATTATTTCATGGTAAGCTTTGACTATGTGACTCAATCTTCCTGCTTTTAAAAATAATACTTTATTAAAAAATTAAAATGTTATTGGAGTGATGTCTGAAGGTCATTAATATGTTTATGGCTCTACCAGAATGTTCTTGTCTTCTCAACCTCTATCCCAGAGTCTCCAGAGAAGAAGACTATTGTAGACAGGCAATCAGAGCCAACCATACCTTGTGGGACCCATTTCTGAAAGAAGTTACTGTCCATCAATTTTCTGGGGGAAGGATAAGAGAGTATATCTGCTTAAATACTTTTAAATTAAATATAATTTATACCCATACCTCTTCTTTGTAAGCCTTCTCTTACCTTGAGATATATATAAGATATATATACTTATGAGTAATGATGTTAGTATGTATACTCAGATATTGTATTAATTTTTATAACCTTTGATAAATTTGTATATCACTCAAGTTTTCATAACTTAATGATCCCATTAAAATATTTAAGTTACTGTATATACTCGTGCATAAGCCAAGTTTTTCAGCATATTTTTATGCAGTTTTTATGGTAAAATTCGGGTCAATTTATACTCAAGTGTATACGGTATGCTATATATTTTGTTCTCAATTATGTGTGTTATTTTCTGAAAAAGAAAACTGTTTACTATAGAAACAATTTAAACACAGAAAACAAAAAATAAAATTGAAACTCATGACCCAGCAATAATGACCATAAAAACACAAACACACAGGAAGATATATAGGTACTTAAGAAGACAGGCACACAGACACACATACATACAGACACACCAAAAACCAGACCAACCAATTGCTGTGGAGACAAGTCCAACTCATGGTGGCATCAAGTGTATCCAAAGAGAACAGTGTTCCATTGGGTTTTCAATGGTTCCATAGGGTTTTTCTAAAGTAGGTCCCCAGGGCTTTCTTCTGAAACACCTAAGGGTGGGCTCCTAAATCCCAATCTTTTAGTTAACAGCTGAGTATGTTAACTGTTTATACCACATACACACACACACACACGCACACACACACATCATAATATATACTATTTTAGACACTAAAAACTGTTTCCACCTAACCAAATAATGCTCTTTCCATGTCATTACATGTTCTTCTGTAATATTATATTTATTGACTATTTAATGTTTGATTAGAAACCTGGTGGTATAGTATATTATGTGTTGGGCTGCTAACCACAGGTCAAAAGTTCAAAGCCACAAGAGAAAGATGAGACTTTCTGCTTCCGTAAAGAGTTACAGTCTCAGAAACCCACAAGGGCAACACGCTATGAGTCAAAATGGACTCATTGACATTGAGCTTGGGTTTTGTTTTTGAGGGTTTCGTTGCATAGTTACACCATAAATTCAATAAATAGCTTGATAAGTGTTAATTTACATCTAAATCTATAATTAGCATCACTTCAATAAGCATTTTTGGCACCGTCCATACCTATTAAATCATATCAGAGTAGTGGAACTCCCTCTAGAGCAGCAGTTCTCAACTTGTGGGTCGAGGTGTAGCCTAACATTAGAAAACAAATATTTCTGATGGTCTTAGGAACCGAGACACCACGCCTCTATCCATCTCCAGCCAGGCTCACACAGATACACCCATATACGAGTACCCAGCGTGATTACATCATCACGCCAACCTCATCACATACACCCCATACAAATACAGGTGTATATGACAGGGTTGATGCCATAATGTACTTATGCAGACGAGTCACACAAGTGTAGAGAGCAGCTACTGTGTAGAAAGCAGCTGCTGTGTTGAGAGCAGCTACTCTGTTAAAAGCAGCTACTGTGTTGAAAGCAGCAGTATTGGAGGTAAAAGGACACTTCATGAATTATAATTACTGGGCAAATGCTTTAATTAATGCTTTAATCTCTATGATTTAAATATGTTCAATTTGTAAAAATGAAAATACATCCTACATATCAGATTTTACATTATGATTCATAACAGTAGCAAAATTACAGTTATGAAGTAGCAACAGAAATAATTTTATGGTTGGGGGTCACCACAACTCGGGGGACTGTATTAAAGGGTTCCGGCATTAGGAAAGTTGAGAACCACTGCTCCAGAGGGTTTCCAAGGCTGGACATCTTTAGGAGAGCAGACTGCCACATCTTTCTTCTGTGGAACAGCAGTTGGATTCAAACCACCAACTCACAGCTAGCTGAATGGGTAACCACTGCTCTATCAGGACAATGCATATTTTAATGAAAATAACATATGTTACATACATTTTGCCAACTATGCAATCCCTAGCCCTGTGCATTATTTTCATAAGCATTCTGTGGGGTGTATTATATGAATTGATGTGTTATCATTGGTGAAGATATGCTAATGATCTCTGTTGTGAAATGATGGTGGATATAATTGAATTTTTATTATTTTCTACATTTCCTTTGTTTCTTACAGTAAGTCAGTTAAGCTATACAGGATATTTCAGATGTTCCATCTTTATCTGTCTAGAATGGTAGAGAAATATATATAAGAAGTCATAGGCTTATGGAACAATAACATTTTATTAGATAGAATTACTTAAAAAATTAACTGAAAGTATTTTTAAATAGCTGAATAACTAAATGGTCTGTTCTGTGTACATGTTTTAAAGTTTTGTAATCTGCTGTTTTTAACCTGTAGGTGCCTTCCTCTAAAATATAAATGGACCATTTTCCTTTCTACCAACTAATTTAATTTTTTTGAATATACTCTCGAGTGGTTTCTGTCTTATTTCATGACCAGAAGTAACAACCTACTTCAGCCACCTCTCAAATGACCATTTTTATTAAAGAGATAAGAGAAGACATTACATTTAGAAACTCAACATCTCAGGTGTAACTCCTTGGTGAATATTTCCATCAGTTTCCCTCATTTTCCTGCTCAACATCAATCGACTCTTTCCCTACAAATATGCTATGTTTCATTTAGAGATAACATTTAAAGTTAGCCAACTGCCTACATCATTATTTTGTTTTAAGGAAAAATATATAGATACATATACACATGCATACACTAGGGAACACTAATATTAAATCTGTAAATGTATTTCTTAATGAATTTACAGCGGTACTTCATTAATTTAGAGCTCTTTGATACAAAAGAAGCCAAATAATAAAAACAGCCCCACATACACGTAAAGCACCCTATAAAAATAATCATACCAAAAAGGGGTTTTCTTAGTCCAATTTGAAGAAGGCAAGGAAACACACAAGAAAGTAATTTGAACGAATAGAAAGACTTAGTAAAGTAGTAATGTACAAGATCAACACATAACAGTCAACTATATTTTTCTACATTAACAATGAGGACTCTGAAAAGGAAATCAAGAAACCAATACAATTTATAATAGTTCTAAAAATAATAAAATACCTAGAAAGACACACCATGGTACATAAAATAATTATACAAGGAAAAGCATAAAACTCTACCACAATAAAATTAAATGAGATCTACATAAATGGAAAATATTCCGTGTTCATGACTCAGCGTCGTGAAAATATCAATTCTACCAAAAATGATCTATAGATATAATGCAATCCTGATCCAAGTCACAACAATATTCTTTCATGAAATAGAAAAACTAATCTCTGATTTTATATAGAAAGTAAAGGGACCCTGACTAACTAATGCAATATTTAAGAAGAACATCAAAGTAGGGAGACTCCCACTTGAAGTTCCCACTTCACAGTCAGACAACTTATCAGATAGCCACAGAAATCAAAAGAGGCTGGTAGTCTCCTCCCTGGGGGACAGACAACCAAAAAGTGGATGAAGGGAGAAGTCGGACAGGGCAAGATATGACAAAATACCCATTTATAAACTATCAAGGGCTCAT
>NW_022103896.1:49844260-49851762 GCF_000313985.2 Echinops telfairi | reverse complement strand
AAAAGGCCAGGCTTACTTGACCAATAGAGACTGAAAAAGCCCAGAGACTATCACCAGTAGATTCCCTTGGAACCTGGAATGCAACTACCCCCAGTGGTCACTTTTCATCCAAATAATAGACTGGCTTATAAACCAGGCAGTATCACTTATAACTACTGTGCTCTCTGAAATTAAGCACTTATATAAGACCAAAAGATCAATAATTTCCATAAGACAAGGATGAGAAGCCAAGGAGGGCAAGAAACCTAGAATTTTTGAAACAGACCCAGGAATAAAAATATGAGAATGTTGACACATTGTGAAAACTGCGCATGGCTATCAAAAGATATAGTGTCTGGGGTCTTAAAGGCTTGAAGATAAACAAGCGGTCACCTAGCTGAGAAGCAACAATGCCCACATGTAAGAATCACACTAGCCTGTGTGATCATGAGGTATCGATATGATCAGGTGTCATGTATCTAAGATGCAAAACAAAACCATACCCAAGGTGAATTGGGGTGGGAGGCATGGAGTGGAGACCCAATGGCCATCTGTAGACAATTGGAAGAAATGAGCCAGTCAGGGTGCAGTATAGCCCTGATGAAATACACAACTATTCTCTAGTTCTTTGATGCTTCCTTACCCCAACTATCATGACCTCAATTCTACCTTATGAATCAGATTACACCAGAACATGCACACTGCTACAGATCAGAGCCACAACACAGGGAATCCAGGATAGATAAAACTCCTAGGGCCAACAATGAGAGTAGAGACACTAGGAGGGTTAGGGGAGGGGAGAGGGAGAAAGGGGGAATCAATCAGAAGGATCAACCTAGAACTCACTCTCAGGGGGACCAACAATAGAAAGTGGGTGAGGGGCGATGGAGGACAATGTAAGAAATGGAAATAATAATCTATAACTTATCAAGGGTTCATGAGGGAGGGTGAGCAGGGGAAGGAGGGGGATGAAATGGGGAGCTGATATCAGGGGCTCAAGAGAGTGCTTTGAAAATGATGATGGCAGCATACGTGCAAAGGTGCTTGACACACTGGATGAATGTATGGATTGTGATAAGAGATATAAGAGACCCCAATAAAAGTAGTTATTAAGAAAAAACTGTAACCAATTTTATGAAATGAGTTGCATAAAATTTTGTTAAATAAAAACCCAGTTTGTGTGTGAATTTTAAACTTTTAACTATGACACAATTATGCATATAAAAGAGAAATAAAGGGAGCACATGAGATCATTGTTCATGGGCATGGGGTATTTTGGCTGCAATTCCTCAAGCTACACAGAGTGGTTCCAATCTGATCATTTTCATTAAATATCCAGGCCTTTCATACCACAGGAAATTCAAAATAGCATCATTGATTTTCCAACGTAATAATAGTTTCTGGCCTCAACTAGACTTTAGCATCCATATCATCTTTTCTATGAGTTATATCGGCATGTTACAGATGTTCCACAGTATCATAGAGATTCTTCAAAGTGATCCAGGGGGTAGCATGAAAACTTAAATTCAAGATAACAAACAAGGATCAGTGTGCTCCATGTTTGTTCACTCAACAAATATTTACTGAAGTGCTACTATTTGCAAGGCACTATGTTGTGTGGTAACACTCCAGTTTGTTCCTTGTAGACAGTAACTCCTAGGATACTTCATTTTCCCTGATATTACTATTATCTTTTAAAACGTGGACACTGAGTTCCTTGATATGGGTTTCTGTAATTCAGAGTCCAAGGTAAGTACTTAGATTCAGGTAGATTATTTGATAGATCAGTACTAGAAATAACACCAAGGAAGCATGATGAGTGATGTAGGTTTGGGATTAAGTTAAGGATTAGGTTTGAGTATAGGTATTCGATTAGTTGCCACAGTAAGCAACATAGATTCAATTTCACTGGAGACCCTCTCAGGAACTGTGTTAGGGTTCTCTAGAGAAACAAAACCAGGACACTTATGATTATATATATACACACACACACACACACATACATATATATGATAGGTTTATATAGAGAGAAGGAACATAACAGCAAATTAGTTCACACAGCAGTACAGAGAGCTCAGTTCAACTCACCTTCATGGAACATTTAATATACTGAAGGTCCTTTAACTCATGCCAACTGCTGGTTCAAGGTCAAGGAAGCAGACAGTGGCACCTGCCCTCAGGTAAGACAAGCAGAGTCTATCATAGGCAGAGTGGGGGAGCAACAGCTAGTAAAGTGTGTCCTGATGGACCCTCAAGGTCTACCAATGCACACATGGTCACACAATCCACCAGCGGCATGGCGAAGCAGGTCTCAATGTAGCCTCAAGCTATGCATGATACAGGGCAAAGCAACACGTTCCATGGGTTGGCTCAGCCCACAAGTAGTGCAGCACAGGGTTGAGGCAAAGCACTACCTCAAGGAGCAGCATGTTGGTTGGTCCAATCACCAGGGAGAAAGAGGGAGAGGCCAGCTTTGCAAAGCCATTTATCTTGGTCACCCTCCAATCAGGCTTCAACCTCATTAAATTCCACCCACATATTCCTATGGAAGCACAGTTAGCACAGTAAACCTATCATAGGAACCATGTAGAATGAACCTCAGAACCTCCCTTCCAGAGGAAGGTGAACTGAAGCATTATCCATCGATCCTTGTTCCCAACTGGTTTAAATTTCTTGCCAAATATATAAACTCCTCCATGTTTTCATAGATGGAGGGAGCTATTGGGATTTCAGAAAATTACCTAAAGCATAAAAGCAGGGACAAACAGTGCCTGTGGTGAAAAGGAGTGGGAAAAGAACCGCTGATAAAGTTAAAGGTGAGCCATGGAGTTATGATCCAGGGTGTATAATCCCCTTTATATCAATGACCTTATTTACTACCTGTGATTGGTGTGTTTGATATTCCTTGCAGAGAATAGACAGTTTCTATGCAAATAAAGTACATAAAACTCTTTTTGGAATTGGTGAATTACTATGCCAATTATGTGACTAAGACCTATTGAAAGGATTGGTCATTTTGTAGTCTTGGTTGGAAGACAAGCCTTATACAAAGGTCAAACCCACAGACAATATTGGGGGGGGTGGGGTGTCTTGCTCGCTGCCAACAAGAAGAGCCTGGTGCAGAACACCTGCTTTGAATCCAGAACCTTTTAAACAGAGGAGAGAGAGAAAGTTGTAATCATGAAGGTGGCAAAAAGTGGCCACAAGCACTGCAGAGCCTAGCAGTATAGAAACATCAGCAGCAGTATGCGCAATGGGACCTAGGAGACTAGCACAAGACAGCTGCAGTGGGCTTGTCAATCCAGAGTGAAAAAATAAGAGCAGAGGTATTTGGGGCAGGAGGTTTGCTGGTAGAGTGGAGTGTCCTGAGCACTTGCTGCCAGCTGTAGCACTTGCTTGGGCAGAGCAGAGGCCAAAAGAAGGCCTGCCTGCAGGCACAGTCAAGAAGAAGCTGAAATATGTCTTGGTTAGATGTTGTCCTAATTGAAGAACTTTGTTCAGTCTCCTGGGCTATACTCATTTAGTTCCAACTTGATACTGATCTTGACTTAGAACCTGTCACTTCCTTAATAAACGATATACTTAGAAGTCTGGTCTGTGAGTTCTGCATGGCCATTTCAATAAATTATCAAACCAGAATCTAAGGAGAGGGTTCCATGGTGAGGACAGCATCAATCAGGGATACAGTGGGGCATTAAATAAGCACAGGGGTCACTTCTGTTAGAAGACACAACAATCCTTAGCATGTATGCACCTAACAAAAGAGCATGAAAATGCATGAGGCAAAATCAATAAAAAGTCAAAGACTAATAAAAAAATATTATAGTTGGGAGACTTCAGCACCTATTAATAATTGGTAGAACCAGAAGACAGGATATAGTTGAAGTGAATAGCACCATCAATCAACTGGATCTAATTGGCATCTATAGAGTACTACATCCAACAACAACAGAATACACAGTCTTCTTTAGTTCATGGAGGACATTAACAAGACACATCTCATTCTAGGCCATAAAAGATCTGAACAATTATTTAAAAACAAGAGCTCATGCAAATAATCTCTCAGACCACAATGAAATTAAACTAGAAATTGATTAAAAATATATTACTAGGAACACTCAAAATATTTTGAAATTGAACAATACACTGGTAAATAATGCAAGAACTAAAATAGAAGTCTAAGAGAAGTTGTAAAATATGTTTCACTATATAATTACTAAATATTTTTCACTATATAACTGTGGGATATTTTTCAACAAATAATATGTCCCTTTTCTGTGAATTTGCTGAACAATCCCTCCCAATGGGAAACATAACTCAATACACTATCTATCAGTCTTCCCTGACCACAGGACACTAGCCCCCAACTTAAAATGTATTCGAGTTGCAATGAACTACACTTGTAACTATCACCGTGTCCAAAACAGCGCATCTTCCTGGAAGACTGTTACAAGCTAATGCATGCATGAGCTATAGGAACAAACTTCTGAGTTATGTGAACATGCTTCAAGAATTTTATCAGATTGCTGTGAAAATAATCCTTATGGTGAGAACACTGTGTTCAGAACTTGATGTTTCAACAGGGAACAGCTCATATATCATGCAGAAGAGGAACTGGCAGGAAATAACTTAATTGATTTTGAAGAGGAAAGAAATGCTGAAGAAGAAAGAAATAATGAAGAAGAAGGAGATAAAATTATTTTTTTTAATGTAAAGTGAAAGAATTTGCTGGAATTTTTTCTGAACTCAATCAGAGGCACGTTGCTTGAAAACATGGCCCCAAACACTTCGGGTTTTTTTCGCTGTAGTAGGTGTGTGTTACTGCTAATAGATGAAGGGGGGAAAAAGAAAAGGATCTATAAACAACTAGCCCTAATTTTCCGCCTAAATACATCATCCCCATTCCCAGGGATAAACCAGAAGATCCAAAACCTTCCATAAATAGAACCATTACCACAACTGACAAAATGCAAACATCATCCAGCACTTCTTTATCAACGAGAAAAGTGTTAGGTTTTGCATATTTTTATGTATGTTAGTATTAAAACATACCTCTAAGATTATCTGAAACATTTCCAGCCTGCAGAGGTGAATTACGATAGAATTTATAAAGACTTGATGTGTTAGTCCAGGTTGACTAAAGAAACAAATCGAGAGACACTCATGTGTTTATGAGTGAGCTTTATATCAAAGAGCAAATGTATATTGAGAAAAATCACTACCCAGTTCAGATCAAGTCCATAAGTCCGAAATTAGCCTATATGTCCAATACTAGCCCATAAATTCCTCTTGAGACTCACACAGCACATGCACTGATGTCAAATGCAGGAAGATCACAGGCAAGTGGTTGAAAAGTCTTGTGGATCCAGTGGTGGTGGAAGCATCTTAGTGCTGGTGCAGGTCTCCATATGGCTCCTCCAGCTTCAGGGCTCTGGCTGCCATCAGCATGCCTCCATGTGGCTTGTCAACAGGAATGTGAAAACAGAGAGAGAGGGTGGTACACCTCCCCAGAGAAAGAGGAAGTTCCCAAAGTTCTCATGAGAAGGTCACACCAACAAGGAGGCTTCATCAGGTTATGACCTGATTGACAGGCTAGGCTCAATGCCCCTTCACTCTTAATATCCTCAAGTTAACACGTATTTTTGTAGCTACCACATTTGATAACAAAGGCAATACTTATGAAAACTTAAAAGAAAAGCAACTTGCATCAGAGTTGACTTACAAAAGAATCATTGAAATAGAACCCATCACAAGTAGGAGAATGTCTTATAATTGCAAATGTTTGACTGTTCCTTAGCCATCTTTCTTGTATTATTTTTCTCTATGGCACTTATCATATTTGTTTATTGCCTGTCTTCTTCCCTGAAAATATGATTCATGACTGGTTGGTAAATTTTCTGTGTTTTGTTCACTGCTATGTCTCTTGGAATAGTGCCGTGTATATAATAGGCACTCAATAAATATGTATTGAATGAATTCACAAAAATTGAACTGACTTATTATTAAAAATAAATAAATCTTCTCAACAGGGAAAGTCAGTCATCCTATAGGACAAGTGGGATTCTATCCCAGAAATCATATCTAGAATAACAAAGAAGTTTAAAAATGCCAGGGAAAATTCAAAAATTTCATGAAGAAACAGTATATTTGAAGAACCTGCTACTAATGTAAACCTTATTCAAACAGGATATATACAAATTGGACATCCCTACAACGAGTACTCATTAAGACACGTGGTTATTTAAGGGGTCCTTGGGGACACAGTGGGTTACAAGTTGGGCTGCTAACCTCAGATCAGTAGTTCAAACTCACCGGCGGCTCCCTGGGAGAAAGATGAAGCGCTCTGCTCTCATAAAGATTTACAGCCGTGATACCTAAAAGGGGCAGTTCAACTCTGTTCCCTGGGTCAGTATGAATCAGAATTTAGATAGTAGTTGGGTCATTTTTACCCCTATCCAGAAGTGGGAATCAAATAATTTAACACTGATTCACTGCCTTAATGACCATTTTAAATATTAAAGAAAGATATACCAAAAGTTAGTTTATTATTTCATACAGTAATACTTAAATAAAAGTAGTACACAAGACTAAATTGTTATAAGAATTTTAAAATATTAATGAAAATATTACATACTATTTGACCAAAATCAGGAAAAGTAATATTTAAGATACTTCATGTTGCTTTTTGATTGGTGTCCTCACTTGCAATATTCTTCACTTTTACCTGAGCACACTTAACCATCTTTTCACGGTAGGAGTAGGATCCCATTTCTTAAGAGGTGGGCCAATTAGACAATAGTCTTTATGTTTGACAGATGATTCCCTGAACATATTATGTTCATTTTTGAAAAAAGATCCTTTCTGCTTCTGCTGAACTTACAGCAATTGCACTGAAAATAGTTTTAGCTATTTGAACACTTTAGGGAATTACATAATTCACTCGTATCTCATGGGACCAAAGCCCTAAGGACGATATTCCCGCTCAGGCAATGGATAGAGAGGACCTTAGGGCTAACCCCACTATGAGACACTACATCCCTCACTGACCCATAGCGCTATGGGGTACAACACTGGAGACACAGTGCGGGAATTGCACTGGATCAGACCCGACCACACCGAAGTAAAACACTAAGGGCATGCAACAGAACAGCAAGGGGAGCAGAGCAACCAAGTCCCCAGGGAATGCCAAAAATAGACTTTGGGCCCCAGGTCATGGCACCCCATCAGACTCAACTGGAAATCAAACTCGAAAGGTCAACAAACAGACTTTGTACTAGTTACAGACCTTGTACTCTTTTGTTGTTGTTGTTTTGTTGTCGTTGTTGTTGTTTTCTTTTGTTGGTTTGTTTTGCTCTGTCCTGTTTTTTTGTACATATTATTATCTCTGCAGGTCTATCTAGAAAAGATAGGTGGGATAAACAATCTGGACCAATGGTTCTGGGGGACATGGAGAGTGGGAGGCAAGGGAAAGGAAGTGGATGTTAAGAAGCCCAGGGAAAAGGGAATAACAAGTGATCCAAAAT
>NW_022103896.1:49837095-49840692 GCF_000313985.2 Echinops telfairi | reverse complement strand
ACTCACACGCCCCTGCAGGGCTCGCTGGGAGAGTGGCTTCTCGAAAGGGTAGGGAGAGGCCTCAAAAGGTTTGCAGGAAAATGGAATTAAAAGATAACGGATTTTTTTTTTGCATGAACTTTTAAACCCCTCTCCTCATACATGAACACATGCACAGAGAAACAGCAGGGAGTAAGAAAGGATTGCTGCAGGCATTTCAGTTCGCGTATACACAGGTTTATTCTAAATAAAACATGTTTAAACCTGCACCCTGCAATCAATCAGCGGTTAACTGTAAAAAAATTGGTTCTCTCCATAGCTCCTTAAAGCGCCTTCAGAAAAGGTACAATCAAAACTGTGGCAGCCTCAAGGGACCTAGGTGGTGCTCCTTTTCCATGTTCTTTGAGATTTGGGAACAAAAAGAAGTCCGGAGGGGCCATATCGGGGCTGTAGGTGGATGAAACAAGAAATTCTTACAGGACAGCCTTGCTTCCTTGAAGAAGGACCAGGTGCAATATTCTGATGGGGGACAGAGGTGGGGGAGCAGGGGGAATGCCTCAGTGTAAGTTTGCTAACATTTTTCTTACCAATGAGGAGTTCTGTTTTCTTAAAGCTTCTTCATAAGACTCCACTGTTGTCTTGTATTCTTCAAGATATTCTATCAAAAGTACCCTATTGGAATCCCAAAAAGCAGTCATCATAACCCTCTGAGCTGATCTCTCAGCTTTGAATTTAACCTGCCCAGCAGATACCCTAAACCACTGTTGGTTTGACCTTTTTCTCAAAGGCACCCTAACAAGACTACATCTGCTACAGCACTTGAGAGAACAAATCTGTAACCATCCACTGATCACAGACACACGTTTTCACATGCACTGCTTGGAAGAAACCCATGCATTCATGAACAGAACCCCAGTTCCAATACTTTTTGATGTACCCTTGTATATGGAACAGGTGAAGATACATATTAAAATGGAAAAAAATTGTCTCATTATCTAAAGAAAGTAAACTAAGGATCAATGAAATTAGGTGAATAAAGTACTTTGCAGAATTTAAAGGAACATGTTAAAAGTAAATGTATCACGATACAAAAGTTGCTGCTAGAAGTTAGTCAGGGGCCTGGGTTTCCACAAGGCTTCGTACTTTCAGGGTATTAGTACCTTGGTCCTTCAACTACCTTTGTCTCCTCTGTAGAAGAGAGACTAAGAATATGGATGGAAGGAAGGAAAGGCTGCTAAGTTACCCAACTAAGTAGAGCTTGGAAAGTTCTGATCTAAAATTATCATGTCTCTAAGTCATTAAAAGGTCCACCCACTTCAGCAGGCAAAGGAATGACCAGGTTCTTTCCCCACCTCCAGAAATGCCATCAATGTGGCCCAGGAATCTGTATTTAACAAGTACCACAGGAAGTTGTAGGAGTCCCTGAGTGATGCAAACAGGTAAGCAATCAGCTACTACCGAAAATGCTGGCAGGAGCCCCTTGGAAGAAAGGCCTGAGGAAAGGTCATGTCCTTAAAACCCTAATGGAGCAGGTTTTCTCTGCACACCCAGGCCACCGTGAATTGGAATTGACTCCGTGTCAACTGGTGGTAGGCGGTCGTAGTATGGGGAATGGATCCTGCTGCTTTGAGAAGCTGGACTCCTAGCTCAAAATAGCTTTCACTGTTCTTCCTGTTTTCCAACTTCAGGTTCTTTCTCAATAATGTCCAGAAGGTGGCATGCATAATCCTTAACTTAGAAATATACATAAACAAATCTACTCATATGAATTAGCGAGCATGGGAGTCCTGATGGCATTTTCAGGTAAACTTTGAACTGCTAACTGAAAGGTCCCAGTTCAAACCCACCAGGGGCAGATGAGGCAATCTGCTCCCATGAAGATTTATAGCCCAGAAACACTGTGTAGGCTTGCTAAGAGTCAGAAGTAACTCATGTCAGTGAGTTTGTTTGGGGCTTTACTATACAGCATATATATCTTTACTTCACAGGGGACACGAGCCCTCAAACACAAATAAAAATGTTGAGGAAAATAAAAAGAATGGAATGTATCACACAGTACAAATATCAACACCCACCACCACTGCTATCACTACCACCACACAAGGAAATATGCCTTGAAAAATCTTTTTTGTTGTGAAAGTTTAACATGTGAAAGCACTGGCTGGCAGATTATTCTAGTTTTGTGGGGGGTTGTTTATTGGTTTGTTTGTTTGTTTGTTTGTTTTTAGCTACCCACTGCTTGTCTGTCTACCTTTTAAAACATGTGTAACCTGCTGCCTGTGTCCTCTGAATAAAAGGAATGATAGGAGCCTCTCTGAGTCTCAAGGCATTTATGTGCACAAGTCACATGGTGCACTTTATCTGAGCGAACGCATGAGCATTTCTCAACGATCGCCCTCGTGACTGTGCTGCATACCCAAGGTTGAGACTCACAGCTGTGGGCTCACAGGGAATGCAGCTTGTATCTCTACGATAGCACTTTCTTCAGTCTACCTTTCTTTACTGGATCTGTTTACTCAACTCCACCTCACAGGCCTAAGCTTCTGGAAGTCAGAGACAAATCTTAGTCATCTTTTATTTCCCAGCACTCATTGATTAGACGGGAGTTTGATCTTAGGAGGTGAGTCAGTAAAGGGGGTTAAGTTTGAGGACTAAATGATGAAGACATAAATCTAGAGGACTTGTATCTCAGCAACCTCAAGTGAGTTTAACCAGAAAAGTGTTTCAAACATACTCAGAACCGCAGCCTGCAGATACCACATATTTATTTTTTTTCCAAAAGAAAAAAGTTCTGCCACTGAGTTGGTTCCAAATCATGGTGGCCCTGTTGGAAGATGAAGTAGAAAATCTCTCTAGGGTTTCTGAGACTATAAATCTTTATGGAAGCAGGCAGTAGCATCTTTCCCCCTCAAAGTACCTGGTGGGTTTGAATTTCCAGCACAAGGGTTATATAAAAAAATAGTAACCAGGACAAAGTCTCTGCTTCCAAAATAAGTTGGACGAGGAAAGAGGCCTTGGCAATCCACACGTAAGGCCATTGAAGACCTCTTGAAAAGCAGTGGACATTGTCCCATGCAGTACTGCATAGTGAGCCCCTGAGGTTGGAAGGCACTAAAAATAAGACTGGGGAAGAGCCGCCTCCCCAAAGTAGACCTGACCTCAGTTATGTGAATGAAGCTTTCTGGAACTTATGTGACTTGAATCAAATTGCAAAGAAACAGCTTCAACCATTCCTTAATAATTAGAACATGGAAAGTACAAAGTAAGAATCAAGGAAATTTGAAGTCATCAGAAATGAAATGAAACACATAAAGATCCATGTTCTAGGCATTGATGAGATGAAGTTGATTGGTGTTGCCCATTTTGAATTGGAAAATCACATGGTCTCCTATTCGGGAATAACAAATTAAAGAATGTATTTCACTCATTTAAATATTTTTCAAAATATATAATAAAGTACAATGCTGTCAGTGATTGAATAAATCCATATGCATACAAGGAAGACAATAAACAATATATCCAACTGCATTGGGTAAATCTCCTACAAAAACCCTCTTTAGGGAACGTAACAAAGAGGAAGTGCTGAAATCCTGGTGGGGACTGAGCATGATAGTGGGA
>NW_022103896.1:49814785-49835916 GCF_000313985.2 Echinops telfairi | reverse complement strand
CGATGTACAAATGCGCTTTACACAATTGATGTGTGTATGGATTGGGATAACAGTTGTATGAGCCCCTAATAAAATGTTAAAAAAAAAAAACCCTCTTTAAAGTATTAAGTAAAAAATGTTATTTTGACGACCAAGGTGCACTTGACTCAAGTCCTGGTGTTTTCAATCACCTCATCTGAATGCAAAAACCAGACAATGCATAAGGAAAACCGAAGAAGAATGGATTTTTTTTCATTATGGTAAAGATGTTGAAATGACCATGGATTGCCAGAAGAATGAGCACATTTGACAAAGTACCAAAATATTTCTCAGAAGTAAAGATGGCAGTAAGTTTGGACATGTTAGCAGTCCTTGGAGGAGGATAGTGTCGTAGTGGAATGGTTTTATGTCAACTAGACATTCCTTGAACGTATGGACTTGCGTTGGACTAAGCTGGGATGCCTTCTTGATATGTAGTTACTTCTTGATATAAAGCCATTTCTTATACATAGATGAGTGTCACTGATTTGTTTCTCTCCACAACACAGCCAAACACAGATATGATGCTTGGTAAAGAGGAAGACCGTCAATGAGATGGATTGACACAATGGTTATAATAATGGGCTTACACATAACAACTATGAGACAGCACAGGACCGGGCAATGTTTCATCTGTGGTACATAGATTCACCATGGTTCAAAAGTGACTCAACAGCACCTAACACCACACTATTAATATATCAGGCCTGTTAATCTGAATATTATTCAAATTTAGGCGCCAATCTCTAGAGCTAGTGATGAAGATATTGAAGACTTTGACCAACTTCTATAGTCTGCAATTGATCAAAGATGCAATTAAGATGCACTGAATATCACTGCTGACTGGAATGTGAAAGTTGGAAGTAAAGATGAAGCAACAGTTGTTGGATAATGTGGCCGCAGTGATAGAAATTATGCAGTGATCATATGGTAGAATCTGCAAGACCAACTATCTATTCATTGGAAATGCCTTTTCAACAAAATAAACAATGATGATACATGGTGTAGTAGTTAAGCATTGGTCTGATTCCACAAGGATAGCAGTTCGAAAGCACCAGCCACTCCAAGAAAAAAAAAAAAGACAAAGCTTTCTACTCCCTTAAAGAGTTATACAGTCTCAGAAACACACAGGGGCAGGTCTACCCTGTCGTATAGGGTCACTATGAGTTGTCATCGACTCAATGGCAGTGAGTTTGGAGAATGTGAGACACATGTGGACAGGAGCCCTGGTGGCATAGTGGGCTACCTTTGGGGCTGCTAACCACAAGGTTAGGAGTTCAAAATTACCAGCTATTCCATGGGGAAAAGAAGAGGTTTTCTACTCCTGTAAAGATTTATAGTCTTGGAAGCCTACGGGGGCATTCTACTTTGTCCGATGGGGTTGCTATGAGTCAGAATCGACTCGATGGAAATGAATTGACTTATACATGTGGGCCACACCAGATCGAATAAACAGGAGTAAAAACAACTACATCCAAGGAAATAAATGATGGAGAACCACAAAAAAAAAAAACTCATGGCCATTGAGTCCATTGTAACTCACACCAACCCTATAGGAAAGGATAGAACTGCCCCTGTGGGTTTCCTAGCTGTAACTGTTTATGGAGTAGAAAGCTCAATCTTTCTCCCTTGGAGCAGCTGATGGTTTCAAACAGCTGACCTTGCAGTTAGTAGCCCAACTCGAAACCACTACGTCATCAGGGCTAAAACACAAGCTTGAATATATCCCACCTGAATCTAAAGACAATCTCAAGAACAGATTTGATAAACTGAATTCTGTTTACTGAAGACCAGAGAAGCTGTGGGATGATATCAACATATCAACATGTACATAGGCGAAGAAGCAGTCATTCAAGCAGAACTAAGGAATACTGCATGGTTTGAAATCAGGCAAGGGGTGTGTGTGTGTGTGTGTTGTGTGTTGTGTGTTGTGTGTGTATGCAGGCTGTATCTTTTTACCAATCGGTAATCTGAACAAATGATCCAAGAAGCTGGACTTTATGAAAAAGAATGCAGCATCAAGATTGGCAAACGACTCATTAACAACATACAATATGCAGATGACACATTGCTTGAAGAGAACTTAAAGAGCTTAAGAGTACAAATAAAGATCAAAAACTACAGACGTTAATATGGGTTGCACAGCAACATAAAGAGAGGGGAAATCCTCACAATTTGATTAAAAAATAATAACTTGATAAATGGAGAAAATACTGGTGTCAATGATTCCATTTTCCTTGGATCCACAATCAATACCCATGAATGTGGAAGTTGAGAAATCAAATTACATAGCATTTGGCAAATCTGCTGCAGAAGAGTGTTTTAAAGCATTAAAAAATGTCACTATGAAGAAAAGCATGCACCTGACTTAAGCCATTGTAGTTTCAATAACCTCAGACAACTTCTGGACAATGAAGAAAAGCTGATGCATTTAAATGATGGTGTTGGTGAAGAATATTGAATATACTATGGACTTCCAGAAGAAGTAACCCATCTGTGTCGGAAAAAGTATACCCAGAAGGCTCTTAACAGGAAAGATGGCAAGACATCATCTCATGTACTTCAGCATGTTATCAGGAGGAACCAGCCCATAGAGAGGGACATCATGGTTGAGCAAATGTAAGACTAGCAAAAAAGAGGAAGACCTCAATGAGATGGACAGACAGAGCAGCTACAACAAGTATAGCAACAATTGTGAGGATCTTACAGGACCCCAACAGTGTTGTGCTATGTTACACATAACACCTAACAATTCCCATATCACATAAGCCTCTGATGTCAAGGCTGTGAAGACCTGACTGTTTAGTCATCAGAGAACCATCTCCTCTTGGAGGAAGAAAACCCCAAACTCAAACTCACTGTCATCCGCATAGTGATCCCAGTGGATTTCTGATGACGAGAGTAGAAAGCCCAGTCTTTATCCTGAGGAGCTGCTGGTGGTTTCGAACTGCTGCCCTTATGGATCACAGCCCAACACTTAACCACTACACCACCAGGATTCCCGTGGGAGAAGAAGAAAGAGCTAAAAACAAGCTGGGAAAAGGCCTGGGGAATTTTAAAGGAAGGAATCAGCCAATTGCTCTCCTCTTCCTGGTACTCCAAGGACCCCGAGTAGTGCTGTTGGGTAAGTGTTGGGGTGCTGACCTCAAGGTCAGTGATTCAAACCCGCCTACCACTCCACTGGAGAAAGATGAGGCTGCCAATCCCGTCCAGATGGGGCTTTCTCCCACTGACGCATTATTTGTAATATTGTCTCTATGCTGATATGATCTTATCCTTACCACCTTAGTGTGATTTGTTTTCCATTGTCTTCTGTTGGGTTTCCCAGCTGTGAAACACAGGAGGAGTGGATGTATAACGATAGTAACTGACACAAGGTGTTATAGGAAAGGTAAGGGTGGGCGATAAGGGAGGGAAAGAGAATCTTGGGAGTAAATAATGAAGGCGGGAGCACTAGAACTGATCATGATTGCACAACTCGTTTTTAAAAGTGATTTAACCATGGGTGGGGGGGGATGCTCTAAGATAGATGTGGTGCTGAATGTAAAATTCCCCTTGATATAATTGAACTATTCGATTGTATGATATTTAGGTTGTGTTCCAATAAAAGTGTTGAAAGGGGAAAAGGATACGAGCTACAGCCTCAGAAACCCTCTGTAGGGTCTCTATGAGTCATATTCGACTCATGGCCATGGATCCTGGTAATCCTGTGAGGTAGCTATGATTCCGTTCCTCTAAAGAGCTAGCCGCAGCTGGTGACCTATCGATCTATTCTGTGCTACTCATTGTATTGTAATTTCCTGTTGTTATCCTCTACCCTGGTAGAGTCATGGTCTCAGCTGCACTGCAGGGAATTCAGAGAAGGGTTGTATCCCCTAAATGAACCTGTGTGCTAAAAATGGAGATAGAGACTTGTTCCCTGGGGTCAGTGTGGTTAGTGGTGGCAATAGTCTAGAGACAGACCACAGAGCACTGGGTGAAAGGTCCACTTATCTCCGCCCCCATAGTGTCTCCTCCACTGCCAACCATGGGACTAAAGACGTCTGTACAGTTCCTTACAGGGACTCCATGGTTCTTGGTTCTGAACAAACATTTTTGAAGGTACAAAGTTGATGCATTGTTGAAACCTTCTGAGTTTTCCACCTACTCTTGGCTGTGAATGATCTTCTTTCAAAAAGAGCAGTTTTTCTCTGATCATTCAAAGCCAAAACCCTCAGGGATGCTACTTGAAAACAAAGCGTGAATCACCAGAATGATGGCCTGCACTTAATCCATTCTGCATGAGTGGGAAGGAGGCTGGAGAATAACAATTGGGCTACAAAGCAGCATAACTGAAAACACACAGTTGACTTTTGATGAGTAAAAGAATAAAAATCTAAGTCAAGCATAAGATAAAATAAAACACAGTGATGAAAACATCCACTACCAGGAAAGTAAACCATTATAAAAGATGACAAGCAAGAATGTAATAGGCTTAGAGTCACTCTAATCCTTTCATCCTCAAATATCCCTCAATATTAAATAAATAATATGAAGGTACAGGTTGGATCAGATAAAGTGATTCACAAAGGCACCCAGAGAATGTTGGACTCCTACCAGCTTCCTTAAGTCTGTAGCATTCCCCATGTCTCAGGAAGACTTATTGAGAGGTCAACACTGAGACACTGAACGGAGATAGGATTGAGACAAAGAAGGTGAGGTTAAGAGCAGCTTGATTAGGGTAGGGAAGGAGCTCCCGGGAGGAAAGAGAGAGCAGAGAAAGGGACAGGAGCACCTTGAGCTCCTGAGCAGTTCTGAGACCCAACGAGTTAGGTCAGGGAAATCACAGCTTGTCGGTGAGGCGGTGGGAGATACATAGAGCTCGAGCTAAGGAAGAATACATTGACAGAAAGAAGGGAGATTTTCTATTGCTTGCAGCTGCAGGGGCTTGAGTCAGGATGGGACCTGTGGGAAGTCATCTTGTTGTCTGCAAACCTGCTCTCTGGAGTGCTGGGAAAGGGGCTCTACAAACCGACCTGGGAAGATAAATTGCTGCCTGGGGTGCAGGGGAAGGGGTACACAAACCCCGCCTGGAGAGAGAAGCTCTTTGGAGAGTTGGGGCAGGAGTTGCATAGTTCAATAGGTCATCCATCCTCCCAAGAGGCTGGAACGGGGGCTTTGAGGTTCCATCTTCCTGAGGAGCCGGAGAGGTGGTGGGGGCTGCCCAGTCCAGACCCGGCCCAAACACTTATGTAGAAAAGGAACAAGAAAGCAAAAGAAAAGGAACAAGGCGGCAGTCTCCGTATTATTTTCTGAGCTTGATTGTTCATGCAAAACCGGTTATACATGTCTAGCTTCCCTAACTGGTCGAACATTCAAATAAAGATGAAACGAATGCGAGTATACAATTTGGTTAGACACACTTGTGGAGGGCTACCCTTAAATGGGAACACTGTAAAAATATCCATGCCTTCCCGCGCAAATAACATTCCCAAATACTTAACAAGTTCTATTCTTCCTTCTGTAGAAGTCTTTGTGTTTTATACCACCTGAAATGAACTCTTTGAAGTCACCAAAACCACCTATGGCCGACAGTATCTAAGTAGGGGTATTTATTCATGACACTCATGACCCTGTTTACAACCCTTACACTGAAAGCCCGCAGGTCCTGAAGTCCTCTAAGACAGAGCTTCTCAAACTTTGCTGTGCGCGCGCGAATCACCTGGGAATACTGACTCATAAGCACTGGGTGAGGTTTGACATCACGAAGCTCAAACAAGTTTCCAGGTGATGCCAGTGCTGCCAGTCTCAGCACCCTGTTTTCAGTCACACCAAACAGAAGGCTTGGGGGGTTTTCAGGGGACACATTAAAACGCTGCTGTGTGAGTAAGAATGCTGGCACTGGTATGCTCATGAGTATCTCTCACATCTAGCCCTGGCCACAGTGATTAAAGAGCTGGCCGTGGTAAAGGCCACACATACACTCGTGTATTTTTGTTGCTCAGGTGTGCCATCAAGTCAATTCCGACTCAGAGCGACCCCGTGTGACAGGGTAGAACGGTCCGTGGAGTTTTGTCAACTGTCGTCTTAAGAAAAGCAGATGGCCAGGTCTTTGTCCCGTGGAGCTTCTGGGTGGGTTTGAACTGCCCACCTTTCCGTTAGCAGCCCGCGACTTAACCATGACACCACCAGGCTCCTTCGTACATACATCATTTCCACCAAATCCAATCAATCCAGCAATCCATAAACCAGCGCCATATTTCATTTAATGATTGCGACATCTTTCATCTGTTCTGTAAGCATGGAAAACTCTACTAAAGAGAAGGTGCCCAGATGAAGGAAATGAATGAAAGTCACTCAAAAATGTAAACTTCAAAACTGTCACACCGCAGAATGGAATGAGGGGAAGAAGTCGAAAACGAAGTAAGAAAATGAGAGCAGATGCTGCAAAAGAAATAATCTTCCAGAAGAGACTAGTCTTAGGGAAGGGAGAGAACAGGACATATTCTTCATGTACATTTCAACAGGCTTCATGGAAGCAAACTGGCCACAGTGGGAAGTTTCAATTGGCCTCTTGGTTTCCTCTGCTGTTTCTGCTTCTGTCCACTCTAAGAAGCTACAGCATGCCTGCAACTGCACCACACTGGCCAGAGTGCAATCGATACTCCCATCAGATGGTACTAAAGGCTTCCCATCCTAATAATCTTCATTTGTCTTCTCTACAAATATATCATTCAATTCTATACAGCACTTCCTTAGTTAAGCACAAGTAAAACCGAGTTGTCCTTTCAAAGCAAAGGCTATTGATGCAATGCTATAAAGGAAAGGACACAGAGTTTAGTCTGAGTGAACCATATGTAATCATCTATTCTGAAGAAAAACACTACCTTTTGTAAAGGCAGATCAGAAGTTAGAGTACTTTGAAAGATAACTAAAGAATAATTTTTAAAATTTGTCCTCTACAAAGTATAATGTTTAGCAAATTTAAACTATTTAACTATAACATGTAAGCTAATAACATAAGGTCAGTCTATAACTATCTCCTTCCTGGTGAAACAAGAAAATGGTATAAGTTTTCCACCATTCTTCTATCTGGGCAGGTAAGAAAAGGAATCATACAATAGTATGCAGAAGAAACATGATGCGATGCCTAATCAGAGAGCTTTAAGGAACCCTTACTTCAAGAAAAATACCAGGCAATTGGTGGCATTGAATCCGATGGATGTGAACATGCCATGCCCAGAGAGAAAGAATCCCAAGCAGTACAAACTACAGGAGACTACACCAAAAGGTTCTCAGAAGGCCGGCCAAAAGCAAGCTTCAGAGAAGCACAGATAGCTAGACCTTGAGCTTGAAACTGATATGAAAACCCAATCAATCCATTGCCTTTGAATTCATTCAGACTAATGGCAACCCAATGTGTTTTACAATGTAAAATTCTATTCCTTAAGGTGTTCCTGTCTGTAAGTTTTCAAGGAACCAGATGGCCAGGTCTTTCTACTGAGGCACCTGTGGGTGGATCTGAACCATCAGCCTTTAGTAGTTGAGTGCAAACAATTCCCATGACTCAGGGTTCTCTTTGATAAAGAGTGGGTACTTAAACTGTATCTGATGAATCAGGAAACGACTCAAGACTTTTCAAGAAGCATGGTAGATGCAAGAAGGTATGTGTTAGCTTTTGTCTGACATTAGAAAGAAAATAGCAATCTACAGCCGTTGTATTTACTAAAAAAATTAAATTGTTGTATTTACTCATTTATTTATTTTATCATTTTCTCCTTTATAATTCCATGTTTATGCCTAGCAAATACATTAAGGTGTTAATATGTATACTCTATACAATTTATGTTCATAGAAAAAGATAAATATTGAAGTGTTAACAGTGGTTATCTATTGGGGAACAGAAGAAAGGATACTTAGAATTGGGAGGGTTGTTACTTTTTACATCATCAACATTTGTTTTATTACTGTCAAAATATTACTTTTTTATTAGATAGGAACCTCTGTTCCCCTGTTTCATGCTAGAGAGACAGACAGACAGACAGAGATGGACAAGTGGCCGCCACCCAGTCAACTCTAATTCATGCCTACCTTGTGTGTAACAGAAGAGAGAGCTGCCCTGGTCTACCTCTTCCTCCTGATCACCAATGTGTTTGAGTCCCACAATGCCAATCCATCTTGGGAAGACGTCTTCCTTTAGACGTCTTTTCTTCTTCCCTGTACTCATTGTTATCTGTGTAATTTTTTTCAATTTGGGCAAAAATATGCACAATCAAAAATGCTCCAATTCAGCAACTTCTACATGTATAATTCAGTGCCATTGATTATATCTTCAGGTTGTATAATTATTATTGATATCCCTCTCAAATTTGAACTTTTAAAATTCTATTACTTCAAATCCCTTTGACCTGTGTTGTACTTTCAATGGAAATGTACCCAGGCAGGACTTTAAGATGCATGCATTTGTTGTCTGGAAAACAGAGGTACACTGATGGGCCCAGTATTTCACAGCAAATATCTATGTCCGAATTGGGACAAGGAACCAAGAGAACATTCTTGTCCCTTCTGCATCATTTTTGAGCAAGCCTTCCAGCAGGCATCTCATGAGTGACTCTGGGCCCCCATCCCCACTCCACAAACACAAGAAAGTAAAAGGGCCAAAGAGAGAGGACCTTTCTCTTTTGTTCATTGTTAAGTCTCCAGCACATAGAACAATGCCTAGCATTTGTGGTGTGTTCAACAAATAAATAGTTCTTGAAGAAATCAAACTTCCTCTCTTCCCAGTGTCATGCGATGAAAGGCCTGACCCCTCCAGAGAGGCTGACAGGTGTCGAGCTGAGGTAGTATTTCTGTCTGACTTGAATATGAAGTCAGCCTTATGGATCCATTGCGACTGCACGTGGGCCAAGCCCTTCAGTCCTAATCCGGACTGTAGCTGACATTTGATCTCTCTCTGAATCCATCTCTCACTGGCCTCTAAGTTCAGGAAAGGAAGAAAGATATCATTGATTGGGGCCAGCCCCACCCCCGCCCCACCCCTGCCCCGCCCCAGAAGAATTTACTTCAGAGGACAGCACTGAAGCTACAGCTCAGGGAGAAGGACATGTATGATCAATGCATACAGGAGCAAATGAAGGGGGAGGAAGAGAGAGTGGAGCACATCCTGGCCCACTAAGCCTTGAGAACAACATCCCTGTTCAGAGCAGCCAATGCACAGAGAGGACAATATGGCCGGCCCCACAATGAAACACAACATCCCTCACTGACCCATAGCCTTAAGGGGGACAACACTAGAGACACCGTGCTGGAATTGCACCCAATCTGACCCCACCACACCAAGGCAAAACACTAAGGGCATGCAAACGAACAGCAAGAGGAGCAGAACAAGGAAGTCTCGAGGGAATACCAAAATTAGACCTTGGGGCCAGGGCATAGCACCCCATCAGACTTAACCAGAAAACACTCCTAAAGATCAACAAACAGACTTTGAACTATTTACAAGCTTTTTTTTTTTTGTCATTGGTTTTTCTGTTGTGGTTGTTTACTTTTATTTTGGTGCTTTGTTTTGCTCTGTCTTGTTTTTGTGCATGTCATTACCTCTGCAGGTCTAGCTAGATAAGATGGGAAAACCAATCTGGAGGAGAAAACAACAGACCGATGGTCCCAGAGATAGGGAAATGGGAGAGAGGGAAGTGGGGGGAAAGGAAGTGGGTGTTAACAAATCCAGGGACAAGGGAACAACAAGTGATCCAAAATCGGTGGCAAGGAGGGTGCAGGAGGCCTGGTAGGGCTTGATCAAGGGCAATGTAACCGAGAGGAATTACTGAAACTTAAATGAAGGCTGAACATGATAGTGGGACAAGAGGAAAATAAAAAGAAATGGAGGAAAGAACTAGGAGGCAAAGAGCATTTATAGAGGTCTAAATACAGACATGTCCATATGTAAATATATTTATAGATGATGATGGGGAAATAGATCTATGTACATATATAGGTTTAGTATTAAGGTAGCAGATTTTGAAAAACAGTAGCAGATGGACACTGGGCCTCCACACAAGTACTCCCTCAATACAAGAACACTTTGTTCTATTAAATTGGCATTCCCAACATGATCGCTGAAAACAAAGCAGGTGCATAAGCAAATGTGGTGAAGAAAGCTGATGGTGCCCGGCTACCAAAAGATATAGCACCTGGGGTCTTAAAGGCTTGAAGGTAAACAAGTGGCCATCTAGCTGAGAAGCAACAAAGCCCACACGGAAGAAGCACATCAGTCTGTGTGATCATGAGATGTCGATGGGATCAGGTATCAGGTATCAAAGAACAAAAACTCCTATCATTGTGGATGAGGGAGAGTGCAGGGTGTGGACCCAAAGCCCATCTGTAGGCAACTGAACATCCCTTTACAGAAGGGTCGCAGAGAGGAGACTAGCCGGTCAGGGTGCAATGCAGCACCAATGAAACATACAACTTTCCCCTAGTTCTTTAACGCTCCCCTCCTCCCCCACTATCATGATCCCAATTCTACCTTACAAATCCAGCTAGACCAGAGGATGTACACTGGTACATATAGGAACTGTAAACACAGGGAATCCAGGACAGATGAATCCCTCAGGACCAGTGGTGAGAGTAGCAATACTGGGAGAGTGGAGGGAAGGTGGGGTAGAAAGGGGGAATCGATTACAAGGATCTACATATAACCCGCTCCCTAGGGGACGAACAACAGAAAAGTGGGTGAAGGGAGACGTTGGACAGTGTAAGACATGACAAAAATAATAATAATTAATAAATTATCAAGGGTTCATGAAGGAGGGGGTGCGGGGAGGGAGGGGAAAAAATGAGGAACTGATACCAAGGGCTCAAGTAGAAAGCAAGTGTTTTGAGAATGATGATAACAACAAATGTACAAATGTGCTTGACACAATGGATGGATGTATGGATTGTGGCCAGAAATGTATGAGCCCCCAATAAAATGATTTTTTTTAAAAAGGAATGAGACCATAAAACAAACAAACAAAAAGGTATCATTGATTGCAAGCCCCATATGCTTATAATTAACACGTTTAATTTAAATGTATTGTTTCTTGAAGAACTATATCACAATTTTTTAAAGTTTAAAAGATAACATGCTTCTACTATTCTCAAAGGTGAATTTTTAAAACTACCTATGGCATCCTACTTGTTCAAAGTACGGAATGACCATGAAATACCCACTGCCGAGTGGCCGTGGGAAAGGGAAGCTGGGTGGTGAGGAATGAGAGTGCTATAGCTCTCACCTACATCGCCAGCCTCTCAAGAGGAAGAGTCTCCCTGACGCTTTTAACTCCTATCATTAGAGTATCTGCTGTGATTGTTGTCATTGTTGTTGTAAATATGTGCAGTCAGTTCTGACTCATAGCAACCCCATGGACAACAGGACCAAATACTGTTCATAGTCCAATAAAATGCCCCTGCCCTAAAAGGATGGTGGTAAAGGGATACCATCCTTGACAGAGAGGAACACTGAGCTTTTCCTATGACCAGCAAGTCTCTGCTTTTTCTGTGGTCTCACAATTCCCCGGGCGATCCAGAGTATTTCAGAACATCAGAGACTTCCACATACATCCTCCATGTGATTCCTATACACCTTCCCACCAAAGAGCCAGGATACAAATCTCTCTTGGATAGGGTTGCAGAACCAGGAATGAGCTGCTAGGCTTGAAGGTCCTTTGCACGAGGTTACTAACCAGTTCCACAGTGCGCATTATCACGCCACCCTGCTACATAGTGATGAGTGTGGGCACCCTCATTTAGGATACCACCGACATTGAAGATTATTCACAAACTTGAAAAGAGGGAAGTGACCTCTTCAAAGCTCATCTCGGTCAGAGAATCACTAGTATTCCTTTCTCTCCAACGCTTCCCTTTGGCTAAGTCCCCAAATCAATATGCCACAAACAACGTTCAAACACACAAACAAAAAAGATGAATACTATCAGGATGCGAGGATGATGAGGAATGGATGAGTAGAGGAATGGCAGGGATGCTAGCTTGCACTCCTTCCTTTCCTGGTGGGTACAGATTGCCACTTGCCTGATTCCAAGACAGAGGTTGAATTTACAAGCATCCCAAAGCTTATAGCTAGAAATATGATTTTCTGCAATAGATTAAGTAACAACAAAATTCCTCTACAGTAAGTTGTAAGTACTAAGGAATTTACTCTAAATCAGACTCTAGTTGAAACCTAAAAATCAATGGCTCAAAATCCAGGAAAATCTTATCAATCCCAACTTCAGAAAGTCACTGGCTTTTTCAATGTTCAGAGTCTATAAAACAATTGAGCTTGGATTGTGTACCTATTTCAGTCAACACTCAAAGCCTGCAACACCAAGTAAGACCACACTTTTTTTTTTAGGAAATAGTAAAATGCCTGAGTTACCAGCTGGGGCGTCAGGGAGGAAATTGAGCAGGGCACAAAAAGATTTTAATCCATAACATCAAAACACTATGAATATTGTACCATGGCTCACCCAACCAAAAGCCACTGCCATCAAGTTGACGCTGACGCATAAGAAACCCAATATAGGGTTTCCAAGGCTGTAAATCTTTACAGGTAAAGACAACCTCATCTTTCTCCAGGAGATTGGCTGGTGAGTGTGAACTACTGGCCATGCAGTTAGCTACCCAACCGCACCAGCAGGGCTGCTCACCTACAGTAAGAAATATATTTTATAAACAACCCAGTATGTGTACATGCATGCATGTATGAGGGGCTTTCAAAGAGCTCATGGGAAAAAAACCCATTGTCTTTTCATTCAATTTTTCCATGAACTTTTTGAAGCCCCCTCATGTGTGTATGAGTGACTGAAAGCATAGTTTTATGAAATCATACTTACTCTTCTTCATGCAATGCACCAATTTTTACAATTCTCTTATTACTTTTTTTAAAGACCAGTGATTGTGCTCCATCAAACTGATGATAAGATCCTCTGAAAATCATGACTTGGAGTTTGCAAAACCATGCACTGCATTTCACCTTGACCTCCACAGCAATTTTGTGAGGAGTAAGCAAGATTATATATGAAGAACATTCTACGTACTGCCTAGCATACAGTCTTTGTTGGATGCATAAGAGCTCATATTATTGACCTGCCAACCCAAACCCCACAGCTCTGGAGTCGATGCCTTCTCGTGGTGACACCACAGGACAAGCTGGAGCTGCTCCACAGAGGCCTGCGGAGGGAGCTGCCTGTAAGAGAAGAAAGGAGCAGGAAGGAAAACCTGGCTGAGACTTTCGATGGATGCAGCACTAATTAAAATCTGCCCTTGGGAGGCAGTGAGATGAGGAACTTCCCAGAATTTCTATTTCCAGGGTAATGGAAATCTATATTTAGAAAGAACTGATCTGTAGTTAACTCCAGTTACCTCGCCACTGGAAAGCAGCATTTTAAAATGTGCTGTGCCTCTCTGCTGCAGCCCTCAATACATCTTAATGTACTACTCTGTGTTTGCATCCAACTGTGCGAGGCACCATAAGCTAAACAGAACTGGTCTTCCTGAAGGAGTGCGGCCAGAGAGATGGATTCATTTCCTGATGAGGCTGTAATAATCTCAAACACAACAGCTTAAAACAACACAAGTAATCATCTCACAATTCCAGAGGTGAAAAGTCTA
This sequence comes from Echinops telfairi, assembly GCF_000313985.2. Classification (NCBI taxonomy): domain Eukaryota; kingdom Metazoa; phylum Chordata; class Mammalia; order Afrosoricida; family Tenrecidae; genus Echinops; species Echinops telfairi. The sequence continues at coordinate 49,822,269 of NW_022103896.1, read as the reverse complement.
AAATGGGTGTCATTGAGCTAAAACTAAGGTGTCGGCAAGATGTTAGATCCAGAAGAATCCCTTGTCTTGCCTTTCCAGTTTCTAGAAAGTGTCTCCATTCCTTAGCTGATGAATCCCCTCTTCCAATCAAAACCAGCCACGGTGGATCGGGTCCTCCTCAAGGCAGATCTGGCTGACTCTGACACTGACTCAACTGACACTTTCTGTCTTCTTCCTCGACATTTTAAAGACTCTGAAATCCTTAGATGGTGCAAATTCTTAACACAGGCAGCTAGTAACCAGGAGATCAAAAGTTTGAGTCTAACTATTAGCGCCTCAGAAGATCAGTGCATATTGGCAAGAAATGACAATAGCCCCCAAATCAGATGGTTGGCATTCTAAAGGGGATTTTAACAACTGTACACAGGCTGGAAAGTAAAATGTTGTAATTCAATCTCCTGATGAATTATAATTATATTTAGAATTTATTCTAAACTTTTAGTATTCTCTGTGCCTTGTTAGATTGGCGTCTCTATCAATTTTGTGTGGCCATTGTTGATGGATCCTTGCTTGGTGTCTGCCCTAGTTTTATATGTTTATCTGTATAGGGAAAATGGGATTGAAGGAAGTACAAGGATAGTAACAGGATTGATGATGGCCTGGAGACATGGAGCGAGAGGGAGGGGCAATGAGGGGTCAACATCAATGTGCAAAGGAAGAAAAAAGGAAAATTCCAAAGTTGATTGTGATGATATTTTTATAGCCTTTCTTGATATGGTTGAAGGGTTGAATTATACCATATGTCAATTATAACCCAATAAAAAAGAAAAGCCTGCTGAGTTACTTGCAAAAGAAAAAGGGAAAAGAGCTATTTAAACCCACAGAGAGCACGCTGTACTCCAACATACCTGAAAGGATTTGATGACAACTGGTTTGGCTAACAAGTGCTGAGCTGCTAAACACAAAGTCCGTGGTTGGAACCCATGAGATGGTTCATGGGAGAAACGATTTCATGGGAGAAAGATGCCGCTGTCTGTCTGCTTCATGAAAGATTTACAGTAGAGGGAATCCTATTTGGGTTACTATGAGTTGGAATTGACTTGATGGCAGTGGGTTTGGTTTCTATGGTTGGTAAATAGGTAACCAGTGATGACAGTGAACTCCCAGCTATCCAGAATCGCTCCTGTTTTGAGAGTCTTAATCACATCTCCCAAGGGTCTTCTGCCATGTAAGGGACTCATTCCACAGGTTTTATGAATTAGAACATAAGGCTGCTATGGGGAAGGACAGTACAAATATGCCTTGTACAAGAGAAACAAAAGAGCTACCACAATTTTAATAACATAATACTTATTGAGCAAGTGTTGTAAGGAGTGTTTTGGTTGGCCTTGACTTATTTCCTTGATGGGAAATCAAATACCCAAAAGCTTATACAAGTTTCTCAAAGTCATCCAAAGAGAAATTGGCAAACCCAGGTTTGCCTGACTACAAAATCATGTCCTCAAGCACTTCACAACATATAACTGAGTATTAAACCAGCACACACTTAGTTGTTTACAACTTTTCCCCTCCACAGACTCCTGTTATTGTTTTTCCTCTGAGATCCTATTTTGAAAGGTTTTGAATATGAGAAACGTTTCCCATTAACCAAAGACACATTTAACTTTGAATTGGTATCCAATCAGTTTGAGGTAATCTTTTCACCTTTTGAAAAAATCATTTATATAGCTCTTTAAAATGTCAAAAGTAAAGTGACTTTGAAGACTAAGGTGGAACGGACCCAAACCATTGTATTTTCTATGAAAACTGGACAGTGACTAAGAATGACTGATGGAAACCTGATGCCTCTGAATTATGGTCTTAGAGAAGATTATTAGATATGCCATGGACTGCCAAAAGAATGAGAAAAAATTGTTGTTGAAAGAAATATAACCAGAAGCAAGGACGGCAAGACTTCAATATATCTGCGACATGCCATCAGGGCATGGCACAAGCTTAGTAAGGTAGAAAGTCAGCAAACAATTTTAAAAAACACAACTCAGTAAGATGGTTTGGCAAAGTGGATGCAACAACACAGATAAAAATTGACAAGGTGGAACATGACCTGGCAGTATTTCGTTCTTCTGTACATATGATTTCTAAGAGTTAGATCTGAATCAACAGCACCTAACAACAAAACATATCATTCCAGGACAAAAACACAATTTCATGTTTTTACTTAATATATATTTTTAGACTTCATTTTGGAATACTGAAAACAGAAATTCCTGCAAAGGACATTTATAGAGGTCTAAATACAGGAATGTACATATGTAAATACATTTATATAATGATAGGGAAAGAGACCTATGTACATATACTTATATGTTAAGTATTAAAGTAGCAGATGGAGATCAGGCCTCTATTCAAGTACTCCCTCAATGCAAGGACACTTTGTTCTAATAACCCATCATTCTGTGATGCTCACCTTCCCAACATGATCACTGAAGACAAATGGGTGCATTAGCAAATGTAGTGAAGAAAGCTGATGGTGCCCAGCTATCAAAAGATATAGCATCTGGGATCTTAAAGGCTTAAAGATAAACAAGCAGCCATCTAGCTGAGAAGCAACAAAGCTGACATGGAAGAAGCACATCAGCCCATGTGATCACGAGGTGTCGATGGGATCAGGTATCAGGCATCAAAGACCCAGAACAAAAAATCATATCATTGACCCAAAACAAAAATTCTTATCATTGTGAATGAGGGGTGGTGTGGAATGGAAAGCCAAAGCCCATCTGTGGGCACCTGGACATCCCCTTATAGAAGGGTCGCAGGGAGGAGATGAGCCAGTCAAGGTGCAGTATAGCAACAATGAAACATACAACTTTCCTCTAGTTCTTTAATGCTTCCCCTCACATGCACTATCACAATCCCAATTCTACTTACACATCTGGCTAGACCAGAGGATGTACACAGGTACAGATAAGAGCTGGAAACACAGGGAATCCAGGCCAGATAAACCCCTCAGGACCAATGATGACAATAGTAATACCAGGAGGGGAAGGAAAAGGTGGGGGGAGAGAGGGAGAACCAACCAGAATGATCTACATATAACCCCCTCCCAGAGGGACTGACAACAGAAAAGTGGGTAAAGGAAGGCATGAAAAAAACCATAACTTATAAATTATCAAGGGTTCATAAAGGAGGAAGGGGTGGGGTGGGGAATGAACTGATACCAAGGGATCAAGTAGAAAGAAAAGGCTTTGAAAGTGATGAGGGCAACATATGTACAAATGTGCTTGACACAATGGATGGATGGATGGATTGTGATAAGAGATGCATGAGCCCCCAATAAAATGATTTTAAAAAGAAAAAAATAAAGAGGAGAAAGCAAAGCACATGAATAACAGAGCCGAGGAAGCTGGAAGCAAGTACACCTATGATGAGACCCAAGAAGACTGCTAAGGAGAACTGGAAAGGGGGGTTAAACAGACAAAAATAAATAAATCACGGATACTTTGAAGTGTAGGTAAATAAGGTTAAATTTAATTATTTAAAATAAAGCCTGGAAAATTCTGTATTTGGGTTTACTGAGATTAATCACCAATGGAATCAAGAGAAAAGAGGAGGAGGAGAAAATAGCAGTCTTTTGAGAGGGTAAATGTGGCTTAAGGTCATGGAAAGAGGTAGAGATTGACTTCTCCCTATATCAAAGTCTTAATTTTATATAAGGTGCATGTATGAGTTAGTAATATATAAATTTGTAAACATGTATAGACTCATTGCCCCCAAGTGTCATATAGTAAAATTAAGTATCTATGCTTAGTCAGTACTTACAATGAGCCACACTATCCCAATTCTGCCTACCTTTTTATTTTTTTTTTTGAGGATTTTTTTAAACATTTTATTAGGGGCTCATACAACTGTTATCGCAATCCATACACACATCAATTGTGTAAAGCGCATTTGTACATCATTCTCAAAACATTTTCTCGCCACTTAAACCCCCGACATTAGGTCCTCATTTTTCCCCTCCCTCCCCGCTCCCCCCTCTCCCTATATTTTATAGGGTTGTTTACATTATTTACTCTTTAGTTTGAAACATTGCTTGAGGTATGTGTCAACTGACCTCATCCCAGTTAGTGAGTGCCCAGGCACTTACTACAAGAGTAAGTGAAAAAGTGTGGCTACTAAAGGTTCTAGTTCAGATATTCACAGGTGAATTCCAAACAAAATATGATAAGTGGATAGGTACAGACAAGTTATTTTAGCAATATACTTATCTTAAAATGTCCAATTAAAACTTTGATTCTGATGGGATGTGCTTGTCTCCTTAAAGTGCAGAGAAAACTGAGAAAGCTTTGGTAACTGTTTTGGGGATTTCAAAGGAGTAATCTTGATGGATTTTCTCAGAGGACACAGGAGGATTACAAGGTCTTACTTAGTAGAAGAAGTTTTAAGAAAACCGAAAGCTACATTGGTGAGGGAAAGCCCAGTAAAGTTGAACCAAGGAATCTCTTTGCTTCATAACAATGCACCTGCTCAATCTTTGAGTGTTGTGAAGGATGTCTTATGAGAATTTCATTGGAAAACTTTACCCCATCCACCAGGCAGCCCTGATTTTGGCCCTTTAGACTTCTTTTGTTCCTAAAACTCAAATTACACGTTAAAAGAACACAACTTGAGTTTCTTGAGGATATCAAAACTACCGTTTTACAAAGTGTACATAGAAGGATGCAAAATTCTTCAGAGGAAGGTGAAAGAGGGAGGCACCATGTTCAGAAGGATACAGACTTAGATGGAAACAGTCACTTTACATTTTAATATTTTTGTCTGATTAAAACATTCATGATTTTACAGCAATAATTTTTGACATAACTTCATATCTTATATGCACTCATTTTGGATGAGGACAGAAGTGACTCAGAAATCTCACAGCATGCTGTCATTAGCCTCCAGGGTTCATGATGAATAATAAACTCACAGGTCCAACCCAGCCCTGCGTCCCTGCCTAGACAAGGCCTGCCAGCTGGCCCTATTTCCACACATCATCAGCAAGTTGGCATCAAAATCCATCTTTTCACAGTAATGTGCAATTCAAAGCAATTTTATTTCATAGGCCAACAGGTATCTTGCTGTTACCTAGTTCTATTTTGCTTTTCTAAAGCTAACTAATAAAATAACTGTTTTCATTTTTGTGGGCAGAGGTCAAACCTTTCCACCTTTCTGAATCACTGCGCTTCCCTTCCATTTCCCTGTCTTTGTAGTATTGGAGAGCTAAAGACTCAAAGTCAGCACTCCATAAAGCACAGGCGGCCAACCTGTTGCACTGGTGCTATGAGGAGTAATGAAACAAATGGTGGACCTCACAATTCTTGAAATGTCTTAAGATTTAAGGGAAGCGTTTCGTTAGAATTGAAGTCCTAATCTGATCATGGCTTAATTGCATTCAAAGTCATAGTATTAAACTCTTTGTCAGATAGTAGATTTTATACAGGGGATTATATAAATAAGTCACAGCAGGCGTAGAAATGATAATAAACCCAAACTCGCTCATGCAGCCAGTTCCTAAAAGCCAGTTAGGTTAGTCTGCACATATTGCCAGTTTCCATGACTAAGATCACGTGCTATACTGTGAATGAAAACACTATATGCAACCACCTGATCTGCCTGTCACATGTGAGTCAGTGAATAAACATTTATTGAGCTTGCAGGTGAGTAATGCTTTAAACATGGAAGGATGGAGTAATTGTTATATATATCACAACTTAGTAGTCCTGGAGGATGAGAAATGGACTATTTTTTCAATCTGTAACTAGCACAGTGTTAACCCTGCAACAACACTACATTATAATGAAGAGCACCTCAAATTTTATCAAAGATTCTATAGAAGAATCTTGATCAAAAGAGGGGCAATGCAGAAAAGAACTAAAAATTCTCATGGATTCTAGACTTTCTGGAGCTATAAAGACTGGGCAAAATTTTGAAACTATTGCCTGGAGATAATCCTTAAACTCAAAAGAGCCCTGAAAACATCTTAAAACTAAGCGATAGTTTGGTTTAATAACAAAGAACATCCGCTTGGAGAAGTATGCTCTCTTAAGAACTATCTGGGAGCAGAAGAACAACAGCAAATCAAAAGATTCATTACAAAGGTTACGGTACAGTGAGCTTATGTGAATGGGAGAACACCCAGAAAAGGAGAATGCGGATGGTTGTACAACTTGAATAAATCCATGTCAAAACAGGGCACCTGGAGAAATGGTTAAACTGATGTATGTTTTGCTGTGCATAGTCTCAACAACAACAAAACTTAAAAAAAAAAGAAAACCTTAAATAAAATCCAAGATTCAAAACTAAAAATCAATTAGTGTGTCATGGTTTATAAAGTTATTCCATATGTTTATTTCATTCACACCTCCCACAACCGTTAAAAATGCGGAAATGAGCTTCAGCAAAGATATAGGTCCTAAAAGTAGTAACTGAACTTACAACAAGGCACATTATTCGCATTTTGTATGTGTCATTAAGGCCAAACATACACTATTCAGGTGAGTAAAGACTTCATCTACTTTCAAATTATGGATAAGAAATTCCAGTTTTTGTAAAGAAATTACAAATTTATGTTATGGTGTTCAACTCTTAAAGCATCTTCTTGTCCTGGAGAGCAGTAGCATATGCACTTCATTCATCAGCCCACTGCTGTAGGCGACTGAGGGTACAGAAAGACAAAATTCCTATTCTGGACTATTTGTGTGTCAGTGTGTGTTGTATGCCAACAAGTTCATGGAAGTCTAAAATGTACCATATAGACTCTAGGGACCATTTCCCTCCTTCCAGTGATACCACGAATGGTTCGCTCCTTTAAATTGCACCTTTGAGCCACATCTCTTCATATTTTTTTCCCAATCATTGGTACCCCAAACAAATTGCAATGTAATTCTTCACTCACTACCACTTTAGTAACCATTCCTTCATGTTAGCATGAATATTACTCCTTAGAGTGTTTTTATTAGATATTTGTGTATGTGAGGCAAACTACTTACATTACAAATTTGATGTTTAATCCAGATTAATGTTCCAGTTGAACACTTACTAAATAGAAATGTACATGATGCTTTTATTCCAGTGAGTTCATTGCCACGTCACAGAGTGAATGGAAAGAAAGCAGCACAGTTGTGATTTTGAACTTTGGCTTTTATGGGTCAGATTCTGAATTTTACTGCAACCCCAGGTAGTAAACCAAATTAACAATGGCTCTCTGGTGCAAACAACCTAAATTAGACTATCACATTTAACTTGATACTTAACATTAATTAATTGATGCTTGTCACTTTACTCCTATTAGGCTCAGTTTCCCCATCTTTAAAATGGGAATTGTTGAGGGTGTAGGGAGCCTGGTAGGGCTTGATCAAGGGCAATGTAATTGAGAGGAATTACTGAAACCCAAATAAAGGCTGAACATGATAGTGGGACAAGAGGAAAGTAAAAGGAACTGGAGGAAAGAACTAGGAGGCACAGGG
>NW_022103896.1:49807563-49813736 GCF_000313985.2 Echinops telfairi | reverse complement strand
TTTTTAAAGAAAAAAATAAATAAAATGGGAATTGTTGGAAAGAACACTTCCCCCTTAGTTCTAATATTTCCTCCAAGTAGGAAGTTACTTTCATTTCATGAACATACGTTTTTCTGACACCTGCCCCTTCAAAGAGCCCTGATGTGGTAGTGGTTATGTTTTAGGCTAGCAAGGTTAGCAGTTCAAAACCTCCAGCCTCTCTTCAGGCGAGAGATGGAGCTTTCTACTCACGTAAAGAGTTGCAGTCTCAGAACCCACAGGGCTCTTCTACTTCCCGTCAGGGTCACCGTGAGTCACAGTCAACTCTATGGCAGTGAGTTTAGATGGGAGCTCTTGCTTGAGTTCACTATGTTTCTGTTCATTAGGGTGGAATAATTTTCTGATGGTAGCACTAAATGAATATAACCAATGCCACTGTATTACACATGTAAAAAATTTTAATTGGGAAATGTCCTGCTATATATATTTTACCACAATAAGTCAATTTAAAGGCATATAAAGACAATTATTGCCTTCGTAGGCTGCAATGTAGAGAGCTCATTCATCCTGTGTGTCCCACATCATATACCACAACCTTTGCATTTTACAGTTATTTAATAAGAGTTAAAATAAATGGTTAATGCAAAAGAGAAATCAAATTATAGGCAATGGAATTAGTTCCATAAACATTATGTGAATCCTACCAGTAAGCTTTAAAGAGACACATTAACATTTTAAGATTACTGTACTTCTTTAAATTATCTTCTTGCTCAGAAATAAACGTTTCATGCAACAGTGGTTTCTGTTCTATCTGCTGGTCTACAAGCCATCTCTCAGTGGTTGTAAGAACAAATGAACACTCAGGATATAATAACTTGACTCCCTTTATTCAAATTCTTGCTCTGCCACTTAATAGCTTCAGGACCTTGCACAAGCTATTGCCTTTTTTGCCTCCGTTTCTTCATCTATAAACTGGGAATTGTTGTAGCCCCTACTGCCTAGTTTTCTACCTGAATACCAAACATACACAATACTTCAAAGAGTGCCTGACAGTGGAAGCACCATGCCAAGGGTTCGCAAGTATTGCAACCGTTCTTGTGTAAGAAATGTAGTGCCTTGGATTCATGGCTCCACAATCCACAGTAGTCTTGGTGGATAAGATGCTGGCCAGCCAGAGAATCCTCACAAGTTCTAGCCCCTGACAGAGCACTAACAGCATATACAAGTCCCTAGAGGAACCGGAGGATCTCTCCAGGGGATACAGACAGTGAGGGTTCCAGGCTGAGTAATATGTGCTCTATGACCTTGCGGCAACCTCCTGCGAAAGAGCAACGGGACCATGCCTGCCATTGGATGAAAGGAGTTTATTGACTAATCCCAAGAACATATTCCCTGGAAAACCATGGGCATCGGGGTAAAAGGATATTAGAAAGAACTTATTATAGGATTTGAGATTTTGCTTTTAGGAGGCATTGCAGGGAGATAGGTTCCAGTCTAGATAAAATGCTGTCAGAACCTGGGGTAATTCACTGATAGGGTTTCTTAATAACTTTTATCTAGACAGTGGGAAGAATGAAATAAAATAATGAAACAGGACTAAAGCTGTAATTGGTTAGATACATAAATAAATTTCAAAAATTTAAAAACAGGCATTCATTATTAGTTGGGAAAAGGGAAAATTAGTTATTCCTCGGTTTAGACAATGTTCTTATTTTTGTTTGCTCAGATGTAATTATGGAGTGGTTTGATCCTGTCTTGCTCCGTTTCAGTCACACGTGGTTTGGGCCTGAGGTTCAGGTTCTATGAATGTGTTTACGTTCCTTATATTCAATAGGAAAACTCTGCAGCATGTCTGCCAAGCTCAGGAGCTCCCCGCTCATGGGGACATTTTTTATATCGCTCAAGCTAGGTGAGAAAGCTTTGCTCGAGGGTCAGAACTGGTTGGTAGGTTTATATCTTATACAGAGCTTTCATATTCAGTGCTTAAGGAGCCTCCCCGAGTTAATCCTGAGGCATGGGCTGGCCCCAGGACCACCTCACCCAGTCTTTTTGTAAGCAGGCCCTCCCCACAGTGAATTACTACCCCGGGAAGTAATACAAGGATGCCCTAGCAAAGTCGATATTGATAGTCCAAGTTTTACACGGAAGGAAATAGAGTCAATGACACTTCTTGAGGGCTCCTTATTTTCCCACAACTGTTAGCATTCTCTCTGGCAACTAGTTCAGTGGCTGATATCCCATCACCGATTCAATTATAGTTTTCCCCTTTCCAAAAACCAGCCTGCCCTGTTGTGACTTAGATGATATCTGCTACTAAGGCAGGAACAAAGTGCTGCTCAAAAAAACTGTGGAATATGAAAAGTCCCAGTGGCTGTCAACCCCCCACCCCCCCATTCTGATTCTGTAACCTACTAGCTATCTGCTAGTCAGCTCTGTCCCCACCTGTTAGTTCAGGGTAGACTAGAGAAACAAATTCATAGACACTCATATGAATATACAAGAGCAGTTAAACATTGAGAAAACATCCCAGCCCAGTCCAGATCAAGTCCATAAATCCGATATTAGTCCATGTATCCGATACCAATCTATAAAGTCCTCTTCAGACTCACGAAATACATGCAATGGTGCCGAACACAGAAGATCACAGGCCAGTGGGTGCAAAGTCTTATGGATCCAGTGGCGGTAGAAGCATCTCAGCACTGGCAGGAGTCTCCATGTGGCTCCTCTAGTTCCCAGGGCACAGGGGCTATCAGTGTAGTGCCATGCGTCTTGTCAGTAGACAGTCTGTCAGGGGGTGAGCAGAGAATGTCTCCCACCTCCAAGGAGGAAATATAGTTATTCCCAGAATCCTCAGGGGAAGGCCATTCCCAAAGAGTGGCCTCATTGGCTATCACCTGATTGACAGGCTAGACTCCATCCCTTCACTCATAATCCTTTCAAATTGACCAACGATTATAGAACTACCAGACCACCCTCTACCCCAGCCTTGTGTAACTGCTGGTTTCTGCTTCTATATGTCCCGCTTGCTGGCTCACTGAGCAACCACAGACTACCCCCTGAATCTACTCTTCTTTATAAAATGTTCCCAGACAGGGAGATCAGGGTTCAGTCTCTGGATACAAACCCACGAAGTCACATGACAGCACAATAAAGTCCTTCCTTTTGTTTTAACCTGCTTGGCCTTGGCAACTCTTACAGAGTGACTCCCGTAACATTTCTGGTACATTGGCAGGCATCTCTTCTCTACTAGACTCACCACCAAGCAGTTTCTGGCCCAGAAGCTGTGGGCGCCCAGGCAGGCCTCATCCCAGGGAAGACTGTCTGCTGAGCATACCAACAGGATTTCTCACTGTATGGATCCACCTCTGGGTGGAGACCTGCCACAGCCCCCACTCCTTGAGGGAACCAAGCAGTGAAGGAACAGCTAATCCTGGTGGTGGTCTTCTGAACCGTGCTGAGAGTGTGGGATCACAGAGTGTGAGACCTGGTCTAGGACCAGGCCTGATCACCTCCTGACCATGGTCCGAGTAATGCCAGGACCAGAACTACTGTGCTCGTCAGTCAGTACAGGGATATAGCAGGATCGTGCGGCACAACTCCAACCAGGAAAACTGAGAATGTTCCGTAAAATAGACTGGCCATCATTCTGGGTAGATCGGCTTTCTGAGGGATCTCTAGAGAGGTCCATCACACAGTGTGTGTGGCATGTGGGAACCAGGGAGCTGGGCCACCCAGAACAATCCCCTTACACTGACACAGACCTCCAACCAGTTAGCTGTCCCCCTCTTGGTTGAGAAGGCCACTAAACTGAGTTCTTATTTTAGGGGCCTGCAGTTCTCCCCTTTCCAATTCAGACAAAGCAGCTAAGGCACCCAAAAAGGCAGTGTCCACCCTCAGCCCCATCTTTGATTGCCAGGCCCCTCTATTCTGCATGAACCAGTGGAAGAAACTTTGCATCCCCCATCCATCCCAGCATACCCAGCCCTGCAGCCCACAATGCAGCCTTCCATCCCTCCAGCAACCCCTGAGGCTTCACCAGATACCACCATGGGCCTGACCCCCTAACACCTGCAGAATAATATTTGAGCACTCCACCACTCAGCTCCTACATTCTCTTGCTCCCTTCTGCCATGCAAATGCCCTCCTAACTGGCACAAGATCATGGAAATACCATGAAAGGACATATTCCGTTTAGTATGAGAGATCTAAAAAGTTGTAAAGATAAAATGGGCAGTTTTCCTGATGATGCTGGGCAATTTTGAAACATTTCAGCACATGGTGACTCTTTTTGAATGGACCTGGAAGGGCCTCATGGTCCTCCTATCTTGTTGTTGCAGCTCTGATGAGAGCCAAAACATGGTAGGGCTGCTGGGCACAGAGCTGACCACATGCATGCCATAAATGCCAACTTAGTGGATGGGGCCGCAGCTGTCCCAGAACAGAACCCACACTGGAATTATCAGGAGAGTCTGGCTGAGGCAGATGAGAGGGAAGTTAGAGATTACATGCAAACCTACCTCATAGAAAGAATGATAGAAATTCAGATTAAACCAATGGGTTATTCAAAAGTAGCTGAACTAATCCATGGCACAGATGAGAGCCCGGCAGTGTTCAGAAACTACCTAGTCGAGGCAATTCAGAGATTTACCAACATAGATGCAGAGAGTCTTGATGGGAGAGTTTTTCTAAACACTACTCATTTTATTAAACGGTCTACGGCAGACATCCTCAGGAAACTGCAACGTAAAGCTATGAGCCCTCAGACTGTCCCAAATGAACTCCTAACTGCAGCAACCTTAGTGTCCAACAACCGAGATTTAGAGGAGGAAAGGAGAGAACTCCAAAGAGCTAAAATCATTGAGCTGCTTTTGTGGCCAATGTCAGTTCTATGTCTCCACAGTGTGAAAGCTCTGGCCATCCCACACAACCCTGATCCAGGTATTTTGTGATGGCTGTGGGGAGCCAGGCCATATGGGCCCAGGGTGAGTGACATAAAGAAGCCCCCCCCCCTTGCTTCCCCTGACACAGGGGTGGGAGAGAAGCCTCCCTCCACCTGTTTTCCAGAGTGGGACTCCAGGACACCAAGCTCTTGAGTACCCCAAGCAAGTGTTGGTGGCACAGATCCTATTCCTGGCAGCTTCCCTGACATCAAACTCCAGGAGCCATGGGTATGCATGGACGTTGGTGGTAAGTCCAGCTGCTTTTTGCTAGACACAGAAGCTGCCTATTTTGTACTAGAATCTCCTGTTGGTCTTTTAATTTGCTCCTACCTAAATGTTGTTGGCATTAATTGGCTGCCAATTAAGAAGTTTCTCACACCTTCTCTGCCCTGCACCTTGGAAGGCACTTATTTATCACATCAGTTTTTAGTCATCCTAAGACCCCCTGCTTCACTTTTAGGAAGAGATTTCTTATTCAAATGAAAGGCTCAGATGACTTTTACAACTGTCCCTATAGCTCTTTATGAGAGCCTCTCCTTATTCTGTGTCAAGATTTCACCATTTGAGTTCATGTGTAGCAGGCCCACTGTCCATACATGCCTTAAGAGACCCGATTGAGCAGTGAGTGTCCACAGAATCAAACCGTACGTGTGTCTATCCCAAGTAAAGGCAATCCAAGCTCCAGAAGACATCGGTACAAAACAGAAAGGTATTTTTGTGGGGAAAGCCTACCTAAAGTTTTAAAAAGCAAAAACCTGAGCAGAAAGGCTGACCAGGTTACTGAACAGATTACCCCCTGCCACTGGAGGAGGCACCGCTCTTCCTCCATGTTATAAGCAACTGCTTGGAACTTAGGGTTTGTAAGTCATAAAGTTAAGAAGGAATTCCCTCTAATAACAACTTAACCCGTTGCTAATACTTGGTTAAAAGTGACAGAATTTTCACAGTCAGTGACTGCTTAGTTTGTAATGCAAAAGTTAGCAAGAAAAAGGGACACAGTAAGCCACAGAAGGTTGGCGTAAGATGCAGATATTCGGAGAAAAGTGTCAAGTTGCAGTATGATAAAGAAACTTGAAAGTATACACTAAGTTATTGGAGAGAAGTTGAAGTGAAAGGTGAAGTACACAAGTCATTGAAAAGAGAAGAATTAAAGTGTAAATATTAACATCTGTAAGAATTGATCCTCGCTAATGATGAGGGTGGACATTGGAGATAGGGCATGGTGCCCCAACAGGCTAGACTGGAAAACACAAG
>NW_022103896.1:49804483-49805600 GCF_000313985.2 Echinops telfairi | reverse complement strand
TCAAGCCCCCAATAAAATGATTTAATAAAAAATAAAAAAGAAGAAATAAAATCCTGACTCCCTGCCAGTCCTCCTGGGACACTTCTCTCCTACCCATGCAAATGCCAGGGACTCGAAATGACTGGCCAGTACAAGAACTAAATGGCTCACCATCAATCAGACTGCAGTCACCATCCACCTTCCAGCAATGCTTCAGTCAACTGAAACACAAGAAAACCATGCCCTGCTCCAGCCACGGCCCGGAAACCAGCTGGTGAAAGCAGGGTCATGGCCTGAGGATCCTCCTTCTAGCAAGCCTAACAGCCCCTACCCCACCCCACCCCACCCCCTCACCCCCCGTGGGTAGGCTGCACCCTCACCAAAACTTATTCTACAGAGACTACCGCTATGAAGGCACTCATGTGAGAAAATGTGTTTATAACTCCCCTCAGCTTTCCATGTATGCCACCCCAAAGGGAACTCCTATTTCTCTCTCTGGCCTGGCCTCAGTTTGTCTTTGCTGCAAACCTAATAGTTATGACCCAACTGAACCCCCTCCTCTTGTTTCTTGGAAATCAAGTTGGAGAAGCCACTTTGTTTTATAAAACTCCTGGACACATTGTAGCCCAGACTAAGGCAAAAGGGAGCCCCAATCAAGTAACCTTGAACTTTGATGCCTGTCATGCCATTACTTATTTGAAAGGCCTGAATTGTGATTCAGTAATTTGGGGAAAGAACATCAGTACCTTTGTGATATAAGTACTTACTGAGGGGGTGGGGACAGTGGGGACGATTGGAGCTGTGTCAAATGAGTGATGTGGGAAAAGCCAACGAATAACACTCCTCAGAAAGGGGGTGGCCACACCAAAGTGTCAAATTTACCAGTGGTGCAACCAACCACTTAGATTTCATTATCACCTGCCCACTTCCTGAAGTTTCCAAGATCAATTGACCTTGAAAACCTTTTTTTTTTTGACTGGCAAGAAATAATTGCCAGAACCCTAAATGTAACATCATGCTTGGCGGGGGATATTAACAGGAGAACAGGAGACATGTATCCCAGGTCACTGCTGCATGGCATGAGAGGGAGCCAATGCTACCATCCCAGTGGGTAAGTTCAACTTAGGACAAGAAAGGT
>NW_022103896.1:49800784-49802087 GCF_000313985.2 Echinops telfairi | reverse complement strand
CTTTGGGTTTGTTTCTCCATCAGGGCACTGATTGAAATATGTTAGCTGGTTTTTGAGACATGATTATTAAGTTTGTTGTTTCAAACCACTAAGTAACACACATCAAAATCCCTTCCCCAATCATGACCCCTTTGCACTTTTTAGCAAGCAAAATACTCTGCATTACATGCGTGTAAAGATTTCAGTTGCTGACCTCTTACCCGGAATAACCACAATGGATCCTTTCATCTTTCTAAATGACTTGTTTCCTTAGCTATAAAACCCAGATTACATTGACATTGAAAGCTTTCAGTCTGCCTTTACACACTAACTGCATGCTTTCTACTAAGTCCCTGGGTGCTACATACACTCAATGCAGTTGGCTACTCGAGTGCACCAGAAGGTGCCTCCAAAGGCCGGCCTGATGACCTGTTTCCAAAATATCAACACTTGAGAACCCCATGGAGCTCATTTCTAATTGGACATACATGCGTCTGCCATGAGGTACATCCCTCAGCAAGTGGTTTTATAATCAAACTAGTGACAGGGGAAAAACTCTGCACTATTACAATAAAAGTGAAATGTATTTACTAGATCTGGTTAACTACCACAGAGAGGTTTCTATTAGTCACCCATGGATTTTAACTTACCTGCTCTGATTTCACAGTTGTATTGAATTGAAAACACAGAACGAAAAGAAAGCAGCATCTGTTAAGGGTGTGCTCTCTACTAAGTACTTTAAATGTGGGTGTTCTGTTGATCGGGGCCATCCAGTTGGCTCTGATGATTCATAGTGTGCCTGCCCAAGCGGATGCCATCATCACAATTATGGTTATGCTTGAGGTCCCTGTTGAAACCACGGTGGTGGCAACCTATCTTGTTTAGGAACTTCCTTTTCTGTTTTTGCTTGGATCCCTCGTAGTGTGGTGGGTTACTAGTTGAGCTGTTAACTGTAAGGTTAACTGTTCAAAACCCCCAGCCACTCCATGGGAAAAAGATGCGGCTTTCTGCTCCTATAAAGGTAGACAGTCTCAGGAATCCATGGGTTGTTATGATGCAGAATCAACTCTACGGCAGTGAGTTGGTTTTTCCCACTGTCCTTCTACTTTATTGAGCATAATGATCTTAATTTAGCATGGTGTTCTACTTTATTATGCAAGATGGTCCCTCCTGACAATGTGTTCAAAATATGCAAAGCAAAAATCTCACCAACCTCTATTCTAAAGCACATCCTGGCTGTACTTCTAAAAGAGCAATTTGTTGGTTGCTCTAGCACAGCGGTTCTCAACCTGTGGGTTGCGACCTCTTTGGGGGTCAAATGACC
>NW_022103896.1:49797461-49799393 GCF_000313985.2 Echinops telfairi | reverse complement strand
TTTTTTTTTTTTTTTACTAATGCCTTAAATGCAATTTGAATTTTTTCCTTCAATACCATTGGTTCTTGATCATGTGCAACTTTCCAAAATGGCTGAATGTTGACCAAATCATTTTGGTACAGTGATTCAATGCATTCCTCCCATCTTCTTTTGATGTGTCTTTTATCATTCTCTATATATGCATGTGTGTTTGTGTCTGTGTGAGACTAAAAATGAAAACTACCATAGTGAAAACCACTCTTATTGTCTGCAGGGAAAAGAACTGATACAACATCAATGAAGAACAATTTGCTAATTTAAACCAAAAATAATATAAAACTAAAGTGATTGGGTTTCTAGGCAAATGTAGATAGATAGATAGATAGATAGATAGATAGATAGATAGATAGATAGATAGATAGATGTGAAATATTATTTGTTGTAGCAAAATTTTTAAAAAGAAATCTAAGAGTCCACCAGTAGGAGATAAACTATGGGTTATCTATATAAAGATTATGGTAGTTACACAATTTCATGTCAACTTGATAAATAGGTTATAGGGGTGTCACGGCCTAGTGATTCCTCCTTGTGGGCATGGCCTTCTTAAAGATTCTGGTTCCACCCTGGAGGTGAGACACACTATCTCTCTGCTTTGCCTTCCTGCTGATAAAGCACATGGAGCCACACTGCTGACAGCCAGAACCCTGGAGATGCTTCGACCACCACTGGATCCACAAGACTTTCCACCACCAGCCTGTGATCTTCCGGCATTCAACATTATTGCATGTGCTGCATTGAGTCTGAAGAGGACTTTATGTACTAATATCATATATATGGGCTAACATCGAATTTATGGACTTGATCTAGACTGGGCTGAGATGTTTCCTTAATATACAATTGCTCTTTGATGTAATGCTCTGTCTTAAATACATACAAGTGTCTCTGAATTTGTTTCTCTAATCAACCCAGACTAACACAAAGGTTTGGCCTTAAAAACTAAAATAATAATTAGAATGTTTTTATGTACTCATGAAAAGATAAATTGTTCAATAAAATATAAGCAAAATGAACTGTGTGTCTGGTACAATGCTTAAATAAAAGTTAAAGACTATATAGTCATATACACATGTGTATTTATTTTATATTAGAATATTAATTTTTTGTTACAGTATAATGTACATTCAGAAAAGTATACATAAATCTAAGTTCAGGGAATTTTCATAAGCACACTCCCACGTGGCTAACACCTATAATCTATGTTCTATATAATGAAATACAACATTATAAATAAGCACAGCAAAACTGTCATCATGTCCCCTTTTAGTCACTGTTTCCCCTATCTTGGTTTTCCACCACATAGATTAATTCATTTTATACTTTGTATTAATAGACTCTATAGTACGTTCTCTTCTGAGTGTGGCTGTTTTCATTCAAAATTGGTGCAGATTGTTCACACTGATTTTGGTATGTATAAATAAACCATACCTCATCCATTCTTCTATCTATGGGTTATATATAATTTGAGACTATTATAAGTTGCTGATGTTAGATGGATCTTGGTAGAAAATATCAGAGAGATGTTTACTTGTGTTTTATCGACTAGTCAAAAGTGCACCTGACCCAAGCCATGGTATTTTAATTTTAATTTTAATCTCTGTGAAAGTTGGACATTGAATAAGGAAGACTAGAGAAAATTCAATGCATTTGTATTATGGTGCTGGTAAAGAATATTGAGAGTACCATAAACTACCAACAGAATAAATCTCTCTTGGAAGAAATATGGCCAGACTGTTCCTTAGAGGGCAAGAATCGGGAGACTTTGTCTCATATGCTTTGGAGATGTTGTCAGGAGAGAATAATCCCTGGGGAAGGACCTCATGCTTGGCAGAGGGGCAGCAAAAACTTGGAAGGCCCCCAACAAGATGAATTGACACAGTAGCTGCAACAATGAAT
>NW_022103896.1:49794631-49797006 GCF_000313985.2 Echinops telfairi | reverse complement strand
ACCCTGATGCAACCAGACCTCTAGAGCCAGAGAATCCATGTAGAGAGCCCTGCCAGGGCTGAGATGCTTACAATGCATCTGTATCCACAAGACTTCCAACCCACTGACCTGTGATCTTCCTGCATTCGGCATCATTGCATGTATTTCGTAAGCCTAAGAGGACTTTTTAGATTGGTATCGGAAAAATGGGCTAATATTGGACTTACGGACTTGATCTCGACTGGGCTGGGGTGTTTTCTCAATATTCAGTTGCTCTTACGTGTAAACCTTTTACTTAAACACATGTGTGTTTATGAATTTTTCTCCTCTACCCAGGCTAACACAACAGAGCTACAAGATAAATTTCTGGGTCACAAACTCACTGCCATCAAATCAATTTTGACCCATAGTAGCCCGATAAGACAGACTTGAATGGCTCTACAGGGTTGCCTTGCCGTTAGCAACCCAACACTTAAGCCACTCCCTCACCAGGGCTCCTTACCTGGTGAATAAATGGCGCCCAAGGGAGAAGCTAACTCCACACCAGCCTCGAGCCTAATGCCACAGAGGTCAGACAAGCCTCCACACGCTTCCTTTACCTTATGCTGATACCAGCCACCCTTCCCGTGATACTCTGCTTTTCTTTTAGGTTGGCTACTTCCTTGAATTGGCCACACAGAATTCACAGCCAATAGTCACAATTATGAGGTTTATTGGGGACGCTAACAGGTTACGAGATGGTAAGGATTCAATTCATGTGTCCTCGGCACCTTTTCTTAGCCACATTGATAGACATATCTCATTGGTTCTCAGCCTCTCAGCCACATACATGGTGCCTTGGTCTCTGCCACTTTGCCTATGGTCTCCACTTGGTTTCTCTGTTCTATCCCACCATCTCAGTGCTGAAACCTCTGATCCCTCTATTGCCTCCCTTTTGTGGGAACTCCAAACAGACAGGAGAGCCATATTTAAGCAATTTCTCTTTACCATACCAGATCACAGCTGAGTAGACATTCAACTTTCATCCTGTATTTTTCACCTGTCCACTACCACAACAGTTTACAGAAATGCTGTTGTGTGTGCGTAACTTCAATTTTCATGAAATAATTTTCTTTCACGTTTTCATTTTTTAAGTTCTATGTCAATTTCTTAACAGATTTCATTTGATCTATCAAACATCTACTAATATCATTTCTAAATAGCCAAAGTAAATAATTTATAAACTCCAATTTTGCTAGAGCCCTTTATATATTTCTTACCCTGAGGTTTTACATCTCCATTCTCCAGATCCTGTTTTCTGGACCCATGTCTCCTCTCCCCTGCCCTATTTTGGCTTATACCCATCTTTAATTGGGGCACAATGTCAAGTAATTGTCTAAAAGAAGGCAAGTGGAAAGCAAATGTTAGACATTTGACTAACATTTCCTAATCCTTGCTAGGCAATTTGACTTTGGCTATAGAATTCAAGCTTGGGAGTTATTTCCTTCAGAATGTTGAAGAAATTTCACATCATTCTTTTTCAACTTACAAACATTACACATGATAAATCCAAGACGATGCTAATTCCTATTCTTTTATTCTTGTTTCTTTCCTTCAAGGCAGTAGTTCTCAACCTTCTTAATACCATGACCCTGTAATACAGTTCCTCATGTTGTGGTGACTCCCCAACCACAAAATTATTTTCGTTGCTACTTCATAACTGTAAAGTTGCTACTGTTATGAATCGGGCAACCCCAGTGAAGAGGTCGTTCAAGCCCCAAAGGGGTCGCAACCCACAGGTTGAGAACCGCTGCTCTAAAGACTTTACTCTTCATGTTCTGATCCTCCATAATAATGTGCCTTAGTAATATCGCCTTACTAGAGTCTTTTTCCAACCGTACTGAGTAGGTCCTTTCAATACAGACCCTTGCCCTTCAGTCCTGCCAACCTTTCTTGAATTACAATTTTGATGATTTCCTCTCTTCTGATTGTGTCGTTCTCTTTTTCTGGAACTCTTTGTGGGATGGGTCAATGAGCAGATGGATCCATGAGCATGTGAGTATTTTTAGGAACAAAAAGTTGATTAGTCAAGCAGAGCACATCAGACCATATCTCTCACATTAAGCATTTTATTTTAAATCATCAACATTTCAAACACACCATTTCATTCGTTAACTGTTGTGTGCAAATATAGGGCGTACTGGTTCTCTACAAGCACGAACTCTTTATTCAAGTTAAGCCTTCCTTATCGATACATTGGAATTCATTAAATGCCTACAGGGGGTCACTATTGGGTAGCTAAGAGCCAGAAGCAACTTGATGGCAATGATTTGAGGTTTGGATGTACTTGGAATTCTGTGTATTTGCAATTCACAAAGTAATCACTCAAGTAGAAAGGTGGGGGATTTTCTTTTCTG
>NW_022103896.1:49767865-49793202 GCF_000313985.2 Echinops telfairi | reverse complement strand
CCTTCCTCCGAGGGCTCGTGCACCGAAAACCTGCCGTCGCTGTTATGCCCGAGCTAGTGAAATGGAGGTGTTTATCCGAGTGTTGATGGTTTGCCTTGTTTTTGTGGTTTGAAAGCCGATTCTCTGAGGCTGCGCCGGCCTTTACGAGGTTGTTAGCTACAGGTGGCTGCTGAACCTCGCTCGCTCGCTCTGTGCCTGTGGCCCCCGAATTGAAATCAGCCAGACGTCAGAGCTTTAGTAGGATGAAAAGAATTTAAACTTAACTGGTGACTTAATTGGTTAAACCAAAGGTGCCCGAAAAATTCACTTAATCAGGGGTTGCGGGGGTGGGTGGATTTGTTTTGTTTTGTTTTTATATGGTTACTAGAAATTGGAAAATAGGTATGAGGATCAGGTAATTGGACAGCGCCACTCGAGTTTTGAGACGTTTTGTTAGGGGCATCTCGTTGCTGGTTCATTACTTACTCTTTTGAAACTAAATGCGAGGCTCAAAAATAGCCGTTTAATTTCTCCTCCTACTCTCAAGAGGAAACTGCCATTAGAGAAAGCTTGTTATTTTTTGCACTAGCAACAGGCTGAATCAAAAAACTGGTAAGTGGCCAAATTTTTTGAATACTTGTCTGATCTTGGGGCGATTATGGTGCGGTGCCCAGTTTTTAAAGTTAGAGTTAGTTTCTCTTTCTACAGAAATAACGCAACGGTATGGTGACTGCATGTGTTAGTCAGTGGGTCTAGTCATTGGCTTTATGATCTGTTCTTCCAGAGAAATTTAACAAGGCCCTGCATACAGTTCTCAATGTGTTAACATTCATAATTGCAACCATCTCTTCTACCTGAATGTCTGATGTGAAAATGCTTTTCTCCAGGTACCTGATTGACCAGAGGCATAACTGTATGCAATATCAAATGCATTCCTCAACTACAGTGAATAGATTTGCATCTGCCTGCGGCTTTTCTCTGCTCACTATCAGACTTGGAGGGACTAGATTTCACAGCTGTTTGGGCACACTTTTTAAATACTATAGACTCTCCATATCCAATCATGGACAAGGTGTGGCATCTGTTTACGCTAGACTTTGAAGTTTGTAGAGCAAGTGCTAAGGCAAGTATATATAGTAAGTTGTAGTCAGTTTAGAACAGCAGTTCTCAACCTGCAACAGCAGTTCTCGAACAACTCTTTCACAGGGGTCGCCCAATTGATAACAGTAGCAAAATTACAGTTATGAAGTAATAAAAAATAATTTTATGGTTGGGGAGTCACCACAGCATGAGGAACTGTATTAAAGGGTCACAGCATTAGGAAGGTTGAGAACCACTGGCTTAAAAGGATGGTGGTTGGTCCAAGAGGGTGGATCTAGAAGCAACTGTTCACATGTTTTGGGAAATATATCACTGATGGGCTCATTAGTTTAAAGCAAATCAATCATACCATTCTGAGTACGGTGTCTCAAGATTGTAGTTTAAGCTTTGTGCTGTGGAGTGGAGATTCTCCTTTCCATACTCATCACACAATTTTCATAGTCTTTTTTTTTCTTACCAATTTGGATGAAAAATAATTCTGTCTTCAAAGAGACCATACGGAGTCCTTGTAATATAGTGCCCATGTTTTAAAGAAAGCTGCTTACTGAAAGATGAGTGGTTCAAACCCACCCATGGGCTCTGAAGGGAAAAGACCTGACAGCCCTCTTCTGTAAAAATTATACCCCAAAAGAGCCCTTAGTGGCAGCTCTGCACTGTGGCAAATACTTGTTACAAGTTGGAATAGCACCGGCCAAATTCCGTTTTTACCCCCTTTTGCCATTTTGTTGCCTTTTTTTTTTTTCCCCTTTTTTCCTTTTGGGTTTTTTTTTTCATTATTTTTGTTTTATTTTGACCTTTGGCTGGGCTATGCAATTGTCTGTCCATTTACCCCCTTACAAAATAGGACTAATACATACTTGTACTTCTTCGACTCTGGTATAGATAATACTTGCATTGTACTTTTGGATCACCTGAAAAAAACATATTGATGTAACATATTCATGTTTGTGTGGTGAATCATTCTCCACTGCCTGCCTTCAACCCATGGGTAGACTTCCAACCATCTCCACAAACACAATGAGCACCAAACCAGATGCTGTCTCTGCATTCCAAATCATGAGCATGTCAGAGGCAGGGCTTTGAACCAGTTCACAGGGGCTTAGTATTGGCTGAGGGAAACAAGGGCAGTTTATGTGTTGCATAGCAATCAGATATGTCAAATGGCAATTGTTCACCCTAGGAGAAAACAGGCTGCAGTGCCCCACTCAAAGTGGCTGACCACACCACTTTGAATGTGTGTTGGCAACCATCTTTGGGCAAGGCACTGCTGCCCTTTTCCTACTCAGATCAGAATCCACTGAGCAAGAGTTTTGATTGCTATATAGTGCATTCACTGCTCGTGTTTCCACTGGCCAAGGCTGAAGCATTTTGAACTGCTTCATAACCCTGGTCAGAGTAGACTATGGCACCACAGAGCATCTAGTAATATATCAATTCCCTATGCTTCCTTACAAAGATGCCGTGTATACTCGAGTATAAGCCGACACGAATATCAGCCAAGGCACCTAATTTTACCACAAAAACTGCATTAATTGCTGAAAAACTCGGCTTATACACAAGTATATATGGGAGTATCCCATAAATGTCTTGTTGACCCATATCTCTTGAGTCAAATATACAGCTGTTTTCAAATTGGGGAATATAGATTTAATATAAGTAGAACATGTAAATGAACATACTTAGTTCCTGTGTTAGAGTTGACTAGAGAAACAAATCCAGAGACATTCATATGTGTATAAGAAAGGGCTTTATATGTACTATGTAAATTATTTATATATGATGGCAGGGAAATAGATCTATGTGCATATATTTATGGGTTTAGTGTTAAGGTAGCAGATGGACATTGGGCCTCTACTCAAGTACTCCCTCAATGCAAAACCACTTTGTTCTATTACATTGGCATTCCATGATACTCACCTTCCTGACACAATCGCTGAAGACAAAGTGGGTACATAACCAAATGTGGTGAAGAAAGCTGATGGTGCCTGGCTATCAAAAGATACAGTATCTGGGATCTTAAAGGCTAGAAGATAAACAAGCAGCTATCTAGCTCAGAAGCAACAAAGCCCACATGGAAGAAGCACACCAGCCTGTGTGATCTCAATGTGTCCATAGGATCAGGTATCAGGCATTAAAGAACAAAACATCATATCATTGTGAATGAGGGGGAGTGCGGAGTGTGGACCCAAATCCCATCTGTAGGCAACTAGACATCCCTTGCAGAAGGGTCGTGGGGAGGAGATGAGCCAGTCAGGGTGCAGTGTAGCAAAGATGAAACATACAACTTTCCTCTAGAACTAAATGCTTCCTCCCCCCACTATCATGATCCCAGTTCTACCTTACAATTCTGGCTAGACTAGAGGATGTACACTGGTACAGATAGGAACTGGAAACACAGGGAATCCAGGGCGTATGATCCCTTCAGGACCAGTGGTGAGAATGGCGATACTGGGAGGGTAGAGAGAGGGTGGGGTAGAAAGGGGTAATTTATTACAAGGATCTACATATAACCCCCTCCCTGGGGGACAGACAACGGAAAAATGGGTGAAGGGAGACGTTAGACAGTGTGAGTCATGAAAAAATAATTATAAATTATTAAGGGTTAATGAGGGCGGGGTTGCGGGGAGGGAGGGGATAAATGAGCTGATAGAAAGCAAATGTTTTGAGAATGATGCTGGCAACAAATGTTACAAATGTGCTTGACACGATGGATGGATGGATTGTGATAAGAGTTGTATGATCCCCCAATAAAATGATTTAAGAAAAAGAAAAGGGCTTTATATACAAGGGCAATTGAATATTGAGAAAACATCCCAGCCCAGTCCAGATCAAGTCCATAAGTCCTATATTAGCCCATATGTCCAATACCAACATATACATTTCTCTTCAGACTCGTGAAACACAGTCAATGACGCTGAATGCAGGAATATCACAGGCCAGTGGGTGGAAAGTCTTGTGGATACAGTGGCAGTAGAGGCATCTCAGTGTGAGCAGGAGTCTCTACATGGCTCCTTCAGCTCCAGGGCTTTAGAGTAGCTCCATGTGTCTTCTCAACAGGAGTGCCTCACAGGGAATCAGCCTGTGCCCCACCTCCAGCGAGCTATTTATCTCTTTAGCGCCTCCAAATGAGGTCATCAAGCTGTGACCTGAATGACAGATTAACCCCCCCCACACAGGTTAAACCCCACCCCTTCACTCTTAAGTCTCAAATTGACAATAGATTATGTAACTACCACAGTTCCTCACACTTGAGTATTAAGTGACTGAGAGAAGCTTTTCATTGTATGCCCTTTTATGGCTGCTATTTTGCTTCATTGTCCTTTTTGTTTTTTAAGCAAGCTTCATAATGCCTGTTGCTATTCTTTCTTATTCATTAGCTATTCATCCAAAGGTTAGGGGGTTTAAAATCCAATCAAGCAAATAAATAAATAAATAAAAATAAGATCCAACTAATCATCATTTATTAGTTTCCTATTTCTGTTGTTGCTGCCTCCATCTCCCAGCCATCTCATGTAAAAAGGATGTCTCCAATCCACCACCACCCCTTTTTTTTTTCCTTCCTCATTAGTTAAGCAGTTATTCACCACCCCCTGGGCATTATTCAACTGTTTTTCCTTTCCATGTTCTCTACTGGATTTATAGTTTAAATTCATTGTGGCTTCAAATCTTAATCTATATTAAAACCACCTAACATTGACTTTCACATGCTAACTCTTCCTGCTGAGATGACTCTCCCCTCCCCTGCTCTCAATCATGACCCGCCTACTGCCACCCACTGGATTATGACTCTGAGACTGTAAATCTCCATGGGAGCATACAGCCACATAGTTCCTTGGAGTGGCTTGTGGATTTGAACCTCCAACTTTGTGGTTCACAGCCCAGCGCCTAACCTATAGTGCCAACATGACTCTGAAATACAGTGCAAACACTTAGCCTGTCATACTCACTTTTACTCCTTGAATATCCTGATCTGTTGTAATCAGTTCACAGTTTCTTCAGTATGGCCTTCACTTTAATTTCCTTGAATTTATTTAACATACTTCTATGATAGTTTTTATGCATTGAGATGCGATCTGCATGGTTGGCAGTTCGAAACCACCAGCAGCTCTGCAGGAGAAAGACTGGGCTTTCTACTCCCATAAACAATTACAGCCTCGGAAACCCACAGGGGGCATTGCATTGAGTCAGCATTGACTCAAAGGCAGTGAGTTTGATTTGGATGGACAACTAGGGTGCTCCTTAGAAGAGAGGATAGTAGACTTCATCTCACGTACTTTGGACTTGTCATTAGGAAAAACCAGTCCCTGGAAAAGGATATTTACTTGGTAAAGTGGAAGGTCAGCAAAGAAGAGGAACCAACAAGGAGATAGCTGTATTAACACACAGTAGCTACAACATTGGGTTCCAATAAAGAGCAATTATGAGGATAGCATAGGACCAGACAGCATCTTGTTCTGTTGTACATAAGATCACTGGGGGGTGGAGCCTACTTGACAGCCCCTAACAACAACAGCAACATGGGCATCTACCACATGTCACATGCTGTTCCAGGGCACAGCAAGGGAAAAGCAAGACAAGGTCCCACCCTTTATGGAGGCGTCATTCATCTTGGCTACCTTCTCTTCAGTGGTTAAAATTCTATCCTTAAGATCCAGGTCAAATCCCACTTCTCTGAAACTTAACATGAGTCCACTGGGCTAAAGTTTACACTCTTTCCTCTGAGCTCCCGTAGCTTTCTATATGTTTTAATTTTTTAAGTCATACTTACATAACATTCTGCTTTACATTTTAAACATTTATCTTATTTTTCTTAAAGATTTATGAACAACTTGAAGGGAGATATTATCTTTGTATCTTTATATCCCCCATAATGCCAAGCACCGCACTTTAGTCATGTAAAAGTGTAACACACACACATATATGAAGAGGAAAATAAACCAGAGGTCCGGAATTATCCTAGGGATCTGTTATAAGCATTTACCTGTTTTCAGTGTTCTTTTTCTGAGTACAGATGTATAATTTTATAATTTATAAGCATTTTAATGAAATGTGCAAAGACCTGGGGTTAGGAAACCAAAAAGAAATAATACATTTGGTGTTTGTCAAACTAAAAGAACTGAAGAAAGAATTCAAGTCTTGAACTGGAATACTGAAAGATTCTATGGACAAAATATTGAATAACATAGGAACATCATGACCCCAAGTCTACCTGACTTATCCAGCTAGACCAGAGCATGTACACTGGTACAGATAAGAGCTCACAACACAGAGAATCCAGGACAGACAGATAAACTCCTCAGGACCAATAATGAGAGTAGTGATACCAGGAGGGGAAAGGGAAGGTATGGGGAGAAAGGGGAACTGATCAACATATAACACCCCCTCTCAGGGAGACAAACAACAGAAAGTGGGTGCAGGGAGACAGTGGATGATGTAAGATATGAAAAGAATAATTTATGAATTATCAAGGGTTCATGAGGAAGGATGGAAGAGGGAGGGGGGAAAATGGGCTGATAACCAAGAACTCAAATGGAAAGAAAATGTTTCGAAAATGATGATGGCAACATATGTACAAATATGCTTGACATGATGTATGGATTGTGATAAGAACTGTGAGAGCCCCCAGTAAAATGATTTGTAAAAAAAGAAGATGGAAAGAATGCACAGTTGACTTCCAACCACTGGGGGAAATTGCATGTGATCAACAATCAATGGTATTCAGGGGAGAAGTCCAAGTTACCCTGAAGGCACTGGTGGAAAACAAACTTCCAGGAATTGATAGTATGCCAGTTAAGATGCCAAGAAATTAGGAAGACCAGCTGACTGGAGTAGATCCATATTTGACCGTTCCAAAGAAAGATGACACAACAGAATGTGGAAACCATCAAAGAATATCATTAATATTACATGCGAAAAAGGTTTTGGTGAAGATCATTGCAGCTGGACATCAATAGGAACATGTAAGGGATTTGAGCCAGATACAAGAAAATATGTGGAACAAAGGATGGAATTGTCAATGTCGCATGGATTTTGGCTAAAAGCAAAAATTACCAGAAATATGTTTACCTGAGTTTTATGGACTGTGGAAAGACATTTGATTGGATGAATCATAACAAATTGTGGATAACATTGCAAAGAACGGTGATTCCAGAACACGTAGTTGTGTTCGTGAGAAGCCTGTACATACACATAGAGGCAGTTGTTTACATAGAAGAAAGGCTACTGCACACTTTGAGATCAGGAAAGGGATATGTCAGAAATGTATTATTTAGCTGTACTTATTCATCTGCATTCTGAGTAAACCATCTGAGAACTGGACTATTAAGAAGAGCAGATATTAGGATTGGAGAGAGACTCACAACTTGTTATGCAGAAGACACAAATTTTCTTGGTGAAAATGAAGAGGATCCGAAGCACTTATTGATGATTATCAGAGACTATAACATTCAGGATTACGCCTCAACATAAAAAATAATAATAATTAAGTAATTAATCTTCACATTTTGATCAAGAAGCAGCATCAATAAATGGAGAAAACATTAAAGTTGTTGATTGCCCACAATCAGCAGGCATAGATGGAGCATCAGGAATTCAGACAATGTCCTGCATAGTAAGTTGGCTGCAGAAGAGCGCTTTGAAATGGTAGCACGCAAAGAAGGCACCTTGAACACTGGCACGGCTTTCTCCCCGGAGTACGTGTGAACTTCCAACCTTTTGGTTAGCAGCAGAGCACTTTAACCACTGTGGGACTAGGTGTCTCAACTCTAACACAGAAAGGCTTTATAAACTTTTTAATTCCGCCCTTTCCCAGAAGAGTATAGCAGTAATAGACTGGGTTTACTACTTTCACCTCTCAGTGTGTTATAGAAATAATTTGGGTCTCTAAACAAACATGGATTAAGCATTGGATTGCTAACATCTCTGCACTTCAGATCCCCACCCGCTCTGTCTGGCAAGATGAAGCTGGCTGCTCCAGTAAGGAATTGGTCTCACAGTCCTACTCTGCCTTACAGGGACGCATGAATCAGAGTTGGCTCAGTGGCAGTGGGTTTTAAACACACTTGTGGAATATACTTTCATTAGCTACTGCCATCAAATTGCTTCCAACTCATAGCGACCCTATGCGAGGTTTCTGAGGCTGTAATTCTTGGGAGAGCAGGCAACCTCGTCCCTCTCCCTTGGAGAGGCTGGTGAGTTTGGACTGCTGGCCTTGCTGTTGGTTAGCAGTTAACCGACTGGACAGACAGCACCACTAGGTCTCCTTGAAATCAGGTAGGTACTCTCCCCATTTTAAATATGGTGAAACTAAGGAATGGGAAACTTGCATCATTTACATGAGGTCAACTAGTTAATAAATGAAAAAAAATCTGGGCCTGATTAACCTTGTAGGCATGATAATTGTGAATTTTTCATTACTTAATGATACTTATGAATTTTCTCCTCTTAGTGAAAGAAATGATGTCTTAAGAGAAGCTGAAATCTTACACAAAGCTAGATTTAGTTACATTCTTCCAATTCTGGGAATATGCAATGAGCCTGAATTTTTGGGAATTGTTACTGAATACATGCCAAATGGATCATTAAATGAGCTTCTACATAGGGTAAGTAGCCTACCCTTTCAGTGACTATGAATACCATTTGTTTTTTCAGCTAGATGATAATTTTGTTTTACTTTGGGTAATATTATGTGGGATACAGATAGATAAATCAAGATGAAAATAATTGAAAAGAATCGCAGTGATAAAGTTTCACCTTTTGACATTGTGTGTATGTGTGTTACTAAAATTACTGTGGAGTCAGGCCCTGTATTCTCAGACATAGGTTACTGTCCTTGGGGTTTACACTGAATTCCGAAGTAGGAGAGAAAAAAAGATAAACTCTACACACGACACAATCCACTATTTGATAAACTAGACTGTATGACATGTTAAAGGCAATATGAGATAAATGTTAGATAGATCAGTCCATAAAATTCTGAAATAACAGAAAAAATGCCTCTGTCTTGAGTACCAGAAACATTCATTTTCCTAATACCCAGTGACATGCCTCACTTACACATTTTCTCAAGGTCCCAGTTACTGCGCTTTGATGGTGCATATATCAGTGAACCCATTTGGGGCCCTCATTCACAAAATGAATGTGTTTCTTTTGTTGTTGTTGTTGTTGTTTGAACTTACATTATTAATATCACCAATCTGTGGTTTCCCTCAAGAAAAAAAAGTAGGCATTTGCAACATTTTGTAAGAGTTGATTTAGTTAAAACCAGTAATATATTATTGCAAGATTGGATAATGTTACTGGGAGTCTAAATTACAATAAATCAGCGTACTCTGCAAGTGAGTGAGGTCAGAGTGGGTGTCCGGTCAGTCACACGTAGTGCAACTTCCTCTTTGCTTTAAGACACTTCCCATTGTGTTTGTGACACATAACCATCTAAAACAAGGATAGAGTAGGTAACTAGTGCCAGGCTATACAGTAAATATTAACAAGGCACATTTTCTGTTTTGAAAAATGAATACATGTAGGAATTCTGTTTTCTCACACCCCAGAGATACTTTAGCACCACAATATGGAACCCACTGGGAATTCTAGACAAGAATCTCTGATGGCACTGTGCGCTGAGCATTGGGCTGCCAACTGCAAGGTTGGCAGTTCAAACCCAACAGCCATCCCACTGGAGAAAGAAAATTGAGGCTGGCTGCTGTTGTAAAGATGTACTGTCTTGGAAATCCTAAGGAGCAACTCTACTTTATCTTAGAGAGGGTCATAGGGTCACTGTGAGTTGGAACAGACTTGATGGCAGTTGGGGTTTTTTGTGTTTGTTTTGGAAATTCTAGCACCTCCTCAAGGGGTCTTGGTAAATCCTACACAGAATCATAAAATGCAGTATGAAAAGCTTCCATCTAATGCCTTAACTGCAGAGACCTGGTAACTAAACTGCATAACCATCCAAAAAAGTTAACATTTTTTAAGATTATAGACCTGGTAACTAAACTGTATAACCATCCAAAAAAGTTAACATTTTTTAAGATTATTCACTTGCTCAAGAGGAAGGAGCTCTGGTACCCTGGGGGAAGTAATGTTCAACATGAGTATTTTCTTTTCTCTTTGCTTTACTGTAATTGTATTACTGAGAATAGGACTTATCATGAATCACTACTGCCCACCTCAGCACCATAAATGAAAAATATAAAACTAAGTATAAATTATATAATATTTTGTACCAGTCCCTGCTAGGAACTAGAAACTGATCTCTTTGCAGAAAAACTTTCCAAGAACAGTCTTTGTTTTTGTTTTTTATTAATTGTGATTTAATACATATATCATTCCATATTTCAATCACTATCAAGTAAAATTGTACAATTATTATTACAATCTGTTTCTGAACAGTCTTTTTCCACATGGATTCCTTGACTTTGTCTCCCACCACTGTACCCCGTGACCCCCAGTCAAGAACAGTCTTGAGCGTTCTATAGAATCATACTTTTTTCATAGCCTTTAGAAAAACTTACCCAGTGGCATGATGCCTGAAAATTCATTGTTTGATTTTTCTTCATAAATTTATTCTCCTGGGAAACAGTATTGCATTGTTTATATTTGGGACATTTATTTTAAGAAAGTGAAAATGGATGTCACTTAGAAGTACCAGGAATTAGAAAACATGCTAAGACAGATGTTCTTTTTCTTCCTCAAAGCCTAATTTTTCAAGATGGAATATAGGTACATTCCATTGTCAAACATATGGGATGATAATGCTTAATTAATAACTCAAAAATGGCCATAATTTCAATTGATAAAATGATGAGTATAACAAAAAATAACAGCTTATATTAATGGCAACTTTCAAATATGTATTTAGAATAAATGGGATTCTATACTAGATACATTATATATGTGTGCGTGTTTGCTTATAAATTATATAGCGCTAGCACAGCAGTTCTCAACATGTGGGTCGCGACCCCTTTGGGGATCGAACAACTCTTTCACAGGGGTCACCCAATTCATAACAGTATCAAAATCACAGTGATTAAGTAGCAACAAAAATAATTTTTGGTTGGGGGGTCACCACAACATGAGGAACTGTATTAAAGGATCGCAGCATTAGGAAGGTTGAGAACCACTGCTCTAGCACAAGGAAGATATGTGTGAGAATAGATACACAGATGCAAAATCATTGAAAGCTGTCGGTTGAAAGTTAAAATTTAACATCATTGTTTTCCATATTAGCCCATTTTTAGTTTGTTTTAATTTTTATTTTATGCTTTCTCTGGGATAAAAAAAAAGTTAACCAATGTCACTGAACAAGATGTATAGAAATTGTTAAATGATAACCTAATCTGTGTAAACTGTCACTGAAAACACAATAAAGTTTTGAGTTTGTTTTTGTTTTGTTTTCAAAAAAGAAATAGACTCAATACCATGCACCTACATTATTAATATAATCTAAAAGAAGCATCTACTGTGAGGTTACAATTATTTTTGCTAAAAAATGAGAAAGGATCAAAGGATATTGAAATAATGTCAACTTTGTGGTAAAACTGAGTATATGTTTTTACATTGGTCTGTATTATTTTTCTTTGTGGAGAGTTTCGTTTTCTAAGAGTGAAATGCAGTAAAGTGTGGCCATTGATGTGTGACTCTGTTTTCTGTTCATACACATAAAGACAACTGAGTATCCTGATGTTGCCTGGCCACTGCGATTCCGCATCCTGCATGAAATTGCACTGGGAGTGAATTACCTGCACAACATGGACCCTCCTCTACTACATCATGACCTGAAAACTCAAAATATCTTATTAGATAATGAATTTCATGTTAAGGTAATTCCTTTTTTCAGAAAAGAAAAAAAGGGTATCTCTGTTCTTGGGCTTAATAGTTTTAAAAAGACGTTTTGCTTATCTCCTCCATCTAACTGCTTTAACCTCTCCTTTTCTCCTAATTCCTATCTTCAGTGGCTCGGTTATTAAGACCGCGGTGGGGAAATGATGAAGCACTCTGCGAGTCGCTGTGAACACATCCAGTGGTTCCATAGAGAAAGAGACTGACACTCTGGTCTCATAGTGCTGCAGCCTGGGAAACCCTCCGCGGTGTTTTCCAGTGCCATGTGGGGCCACTGTAAGTCAGAAGCAACAAACGATAGAGACAGAGAAACTTGATACCACATGCAAAGTCATTATGTTTCTAAATCATTATAGTCAGGAATACCTTTTTTTTTTTTTTCAACTTCTGAATTTGAATTACATCCATACCTCACTCATTAACTTGGCTGGACTCCAATGACCAGATCATTATGGGGAAATCAGCATTATAAGAAGGTGAAGACAACCAAATCAGATCACAAGATGGAAGACAACTCCATAATCAATAACTGCCACATTGCATCTTTAAATAACTGCCAAGGCACTGAGAATCATGGCTGAGCCAAGTTGGCACATAAAGAGCACAGTCAGCATTACAAGCTCACCTTGCAACCTTGGCATCTCCTTCAGTATTCCATTCAGACACATAACATTAATATACAAGGTAGTCAGGTAGAAGATTGTTTTCACTGTTGTCATAAATGCAAAATGTCAGTCAACAAGATAGTTGGTAAGTGAGGAGTTAGGTACAGTATAGATTGACAAGAAGTTGCAAAGATAACATAAAAAGGTGCTGTGTCCTTCACCCACTTTCCCCCACTGCCATCAAGTCAATTTTGATACATAGTGATCCTGTATAGGGTCTCCAAGACTGTAAATATTTATAGAGCAGACAGCCTCATCTCTCTCTTGTAGAGCGGATGGTAAGTTTGAACCACCAACCTTGCAGTTAATAACCCAACTCTTAGGCCACAGTGCCACTGGGAGTCCTCTCCACAGTCCCCTAGTGGTTACATATTATAAAATTATAATACAGTGGCAAAACTGAGAATTTTATGTTGTTCAATGGGTGCGTGTTGTTCTTTGTTACTTCATCAGAAAATACGGTACTGTGTGTCACTGTAAAGATCTCCCATTGTGCTGCCCCATTATTGTCGCAGCTACTCCCGCCCTCATGTCATCACCAACCCCTGGGAACCTCTGACCAGTTTTCCCTATCTATAGTTTGTGACTTAGAGAATGTTATGTAAATAGAATAAAGGAGCATGTAATATTTTGAGATTGGTTTTGCTGGCTGCTGTGTCCTCGGCACATGCCATAAATAAACCAAAATCCAGACTACCCTTCGAGTTCATTCCTACGCACCGTGACCCTGTGTAGGGTTTCTCAGGCATAAATCTTTATAGGAGCAGACAGCCTCGTTTTTCTCCCTCAGAACACTGGTGATAGTCGACCATTGACCTAGTGGTTAGCAGCCCAACACTTAACCAGCAGCTTCACCAGAGCTTGAATGACTTACAGAAAAATTCCTTATGTATATGCTAAATGAATTAAGGCCCGATTAGCCTGATAGCTTTATATTATCACTGTTGACCTCTTAACTATATGAAGAGACCCGAAACAGTTTGTAGCAAGGTGGCATTAAAAGATAATGCCATTTCTCTATGAACTGTTTGAAGCCCCCTCATATAGGATAAAAGTCTAAGTAATAGAAAGTATCTCTAAAGCTTCTCCATTCCCATTTGCTCCTTCAGTACTATTCTCGTCTTACATAGGTCACGCCGGAGCACTGATGGCACCGTAGTTAAATGCTCAGCTGCTCACTCTACAGTCGGTGGTTCAGACCCACCGCTGTTCTGCAGGAAAAAGATGTGGGCCTCTGTTTCCAGAAAGACTGACAGCCTGGAGACCCTCAGGGCAGTTCTACACGATCCTACAGGGTCTCTGAGTTGGAATCCATTCTAACTGATTGCCTCTCGTCTGATATCTAAATACAATAAATGCCTCTAAAACATTGCTTCTCATCTGATATCTAAATACAATAAATGTACACAGAAACTTTTTGAATTTTTTTAGAGGGGAAAATTTTTAATTATTTACTCTTTTTTCTTACAGATTGCAGATTTTGGCTTATCAAAATGGCGCATGATGTCCCTGTCACAGTCACGAAGTAGCAAATCATCCCCCGAAGGAGGCACGATTATCTACATGCCACCTGAAAACTACGAACCGGGACAAAAGTCAAGGGCTAGTGTCAAGCATGATATATATAGGTATAGGATCTTGCCTTCCTTATTAATTGTGAGAACTACAACCAGAAATCTTAAGCTATAAAATAGAGGTTTTCTTCTCTCTCAAGTGTGTGAAGAATTAATTTGGTGAGCCCGTGGTTAATATTTCTCTGATGAATGATGTGCTATTTGTCCTATCCATTTATAACATAATATTCAAGGGTTTTGTTTGATCATATGTGACTTTGGAAACAATGGTTCTTAACATTTTTAATTTCTCATCTTAAACTTATCAGTCCTGACTTGTACACATCTTTTCAGAGAAATAAGCAAGCTATTAAACATATAAGGGAGATATCTATTAAAGAGATTTAATTATAATGAATCCTTGTATTTGGTAAGATCGTATTTTCATGTTTCAGATGTAGTAAGCATACTGTGGGTCTTGATGCTGGGTATTTGGCCAAGGTAAAGGAAGATGATCACTTGTAATGCTCCAGGGAAGGAATTGGGCATTCACTTATCTTGTTTAATATGATAAAAAAAATAAGACGCCCTCAGCCCTTTGGTTGATTCTGACTCAAGTGACCCTATAGGATAGAGACTGACTGCTGCCTAGGGTTTCCAAGGCTATAAATCTACTCAAGCAGACTGCCTCGTCTGTCTCCCAGTGGATTAGATGGTGGGTTTGAACTGCCGACATTTGGTTAGCTAGCCCAACACCTAACCCATGACACCACAAAATCAGGCATGCTACATCTACTGTGGACATGTTTTCATAGCCCTTTAAAGCAGCATTTCACTATCTGTAATAAGCACTTAACCTGAGAGCAAACAAAGATGCTTTTAGAAATGATACATTCCTACCAGAAAATTAATGTGAATAAGTAACTAGTGTAACTAGCAGGAAAAGCCTGTGTATGTGTTGGGGATAACTTGTTTTGTTTTGTTTTTAATCATTTTATTGGGGCTGGGGAAAACTGTTAAAACCCAAGTTGTCTGTACATTTAACACCATGCTCTCATTAGTTACTCCCTAGCATCAATGTGAAACAAAGTGATGTAGGAGCATTGTTATGTTAGTTGTCTATAATGACTCTATGCAGTATTTTACTACCTTATCACTTTGAAAAATGATATCGCCATAGTCAGATTTTCAAATTAGTGCTTTTTCAGTTTATTATGCTAAGTTACTTTATAGTATACAGTCTGTATGTTTTTTATTTAAACAGCTATGCAGTTATCACATGGGAAGTCTTATCCAGAAAACAGCCTTTTGAGGGTAAGTGTACTTTGACTCCTTACTCTAGGTAACATCATGTTGGGTGGCCACACAGAAGTATATACATAAAACTTGATCTTATTTTAAATCTTCTTACCACCTATTTTGTAGGAAACACACCACGGAAGCATTAATTTATCAATCAGATTAA
The DNA here is from genome assembly GCF_000313985.2 of Echinops telfairi. NCBI lineage: Eukaryota > Metazoa > Chordata > Mammalia > Afrosoricida > Tenrecidae > Echinops > Echinops telfairi. Next base: position 49,777,600 of record NW_022103896.1, on the reverse strand, counting down.
TGAGCAGAAATTTTTTACTTTTAATTTGCGTTCTAACAGTAATTAGGTCTGTGATCAATTACTAAATCTCTTTGACTCTTCCGTTTTTCAGCTGTTAATTGAGAACGCAGAATTACAACTGTCAAAATCTATTCACTTGTAAAACCCGTTATCTTTTAATTCTGTAATGTTCTTGTTCTTGTTTTTATTTGCGATCTGTATAGTTCAGCTTGCTGTCAAATAACCCAGCAATTCTTATCAACTTAAAAGTAAACATTTATTTCTAACTCACATACACTTGTTGCTCTGCTTCTTGGCTCTGCGAGGTTCTGCTTGGTTTTGCATTCTCACATAGAGCAGAGTAAACCTCATGGCTAAGCCCCAAAGTAGTAATGTGTGCATGTGTATGCCTCCCATACCAAACCAAAACCAAACTTGACTGCCATTGAGTGAATTTTGAGTCATGGTGACCCTGTAGGACAGGGTAGAACTACCTTGGTGAGTTTCCAAGACAGTAACCTTTGACAGAAGTGGAGAGCATCCTCAAATCTGCAGAGAACTGGCAGGTGGTTTCAAACTGCTGACCTTGTGGTAAGCAGCCCAACATGTAACCACCGTGCCACCAGGGCCCCTCCCATAGGAGGTAGGCCAATCATATAGGAACAGATAGGCCATACAGTCCTATTATAAGAAGGCAAGTATTAAATATATTATCACTAAGAAAATTAAGATTCCTTCATTTTCATTGGATTGATAAGGAATGCATCTAACTTGCTGGATCATAATATATTTCTAATGAAAGAAATATTTCTATTTTTCAGAAGTCACCAACCCTTTACAGATAATGTATAGTGTGTCACAGGGACACCGTCCCGACACTGGTGAAGAAAGCTTACCACTTGATATACCTCACCGCGCACTGATGATCTCTCTGATAGAAAGTGGATGGGCACAGAATCCAGATGAACGACCATCTTTCTTAAGTGAGTGTACAGTTTTAATATGAACCTTTTCAAACAAGTAGCTAATATACCACGAATAAAATAGTCCTTTGAAAATTATACAAGTTCAATAACCTCGCTCCAAGTTGTTTTTCTTTCCACTTTTGTTACTCTTGTTATTCATTGTATTTATAAAGTTGTACTTTCTTCTCCACCTGAATTGAAACTTAGATGTGAATAGAGCTCACATGATAGGAAGAATAATTCCATTGATATTTTAGCACGTATTTATTAAGCACCTACCATATGCTCAGCACTGGGCTGAGCATTGGATAGAGTCTTAAACAAGACCATCTTGGCCAATTCCTTCCCGGAGCTCACATTGTAGTGGGAAAGCCTGGCAGAAAATAAATCCCAGAGTCAAGATCGGGAGTGCTGTCAGGATTTAAGCAAGGTGATTGAGTAGTTAGGGAGGTGTGGAAAGGCCATTCATAGAACCAAACAGTTGAGCTGGGACTGGAAGCTTGAAAAGGAGCCAACCATTCGCGAGCTAGAGAAAGCCTTCCAGGCAGAGGAAACAGGGCAGAGTCCCTAAGGCTGGAAAAAGGAGCGAGCTTGGTATTTTCCAGGAACCAAGAGAAGGCCTATGTGGCTAGAATGTGGGGAGCAAGGAAGGAAATGATTTGACATGAGTTTAATGAGATGAGGAAGAGCCTGTGGTGTTAGTTGTCTATTCCAAGTACAATGAAAGCCATTAAAGAGTGTTTTGCCGGAAGTAGCATGATCTAAGATTAGGGGAATTAGGTTTTGGAGAAATAGCATGATTTAGGTTTAAGAGAAATTACTCTTGGTGCCTTGTGAAATACTGATTAGGGGGGACAAGGATGGAAACAAAGATTCCAACTAGGGAACTCTTCCTGGAGTTTTCTAATTAAGATGGTGAGATAGAACAAGTAAAATTAAGACATGTCAGAACTAGAAAAACAGAATATGAAAGCATATGGACATAAAAGAAAGGGAGAAATTGGGAACAATCAAGTCTGACTAGCATGTTGATACCACTTACTGAAAAGAAGAAAACAGAAGAATATGTTGAAAAGGGTAGAATGAGGAGCTTCATTGTGTAAATAGTAAATGTGAGCTATCTGTTGAATGTACAAGCGGAGATTCCTGGTAAATAATTGCTTGCATTCCAGCACGGACTCAAGAGCACTGTATTCTGGGTCCAAATTTGGGCACAGTCACTATTTCTTCATCTAAAAATATTGCTGCTGGGTACCATCAAGTCCCTTCCAGCCCGATAGGCTAAAGCAGAATTGCCTGAGAGGGTTTCCTAGACTTCAGGCTTTAGGAGAACTGATTGTCACGTCTTTTTGCCTATGGAATCAGCTAGTAGGTTTGAACTGCCAACCTGTTGGTTAGCACCCAAGCACTCTAGGGTTCCCTCATCTATAAATAAATATCCTAATAGTATTTTATCATAATTACTGTTTCTACAGTAATTTATTAATTTATTAATTGGTTGTTCCGTGGGGAGGTTAGGGTTCCAGGTACAAAATTGATGTCTTGGATGGTGTGTAGAACCAGAACTGGATGAGGTTACCTAAAAGAGAATATAGATACAAGATACAAAGTCCTGATTACAGCCCCGAGAATTCCAGCAGAAGCTGGTAAAGCAAAAAGAGTCAGCAAAAGATGAATATTTACATATATGTCATTATGTGAACATAGGCTTTCCTTTCTTTTAGGGTTGGTTGTACAGTAAATTTATGTTTAACTTTAGTTTTAATTGCCAAACTATTTCCCAAAGTGGGTGAATCGTTTTATAGTCTCAATGTATACGGTCTTATAGATTTATTTTGTCTCATTAGCACTGTATCGGAATTTCACTTTCTCTGAATCATTATCAATACTTGTGATTAATTTTTTTTAATTATTGGTATATTAGTGAGTATGAAGTGGTTTTAATTTATATTTCCCTAACAACTAATGATGTGAAACATCCTTTAGTGTGATTACTAGCTATTTGTATATCTTCTTTGGTAAAATAGCTATTCAAATATTTTGCCAATTCCCTAATTGGGTTACTTGTTTTATTACTGAATCATCAGATTCTTTACATTATTCTATAGTCAGGCCCTGCACTTATACTTGATTTGTGAATGTATTCTCCCAGTCTATGGCCTGTCTTTTTTTTTTTTTCTTAATCTTGTCTTTTGAGGCATAAAATTTTTTAATTTTTATGAAATCCGGTGTATGTTTTTTCTTTTATTTTTCCTGCTTTTGATATTTGATAAATTTAAAAACTGTTTTCTTAACTCATGGTCATGAAAAGATTCTTCTGTGTTTACTTCTAAAAGCTACCGTTTTAACTTATACATTTAAGTCACAGTTTATTTTAAGTTTATTTTTATGTATGGTGTTAATGAAGGGTTCAAATTCATCCGTTTGTGGAAATCCAATTTTCCTACCACCATCTGTTGTGAAAACTATCTTTTATTCCATTGAATGGCCTTGGCACCTTTGTCTAAAACCTACTGGCCATAATTGTAAGAGTTTCTATTTGGACTCTCATTGATCTATGGATCCTTAAGCTAGGTTTAAAGGCTCTTAAGAGAGTTCACAGGGGAAGAATTGGCACAGCCTTATCATTTCAGTGTTAACATAATATATTTTTCAAGTTTAGTGATTATAAGCAGTCCAAGCTCAAAAATGTGTTTTCATTTCCTGTATTTAGAATGTTTAATAGAACTTGAACCAATTCTGAGAACATTTGATGAGATAACGTTTCTGGAAGCTGTTATCCAACTAAAGAAAACAAAGGTAAATGGGCAAGTGATGTGTTGGAACTAGAACTTCACACAGTGTATTACAGCAGCCTTCTTTGTCCAGTGCACTTTAGGAGAAACACTGGAGGGGTGACTTCAGCAGACAGAGTGTGTTCTTCTCTCTCTCCTCGTTAGGGGCCCAGAAATCAGGATTTAGAGTCCTGGCTCCCGGGGAAAGCTTACTGTCTGACAGCTCTGGAGCAAGGGCCTCTTCTCTGAATTCCACTTCTGGTGCCATCTTTTTGAGATCTCTTGTGGCGTGGCATCTGTCTTCCACTTTTGCCGCTTGCTTGCTCAATATTTTTATCTCTCAAAAGAGATTGACTTAACTTGTTAAACAAAACCTGATAACTGTATATACTCATGTATAAGCCAAGTTTTCCACATTTTTTATGCAGTGTGTGTGGTAAAATTAGGTGCCCCGGCTGATATTCAGGTCGGCTTGTACTCTAGTATATATGGTACTTGTAAGACTTTCAAACTATATTTTAAAAAGAGAAAAAGATTGACTTAGCACTTGAGAGACTTAGATACACCCTACACTATAATACTGACTTTTGGGGGGTGGGGGTGGGGAGAGGTCTCCCCCGAGTTGAGTGAACATTCCTGGAGGTACTGCAATACCAGGTCTATGCATGGAGTCGATGGAGCATGCTGCTATTCCACCTCCCTGCTCCAAAAATCCATGTAATATATTGCTCATAGATAGAGGAAGACTTTATCAGACATTAAACTGATAAGAACAGACACTACACTTGATCTTAGTCAAAAGGCCAAAAAACAATAATACTGATTTAATAATACTTATCTAAAATGGGGTTATAATCTCAGGCATAGGGTTTAAGATTACAGTCCATATTTGTGGAGGACACATTTTTCTTCATCTAGTTTTTGTTTGTTTTTTAATCGCTATACTTTTCATTGAGGTAGGCTACAGTTTTGGAAAAAGAATTTATCAGAGACAATGAATATTATTTTTGTCACACACACACACACAAAAAAAGTTTCTATTTTATTCTAATGGCCATCTTCTGATTTCAAAGACCCTTCTAGGACTCTCATAGAGAAAATTAAAGTGTAATATGAGTAGTGAGTATTGATTGTATACAGTAAGTAATGTAACTCTTCAGAGATTTTTTTGAAATCTGCATTGCTCTCTGTAAGGATTGATATTTACTATAGAGATACAGCTTCTTATACATTTATTTAGTCTACTTGGACTTTTCTGGGATGTATCGCCACAGTAAACTGTAGGATTTCTATGAACAGTGAAGCCATATATATTTTCAGTTGTTCATATGTAGATTCATTCTCTCCCTCAAAGGCATCATCTATTACATAGACGAAAGAAACAGCTGACACAAATTACATGGTAACATTGTCTCGTGTACTTGAGCTCGATCTTGTAGGTCTAGGGTCACTATGAGTTGGAATCAACAGGACAACAGTGGGATGGCATTAATAAAGGTTTTCCTATTATCGGGCATTTTTTAAATGTCTGATTTTTTTAAATCTACCACAGACAAAGTGAACATAATTTCTCACTTCCCGGGTATCATTAAAATGTGTTTGTTATATGATCATGAAAATCATCAGATTAGTCAAACTCTTAGGTTGTGAGCAAGCATGATGGCAGTCCAGTCAGTCCTGAATCATAGCAACCCCCCTGTCGAGTAGAGTAGAGCTGTCCTGTAGGTGTTGCACGGCTGTAACTCTTTAAGGAACCAGACTGTCATAACTTTCCTGCAGAAGGGAAGCTGGGTTCCAACCCACCATCAATAACACCTGTGACTAAAAGATATTGTATCAATGCCCCTTGCTGTTTACTGGATCTGTTTAATAACCTTTGATTAAAAAGGGAAGTACTTGAAGGAAACCACTATCACTGACCAAAGTAAAAATTAGTAGTGGCAATATTAATGCCGGAGGTTTAGAAGCAACTGAAAAAAAAGGACATATTTTAGTGCTTTTTGATAATTTTTCTCTTTACCCTTTTAACCAAAGACCGTTTCTATAATTTATTTTTAATAAATCATTTTATTGGGGACTCTTAAAGCTCTTATAGCAATTCATACATCAGTTATATCAAGCACATTTGTATATAAGCTGCTGTCATTTTCAAAACATTTTCTTTCTACTTGAACCCTTGGTATCAGCTCCTCTTTTTCCCCCTCCCTTCTCACCCTCCGTCCCTCATGAACCCTTGAAAATAAATTATTTTATTTTCATATTTTACACTGTCCGCTGTCTCTGTTTCTGTTGTTCATATCTTACTTCTGAATGGGTACGTTCTTCCATAAACTTCCAGTTTCTCCATTTCTGAATGGATACAAAGGTTTTACTTTTCTTTTTTCAGTTCCTTTTCTCCTCTTCTGCCATTATAAAGTTTTTTCCCCTAGTCTACAGTCTCCACCATTAAGTTAAAGTATCCTCAATTAATTTAGAAGCCCTTTCCATTGATGTATGTCAGCAGTTCTCAACCTGTGGATTGCAACCCCTTTGGGGGTCGAACGACCCTTTCACAGGGGTTGCCCAATGTATAACAGTAGCAAAATGACAGGGATGAACTAGCAACGAAAATAGTTTTATGGTTGGGGGGATCAGCACAACATGAGGAACTGTATTAAAGGTTCACAGCCAATCTTACCCAAAGTACTTTACAAGTTCAATGCTATTCTGATTCAAATACCAACAACCTTCTTCAAAGAATTGGAAAAACTGATCAACAGTTTCCTATGGAAAGGGAAGAAGCCCAGAATTAGCAGAGAATTCCTCAAGAAGGAGAAAGTTGGAGGACTCGCCTTACCCGATTTTAATGCCTATTACACAGCTACAGTGGCCAAAACAGCGTGGAACTGGCACAATGACAGATACTCAGACCAGTGAAAAAGAATAGAAAGTCCAGGAATAAAACCATCAGCATATAGACAACTGATCTTCGACAAGGGTCCCCAAACCATCAAGTGGGAAGCAGATGCCCTTATTAACAAGTGGTGCTGCAAACAATGGATATCCACATGTAGAAAAATGAAATAAGACGTTTACCTCACCCCATGCGCAAGAATAAACTCAAGGAGAATCACAGACCTAGAAGTTAAATCCCAAACCATCAGGACCATCAAGGAAGGAATAGGGACAAACCTAAGAGCATTGGCCCAGGAAATTCATAGGCTCACTGCAATAGGGAAGGCTACACACACAGGTGAACTGGAAATCGACAAAAGGGATTTAATAAGAATAAAACACCTGTGCACATCGAAAGACTTCACCAAGAGGGTGACAAGACAACCCACAGACTGGGAGGGGATTTTTAGTAATGGCACATTGGACAAAGGGCTCATTACTAAAATCTATAACGCCCTCATGGCCTGCAAAAAGAGGAAAAGTTAACCCCCTAAGGAAGTAGGAAAAATAACTGAAAACTTTCACTAGGGAGAAGACCCAAAGCCAACAAGCATATGAGAAAGTGTTCCTGGTCATTAGCCATAAGAGAAATGCAAATTAAAACAACCATGAGATACCACCTAACCCCTGAGGCTAGCCCAGATCAGGAAATCAGAGAACAACAAGTGTTGGAGGGGCTGTGGTGATAGGAACCCTCCTCCACTGCTGGTGGTCGTGTAGATTTGTATAACCACTGTGGAGAGCAATCTTGAGATACTTAAAGAAAATGGAAATTGATCTACGTTATGACCCAGCCATCCCTCTACTGGGCATATACCCAGAGGAGGTAACAAATAAAACACAGCCAGTCATCTGCACTCCAATGTTTATTGCGGTGCAATTCACAATTGCAAAGACTTGGAAACAGCCTAAGTTCATGAAACATTTCATGGGAAGCGTTGGAAGGAATCATGTTAAGCAAGGTAAGCCAATCTCAAAAGGACAGGTAAAACATGAGTCCCCTCAGGTAAGTACATTTAGCATGGCAGGGATATAAGAATAGACACTTATCTCGCAAGTACATGGGTAGAAGCATAGGTAGTCAGTGGGGAGGGAAGACCACACCCAGGGAAGTGCATATGAGTCCAACATAAAGAAGAAAGGGGGAAGGATGAGGGAGAATTGGGTTGGGGAGAAAGTGAGATGATGACATGGGGGAACAGGGCAGTAATCCACCCAGGGGGAGAGTATTGGTTGTGTCCCCACAGAATTGGAATGTGCATACAGACCCCACCATGACGTGTCAAACCAGGAAGGCAATGTAACACATGGAGGAATCCATAGAAAGACTGGACTATATGCCCAACCCCAACCAGAACCAGCCTGACCACCACCATGGAAGGATGTGCCACTGAGAATGACAATAGACCCTCTGGTGTGGGAAAGGAACCGACCTACCATTCCCAGACGGAAGTGGAAGCAAATAAAGGGGGAGGAAGGGAGCGGAGCACACCCTGGCCCACCACAAGCCCTAAGGACAACAGCCTCGCTCAGAGCAGCCAGTGCACAGAGAGGATCGTATGGCCGGCCCCACTACTAGACATGTGGAGACACGGTGTGGGATGTGTGACCAAGCTGACCCCACCACACCGAGGCAAAACACTAAGGGCGTGCAACCGAACAGCAAGGGGAGCAGAACAAGGAAGTCCCCAGGGAGCATCAAAAATATACTTTGGGGCCAGGGCGTGGCACCCCATCAGACTAGACCAGAAAACACTCCTAAAGGTCAACAAACAGACCTTGATCTATTTATAGGCTTTTCTTTCTTTTTTTTTCTTCTTTCAGATTTTGTATGCCATTGGCTTTTTTGTTGTTGCTACTGTCATCACTTTTTCTGTCACTTTGTTGGGCACTGTCGAGATTTTATTATCTCTGCAGGTCTATCTATATAAGATAGACTGGATAAACAATGTGGAGAAGAAAACAATGGGACCAATGATTCTGGGGGACATGGGAGAGTGGGAGGTGGGGGAAGGGAAGTGGTGTTAACCAACCCAGGGACAAGGGAACAATGAGTGATTCAAAACCAGTGGTAATGATGGGGTGGGAGGTCTGGTAGGGAGTGATCAAGGGCAATTTAACCGAGAAATTACTGAAACCGAAATGAAGGCTGACCATGATGGTGGGACAAGAGGAAAGAGAAAGGAAATAGAGGAAAGAAGTAGGAGCCAAAGGGCATGCATAGAGGCCTAAATACAGGCATGTACATATGTAAATATATTTATATATGATCGGAGAAAATAGATCTATGTGCATATATTTATAGATTTAGCAGTAAGGTAGCAGATGGGCATTGGGCCTCCACTCACGTACTCCCTCAATACAAGAACACTTTGCTCAACTAAATGGACATTCCATGATACCCACCTTCCCGACACTATCACTAAAGACAAACATGTGCATAAGCAAATGTGGTGAAGAAAGCTGATGGTACTGAGCTATCAAAAGATATATTGCCTAGGGTCTTAAAGACTTGAATGTAAACAAGCACCCATCTAGCTGAGAAGCGACAGAGCCCACAGGGAAGAAGTACACCAGCCTGTGTGATCACAAGGTGTTGAAGGGATCAGGTAGCAGACACCAAAGAACAAACATCATCATTGTATGCTCATCTTCCCCATACAAACGCTGAAGACAAATGTGTGCATAAGTAAATGTGAAGAAGACTGATGGTGTCCGGCTATCGAGAAATATTGCATCTGAGGTGTTTAGGCTTGAAGGTAAACACGCAGTCATCTAGCCCAGAAGCAACAAAGCCCATACAGAAGAAACATACCAGCCTGTGTGATCACAAGGGGTCGAAGGGACCAGGTGTCAAGCACCAAAGAACCAAAAATCATATCGTGAATGAGGGTGAGTGTGGGGTAGGGTCCCAATGCCTATCTGTAGGCAACTGGACATCCCTTTGCAGAGGGGTAGCGGGGAAGAGACGAGTAGCTCGGGGTGCAGTGTAGCATCGATGAAACACACAACATTCCTCTCATTCTTAAATGCTTCCTCGACCCCACTATCATGAACCCAATTCTACCTTACAAACCTGGTTA
>NW_022103896.1:49765204-49767176 GCF_000313985.2 Echinops telfairi | reverse complement strand
CAATTGATGTGTGTATGGATTGTGATGAGTTGTATGAGCCTCTAATAAAATGATTTTTTTTTAAAGAAAACCACTGATTTATATAAACATGAAGTATTACGTACAATGTATCTTCTAGAATTTTCTACGCACCCCGAATTAAAATATACATGACTTCATTTCACTTACAGGGTAATGCAAGTACTATTCTCTTTTGTGAGGAGAAGAAAATGGAGTTACCGCTGAACATTCCTGTAAATCATGCTCCGCAAGAGGTAAAAATATGTGTGCATGTGGTAAAGCCAAAATGCTTGACTATGAGAGATCATTTATTGTCACCCCTTATTTTTCAGAAGAAAAACTAAAGCCCAGGCAGGTTTTAGCACTTAGGTGCCCCTGGAGATCTCCAACTTGAAACTCATCTTTCCTAGTTTTCAGCTCATTGCTCATCCCATCCAATCTAGTTGCTGCTGATTTTGACATTCACTTTTGTCCCTGTTATTTTATGCATTCAGCGGTGTTCCGGGGTAATGCACAGGCAAACCATTGATCTTACTTCTATTATATTTATACCTCTTTATCCAATGTAGCTGAGCGATCATACTTGTCCTGATTTTTACCTCTTTCAAAAAATGGTAACTGGAAAAAGCCATTTTTGTGACAGAAAGGAAAGATTTCTTTAATTGATTCATTTAGACTTTGTGCTAATCATTTCTTCAAACTATATAAGACTCAGAAAAATGAACGCCAGAGCATAATACATAGTTTTTGAAGCACCTCGACATAGATTAAACAATGTCTATATGTTTTTAGATAAATACTACATAGAACCTGAAAGAGTTTAAATTCCTTGTCCAGTTGGTGGCAATTCTGGGACAGGGCCAAGAATGAAATCTAGGTTCTCCATTACTCTTTTCCTGTGCCCCACCCCCTTCCATGTGGAAGGGACATGAAAAACAAGCATTTGCTCTAAATATGAAGAAGGGTTATGGATTTCAAATGCCTTATTCTCTGCTGTAGCCACTAAATAGAAGTTCTGAGAAAATGTAGACTACATTGAAGAGAAGTAGTATTTTTTCACATATTTAATTATTGTTTCATTTACCCCCTCTTATTTAGTAAAAATAAAATTAAGTATCTTCTGATTATTTTACATATGTGTTTCCTTAATTTTATAGGTAATTTGTAGTAGTCTTTATGGTAGTTTATAGCAACAAACTCAAAGCAAGAACTCTTTAGAAATTAAAGTTGTATAGCCTTTTTAATGATTTTCTTATTAATCCAAATCCTTTACTCTCCACTCACGTCAGGAATCCTGTGGATCCTCACAACCCTATACAAGTGGTAGTCCTGGAACCTCGAGGTCCCTGTCCACGCAGGATTTTTTATCTAGTATGTAAACATTCCAGTCAGTGCTGAACTGCTGGTTTTCTCTTTCCGTCCTTTCCGTCTCATATTGTTGGCAAGTCGCCAAGGTGTGTGTGGAGCGTGTCTTTCATTTGGGTTCATAAGTCATTTTCAAGAGGTCTAAAGATGTAGCTATGGTAGTAGGATGTGTAACAAACACAGCACGAAAAGCACTGTCTGTCTTAGATACTGTGGAAAGATGCCCAAAAAATAGCTTGTAAAGAGGAGTAGAAATGCTTCTACAGAATCATAGTATAAGATGGAAACTGATACAGGAGAGAGATGGACATAGAGCTATGATAACCAAAAGTCTACTGTCATATTTAGTCAATTCTGTCTCGAGCAACCCAATATAGGATTTCCAAAAGTCAGAATTTACGGAAGCAGTCTCATCTTCCACACAGTAGCTGGTGGGCTTGAACCTCCAACTGTACAGTTAATAGCCCAAATACTTCACCTACAGTGTCCCCAGGGTCCCATAGAACAGAGGGAAAGGAACACTCTTTATCTAGAACTTTCATAACAGTTTGTCTAGTAAGTATACGTTATTTTATAGATTAAGAAACTTCTGTATCGCATAGCTAGT
>NW_022103896.1:49762001-49763352 GCF_000313985.2 Echinops telfairi | reverse complement strand
AAATCTGGCTAGACCAGAGGATGTACACTGGCACAGATTGGAATTGGAAACACGGAATCCAGAACGGATGATCCCTTCAGGACCAGTGGTGAGAGTAGAGGGAAGGTGGGGTAGAAAGGAGGAACCAATTACAAGGATCTACATATAACCTCCCTGGGGGATGGACAACAGAAAAGTGGGTGAAGGGAGACTTCAGACAGTGTAAGATGAAAAAATAATTGATAAATTATCAAGGGTTTATGAGAGAGGGGGAACAATGAGGAACTGATACCAAAGGCTCAAGTAGAAAGGAAATGTTTTGAGAATGATGATGGCAACAAATGTGCTTGACACGATGGATGGATTGTGATGAGAGTTGTACAAGTCCCCAATAAAATGAATTTTTTTTTAAAAAGGAGACTTCCTGTGTGTAAAGAAGGATTATAAAAGAGCTGCTCTAGAGGTTATGACAGTTGTAAAGTTTATCTGTGCATCCTCCAAAATATCTCTCAGTCCACGTCCTGAAGAGAGGCAGCGATGTTCCAAAGAGTGCGTGGATAAACTATAACTTTCACTTGTAGGAGGGATGTGAGGCCAGGTGGGGAGATAAAGCAGGGTACAGTTTATGAATAAGCCCAAGTGCCTGGGAGAACATTTGATAATTATCAAAATTAAAAATCAGGCAGATTTGGGGGCTAAGATTAATCATTTTAAATATTGTTCATTTGGAGGGCAGCATTGTTTCTGTTTCTATTTTTGCTTTTAAGTTGCTAGCAGGGCAAAGGGCCCTCATGGTATAGTGGGTTACCCGTTAGGCTACTGCATGCAGTCAGCAGTGAGCCCAATCACAATTTCTAGGGAGAAAGATGAAGTTGTGCACTTCTTTTTGAAGACTTACATCCTCAGAAACCTTAGGGATCAGTTCTGCTCTGGACTTTACAGTCATTATGAATCAGAATTGAATGAGGACAGTTAGTTAGCAGTGCAGAAATGGATGCCATCCAAGGGGGTAAATGTAAGACGGATTCAGGGAAGATGGGAAATTTGACTGCATGGATTTGGAAATAAAGATGACAGTTAAGACCTTGAGATGGAACAGATGGATTACCAAAGGGGAGTACAGAGAAGCACGCATCATGTAGGTGTAGAGGAGAACTCAGTCGTATGAAGGGAAAAGACGCCGATGGTGAAAGGGCAATGTGAAGAAGCGAAACCCTATGATTAACAGAACAATTTGCATAGAACAGAAAGTAGAGGGAAACTCTTGGTATAAAGCCTTTTTTGCTGTAAAAATATTTGTAGAATTGGGTTTCTGAACCAACTTTAGTAATAGTAAAAAAAAGACATTAGAACCCACCCTTTTTGTGACACA
>NW_022103896.1:49758858-49761119 GCF_000313985.2 Echinops telfairi | reverse complement strand
GTGTGCAGCCCGGGATAGCCCAACAGTGGATCCAGAGCAAAAGGGAAGACATTGTCAGCCAGATGACCGAAGCCTGCCTCAACCAATCGCTGGATGCCCTTCTGTCCAGGGATTTGATTATGAAGGAGGACTATGAACTCATTAGCACCAAACCGACAAGGACCTCAAAAGTCAGACAATTACTGGACACCACTGACATCCAAGGAGAAGACTTTGCCAGAGTTATAGTGCAAAAGCTGAAAGACAACAAGCAGATGGGTCTTCAGCCTTACCCAGATATATTTGCCGTTTCTAGGTCACCTAATTCAAATTTATTTCTAAATAAAACTTTATAAATAAGTGTGTTACAGGAAGGAAAGCCCATTTTTGTAGATTTTGTATCTCCTTGTTTTTTGTAAAATCCATGTATACTAGAAGCTTTCCAGAAGTTTCCTCCTCTCAGGACCTTGCAGTATTCCTTTGTTTTTTCATTAATGTAAGGAGAAAGTGTTCGTTGTGCTACATAGTGTTCTTGTTTTGCCTGTTTTGTTCCCTGAAACCATTTTTTTTTAAAGTATAGTAATTGTATTGTGCTTGTCCAGAATTGTATGTGTGTTTCTGATGGGAACCTTTCTCACATTCTCTTTCTTTGTGGATTATTTATTATTTTTCTTAAGATGCAGTTTGGCTTCATAAAATAATGTCCTTTTACTTAAAGGTAATACAGCATTCCTATCCTACAGCCCCAGGTTCAACTCTCATCTAAGCGGTTATTCATTTTAATACTTCTTTATCCAAATTATATTGTTAATTCAGTGTATTGAGTCTTCAGTAAAAACTTTAAAGTAAAACAATATAAATGATATCAAGAGAAAATCACTTTAACAGCTATTTCCTACTCTTGTTTCTACACTCCACCCAGTCCACTGACCCAGATATAACCAGTTACCAGTCCCATGTGGATCCTCTACCTTCCATCCTGCTCGTTTTCAAAGTCGACATTCATTAAGAAGAAGATCTTTCCTTCAGATTTTTATTATCATCATAGCATCTCGCAATGTGACCTTCTTTTCACTTACTAGTCCGTCCTCCACAGCCTTCTGGGTGAGATCTCCGTCTGACTCGTTCCTGGTCATTGCTGTACAGTAGTAGCAGGGCTGCTTTTTTATTGACTGTCTCACTGTAGACCAAACAAGAAAGTATATATAAGCTCTATTTTTGGTTAATGGGATATATCACTAAATAAAAACCCACAAAGAATAGTCCTTTAAAAAAGTGTTTTGCAAGGGCTATCTCTGCAAAAAGTAAGATATAGCATAAATTTGAACATACAGATTTGAAGCAACAGACCCATAACATGGAAAAATGAACAAAAAGTTATTGTAATAAGTAATTTATTATAATAAAATTGAACATTTTATTACAAGTATAAGTGGTTTCATCTTCATTTTAGAGCTTTAACTTAGGGGTGTCTCAATATTGGTTTTGACAATTCAGAAGTTAATAAAGAAACATGAAAACTAAGCCCATGAGTTGCTTATTAAAATGTTTTATTACTGGGGAAGATGAACAGTTAATTTCATTTAAACAGAAAAGTCTTAGAAGCTTTCTCCTTTATATTCTAAAAAAACTAATTGTTTTGACTGTAAGTGGTGCTAAGCTAAATTTTATATCAATTAAACATGGTGTATCTGGGTTGGTAAAGTGGACTTGGCGTTTCCATCTTCTGCTGAGATCTAAAAAGAGCACAGTTTGATGATCTAAAAACCACAATTTATGTGGTTATGGCCACGTGCATACCGGTCACGTTCCCCAAAATTTAATATGAGGAGTCGTGTGTGTTCATCCCTGGTTACAACTACATGGAAAAATTCTACATGAATGACACTGATGAGAGAAAATGTTTGATGTAAAAGGTAATGTGCTCTCATCCATGTGTGAAATTGTTGCAACCTCAGCAGTTGGATTTCGTTATAGCCTCTCAAAGCAATTTGAGGTCATAGCATTGAATCATATATTGAGGAACTATGCTTCAGGTTTTTTCAGGCCTTCTGAGTAAGTGAAGGATAATGTCGTAATTTTGTGCTGTAAGCTTTTAATCTCCCTGTTAGGAAAAAAAAGAAGAAGCAGCCTGAGACTGAAAATTTAAAGAACAATATCTAGGGAAACTATTTTTGTGATATTTAGGTTCAAAATTATCTTCTACATAAAACAAGTAGTACTGGTTTTCTATGTATGGTAGTAATGTGTCGTTCTATAATCATAGTCAAAAAGTCACAAGT
>NW_022103896.1:49756280-49758190 GCF_000313985.2 Echinops telfairi | reverse complement strand
GGCAAAGGGGGCTGTGCAGATCCTGTGACAGATCTGGAAATGGAAATTGCCCTGTAATGTCTGCGTGTAATCACCAAAGTGCTTTTGAAAAGAAGGCAGCGATGTGCGTACACAGAAGATAGCAATTAGGGAAGTAGATGTGGAGTGGGGTAGGACCATGAGCCAAGAACTGGAAAAGGCAAGGAAAGATTCTCCCCCTCAGCCCTCCAGCAGGAAGGCAACCCTCCCAACTCATCATCAACGCATCTTTTGGATGCGCAACCTCCATAACTGAGTTAACTTTGTGTCCTCATAAGTCACTTAACTTGTGATGATTTGTTAGACCAACAATAGGAAGCATTCGAATACGAGGGTACAACCCATCCCATTAACTAACCTTTCTATGATCTTTACTCACTTCAAGACAAATCTCACATCGAAAAACCACCGAGCACAATAAATAAAGGAATATCTGAAGCATCTGTTCTTGACCTTTCAGGATATTGGAAAAGAAGAAAGAAATATGATACATACAGAACATCTCATTGTGTTTCTCAGCAACCACCATGGAAGCTTAAAGGCAATGAAGCATTGCCTTCAAATTCTGAGAGCAAGTAATTTACAACCTAGACTTCTAGCCCTGGTCAAATCTACAATCAAGGGAGGGTAGAAGGAAGTCATTTTCCTACATGGAAGATGGCAAAAATTTCTCCTTCCAAGCACACATTTTTAGGAGACGTCTAGGAAGGATGTGTTTCCCAAAAATGGGGCAGAAAATAATAAAAGATGATGCTACCCACAGAAAAAGGGGTAAAATATAGAAATCAACATACTTTTTAAACTGCCCTAAATGTGTATTGTATTATAATGAATACCAAAGACAACTTTAACTTCAAAATAATCATTTTATATATTTTTTTTATTCTGATACATAGGCAATAAAAACTTGATGTCTATATGTTTATCATGTTGTTCATCCATCATTAACCTTTTCATCACCTTAACAGAAGCTTAATGTTCCCTAAACCTGTATCTCCCTTTCTGCTTCCCTCCCACCCACCTTCCACAACCACTATTAAACTTTGATCGCTACACATTTGCCTGTTCTAGAATATTCCATATACGTGAGATCACATAAGATGCATATTTTATTTTGTTTGTCCTGCCCTGTGCCATCCTCACAATTGGTCTTATGTTTGAGATCATCAATGTAGCCACTGTGTCAAGTCATCTTGCTGAAGGTCCTCCCCTTTTCCTCTGCCAAACTACTTTATCGAGCTTGATAACCTTCTCCAGGGACTGGTTTCTCCAGACAATATGCCCAAAGTAGGTGAGATGAAGTCTCACTATCCTTGCCTCTAAGAAGCATTCTGGCTGTACATCTTCCAAGACAGATTTGTTAGAATGATGGTGCTGGTGAATAATAATGAGAGTATCCAAAACAGTGCATTTAGGCCCTAAAGTAGTAATAATTCATTTAAAAACAATTGCAGTTAAGTCAAAGGCAACTAACTAATGGCAACTCCATGTATTACCAAGTAGAACTGTGCTTTGTTGAGTTTTCACAACTCTAAACTTTCAAAAGCAGATCATCAGATCTTGCTTAAGAGTTTCCTCTGGTGAATTCCAATTGTCTAGTTTTTGGTTAGTAGTGTTTTCGGTATAAACCACTCAGATCTTGCATGAAGCTTCAGAAGGATTTATTTAGCATTACCGAGACATATGGATGGAAAACCACCAGTTTACATAGCTGGAAACAGCAATTTCAGAGGCTGAGTCCTGAGTGGGAGTAGTTAAAGAAGAAGGAACAAAGATATTACAATAAAATAATGGATTGGTTTCGTTTTGGTCACAAAACCAAAAACTCACTGCGATTGAGTCAATTTTGACTCACAGCAACTTCATAAAGAGAGTGCTAAAAAGTGGGGGAA
>NW_022103896.1:49742535-49753926 GCF_000313985.2 Echinops telfairi | reverse complement strand
ACCCTGACTGGCTCGTCTCTTCCCCATGACCCTTCTGTAAGGAGATGTCCAGTTGCCTACAGATGGGCTTTGGGTCTCCACTCTGCACTCCCCCTCATTTACAGGGATATGATTTGTTCTCTGATGCCTGATACCTGATCCCTTCAACAGGCTGATGTGCTTCTTCCACGTGGGCTTTGTTGCTTCTGAGCTAGATGGCGGCTTGTTTATCTTCAAGCCTTTAAGACCCCAGACGCTATATGTTTTGATAGCCGGGTACCATCAGCTTTCTTCACCACACTTGCTTATGCACCCATTTGTCTTCAGTGATCATATTGGGAAGGTGGGCACACACTGATATGATTTTTTGTACTTTGATGCCTGATACCTGGTCCCTTGATGCCCAGTTATCAAAAGATATAGTGTCTGGGGTCTTAAAGGCTTGCAGGTAAACAAGCAGCTATCTAGCTCAGAAGCAACAAAGCCCACATGGAAGAAGCACACCAGCCTGTGTGATCACGAGGTATTAGATTTTAACCTAACTACATCTGCCACAAAAGTAAAGGGGAAATGAATATTTCTTAAGGTCATTTGACACCAACGTATCTGCATTAAAACCGTCTTCACTGAGGCATATTCCTTTCATATCCTTGCCTAACTGCAGAGGAAAAAAAGCCCCTCCGTTAGTTATGACTTCTGGCAATTAATAGAGAGAGGCAACTGGAGCTTATCAGAGAAGCAAACACTTAGGCCCAGGCAGGCAGCTGGATAAAAATAATAGTCTAATTCAGTAAGAACTGAGTGAAATTTAATCACCCAAGTTTGGTCAAAAAAGGCTTTATACATTTCTCCTTTCCAGTAGTCAGTCTCGGCTGTTTGTACCATCCACAGACTCCATTTAGACCCTTGTACAGAGTTTACTGAGAAGCTCTGGAGGCACAATGACTGGATTGAGTGCACGGTCGCCAACTGAAAGATTGGCCGTTGGAACCCGCCAGAGGCACCTGGGGGGAAAAAGTGGTAGTGTGCTTCTATAATTGCTGCTGTTGTTGTTGTTGTTGTTGTTGTTGTCGTCGTCATTGTTGTTAGGTCGGTTCTGACCCCTCCTGACCTCATGCACAACAGAATGAAACACTGCCCAGTCCTCCGCCGCCCGCTCCATTGTTCCTGTTTTTGCGCCTGTTGCCGCAGCTCCGGTGTCCATCCAGCTCTCTGAGGGCTTCCTCTTTGGGCTGCCGTGCTGCTTTACCGACCTTAACCATGACAGCTGCGAAACCCCTCTGGGGATGTGCCACTCAGGCCTACGGGGTCACTGTGAGTCGGAACACTCTTACAATGGACCTGAGGAATTTAATTCTCCTTCTAAGTTTATTAGGAAATGACGAAGCATTTAAAAGAGTAACAGGGTTTGGGGGAAGAAAGGGGCAAGAATGGATTATAAAAGACAAGTGAGGGGAGTGGGCTGTGAGGCCCCCTTTAGAGGACTTTGACTAGAGTGGGGGAGTATTGAGAGAGAGGCAGAAACATTCCATATGTGTGCTAGAGTTAAACCCACCCATTTAGCAATGGATTAAATATTAGAAAAGGGAAGATTCAAAATGACTCCTAAGTGCTAGACCTACCTAACTGCGGATGGGGAGACTAGAACGTTTTGTTGGGGTTCTCTTTGGTTTGGGCACTGTTTGCTTTTTGGAGGGGAATTAAAGAGACTGTTTTGTTTGCAACAAATTTGAGATGTCTTTTAGATCTCCATCTGGATGTTTCAAGTGGGTAGTTACCTGGGGTTCGGAGGAGAGTACGGACCATAATTTTAAATGTGGAAATCACTGACGGAGAGATTGTTCTTTTCAACCTTTGAAATTGAATAAAAATAATATGGTCAGTAATACCTTTTGAATTCTTACAAATACCATCTAATTCTGAGGTGTTAGGATTAGTGTCCCCACCAGACAGGAAATGGAGATTTAAAGAGGTTACTGAGGTCTAACTGACTTGCCCTAAATCAACCCCACTAGTCATTGCCCAATCTAGGAAGAGCAAAGCTGTTAGCTATTAGCCTGAAAAGGCTCTTGCAAAGGCACCCTTCTTCCTCTTTCATTTGCTGCATCCCTGATGATACATTGGAGCAGTTTCCAGAATAAAAGGCAATTCATGTTCGTTTACGCTAAAAGGAATCTCACCAGGTCATCACAAACTAATGGGGGAAAAAACTAATTATAAGCAAGACTCAGGGACAAATCAGTCATGAGTCAGATTAGAGTTAATCAGTCATTCTTAGTCTTCTTGTATAGAAGAACCAATCCACAGGAGTATGTTGCAAAAGAAATAAGCATAAAGATGTTGACTGCTCTTCTCAACTTTCTTATATTCAAGTTGCAGATGAAAATATGTGTATACAACATAGCTAAAAATGAAAGATGGGTGTAGAGATATCTACCAACCAACCAGCTGCTGTCAAGTCAACTCCGACTCATGGCAGCCCCACGGACTCCAGAGGGCTTTCAGTGGCTGACCTTCCAGAAGTAGATCAGTACAGGTGTCAGCGGGCCCTCGAGGGGTGGAGATACTGCTAGGGGAGAAAGCCATAGAAAGATACAGGCAGAGATACGAGTGCAGCCACAAGCCAAGGAATGCTTGCAGCTACTAGAAGATGAAAAGGGTGAAGAAGGATTCTACCCAAGAGCCTTCGCTGGGAAAGTGGCACTGCTGTGTTTGGGACTTGGAGTTCTGACCTGCAAAACTGTGAGGGAACAATGTCTGTTTTTTGTTGCTGCTGTCGGTTTTTAACACTTTTATTAGCACTTCCTCCACATGACAATCTAATAATTCCATCATATCAAGAAGAGTTGTACAATTACCACCACAGTAAATTCTAGAACATCTTCTTCTTTGAAGTCATTGTTTATGTAATGATCATTTTTTTCAATTAATGGCAAAAATATACACAACAAAACATTCTCCAGTTTTGCAACTTCTACATGTGTAATTCAGTGCCATTGACTACACTCTTCATGTTGTACAACCATTATTGATATCCTTTTCTAGATTATTTCACCACCATTAACATAAACTCAATGCCCCTAAACAACAACTTTTTCTCTTTCACCAATGGTAATCATTAGTCAAGTTTGGCTTCTTCTTTTTTTTCTAGTAATTTTCTTGATGACATTGTAGTTTTCCTAGTAGTTTTCTTGATAATATGAACATATCACACACTTGCATGGTTAAATTGCTTTTTTAAAAGAGTTATAGATACATCATCATGGTCAGTTCTAGTGCTCCCTCCCGCTTCCTGCATTTATTGTTTACTCCCTAATCGCCTTACCCTCCCCACCCCCAACCCCTCTTCACCTCCCAGATAGACCATTACATCCGTTATTTTCTCTATGCACCCACTCCTGTGCTTTTAAAAAAAATCATTTTATTGGGGGCTCATACAACTCTTATCACAATCCATACATACATCCATTGTGTCAAGCACATTTTTACATTTGTTGCCATCATCATTCTCAAAACATTTTCTTTCTATTTGAGCCCTTGGTATCAGTTCCTCATTTTTCCCCTCCCTCCCCACCCTCCCTTACCATGAATCCTCGATACTTTATATATTATTAAATTTTTCATTTCTTACACTGTCCGATGTCTCCCTTCACCCACTTTTCTGTGGTCCATCCCCCAGGGAGAGGGTTATATGTTCCTGTGGTTTACAAACTGGAAAATCCAACAAAAAATAGTAGGAAACAAAAACATTACAAAATGGTTGTTTGTTGTTTTAACCTACCAAGTTTGTTATGGCTACCTTAAGAAATTAATACACATACATTCCTTTCTGTAAATAAACTCCATTTCTTAGACCAATTTATGATTTCCAGAATTAATTAAAAGATATTAGATTTCCCACATACATGGGGATGCTGTTTCCCTTATTATTAGTATCTTACATTTGTATGGTTCATTTGTCATAATTAATGATTCCATAAACCGAAAATTTGAAAAAAAACAAACCCACTGCTATCGAGTTGACTCCAATTGCAAGTGAATCCAATGGAGGGACTCCGGCATTTGTACAGAAGCAGACTTTAGCCATCGTCTAATGACTCTTTGCCCTTTGTGATGAACCTTGCTTTAAGTCTATTTTATCAGATTCGTATTGTCACTTCTTCTCTTTTTTAAGGTACTGTTTGCTTGACGGATCCCTGGTGGTGACATGAGTTTTGCAGTGGGCTGATAACCATAAAGTCAGCAAATTGAAATCCCCCACTGCTACTGTAAAGATGACAGCTTCCGGAAACCCACCTAGGTAGTTCTACTCTGTCTTCTGAGGTCACCGTGAGTCAGAATCCACTTGATGGTAGGGAGTTTGAGTTTTGCCTTGCTTGATATATAGAAAATTAATATGTTAAAAGGTGAGTAAGATTTATTTAGTAAAAAATTGTGTATATTGTACATAGTGATTCAAAAACTACATATTGATTCAAAATTTATAAATCATGTATTCATGTGTACAATACACACAAAGACTACTAGAATTATAACCATGTTTATTTTAATCTTTAAAAATTATCTTCATTTATATTTGTTTCTATAATAAACAGATACTTGTTTTATAATTTTTAAAAATGATTCTTTAAAAATAATGCTCTTTCACAATATCTAAGGATAATATGCATCACAGTGAACTCAATGACAGTGGAGTTTTTAGATTTGTTTTGTTTTTTATGAGTCAGTAGCGTATCACAACCATTAAGAAGGTAAATTAGACCATTTGATATGCAATTAGAAACATGTTTTGTATTTGAACTCAAAATATTACTCATCAGACAATAGTGTTAATTAAAATGCCCATGCATCATTTTATCATTGTCATCAAATCTGTTTTAGATGATTTTACAAAGTCCTGCCCCCAATAATCAAAAGAATGAATATGTCGTGCCTGAAAAATCGCATTGGTTGTGCCCTAATCTTCCATTTGAGAGACCCTAGTTTGATTCTTGGCCAATGCTCCTCATACAGTGCCAACCACCTGTCTCTCAGTGGGGCCTTGTGTGTTGACATGACGCTGAACAGATGTTGGTGGAACTTACAGACTAAGACAGACTGGAAGAAAGGCTTGGCTGTCTACTTCTGAAAACCAACCAATGAAAAGCCTATGGATCCCAATCACTTGATCTGCAACAGGTCACGGAGCCGGTACAGAGTTAGGTGGGGGTTTGTTCTGTAGTCTATGCGACTGGAGAGCGTTTCATTTCATTATACTTGCAGTCACCATGAGGTATGGCAATTAATAATGGCAAGAGCCCAATGAAAATGTATAGAGATTAGGAAACTCACACCAAAATTACCATTCTGAAAAATCCAACTAAATTATATAAGGCTTTTGTTGTTAGATGATAGTGCTCGTATTTATTATGACAATATTTATTGAGTACCGGTTTTGAATAATGTTCTCATCTCAGGATCAATGGGGCTGTAGTTCAAGCATCCATTAGTCCCTCGATTTTCTTCATTCACTGCTCCAGACAGTTGCACCTCGGATGACCATTCACAAGCTTTTAAGATCCCAGTCACTACTCATTGAACTTGACTGCAGAATATCGTCTTTGGAGACTATGTTACGCCAATTGACAAGCCTGTGGTCCTGAGCCTCCAAGCCCAGTGTAGGATCAATGTCTTCTGTGATAGGAAAGAGTTAAAGAAACAAGCAGAGACAGAGGGACCGACGACTGCCAAGAAAGAAGAGCCGGGAGCAGAACATGCCATCTGGAGCAGGGGAAATGGATGCTAACACATAGAGGCAGCTCTAAGAAGTGTAGAGTCCAAAAATGTTGAAGGGAGACAACGACCTTGTTCCAGAGCAGGCAGAGCCTGAATTCAAACTTCCAACTTCCTTAAACTGAGCAAAAACATTTCTTACTGTTTGTTAAAACCACCCGTGTGTGGTTGTTCTGTGATAGCAAAACTCGATAATTAAGACGGGGCCATGGCTACTTGAATGAGGTTCTTGGGAGTGAAGATGGAGGAAGGTGGCAGATTCAAGATGTATTTTGGAGCTAGAACAAGGCTTGCCTGTGGAAACTGGGGAATACAGAAGGAAAGAGAGGAATCATGAACAAACCCCAAGAATTTAACTTTAAAATGTGATTGGATGGTAATATGTGATCCTGAGATAGGAAAACTTGAGGAACAATCATATTTCAAATGAAAAAGTAGCAAGGGTTCAGTTTGTGCCACATTAAGTTTGAGCCTACAAGAAGTCTGAAATATCAAATCAAAGTCCATGGTAATGTAACAAGTGAAATAAGTCAGGCAGTGCAGGGCTCTTAGGATCAAAGTGAATAATTACATACTCATCAATTCAGTCACAGGCCCTTATTAACACTTTATTACACATAAGCAGAACCACAATAAGCAGAGTAGGGGTTATCCGCAGCCAGATTCTTCCATCCCAGGGGGAGGTTTTTAGTCAGCTCTAAACCAGCAACTTGATGCATTGTGGGCAAGGGAGCAAACGGGAACTCGGACCTGGGGTTTTCATTGTATAAACCAGAGGGGGCATGCTTGCTCAACTGCAACCCGGGGAAGGAAAAAAGGAGGTAAGAGGAAGTAGTCTTTGTTCAGGTGCACCTGGCCTGGCCATTGTCTTGTGTTCAAGTGCAAAACACCGTAGCCAGAAAGAATATTCCTTCCAATGTAACTGCAAGACTAATTTTGTAAGTCTGCCTGTTCTGATGAATAATATAACACGTTAGAAGTCAATAAGAGAATCCGCTTTCCTTGGAGTGCATGCTTAGCAAGAAACAGAGTGACTTTGAACTCAGAACATGGGGTAGGGGGTAGGGGCTTCTCTGATAAGGAGATGGGAGTAGAGGAGAGAAACCAGACAAGCCCACTGGCAGGAAATAAATTCTGACTCATAGGACAGAGGAGAAGAGAGACACCCAATTCCAAGCCTCCTTATCAGAGAAGGTTCTCGGGCCAGACCCAAAATCCTAATAGCAGACCATCCTCCCAGCATTTGTGACAAGAAAAGTACTATTATTTTTTTTATTCCAATTCATAGCAACCCTATGGGATAGAATAGAACTGCTCTGGGTTTTCAAGATGAGAAATGTTTGGGCAGCAGCCCCACTTTTCTCCATCAGAGTGGCTGATGAGTTTGAAGCACTGACTTTAGAGGCTTAACCCGCTGTGCCACCAGACCTCCCTGAGAGAGAGATAGTTGGATGATTTGGGAGTCATAAGTATCTAGATCGCATATAGACACTATTAAAATTATGAAAATGGTACAAATTGCCAGGAAAGAGAATAAAGAAAGGCTGTATAGAAAAAAATTTACTGAAATAAAAGAAATCGTGTCTGTGGCCATAAACACTTGCTTAAAACGATCAGCCACCTGAGTTGGGAGGTGTCAGCTAAATGCACATGGAAGGGGTGACAACAGCCCCAGGGATTCGAGCATTCTAAGTAATAAAAGTCAAGATCAGAGTTTAAATTCTGAGCATCCAGGTGACCCAAGGCCATGGATGACAGTGAACTCTCAAAATCCATTTACAGAGTGTGGGGAGGTGAGTAAAATGGAGCCGATGCCAAGGAGTTCAGGAAGAAAAAAAGTCTAGACGGTGATTGTGGTAGCAATTGCGCAATTCTGCTTGATGTGACTGAACTACGTTATGATATGATATATATACTAACTCCCAATTCATAATATTTTTTAAAGAATACTACATCTCTCCCTGCAATACGTACACTCTGTATGTCTAAGTTATCTAATTGTTTTACGTTACTCATAATTCTGAAATAATTGAATCAGGAAGATTAAAAAGAACCAAATTGGTAAGATTAGAAAGAAGAACATTTATTATTTGTAACCACAGAGTCTTCATTAAAAAAAATTAATTAAATTACGTCCACCTCGGGAGAGAGGAGACATTGATTTACAGTGGAAAAAGAGATACAGTTTTAAGACTCCGGTCTTCTTTTCAGTTCTCTCTCTCGAATATTTTGCGTGATCGTGGGTGATGGTCAATAGTGGACCACCCTCTAAGATCACAATTCTGCAATAAAACATTCAGCTAGACACCCAGCTTCTTGATTGTAAGATATGTTCAGTTCCTATTGTTTCTAATCCTTTCAGATGTGTTTTTAAAAATAATTTATAATCCTTCTGCCTACAGGGAATTTTTTTCTCTTCAGTTGGAGTTATTTAAAGGGCTTCCCTCTGTGCTACTATCGTTTTCATCTTGTGCATACATATTTAACATGAAAGTTACCAGGGAGTGGAAGCACTTTATTTCAGAGTAAAATTGCCCTTGAACAACAACAGTTTTAGTTACCCACCCAGTTAAGGCATTTGGTTATTAGAAAGTCAAGGCAGTAAGGGGCCTAATATTTTAGGCCAGGTAGAGGAAAACATCCTCAGATTCATAAAGGAATTATCTTACCCATTTTTTTAATTTACACTGCTAAAATCTTTCACTAAGGATAACATTTTCCCATAAGGAAAAACCGTGACTCCTTTTCTTTCTCATTTCCTATTCTGGACCACAATCACCCTGGTTCTCACTCCTAATTATAGATACGTGGTCATTTGACCTGTGTGCCCAGACAAAATTGAGCCACTGGACCCAATACTCTGGACTTTCCAATGACATCCTGGGGTGAACCTGTCCCTGAAACAGGCAGGTCAAGCCTGAGGAGACAACTCCACCTTAGCTACCCTGCGAACTGTCTTTTGACACAGATTTCTATCTGACTGCTGGAAATGTCCTCCCCCTGGAAGGGGGAGAGAGTGCAGGCGTGAATTCCCCCACTGCAAAGGAAAATTTGACTATTGCTTCTATTAAGTTCTACTAAAGTCCATTGCTTCTATTGGTAAATCACAGCAAAATAACTCTTGAATTATTGTAATATGGAGAAAAATACAAAGGGTCGTACCTTTTCTTTCTGGAATTTGTAATAGGTTTTCTTCAAAGCCAAGTGTTCGCATTGTTGAAGCTCTCATTCCTCTTTCAACCCTGTAGGTCTATACTCTTACAATATGCTTATCAAGTAAGGCTAGAATAAGTGAATCAAATGTTCTGATTGTTCAGAAATGGCACAAATAGGTCTATTCGATATATACTCTCTACCCCCCGTCCATTCCGACTCATGACCACCCCATATGGGGTTTTGTAGACTGTAGATTTTGACGGGAGCAGTCAGCTTCGATTTTCTCCCACCTAGCCGTTACCGACCTTGCGGTAGGTCCCAACCCAATACCTAACCCACAGGGCCGCCAGAGCTCCTGATACACTAGGGGTTTGGTCTCCTGCACTTCACAAACGAGAAACCAAGGAACCTCAGGGTTTGGGTTTTCCTTTAACGCCACCGGGAGAAGCTGTGGTTTGCAAAGGAGGGTCTGGACTTGATTTTTCCCTTAACCCTGAATTACTTAACCTTGAATTCACGACCGAATCGCTTTCTGCGTTGAATTCTTGTTAAAGCCACGTGTTTTAAGTAATGGAAGCCCTTTTAAATGATTTTTATTAATATTTTTTAGCTAATCTGGATTTTGAACTTGTTCGGGGAGAGTGGTGGGAGGAGGCCCGTCTTCAGATTCACGCAATTATGCAAACTCCCACCAGATGGCAGCAGGCAATCAGAGCGTCCCACTAAACCCCACCGACAGGTGGAGGTGCGCCCCGTAAATCCTATGGATCACAAAAGGGTTAAAAAGTGGCATAAGAACTGTGTCTGCCTGTACCGTGTGATTTGTCTCGCCGAAACTTTCTGCTAAACGAGTTTGTGGAGAATTACGTAATCTATCTGGTCTGGATGAAAGTGTTTCAGAGTCTAATAAACGGACTGTTTTCAGGAACTCAGAGCGTGTGTTTCCTTCCAGATAAACCGGCTTTTTTGCCATAATTATACTTCGATCCAATGCCAAGTATCCAAAAACATTTCCTTAAATACTCTCAAAGTGTCAGAAATATTAAAAATTTAGTAAGACAATATTAAAATGTAAGAATTGGAGTAAATCTAGTACCTTTTATGGAGGGTTGGGTTTGTTTTTTTTTTCAGTAACCGTGAGTTAACCTATAATCTATATTTCAAAGTCTTTGAGATCGTGGAAGTGTCCACTGAACGCATTGCAGAAAGTCTCCGCGGGGTACCAGAAGAAGGAAGATGTTAAAGCCCCTTAGCACCACCGCTTCCGTGCCTTAAACTTCAGCTCCGCCGTACAACTCTGTCTGCGTTTTGCAGTCTTGTGATTCTGCCTTGAAAGGCTTTTTCTCCTTCTCTCAAGCACAAGAGGAACTTTGCCTCGTCATTCCCAAACTGAGGGGCACGCCTGTACACCCCGAGAGGAAGAGGCGTTGGCTGCACCTCTGTGAACTCTTCGCAGCCTGGGTGCTCGTTCAGGTTGGTTTGGTTTTGTTTGAGGAGTCGACTGAGACCCCTGAGGGCAAAAACGATTCTTCTTATTTTCATTATTACAAACTGTATCTTCCAAGTTCTACAACAGCATATGGAAATGAAAACACTGTTAGGGCCAAGGCAAATTTCCTCCACTTGACGATCATAAATTTTGAATTGCCCAGGGTTTCAGGCTCAAACTGAGGACCGAGCCCTTGCTCCCGGGGGTAAGCCTCTCTGTGGAAGTGGCTTTCCAGTTCTTAAGAATGTATTTTGGTTCCTCGAGGTCCATTCGTTTCAGGTGCTTTGAGTGTGCATTCCTAAAATGCAAAATGTATTGCTCTTCGCACTTAAAATTTTTTTTATGTATACAAAAGAAATCATTTAAAGCACCGATTCTTAAATTATTCTAGAAGAATCAGGAATCCTGACAAGTATATTTGAAGATTCTACCACTGTACATGTACATGAATCAGTAGCACTCCAGAGAGCCTTTGTTTCCCAAGAAGGATGGGACACAGGATTTTAGGGGAAAGAGAAAGGAAGAGCCTGAAAGGGATTGTGCAGTTCTTTAATACGACCTGAAATTCCATTTATTTGCCAAGATGCCATACACTGGGTTTAAATAGGAAAATAGGGCCCCATTTGAGACTATTGTGATCGTTCAAATTCAAGATAAAATGTGTAGAAAGCAAATAATTTAGATAATATATCCCATCTGCTTGTTGACAAGAATTTGGGGAGGAGGGGACATTTTAGAGGACTAGTCTTAAGAGGTGTGATAGTGTGTAAGTCTGGGTTGACTACAGAAACAAATTCATAGATACTCATATGTGTATAAGAAAGAGCTATTTATACACAAGAGCAATTGAATATTGAGAAAACATCCCAGCCCAGGCCAGACCAAGTCCCTAAGTTCGATATTAGCCCATATGTCCGATACCAATCCATAAATTCCTCTTCAGACTCACGCAACACATGTAATGACACCGAATGCAGGAAGATCACAGGCCAGTG
>NW_022103896.1:49739632-49741794 GCF_000313985.2 Echinops telfairi | reverse complement strand
AATCTTCAAATATACTTGTCAAGATTCCTGATTCTTCTAGAATAATTTAAGAATCGGTGCTTTAAATGATTTCTTTTGTATACATAAGAAAAAAAATTTTAAGTGCGAAGAGCAATACATTTTGGTCAACCCAACTCCACCCAGAGGCACTTCAGTAAAAAGGGGTGGTGATATACCAGCTACTTTAAAAATAAAGCAATAGATTAGCCATGGGAACCCTGTGGAGAACAGTTCTGCTCTCACCTGGAACCGACTCTCTGCCACCTGGATTTGCCGTCTGTGCTTCCCTTGAGCGCGTTCCTTTCCTTGTCTGACTGTAAGCCCAGGTCTGGCTTGCTCGCTGTTACACCACCCACAATAAAGCCAGGGAGAGTAACTGGTACTTCTTTTCTGAACAACTTCAGCAAAGGTTAGGTGCCTTCTCACTGCTCTTTTAAAGAGATCATCATTTCTTAACGGATTAGAGAGATGGCGGGGAGGCGGGGGCAGAGTTGAAGTAACTGCTTTGCACTCTAAGGTGAACCACTTTTACCCACAGTAAAATCTTCCATTTGGGATATAATTCTTACATTCTTAAATTCTTTTACATCATTCAAACAGTAGAATGTCCTTTTTCTTTTTTTTAGAAATTACCATTGGCCATTTCTGTATCTATGCCTATTGTGACCCACATTTATTTGCTGAGTAAAGTGACCTTCTTTTGGTCATCCTAGCCAGACTTTCTCCTCTGGCAAGTGGTACTGTTGCCATGGTAAATTGGAGAATGTTAACTGCTCCCTCCCTCCACTGAGATTCTTCATAACATAGTTACTGAAAATTAAATGAGAATCAGAAGCAGGGCTTGCCTTCAAGGATGGCAAAGAGGCTGAAAGCTTAGTGTTTGAAACATCCCCTAAATGTCAGATCCTGTGCTAATTATTATAGAGGGAGAGACATTACCTAGCCAACAGTTACAATAAGATGTCAGTACTTTAACAGAAGGGAGCACAAAGTCCCCAAAATGCACAAACGAAGGCATTTATTTAGCTTTGTGTGTTAGGAAGGCTTCCCATAGCAGCGATGTTTCAGCTGGGTTTAACGAACAGGGAGGGCCTTTTGGGGGGTCAGGAATTGGAGGGTGATGGGTAGAAAGGAAAGATGATAGGAAGGTATTGGAGATCAAATGGGTAATTTATGATCAATTAATTAGCTAGTCAATTATTCATGCCTCACTTTGCACTGAGCACTGGATGTGATCATGCAATGAAAGGGAAGATTAACCTTGAACTGGACATGAATTGCAGACAGAGTGATCTTTGTAGAAAGTAAACAATATCATCTCACTCTCCTGTCTGAAGACCTTCAAGGGTGGTTTCTTCTTGAAAACACCATAAAATCCAAATTCTGTACCATGACATAGAAGACCCAACATGATCAGGCCCTGTCAATTTCCACAAAATCGCCTTCCATGACATGTCACTCTGGTCTTCTCCATTGTACGTGCAGACCGTTAGCTTCCCTGTTCCCTCAGCCTAAGCTTCTCATGCTCAGCAACCAATTCGGAGCCCAAACATCTGAACAAGCCTTTCATTTTCACCCCATGATAATAGGCCTACGCCCCCAATCCACAGCCCAGGATGCTTTAGATGACATAAGCTTATTTATTATATCATAATTCTTATTACAACCTCAAAATATCTATTTACTTTGAATGATCTGCCTCCTCCAGCCATTCTATAAGCTAAATAGAGAAAAGACCTCATCTCTCTCTTTCAGACATTGCTGTAATCTCAGCACGTACAAGGACTGGCAGCTAACTGTTGAACAAATGATTATGACTGTGAGAATTATTAAGCTGTGGAGTATACATGATCAGGAGAGATGAAATAAGTTTAGGGGTTTTTCCTGGGTGAGGATAAATGCATGGTAGGGAACTAAAAGGATAAGTTGAGAAAGCTGTAGATAATAATCCATGGGGAAATGCAGTATAAAAGATGCTTGAGCAAGTAGCTGGACATTGTAAGTATAACTGTATACATTGTGAATGTGTGTGCAATCCTGGAAATTTATATCAAAGAATTTAAATTTTGATCTGTGTAACTATAAATAATCTCTTTGGTAGGGGATGGTAGCTATGATGCATCTTCTGGAAGATAACTTTCAATGCATTAACTACCATTCCT
>NW_022103896.1:49736916-49738550 GCF_000313985.2 Echinops telfairi | reverse complement strand
GGTGCTGTGAGTCAGAAGTGACTCAATGACAGTGAGTAATCAACTCTTACATCACAGGAACTGTGAACTTTTCCATGTATCTCTTTTAACGTGCTCTCAATACATCCAATTGTTCTACAGACTGCAGAGGAAGAAGAACTTGCATTAGTGTGTTAGTCTGGGTGGATTAAAGAAACAAATTCATAAACACACATATGTATATAAGGGAGAGGTTTATATACAAGAGGAATTGAACATTGAGAAAACATCCCAACCCAGTCCAGTCTAAGACCACAAGTCTGACTTTAGCCCATATGTCCGATACCAATCTATAAAGTCCTCTTCAGACTCATGAAACACATGCAATGAAGCCAAATGCAGGATGATCACAAGCCAGTGGGTAGAACATCTTTGGGTCCAGTGGCGTTGTAAGCATCTTGGTGCTGGCAGGGGTCTCTCTGTGGCTTCTCCGGTTTCCAAGGTCTGGTTGCGTCCATGTGGCTTGTCTTCTGCAATGTCTTCCAGGGTGGCAGAGAGAGAGTGGTGTCTTCTGCCTCCAAAGAGGAAGTACCAGATTTCCCAGAATTCTCAGGAGAAGAATTCCCACAAGAATGCCCACAAGAAATCTCATTGACAGCCTAGACTTCACCCCTATACTCTTAATCCTTAAATTGACACCACAATTAGTATATAGGGAAAAAGAGAAAGCTGAAAAAAATTAAAACTTTCAGGAAAGTAGAAATTTCTGTGAACATTTTCAGCATTATTTTTGTCGCTTTTTTTTAAGAATACGATAAGCAATCTTTGTAAATCATCTATCCTCATGATTAGCTATAATCTAGCAAATCATGAGATAAGGAAATAAAGAATTTAAATAGAAAAGATGCTTTTGTCATCTTTTCTCACTCTTCTAATAAAACCGTGGCAGTAAGTCTTAGAATCTGGCATTCTGAGTTAGAGGAATGAGCGCTAGAAATGAAGGCTGAATTCTAGACCTATCCTGTGGTGGGACAGTTCACTGGACAATTCAGTTGATAGTCTTACTTACTCCCTGAAGTTTCCTAAATTTCTACCGTTAGAGACTAGGGTATATCACATTTAGCAAAAATTCATAAATCCAAAATAATTTAGACAGGGAAAAAAACCATATCTATCCTAGGCTCCTTCTGTGAAGATAATACTTTGGGTTGCTTTATTGTCCCAGGAAGACAAAAACACTCCACTGCCAGGTCTGAGAGACAGAGCAGATAAAGTAGACTGCGGCTTAGTGTAGTAGTGACAGGGACATGTACGGAGCTGTCCTTGGGCCCTGAAGCTGCTTCTCCTTTTCCTAAGGCCATGGCTGACAGCGAGACCTGGGAGTGGCTGAGCTTGAAAAGAGGACACGCAGCTGAAAGTGACATTCAAAAGCTAAGAGAATGCCATTGCTGTGATACTTTCAAATAATGTTCTGGAATTATGATTATAGCTTTTGTTGCATAAGAAGAAGAGAAGGTCAAATAGGAAAGCCTGAGAAATTAAACCAAAATATAATATTTAAACAAATAAATTGAAAGTGGAAAAGTACAATCACCAAATAAACTTACTGCAAATGAGCATACACTTAGCATTATTAATATTTTATTGTACATAATTCTAAGCTATGCATAAATGTA
>NW_022103896.1:49733557-49735322 GCF_000313985.2 Echinops telfairi | reverse complement strand
TATCTGCATCAGACTAAGATTTCAGGATTCATATACAGAAAACTTACAGAGTTACCTAATTTGAGAAGCAGTGTTCATTATAGTTTTCAAGTTGCTGATAAAGCTAATCTAATTTTTTAAAGTGTAAAATATTCTTGGAAAATCCTGGACTCGTTTTCTACATGCTATTCCTCTTTTCCTTGAACACGTATTAGCATCTTTTTGTGAATAAAACGACAGCCATATCAAGTTTAGCACCTGACCAGCATTCCTGGGAGAATATTTAGGTTGTTGCAAACTTTTACGACTAGTATTCGTGGAGAAAGTAATGTTTTAAGTGAGTGGCCGTATAACATTGTGGCTATGAGCTTAAGCTTTGTATGAGCAACTGAATGGAACTCTGCTTTCTCTGCAAGCCTTTATCCAAATCACGAGAGAGAGAGAGAGAGAGAGAGAGAGAGAGAGAGAGAGAGCAAGAGAGAGCTGGAGCTCCAGAATCAACTCTCTTGCATTTTAATCTCAGGTCTTCAAAATGACTTGAAGCAAATTGCATTTCTCAGCCTTGTCATTGGTGGAAATAGGGATGAAGAAAATATCCATATATTGGCTTGTTGTTGACACTGATTAAGCACTCTCCACTGTTGATATCACTATTAAGCACTTGATCTGACTATTGTTACTTATCTTTCTGTACTTTTATAATTATTTCTTAAGGATCAATTTGTAAAACTAGAATAGTGTTGAAGGTCATTCATTTCCTTAAGGCATTTAACATTTCTTTTTTAGCGGGAAATATATGACATTCCCGCTAGTTGTGCCCAGAAGCTACTAGACATGTGTTCACATGGTCATAGGATTTTATAAAATCTGAATAACATCTTTTTATTTTCTTTTTTCTTAAATCAGGCTCTCTCCATTTTTATATGCTAAGTCTCACAAGACCTAGATCTGTTCTTGGTCCTGGGTTCTTTCCTTTCTCCTCTGCATCTAGACAACAACAGATTTTGCATGTTCATTATGGTCAGGCACGGCTCTATTCAGGCACTTGGGATACATCAATGAGCAAGACTGAAAGAAAGCTTTACTCACCTGGAGCTTGAACTGCAGTGAGCAGAGATACACAAGAAACTTCTTACGTTAAACCCGTACAAGTTGCCACTGATGGATTCTGACTAATGGAGATCCCATGTGTTTCAGAGTAGAACTATGCTCCCTAAGGTTTTCAATGGTTGGTTTTTGTTTTGTTTTTTGCAATAGATCACCAACCTGGAGAGGCTTTCAAAATTTTGGTTTGCAGCCATGCTTTTAACTGTTTGTGCCACCCAGGGATGCCATTAAGTTAGAAGATAAGTATATTGAAAAATAGAAGGGAGGATGATAAAGATCGAGAGTTTACCATATGAGAGAACATCAAGAGATCCATTTCAAAAGGTTGGTTAAATCATGGCCCTAGGACATTCTCACATTCATGGAACTAACACTGAGATAAAGGTGCTACAGTAAAGTGAAGGGAAGAAAACAGATGGTGCCCAGCTATTAATCAGAATACTGTCTGGGGTCTTAAAGGCTTATATTCAAACTAGCAGTCATCTAAGTGAGGAGTCAACTAAGTCCACATGGAAGAAGCACAGCAGCTTGTGTGATCCAGAGATGACAATTACAAAATGTGGATATGGTGAGATGAAAAGCATCAGAGCAAAAATTATGATCACTCAACTTGTGGAGAGCTATGAGGTATGTCGGGAGCCTAAAACCCACTTGCAGAGCATCTGGTCAGACTGAACCT
>NW_022103896.1:49731296-49733258 GCF_000313985.2 Echinops telfairi | reverse complement strand
CCAGCTGTGAAACACAGGAGGAGTGGATACATAATGAGAATAACTGATACAAGGGGTTTGTGGAATACAGGGATGTGGGGGTGGATGAAGGGACAGTAAAGGATTCGAAAGGGTAGTTCCATTAGTTACTGTCAACTGCCTTCCTGCTGTCCCATCTCATGGCAACCTCATGCACGGGGAACAAAATGATGCCTGGCCCTGACTAAATGGAGATGGGGTGGTTATCATCCACAGGCTTCTCTTTGCCTGATTTTCAGAAATAGATTCACAGGGCATTTCTTCCTAGTTAGTCTTAGTCTGGAAGCTCTGTTCAAATCTGTTCAGAAGCTTAGCAGCACACCATCCTCCACTAATAGATGACTAGTGGCCGTACGTAAGGGGCATTGACCTGGAATCAAATCTTGGTCACCTGCAGGAAAGTGAGAATTCTACCACTGACTGACCTCCCACCACCCCCAGCACCCCAGCTACATTCCATTAGATTGAAAGTAATGGAGGGCAACATTCAGTATGCCTCCTTTTAATGGATGATAATGAGGAACTATCAAAGGAGACTGAGAAGCACCAGAAAGGAAAGGACAAACTGAGAGTGTGGTACTGATAAAGGCAAGGCAAGGCAAGCAAGTTTCATAAAGGAAGATCGTGGTTAAGTAATTACGGAGCCAGAGCTGAAGGGGAGTGGCACTTCTTGCTTCACATTCTCCCACGGGGCCCTGCTTTCTCCTCTCCTGGAGCACTCCCCTGTGTCTAGAAACGCAATCCGTTCTAACCTGGTCTTACTTTCAGTTCCTTCTGTCCTTTCAGAAAAAAATGCTATGAAAATGGACAGGAAATTGAAGTGTTAATTTATCTGAAAGCACTTTCAAATCTGTGAAACATCCTGTACATGAGGCAAGTCCGCTGGATGAATCAGATGAATCAATTTTAATGGAAAAAGGTTTCGTAACCGGGGTCAAAAAGGCTAGCGGAATTCACCATCTAAGCAGGAGGTAGCTACCATGCATACCTAAGACACTTCACCAACAGATTCTTCAGAATGTGCCCTATGTTGCTGCCATTAGATGCTGTCAAGTTGTGTCTGGTGCACGGTGACTCTCAGTGCCATGGAGTATGAAATAACTACTAATCCTGTGCCATGCTCAACATTGTTGCTATGATTAAGCCCATTGTAGCTACTGTATCAATCTATTTCATGGAAGGCGCATGATGTCTTTCTCCAGGAGCTAGTCCCTTCTGATGGCATGCCCGCGTACGTGAGGTGAAGTCTCACGACCCGCTCATCTCAGGAGCAATCTGGCTATATTGCAATCTTCCAATAAAAAGTGATTCCTAATTCTGAGAATCCATAATATATGCAACATTTTTCACCACCTCCACAGTGCACAGGCTTGCTCCTGGTTCATTGTCCAGCTTTCCCAGGTGAGAGAGAATACTGTGCCTTGGGTCCGGAACCTCATCGTCATCAAAGTAACATCTTTGCTTTTTAACAATTAAAAGAGTTATTTTGCAACAGATGTGCCCAGTGTAATACATAATCTGATTTCTTGACTACGGCTTCCATTGGCGTTGATTGTAGAGTCAAGTAAAATGAAATCCTTGACAACTCCAATATTTTCTCTATGTGCTATAAACAGTTGTGGTCCAGTTGTGAGGATTTTTATTTTCTTTAGCATGAGGTGTTATCCGTTCTGAAAGCTGTACTCTTTACTCTTCATCAGTAAATGCTTCAGGGTCTTTTAGTTTCCAACAGGTAAGGTTGTGTCCGCTGCATATGACAGGATGCTAATGAGACTTGCTCCAATCCTGATATCTTGGTCATATAGTCCAGTTTCTTGGATTACTTGCTCAGCACACAAATTAAATTAAATAACTATGATAAAAGGACACAACTTTGACACACACTTTTCTTTATTTAAACTACACAGTAACCTATTGTTCTGTTCAAACAATGACCTCTTGTTC
>NW_022103896.1:49728790-49729904 GCF_000313985.2 Echinops telfairi | reverse complement strand
CCAGGGGCTTAAGTGGAGAGGAAATGTTTTGAGAATGATGAGGGCAATGAATGTACAAATGTGCTTTACACAATTGATATATGTATGGATTGTGACTAGAGTTTTATGAGCCCCTAAGAAAGTGATTAAAAAAAAGAAATCTTACTCACATTTGTGAGAAAAGCTCATCCTTCCTCTGCCACACAGCAATTGAGCCAGAACTGATTTAATACAAACTTAGTAGCCAAGCAAACAACAATTCTTACTCTCTCCTGCTACCAAACCTGTTCAAAAAAGGCTATGGTTGGCAAATATAAACAAACAACAAAAAACCATCAAATGGTTAAGAAGATGGAAAGAGATAGACCCAACCCCTGAGCTAACTCGAAATAGTACAAAACATAAGCTATTCTTAAATATATATTTAATATCTTCAGATATATTCCAGGGAGCTATGAATGTACAAGAAATGAACTACAGATGGCCCCCAATCATTTAGGAAGAGGTTTAGGATTTTTCATGTAAAGTAAGAAGAAAGAAGGGGAAAGGGGAAGCAGAGATCATAAGACTTCATGAAGCGCAAGTCATGCCAATCACCTCATTTCCTTTCTTGAGAGATCATCGTCAGGTCATCAGATGGGGGAATGCCAGCAGCATCATGTGCCTGGATTCTAATGAGCCATTTCATAAATTGCACCACAATATCCATAAACATAGAAACTATAGCCTACCAGTGATTAATATTAGAACGTCAAGCTAATAGAAACTTGCACAATCTATTATAGACAATTCTAATGTAATGGATTTTCCCTTATTGATTGTAAACATCTTGAGAAGAGGGATCATTTTCTGTATTGTATTCCGCGGATCTCCACTGCCTACCACAATTCTTAACAAATTATAGGTTATCGATAAGTATGTATTGAATGTTTCGATGCTGTCCATAAGGTTTTCTTCAGTGGATAATTTCTCAGAAATGTGCAGCCTATTCCTTCTTCATAGTCTGTTCTGATTCTGGAAGCTCTGTTGAAACTTGCTTTGGGTGACCTTGATGGTACTGGAAAGACCAGTGGCATAGCATTCAGCAGAACACCAACCACAAGACACCAATGTGTACACACTGGCAGAGGAGTGG
>NW_022103896.1:49725945-49727413 GCF_000313985.2 Echinops telfairi | reverse complement strand
CTTCTATGCAGAGTCAACAAAATATCAGTTAAAATGTCAGAGTAAGAGGGTTCTTCAGGTGATTTTTATTTTCTTAATTTTAACTTTTGTTGTGAATTGGATGATAGTTTACAAAGCCAATCATTTCCCATTCAACAACTCATACATATTTTGTTTCATGTCATTGATTGCAATCCCCACAATGTAACATCCCTTACCCCATGTCCTCCCTGTGTTTCCTGTTTTCTTTTCTTTTTTTTAATTTAGAGAACACTTTATTAGTTTCTGTAATCAAACCCATGTACATCGACCTTACATATTTAATACAGTGCATTACCCCTGTGCAAATGGGAAAAAATACATTTAACATTTCTAGACCAATATGACTGTTAATTTCTGTACAATACCAACTCAACGTGGTACAACTGGTATATTTTCCAAAGTTGACATCACAGCTAAAGTTTCCAAAACCTTTCAAATGTGTTTCCTGTTTGCACACCTCCTTCATTTCTAACCTGTCCTGTCTTCTGAACTTTGTCCTTGGGCAACTTCTGCCCATTTGATCTTGAATGGTTCACCCTTCTAAGGAGTATACACCTCCCTAGTGCTGTTGCTTACCTTATAGACCTGATAATTGTCTGGCTGAAGATTGAGCCACAGGATTCAGTTCCAGACTGAAGGGTAACTGAGTGGCATAGTCTTGGGGGTTCTACCAGTCTCTAACTGACCAGCAAGCTTGATATGTTTATGATTTCGAGTTTTATGCTCCTTTTTCCCTCACATTCTAACCAGGAACTTCTAAGACTATCCCTTTCAGAGTGGCCAACAGTAGTCGGCAGGTACTATCTAGTGCTTTTGATCTTAGAGCCATAGAGGCCGAGGTTCCTGTGTGTTCTACTGGAATTTTGGA
This sequence comes from Echinops telfairi, assembly GCF_000313985.2. NCBI lineage: Eukaryota > Metazoa > Chordata > Mammalia > Afrosoricida > Tenrecidae > Echinops > Echinops telfairi. The sequence goes on along the minus strand of NW_022103896.1, from coordinate 49,726,524 downwards.
CTGAATATTTCCATGGATATTTAATTTTCCTCACTCTTCTCCTAACAGGGAGAGATCAATAGTTTTACATTAGATGACTGCACGTGAGCTTTTAAGACTCCGGTTGTTATTCCACCAAAGTAGAATGTAGAATATTCTTTGTGGACTAGATTATGTTAACTGAAACTAGGGGCCAGCAACTGAGCAAACACTTTGAGAGCAAAGTGTTTGGGTATGGTTAAGGAATTTTGATAACTTTCACCCCTGTGGTAGTTAGATGGCTTTATGTCAACTTGAAGATGTATGAGAGTATAGGGTGGAATCCAACCTGTCAATCAGGTCGCAGCTTGAGAATGCCTCCTTGGGGTTCTTATTAGAAGGACCCTGGGAACCTTCTCTTTCTCCCCCTTCGGCTGTCTGCTCACTGGGACTTTGCTACTAACCTTGAGAGCTTCTGGAGCCCGGCCATGTTTTCACCAACCTTGGATCCACATGACGCTACACCCAGCGGCCTGTGATCATCCTTCATTCTGCATCATTACATGTGGTTTTGTGAGTCTGGTGAGGGATTTATGGACTAGTATCAGATTTAGGGACTTG
>NW_022103896.1:49720002-49723635 GCF_000313985.2 Echinops telfairi | reverse complement strand
TGTAGAGAGAGAGATCATTTTTTTGTTTCTTTTTATAAGGTTCTTAGCATTATGAGGGTCTCTCGATGTTGGCAAATTCAGAGATGTAAATATTTTGACAGTGGCAGTAGTAACCAGACTATCATCAGCACAGGAGTAACTGTCTATGAGGCTGAGGAAGCTAGAATTCGTCTGGTGTCCATTAAGTGACAAGTGTGTGATGTCTCACACGTCCCATATGCTGTGCCTCGTAATATTTTTAATGTACTTACTATGGTATTCATATGATATACTTTACATAATAAAACATCTGTTTTACCAATGAAGTGAGGTTGCAACCAAACCTTAAGGACAGAGTTTAGAGGGTGAGAGGACTTGCTCGTCTTGAAGGGAAGGAAAGAAAAAAGGAAGGAAGCAAAGAAGGAATAAGGGGAAGGAACAGAAGGACAGAGGGCAGGAGAGAGAAAGGGTGTTTGACTGAGGTGTGTCTGAAGACAGTGAAAGCTGGCAGCAATAGAGAGTTTCTAGTAAGAAGGGGTGATTGTTAAGTTTGCAAGTGTGTTAAATGAGGTGAGGTCAGTTTGTAAAAGTGGGTCTGAAAAAAATTATTGAGATATTTTAGCCATGTGCAAAAGAATTTAGACCCCGTTAAGCCAACAAGTTGAGGTAGAATAACCATTGGTTCTTGTTACACCTCAATCTTCGCATAGAAAATTACTAGTTGGGAAAGCCTGGTGATAAATGACGTATGTAAATAAACATCCCAGAGACTGACCCATACGTCATTCACAAAAGAAGGTATTATAATTATTCCGTTTTGCTATATGATTAAGTCTTACTAACTAGGCTGGCCACTCATCTTCTGATTTGTAGCACTGTGGTATCTTGCACATTGCTGCGATGCTAGAAGTTATACCACTGGTTTCTCAGATAACAGAAGGTTCATTCGTGGTGAACATGTTTCAGCAGAGCTTCCAGACTAAGACAGACTAGGAAGAAGGACCTGGCAACCTCAAATGAACAAACAAGAAAGAAAGAAAACAGAAAACCCTGTAAGAGCCTTATGAACAGCACCAGAATATGTGCAACCTCATGAGTGAGAGAAGATGAGCTCTCTCGGTTGGAAGGCATTCAAAACAAGCCTGGGGAAGAGCTGCCTCTGCAGTGGAGTAGGCCTTAATGATGTGGATGGAGTAGAGATTTGGGGGCCTTCATATATTGATGTGGCACGATTCAAAACGAAAAGAAACATCTGTAAATAGACATTGACAATCAGAATTTAGAATACACTTAGCATGAAGCTAGGAAATTCAAAGTAATCAAAAATAAAATGCATAAAGATCGTTATCCTAGGCTTTGGTAAATGGAAATGGACTGAATAGGGCTAGTTTGAATGGATAAGATCACATGGTGTGCTACGTGGAAAGAGACCAATGTTTAATGGAGTCACAATCGGTGTCTAAAAGAATCATTCAAGATTTATCCTGAAGTGATGGGATATCATCCATGCATCTATAAGGATGTCCAATGAACATGACCATTACCCAAGTTTATGTACTAAGATGAAAATGTTTATCATCTTCTGTGGTCTGAAATCAGTCAAACATGCAATACCTATTCGCTGAGATGCTGGTGGTTGGAACGTTAAATTTAGAAACAGAGGAAGGATAAGTAGTTGTAAAACATGGCCTTTGTGATAGAAAAGGCACCTGTGATCACATGAGATGGCTTCACAGGAAGAATTACTTCATTGCAAATAATTTTTCAATAACACAAATGGCTACTGTACTGTCTAAAACACAAAGGCATCAAATCTACCACATCTGTGGATAGATGACAGATAAACTCAGTGGCATCCGTCAGAACAAGGCAGTGCCCAGCTATGGCGCAGACCAACAGTAGCTCCTGTGTATGTTCTGGATCCTTTTTAAAGCTGAAGACAACTGAAGCAAGTCCACAAGAGCCACAATACAACCTTGAGCATATCCCACCTGAATTTATGGACAATCACAGCACTAGATTTGGAGCATTGACTATTTTTTAAAAATCATTTTATTGGAGGCTCTTACAGCTCTTGTAACATTCCATACATCAAGTGGAACAATGACTATTAATGACCAAAGACAAGATATGTTCTCCGATAACATCAAGTATATCACACACTAAGAAAGAAAATGTCATTTAAAAGACAGGAAAGAAAGAAAAGAGCATAAGGTGTGCCAGAAGAGATTCTGAAATTTGCATAGCATACACTTCCGTGGTTCAGTCCTATTTTAAAACAGGTGTTTATACAGCACCACAAGTAGCTCAAGAACATCCGCGTCCTTCCCTCCAGTAGTCATTATTTGCTCCCATTGCCCTCCAGCCCCTGGCCCAGCTGTATCCTGATAAGCCATTACACCAATTAATGTCTGTATGTCCGCCCAACAGAATGGAGAAATGATCAAACAATAGCATTAATATCACATGCAAGCAAAATTATGCTGAAGACAATTTTAAAACAGTTGCAGCAAAACATTCACAGTGAGCTGCCAGAGGTTCACAGCTGATTCAGAAGAGGACTTGCCACAAGGGATATCTTTGCTAATGGCAGCTGAATCTTGACTGAAAACCGACAATACCACAAAGATGTTTATTTGTGCTTTATTGATGATGCAAAACTATTCGACTGTGTAGATCATAACAAACCATGGATAACATTTCGAGGAATGGGAATTCCAGAATATTTCATTGCGTTCATGCAAGAATCTGTACAAGGACCAAGAGGCAATTGTTTGAACAGAACAAGGGCATGCTACCTGGTTTAAAATCTGGAAAGGTGTACTTTGGGTTCCACCCTTCCACCCTACTTATTCAATCTGTATGCTGAGCAGATAATCAAAGAAGTTGAGCTGTATGAAAAAGAACTGGGTATCAGAATTGGAGGCAGGCCCATTAACAGCCCATGATGTGCACCGACACAGCCTTGCTTGATGAAAGCTAATAGAGCTTTGAGACACTTGCTGATTAAGATCAAGGATTTTAGATTACAGCTCAATATAAAGAGGAGAAAATCTTCCGAATTAGACCCATAGGCAATATCATGATAATTGGAGGAAATATTGAAATTGCCAAGGATTTCATTTTACTTGGATCCAAATCCAAGGGAAGCAGCAGTCAAAAAATCAAACAACATAATGCATTGGACAAATATGTCCCACAGAACCTCCTTAAAATAATGAAGAACAACGATATCGCGTTGATGATTAAGGTGAGCCTGACCGAGGTCAAGGTATTTTCAATTGTTATATATATATATATATATATATATATATATATATGTTGGACAATGACTAAGGAAAGCTGGTGCCTTTGAATTATGACACTGGCAAAGACTATCCAAAGTTCGATGGACTACCAGAAGAACAAACCCATCTCTCTTGGAAGCCACACACCCAGATGCTCTATTGTCGTTCTAAAGAATGACTTCTGTAGGAGTCAGGGTGGCAATATTTCATCACACGTATTTTGGGCACGTCATCAGGAGGCACCAGTCCCTGGAAAAGGACACAGTGCTTCATAAAGCAGGGGGTCGGCATCAAAAAGGAATGCCCTCAACAAGATGGGCTGGTGCAGTGGTTGCAATGATAGGTTCAAATGTAACAACTGTGCCGG
>NW_022103896.1:49715646-49718935 GCF_000313985.2 Echinops telfairi | reverse complement strand
TTTCCTGGGAAACGAAAGTGACTGGTTAAAGGATTAGCTCCCTTGCTTTTCATGGCAGTTAGGGCCAGCGCGAATGCCTTCATCTCTGTGGCGCCACTGTCAGCATAACAAATACATTCTTTGACTGAGACTCCAAAGCGGTTCATACTCTGCAACGGTCCCAAGTGAATACAGATGCCTTCGTACTTGATGCGGATGAGCTACAGCTGAGTCGGCTCTGGGCGCGCGTCTCCTTGGGGCGGATAGCAGAATCGCCACAGCTACAGGAACTAGACTTCAACTATGCTCTCGTTTTATTTTAAAACGTGCCCTCTTATTGGGATATAATTCCCATAGCATATAGGCCCTTAGTTCAGTCTTATTTTAAAACAGGTGTATAGACAGCGCCACAAGTAGTTCGAGAGCATCCGGTCCTTCCCTCCAGTAGTCATTATTTGCTCCCATTGCCCTCCAGCCCCTGGCCCAGCTGTATCCTGATAAGTCATTACACCAATTAATCTCTGTATGCCCGCCCATCCTGTGCTTCATAGACTGGAAAACAAACACGCCCAAACAAGCAAACTAACAAACAAACAAACAAAAGCCGAAAGAGCAAATATATTTTTAAAGAAAGAAAAGACCAACGACAATTTAAAAATAAACCAGAGTGGGGAAAAGCCTCTGGCAAGAAAAAAGCAGGGAAGATTGAAAACCAGGAGCTGAAGGGACCTTCCTGGAAAGTCAAGTCAAGATCAGTGGAGGGAACAGTGAGGTCTCGGCAGAGGCATTTACACTTCTGCTGGTGGGAAAATGGGGAGGAACAGCTTCACGTAGGGAAGAGACGCTCAACACGACTTCTATGGAACCCATAGGGAGAGTACGCCTGGCACTAGGTTCCTGGCTGGACACTTGTGACTAGTTTCTCTCCAGCCCTTGGTGACCCAGGCCGTGTGCTACAGTGACCTGAGATTTTGTCCTTTCAGGAACATGGCATCCCTCACTGGCCTCACCAGAGGACTCCATGTGGAAATCCCACTGAACGAATTGAGCTTTACCTCCAACTTACCTGTAGCTCTTGGACTCAAGACTGAAACTCTCTGGGGTGAGAAGAAACAGTTGACTACCTCCCCAGGGGTGTGGAATTGGTGGTTGCTGGACCTTGATAGGATCCCTTACTTTGGAGGCATCCAATGAAAGGTGGCCCAGAACCACCATATATTTATTATTTTAATGCCCTCCTTGTTTTACGATAGTATGTATCAATCTGATAGGCAAGGTTCTGCCTTTGTGAATGAATGTTAATGGAAATTTTCCCCTCTCCCCTCTCCCCATGGTCATTGTAAACAGAGCTCAATTATGTAAGAGTTCAAGCTGGGCAAATCAACAATTTGTGGATTGCGGTTCAGAGCTGCTCTCTACTTGCACATCTTCATTTTCTCAACGGGATGTTAAATCCTATGCCATTGGATAATTTAATGACACTATCAGTAGAATGATTTTATGCCCCAGGAGGAGGATGTTTTTCATCATAAGATGACAATGAGGCCTCCAACGTTCACCTGTGGCATACACAATCCATAGACAAGGGAACGGATTTGGGGCTCCGATCCAGGAACATTTAGTTCTTGTGATTTGTCCCTGCTCCATGCAAGCCCTCAAGAAGAGATCACTGCAGATATGGGTTCTACAGAAAAGTGTGGTGAAGAATCCAGACAGTGCCTGCCTTTCAAAAGTAATAGTGCCTGGGGTCTTAAAGGCTTGTATTCAAACACACACACACACACTTAAGTGAGGTGTCAACTAAGTCCACATGAAAGAAGCACACCCCCCTGTGTGATCCAAGGATGATAAATAATAAAACCCTTTTCTATCCCCCCAAGACCTTTCGGTAAATAACCCAACACATGGCCCATTTTATTACCAGGGCTCCTGTTAAAGCAAGGTAAGTAGGGACTTATTAGTTTTTCCTTACTAATCTGTAGTCTCATCAAAGATTTTTCTCATCGAAGATTCTACTTCTAAGTATGGTTGATATCTGTCTGTCTCCCATCCCATAGCACCTTCCTGCTGATTCGAATCCTCTTTGTAAATTTACAATCTCTGATAGGGACCGAGCGCAGCCATTGGGAACACTGTGGAAAATTCTGTTCTGACGCATGTGGGGTCAGCATGCATTAGAATCAATTCAAAGACAGCTGGTTTTGTCTTTTTAGGTCAACAGGCTGACTTTGGTCAATCAAGATAAGTAAAGTATTCTTTAAAAGTAAAGAATGTGTGTTTCATTAAGAGTTAGGGACACTTTCCTAGGCATCCACTTTGTTTACACTGGGAGAAGTCATTAACCAATATTATTACTGAAAATAAGCCATAGGGTTAAGAAAATAGATTTTGTACTATTGGGTATTTCAAATGCCTTCCAACATGCGACACTCATCTTCTGGCCCTGTATCAGACAAGATGCCCCTGTGGTTTATAGTTTTTCAGTGGCTAATCCCTCAGAAGTAGAATGCCTATTGACTCTACCTTGAAATCTCTTCACCAGGGGTGACTTTGCTGGTATTTGAAACACCAGTGGCATAGATTTAGCATCACACTCACACACAAGATACCACAGTACAACAAAAAATGAGTTTTCACCCTGCGCCAAGTTGCACGTAAAACTCTTTCCATTTTACATTTATGCATCCGATCCCTACAGGAGCACAATGGACACCCTACAGCTCCATTTTGAAGACAAGTTACTGGGAATCCAGAGAGATTATAGAGTTTGTTTAAGTTCTGAACGTTTGCAAACACAGAGTCACTCTCTAAAAGGTTCTTATGACTCTAAAGCTCTGCTGATTCACTTGTTCATAGCCGTAACTGTAATTTTCAGAGAGATTGAATTATCATGTACACAAAATACTAGCGTTCTTCCAGTAAACTATATATTTTTTGACAGCAGCACGTCTTCTTATTTCCATCCCTCCACTACCTAACACACTTTGGACATGCTGCAGCAGTGACGGGTCCTTGATAGAGAACATCACGCCCTGGAAAGCAGAGGGTGAACGAACAAGAGGAAGCCTCTGAAGGCGGTGGGTTGGCACAGTGGCTGCAGCGCTGGGCCCAAGCATAACAATGATTGTGAGGGTGGCACAGGAAAGGTCAGTATTTCTTCTGTTGTCCTTGGGGTGGCTGTAAATCAGAACCAACCAGAAGCCACCCAACAACTAACTTGCAAAGTGCCAAACACATATTGATGTATGACATATACGACAGATGTCTAATAAAACAATACTTTGTTGGATAATAGAAACAGCTCAAAAAA
>NW_022103896.1:49713593-49715367 GCF_000313985.2 Echinops telfairi | reverse complement strand
GGTTCTGCTGAGTCAAATCCCACAATCAGATCAGCCCCAGTTCGATGGAACCATCTTTTTAATCTTTTTTTATTTAGGGGTGGGGTGGGGGCAATCATGAACTAAAGGGGGAGCCATAAAACCCTGAAGGCAAAATCAATGACCATTTAACATACGATGGAAAGACTGAACCACTTTGCCAAATACAATATTTCACTTCCCCACCTCTTAAATATTTTCCATTGGGAATGATTCGATGTGGGGAAAGCATGGCTTTGGTGGCTTATCTAATTTTTGATGCTCCAAATGACCTGAAGCAGTGTTTATTCAGCTGCTGCTTATTCGACTACTCTTCTCACGAGGCTATTGCCGCCGGGCACTGCTGAGGAAAGCTCCACCTTCCCATCGAAGAAGAAAACAAGCTTAGATTGGAAAGAAGTGGTATCGTGGCCTGATTATTGAAAAGAAATTTGCACAATATAATCAAACAATATATTTCATGGTTTGCGGAGGATTGGTGCATTATGTGCTGTGGAGTCAGGCCCCACTCAAAGGGACCCTGGGACAGTAGGGTCAAACAGGGCTTCCTCCTGGGCCGCAGACACACTGGTTGCTCTGCTTAAGTCCCTGTGGTGTCAGTACAGCTTGTTGAGGGACTTCCTGGTTTTCTCCTTTACCAAGCATGGTCACCACGGTCCCTTCTAGTCATATGTCTAGTCCCTTCTAGTCTAGACTGGTCCCTTCTAGTCATATGTCCAAAAAACGTGAGATGAAGTCTTGCTCCTTGCTAGCTTCTGAGGACTCTTCTGGCTGTGTGTCTTTCAAACATTTTTGACTGTTCTCCTGGTGGCTCATCATGCACTCAATAGTCTTTACCAACTCTCTCATCCAAAGAGCTCAGCTCTTTGGTGGTCTTCCTCGTGGGTCGCTCAGCTTGCCCAGGCAGCTGAGAGATGGAGAACTCCATGGATTGAGCCAGCCCTCAATCCTTAATCTCATCGGTCTGGAGTCCAGCACGTTAGTCCTTAAATTAGTGCTATATTTGCTTTTTAACGCTGGAAAGAGGCCTTTTGCAGCAGATTTGACTGCTTCTCTCAAAGGTGTTACTTGTGGATGCAAGTGAATTGGTATCTCCTTGGCAACGTCAAAGTTTTCAGCATTGATCATGATGTTGCTTGCTGGTCCTGTTGTGAGGATTTTTGTCTTCTTTATGTTGAGATTCATTCCACACTGCAGGTTCTAGTCTTTAATCTTCATCACTAAGTGCCTCAAGCCTTAGCAGCTTTCAGCAAACAAGGTTGTGTCATTTGCATTACACAGGTTTTTAATGCGTCTTCTTCCAATCTTGATACTGCATTCTTTTTCATGTAGTCTAGCTTTGTGGGTATTTGTAATATTAGACTCAGAAAATTTGCACAGAACATTCAGAGTTCCTATACACTCTCCCCCCACCCCTTCTGTACACATTGTCTCCTTTTATTAAGATCCTACATTAATGGGGTGCACGTGTTACAATTAATAAACCATTATTGATATACCATGATAATGAAAGTTGATCATTTGGGCTTCGTTCTTCTTATTTTGCAGTCCAGCAGGTATTGACAAGTAGATAATGTCCATATAACAATAAAAGATAGAACAACTTCACTATCTTTAAAATGCCCTATCCTCCACCTATTCACACAGACACGTGGGATCCATACGCACACACACACCTGATGCACAATATACATAATTTAATTTCCCCTGACCAAATATAACAAGATATCACAAATTCCACAACTAAAGTTTAATG
>NW_022103896.1:49709856-49710772 GCF_000313985.2 Echinops telfairi | reverse complement strand
AAAAGTAATAATGGAGCCGAGTATATCGTTGAGGAAAAGTGAGTCCATTCTACAGGAATTTTCTAAAACAGAAACAACATGCCTTCCTCGTTGTTGTACATGCCCTATTGGTACAATCAAATAGAATTGTTCAACGTAATTTCTAACAGTTCACATGAACTGAAATTAAGGTATGTGTTAAAATTACGTAATTTACCGATTAGCTTAGCACTAAAGCAAAACTTGTAAAATACATATGGAAAGCAGAATATTAGGGCAGACAAAAGGAGGGAAAGCAGCTCCCATTCCACCTCCTCCTGTGCTTATTCCTCATTGCGAGAGTTCTGAAAAAGCAAAATTCTGTGTAATAAAGCAATAAATACACCTCCTGCTGGCGAAAGGAAAAGATAAGCCATGGAGTTTTATTTTTATTTGTTAATTTCTTTTGGCCTCAGAAAAATCCAGGAAAGTCAGTGACCAACGCCATCGCGACTGTCGCAATTCCTTGAATCACTTTTCTTTGTGATCTACCTTCAGTAGGAAACATACCGCAAGGGTTTGTCCTGTCCAAAGTGCATCTGTCAGCCCAATCCAATCTGAAAACAGAGACCCCTGAGAAAGGCCGGGGAGACCAGAGAAAACCCACTAGGATTACAACCAGAAATAAAAGGAAGAACTGATCTAATGTTATCCTTACAGGGATATCCCACAACTGCTAGAGAATTACGCTTAATTTGTGATACAGACATTCATATGCTGTGTACCATCTCCCACTCGCAATAGCTTTCTCATGGTGAATCCAGAATTTCTTTTCCTTTAGTTGTAGAGATAAGAAGACGGGGGAGTTGAGAGGTGGAGTGATTTAACCAAGCCTCCTAATCTTGCGACTGACACAAGCGGGTGGAAATAGACCCTAATGTCTCAGAGGATAACCGTG
>NW_022103896.1:49707131-49708987 GCF_000313985.2 Echinops telfairi | reverse complement strand
GCACCCTAATTGAATTGTCCTTTCTTTGTAACCCTTCTGTGGGAGGATGTCCAAGTATCTACTTTGGGTACTTTTGGTTTTGGGTCTCCCCCGCAACCCCTCCTTGTTTGCATTGATATAGTTGTTTGTTTGGGATCTGCCTACCACACAGAGAAACCCTGCCCAGTCCTGCAACAGCCTCACCAGCATTGCTGGAGTTCAGCAATGAGTTGTACAACTGTTACCACAATCAATTTTAGATCATTTTCTTTCATTCTTATATCCATCATTATGACTAGTTCCCCATTCTCACCACCAGCACCCTTCCCTGTCATAACTCTAAAGAACTATTAGTCTAGTTTTGTTTCTACAGATTTACCTATCCTGTGTTTAGTATAAAGAAAATCGTACCAACAACCTGCCCAACAACAAAATGAAACACAGAAAATAATCCAACAGAAAGTAATAAAAACTAGATCAAATTATACATGGGTCAGAAGGTAAACAATTCGGTGAATTGAAATCCTTCTGAAAGTCTAGTATCAAAGGTAAAGGAGTTGTGCCTAAAATACAGGTATTACTAGAGTTTGTGGTCAGAGCAACAAGTGGGGAGAGAGCAATTTACATTCATGTGAGACAAAATTCTACAGAAACAAATTATGGTTCAAAACATAAAAACTTGCTCACAAGCAGCAGTATAACTAATGAGGAAGGAAGAAGGTGAAAATTTTAGTTCAGATATAGGTTAGCATTTGCTAAGTATATGATTTTGAATAAATCACCCGACTTCTTAGATTCTGTTTATTCAGTTGTAAATTATGGATAAAGATAAGTAACTGTCTTACTCCAAAGGGTTTTTGTAAAGATTAAATGAGCTAGAACATGTCGAAGTTCTGTGTGCGTATCATAGAACCAGCAACGGCAGCGACATCAGGAGCATAGCAATGGAAATAATGAAAGGAGTATTAACTGCCTTAAAAGGTAAGTTCCTTGCTCCTTGAAGTAGCTTTCTTTTTCAATCAAAATAGTTTCATTGGCATTTAATTCACATATCATACAGTCCAATAATATTAAAAAGAGTTGTACAATCCTCATCATAATCCATTTTAGAACATTGCCTTCTTTCTCTCCCCCCACCACACCCCCAAATAATTTTATTAGGACACAATCCAGCCATCATACCACTCAAGGGTTCAGTCATATCAAGAAGTGTTGTACAATATCCACCACAATCATTTTCAAAACATGTTCTTCCTTCCTATACTCCTTAGTACCGGTTCCCCATTACACCCTGCCCCTGCAAGCGGCTCCTCCCAGAAACCTGTATTCTAGTTACTGTCTGTAGATTCACCCTACCTGGGCTTCCCCGACTGAATAAAATAGAAATAGACCTAACAAAGAGTCACAGACGTGAAGGCAGAGCCAGGGCAACCAGCCTTCACATGTTGAGAGCATCTCTTTGGGATGGAGCTCCCAAGCAGATGGTTGCTTCTAGTTCCAAGATTGTAGCTTCCTTATATTTAACTCACTGTAGAGTATCAGCTAGAATGAATAACATTTGAAAAGTATAAATTCCTTACTAAACCCAAAGACATGGACAAGCATTCAGAAGGAAAAAAACAGGATGCTCCAGATACCTATAGTTTAATGATTTTTTTTTTAAGTTTTAAAAGCACTTATAGCAAAAGAATCTCTGAATATGTGTATAATAACCCTGTCCCTTGGGAAAAAAGGTTGAATTTCTGCTTTAGAAGTAATAACTGGTCATTAAAAAGGGCTTCAAAAATTGTGTGGAGAATTTTCAGAAAAATAAGGCATAAAATAAAATTAACATAACACAATAAAATAATATAATAAGCAAATAATAAAATAAAATA
>NW_022103896.1:49703170-49705472 GCF_000313985.2 Echinops telfairi | reverse complement strand
CAGGGCAGGGCAGGGCAGGGAAGGGATGGCGGAGTCAGGAAGACTCACAGCCCACCTTCCTCAAAGCCCTCATGAAGTCCTCTTCTCTCTTAATACAAATCAGAAGAGACTTTTTCCATTAGGATGGGGCTCAGTTTACAGCAACAACATGTAGTCAATTCCAAATATCCCCTATGTTCCATAATCAGGGTCATACATTCATAATCAGAAGGTGGAAAGTCAGACATCTGAATCTAGGAAAATGGGAAGTCTTCGAAAATGAAATGGAATGAATAAAGATCAATATCCCAGCCATTCCTAAACCAATCTCTCTGCCATCCCTGCCTGCAATCAAGTCCATACCAACTCATAGCGACTGTATAGGACAAGGTAGAACTTCTCTTGTGAGTTTCTGAAACTGCCTCCTTGTGGCAAATAGAAAAGCCACATCTTTCTCCTACGGAGCAGCTGGTGGTTTCGAACTGCTGACCTTGTAGTTAGCAGCCCAACATATACACATTACACCAGCAGGGCCATTCTTGCCACTTGTAAGCTAAAAGGCACTGGTATTGGTTATTTTGCATCAGGCAATTATATGGTTTACTATGTCAGAAATGACAGATTCAAGAGGAGTGGCATAGCATTATTGTCAAAAAAGAACATGCCAAGACATGATGAAGAACAAGACAGTCTAGGACAGGATACCTATATGCTTACAAGGAAGACCAGTTAATACAGGGATTATCCGTAGTGTTTGCTCAGGTGCTCCTTGATCTGTAACAGGTCAATCTATTAGCACAGATTGCCACCAAAGCCCATCTATGATAAAGAAACTGAAGAGACCAGCTTTTTCCGTCTGGAGTCTGGAATGGCAAAGTTGGAAACAAAGAGGAAGGATGAGTGGTGCGTTCGAGCTTGAATTCTGAGCAGTAGCTCTATGAGATGGCATCAACTCGATGGCAGTGAGACCTGTGAAAGATACAGTTTATAGTGAAAGTCATAAGTCTATTTTTTGAGTCTCCATATAGATTCAGCCTCCAATGGTTTCTTTCTATTAACCAGCAATGTAAAGATTTCCCTGACCTACCTCGTTGGGTCTCAGAACCCGCCCAGGGGCTCAAGATGCCCTCGTCCTTCTCTGCCCTCCCTTCCCGCTTCGCAACTTCACATTCTTGGCTAAATTCTATCTCTGTACTGCGCCTGTCTCCAACCTCTCATCGTGGTGCATGAAACCCCGGAGGAGTAAGAGGTGTCTTGAAGCGCCCCCGCCCACCTTTGGGCGAGTGCGGGCCCCTCTCTCCTCCATCCCCCTCTCCCTTGAACCAGGACCTCTCAGCTGTCATCCACCGCATCTACAAGTAAGTACCTTGCAGTCACTGCTCCTTCTGACTAGACTAGAGAGCAGGGTGTGTCTGAGCATTTTCTACCTGTTTGTGTGTTTCCTGCTGGCAGTTCTGCGGTGCCTGCCCTCAGATTTACTCTAAAATCTACTCCCTCCTTCTCACTAGCAGTTCTGCGGTGTCTGCTCTCAGACCTTATCTAAAAAATCCACTCCCTCCTGAACAAGGCCTCTGACCGCCGTGCATTCAGCAGGCCACAAAGCCAGGCCCCCTCCCTAGCTTCCTGCGTGTATTTCACTGTCACTGACCCAAGGGAACCGTCCTGTTCTGACTGATGGGTGCAGACAGGGACCAGGAGTCCTTCTCCTTTGACTGTACCCCTTGCAGTTTAAGACACCATGGGAAGCTCACTCTCTACGCCTCCCCTTGGGACGCCTCCTGACCAATCTCACTGAACTGGGCCTGGCTCAGGACATTCGCCCTAAGCATCCAGTGTTGTTCTGTAACCAAGTGTGGCCACAATCCCAATTGGACAATGAGTCACACTGGTCAGGACGTTCGATTCCAACCTTCTCTGAGACCTCAACAATTTTTATTGCCAGACTCTAAAATGGTCTGAGGTGTCCTACATTCAGGCTTTACTGTTCCTCTGCTCCTGCCCTTCCTCGTGCGTCACTTGTCGCTCAGCCGAGGTCTTACTTACTCAGTCACCCTCAACTCCTGTTACCTTCCATGGCCACTCAACCTGGTCTCACCCCTTCTGACTCCTTGGAACCATTTTCCTTCCCACCTACCCGTCCTCCACCTTAGTCCCTTCCACCCACTTCTGGCCCGGAACCTAGTCAGACTCTTCCTAATCATCCTCTACCGGAAAACACTCCTAAAGGCCAACAAACAGTCCTTGAACTAACTACAAGCTTTTCTTTGTTGTTGTGTTGTGTTTTGTTTTGTCATTGGCTTTTTGTTGTTGCTGTTGTTGTTTT
>NW_022103896.1:49699998-49701476 GCF_000313985.2 Echinops telfairi | reverse complement strand
GTAACATATGGATCCTATCCGTGGTCCTTCTCCTGCTTCTGTCATCCCACCAATCATATGTTTGGTTGGTTTTGTTTTTTTTCGGTTTCGTTGTGCTCAATATCCCATTTTTAAATAGGCGAGGTTTCCATGAATCCTTAGGCACCATTATGGCTTCATGCTGATCAATCCCCCTCACCTGGATGTCTTCATTTTGTTTTTGTCCTGTCAAGACTTAATAACTATTCCTTCAGAAACTGTGTTTGAATTTGAGGTCTCTTTTATGCCCTAGAGGAGCCTTCATGGCATGGTGGCTATGCATTGGGTGACTCACTGTGAGATCAGCAGTTCAAAACCACAAGTTGCTTTGCTAATATAAAGGCAGGGAGTTCTTCTACTCCCACAGACATACAGTGTTGGATACTGACAGGGGCAATTCTACCCTCTTCTATGGGGTTGCTGTGATTGGCATCGACTCAATGACGGTGAGTTTGGTTTAGTTTTATTTTACTTCCTAGAAGAGTATCTTTTAGGATTCCAGAATCACATTGTAGAATCCTTTCTGACTATGACTTTTCCTGGACTATAACATGCCAGTATTATGTACATTAAATTACAGGGTAACAAAGAAGACCTTCTATGTTGTGTCTTCAGTCTGCTGGTTGTGCAATCACATTCCAGCCACATAACAACTCTGAGCAGCACAAAGGGAGTGGCTCAAAACAAGAGAAATCCGTTCCCTCATAGTTCTGGGAGCCAGTAATCCGAATTCAGGGTGTAAGCAATGCAGGCTCTCTCAGAAGTCTATAAGGGCAGATTCTTCCTTGCCTCTTCTGCCTTCCGGTAGGTCAGGGATTCCTTGACCTGCAACAGCCTAACATCAATCTCTGACCCCATCTTCACAAACCATCTTTCCTCTGCCTCTGTGTCTCTTCTCAGAAAGCCACCCAGTATATTGGATTAAGGCTATTACCTTTGTCCAGTATGACTTTATGTTAACTGAGGACCTTTGCAAAAAACCCATTTCCAATTAAAGGCACATTCACCCCTGGGAGGGAATTTAAGTTTTCAATACACATTTTTAGGAGGACATATTTCAATCCATAACAGAAAAATATGGGGTATAATATTGCTAGGTGCCAACGTGAAGGGGCACTTAATACTTGTTTAAACAACAGATTTTAGGTTAATTATTTCAAATAAAAAATACAAGCAGGAGCAAAACACTAAGGGCATGCAACAGAGCAGCAATGGGTAGCAAAGCAATGAAGTCCCTGGGGAATACCAAAAATAGAATTTGGGGCCAGGGGGTGGCATTCCATCCGACCCAACCATAAAACACTCCTAAAGGTCAACAAACAGATCTGGAACTATTTATAGGCTTTTCTTTTTTGGTCATTTTTTTTGGTTGTTGTTCTTGTTTTCTTTTGCTTTGTCTTGTTTTTGTGCTTATTATTGTCACTGCATGTCTATATAGATAAGATAGGTGGGATACACAA
>NW_022103896.1:49698045-49699118 GCF_000313985.2 Echinops telfairi | reverse complement strand
ATACAACTTTTCTTTAGTTCTTTAATGCTTCCTCCACCCCCACTATCATGACCCTAATTCTACCTTACAAATCCTGCTAGACCAGAGGATGTACACTGGTACAGATAAGAGCTCACAACACAGGGAATCCAGGGCAGACAAACCCCTCAGGATTAATAATAAGAGTATAGATACCAGGTGGGTAAGGAGAAGGTGTGGGGAGAAAGGAGAAACCGATCATAATGATATACATATAACCCCTTCCTAGGGTACAAGCAATAGAAAAGCGGATGAAGGGAGAGAGCGGTCTGTATAAGACATGAAAAAAAATTATAAATTATCATGAGGGAGGGAAGGTGAGGGAGGGGCTGATGCCAAGGGCTCAAGTAGAAAGAAAATGTTTTGAAATGGATGATGGCAACATATTTGCAAATGTGCTTGACACAATAAATGTATGTATGGATTGTGGTAAGAGCCCTCAATAAAATAACTTTTGAAAAATGCAAGCAATGGAAAACTAACAGTAGTGATATGACTATACTAGGGGACGTTTGAAGTGAATTAGGTTAGTTAAATACATATTTATCAAGAAGCATTGCAGAATATGTACAAATAGCAGAGTAACATATGTAAATGTGTGTATACATATTTAAATGTCCTTGGGACAGCAAGATTGGATGTAGGGGAAGGATGAGTTTGGAGAGTTTTACTATCATCCCTCTTGAATACATTAATTCGTTCCAAAACAGACCAAGTACAGATAGCACAGATTGTACTGAAATTTGAAGAAATGGGATGTTTTCTATCACAATAATGCAAAATGCTTAAAATTAAACAGTTAGACATTTTGTTCTCAAAAATGCCAATCATGTCGCGGCCTTCTCTCCCTATTGTTACATCCCCGTTCTCCAGCTCACAACTTTCAGCAGTCATGCTTTGCTTGTTGGGGATTTGGGACACACGTGAGTAGGAAAAAAAGGGAAAGTGTGGTCTGCACTACCTTCCAGTGAGGTTGGGGAGAGGTCCCAGGATTTTTATAGAGAGGATTTGGGATCTAGGACTTCCAGGTAGTGACAATACTGAAATACTGTAAG
>NW_022103896.1:49697024-49697870 GCF_000313985.2 Echinops telfairi | reverse complement strand
TATAAGAACTGCAACAGCCCCCAATAAAATGACCTTTTAATTTAAAAAATGGGTCAAAGGGAAATCAAATGATAAGATAATACATTTTGGCCTAAGGCCATCTGCCATAAATGACTTTGTAAAGCTCTCTGTCTGATAACAGGGCTATTCACGTTATGACTGGACGGGATTCACCGGAGGCTAAATCCATGTGTGGACCCTGCAAATGGATGTTGGGCTTTCATTGTCACCCATAACCTTCTGCAAATCAGGTGTTCACAATTTACATCCTGATGACAGTCCCCCTTTAGATTTGGATTATATTATTTAAAATCCTTGGACCACACAGGCTGGTGTGCTCTTTCCATGTGGACTTAGCTGATGGCTCACTTAGATGGCTGGTTTTAAAATAGTGCTTAGCTCATTATCTCCCTGAGGAACCCTGACAACATAGAGGGTTTCTCAAAACCATCAGCCACTCCACAAGGGAAAGATGAGGCTTTCGCCTCCCACAAAGAGTTATAATCTCCCAAACCCACAGGAGCAATTCTAGCCTCTCCTTACAGGGTTACTATGAACCAGAATTGACTAGATGGCAGCATTATCTCCCTAGAAGGAAAGTCTTTAGCCATATTACGTAATGTGTTTACAATGCCTTTGTAAAGCTATAAATCCTTCCCAGGTAAAGCCGTCCTGATATCTGGGCAGGGACTGAGAAGATCAGAACTTTAATCTTGCCTTGATTGTTAACCAGATATATAATACTAGACAAGTTATGCTACCTCAATTCAAATGTATCTATTCTTCTATGGTCTTCCTTATTCAATGTCCAGCTTATAGAAATTAACATAAACCATATAAGATTAT
>NW_022103896.1:49694216-49695276 GCF_000313985.2 Echinops telfairi | reverse complement strand
TCTTTTATTAAAGTGAAGGTTATTGGTTTGATTTAAATACTATTACATTACTTTATTGGTACTGTGTAAACTTGTACTATCAGCATCTTGCAAAACGCATTACCTTCCCTTAATCCATTTGATCTATTTTAAAAGACATACAATTATGGATATCTTTCTACTTATTCCATCTCTGAAATGATTATTTGCCCATCACATCTGGGGAAATTAAGAGGTGGTAGGCACAGTTATTAATGGAAAAGGACTCATTCCTTACCTTTTCTCCAGAGGTTTCAGATTTTAAATTTATGCCACCAAACAGGAGAATTTATTGAAGGTACTACATTATTTCTTTGTATTTGAGTATTTTTCTTGGTTTCCATGCCATTAACTTTTGTTTTCTTTTAAATGTGTAAGACTATTGGGTCTCTCCAATCTAGAAAAGGAGTCCTGATACAATGGGTTCAGTTGTGGCAGCCTGCAATTGTAAATATTTGCAACCCAGAAGCCCTGTGAAACAGTTCTACTCTGTCTTCTGGGGTCACTCTGAGTCAGAGTCGAATCAATGGGGGTGTGGTTGGTGTTCGTGGTTGTTTGTTTAATCAAAGCACCATGTTTTAGTACAGTAGTTCTTGTGCATGTCTCTTCATTGTTATATTGGTTATTGATGTGGTCAGAGACGCAGTAAGTACATAACAACCAACAGTGGCGTGTTTGAAAACTCTCATTCATATGGGACATCCCATGAGATGGATTGCCCAGTAAGCAAGGTTATCATGGTTTGACATGCACTTACTTACTAATCTCTACTGACCAGTTTCACATCTTTTCACCACACTGAAGAGTATGTTTCCAGATATGGTTGGCACCATATCTGTCTTTTTTCCAGCCCCACGTTACCTTCCTATAGCATCAGAGCCTCTTTTTAAATGTACAATCCCTGAAAGGGACAGATTAACCAGTAAGCAAGGTAAGCACAGGCATAGCTATGCTAATTTAAGCAAAAGTAAGTATGTGCTTTCTTGCTTATTGGTTCACATGCCCCTCAATCCACAACTGTTTTGCATTTATTTGTTGTAGA
>NW_022103896.1:49690566-49692060 GCF_000313985.2 Echinops telfairi | reverse complement strand
TTGTCTTCACACCTTGGAGCACTGGGTTGAAGTCTGGTCCATCTTTTCCTGTGGTAACCTGGAATTTTTAAGGCATTTAAAAATATAAAACTATTTTAACATAAGACAGATAACTTGCGTTGATGCAATAGTAAGGAATATCAGTATACATGTATGTTGTTTTTTAACTCATAATGACATATCTCACTCCCGCCTTGTGGCAATTTGGAAGCCAGAGAAGGTCAAATATGCCCACCCCCCTCCTGCCATTACCTGCAATATGTGGTAGTCTACTCCCATAAAGATTTACAACCTTGGAAACCCTTTGGGGGTAAGTTTACTTTACCGCAGAGTATCCTGTAGTTGGGAATTGACTTGACAGTAACTGTTTAATCAATGCTCCAATGGAGCAAAGGGTGGGCTCAAACCTTACCTTTCTGGCTTACTGCTTAATCCTTAACCATTGCACCACTAGGACTTCTTAGAATATTATGTGCAGGCTTGCCTCATTTGATTGTGCTTAGCTTCGTTTCACCTTACAGATCTTGCTTTTTAAAAACAAATGGACAGCTTATGGCACCTCTAAGTCGACCAAATCTATTTGCATGGTTTTGCGTGTGCTCACTTCACATCTCTGTGTGTGTTCGGCAGGGTTCTCTAGAGAAACAACGCCAGGACACTTGTGATTTTATATATATGGATAGATTTATACAGCACAAATGCATATAACAGTTAATTAGTCTACACAACAGTACAGAGGGCTCAGTTCAACTCACTTCTGTGGAACAGTTAATATACTGAAGGTCCTTCAACTCATGTAGGGCTGCTGGTCCAAGGTCAAAGAAGCAGACAATGGAGTCTGCACTCAGGCAAGGCAAGAGGGTGGGCCAGCAACAGCAGGAAGATGAGAAGTTGAGGCACAGCAGAGGCCATTGTGGCGGGAGCATAGCAAAGCAGGTCCCAATGGATTGTCAAGCTCTAACAAAGCCCGACAAGGCAACATGATTGATCCACCAGCAGAGTGGCAAAGCAGATCTCGAAGGAGCTGCAAGCTCTAGCATTGCACAGCAAGGCTACAAGGTCCATCGGCTGGCTCAGCCCACAGTAGCACAGCACGTGGTTGAGGTAAAGGTAAAGCTCAGGCAGCAGCTTGCTCGTCCGATCACCAGGGAGAAAAAGAAAGCCAGCCAGCCTCAGAAAGCATTGATCTTGGTTGCCCTCCAATCAACTCCACCCACACGTTACTATGGAAGCATAGTTGGCAAAACAAACCTAACTATCCCACTGTTACATGATATTCTCACGATTTTTCAAACCTTGTCATCGTGTAATTGTACATTAAATAAATCTCAAGATAGTGTAAACATAACCTTTATAGGCACTAGGAAACCACAAAATCCGTGTGACCCACTTTATTATAATATTCACCTTTTTGTGGTTGTTTGGAAGGGCGCAACATCTCTGAGGCCTGTACTGTATATGGAGCCCTGGCATTCTTTTCTTTACTGTGTGCAC
>NW_022103896.1:49687833-49688954 GCF_000313985.2 Echinops telfairi | reverse complement strand
TAGGGGCAGTTCTACCTATGTGATCACTTTCATTTGGAATCAACTTTATGGCAGTGAGCGGGGCGGAGTTGACTTCATATCAGCCCTTTTTGACTCCTGGTTGTATGTAGGGACTGAAGTTACATGTTGTGGCCAGGACACTCTTTACGCACACTGAAAGTTCCAGCATCCCACTATTAAACATAATAATTAATTTCCAAATGTTCATTACAGAAGTATAAAGCCTCATCTTTCTTTCACAAAAACACTTGGTGGTTTTGAACTGCTGATTTGTGGGTAGCAGCCCAGCGGTAACCATCATGCCAAAAGGGCTCTCTGCAAACCAAGACCCTTTGAAATGGGAAGGGAGTGTCTTGCTCTGAAGCAACATGTGCAACCCGACCTCTCCTTGGCAAGAATTACTGTGTAGCCACTTAAGGTCATGCTTGCTATGTAAGCTACTTCAGCCTCCACTCCTGCTCAATAATTACTGCTCCATAGAGTCAGGTTCTTTTCTTTCTGCCATCTGGAGATTTTCCTGTCAGTTTCTAGGTTGGCTGTCTAGTCAAAATGTCCATTGATGAAGATGTTTGGAAAGGGCCCTTTCAATACCTACTGTGTCTTGGGCTTGAGACTAGACTGAGGAGAGAAAGGAAAGACTTGGACCAGAGACAGGGGCAAGAATGATTCCCTTGTATAATTGAATAGGATGGAGCTCAGCAAAATTCCAGCAATCAGGCCTTGCCTTTTAAAAAAAACCTTTTAGTTATTTTAAACAGAATGGTTGCGAGTTTGTTTACTGACATTCCCAGAAGGGACTATATTTCTCAGAACCGGTTACTACCCTGTGTCATCGAGTGAGAACAGAGCATTTCAGGACTTAAGTTCTGAGAACATTGCCCGAGGGAATCCTTCAAAAGGCAAGGAGTGCTTGCAAGGAGTAAGGAAGCAAATACATCAGTAGGACAGGATATGGCTTCCTTCCTCCTGGGAGCCTATCATATATTCTTTAGCATCTGTTCCCCAAGGAGGAGGTTGTATGTAGATCTTTGTGATCCGTCCACCCTTTCCACCTCACCTTCCCTCCACCCTCCCGGTATCACCACTCTCACCACTGGTTCTGAGGGGTTCATCTGTCCTGG
>NW_022103896.1:49681327-49686341 GCF_000313985.2 Echinops telfairi | reverse complement strand
CCCTCGATGCTATTCTTTCTGATACCTGGGGACGATCAGATTTCCTCATCACACTTTGCTGTGGCTCCCATATCTTCAATGATCTTTTTATGAGGGCAAGTAGTATGTGGGGCCACAAAATAAGAAGTAATTATTCTTAGATTGGGGCTAGAATTAAGTGCAAAACCCAAATCCATTCATATATCTATGGTTTATATATGTCTCTGGTTCCATTTCAGAGATATTATTATTATTTTATGATGGAGAAATTATAAATCATTCTCCTGGAGTATAAGGTAATTCTATTGATAATGTAGCCAATGGTATAGAACTTAAAACGCTGTTGAGAAAAGGAAATTGTGTATGTACACACTGGCTTTTCAGACTGCAATGCATATATCAGTCATTTGAACAGATTAAATTCTTAAGTCACTGGACACTATTTACATGAACAATGAGGTTGGTAATAAGGTAAAACGTACAAAAAAACTCATTCGCAAAGGCAGAACTGTGCCTAACAGACTAGCAATACATGTTATAAGAAAACAAGGAGAGAATTAAAATAGTAATTATATGGTAGTCCTGGGACACCAGTCATTGGGTACCCTCAAAGCAAAAGATAAGAACCAAAATCCAAGTGCCCACCAATGACATAACCTGAGGATAGCAGTTCTCTGTTTCTCACATGAGGACCAAGCAGTATTCCAGTCCCTGAAATCTGCTTTAGGTGAGTTGTGGTAAAGCCCAGGTCACCGAATAAGGTTGTCACATCATACTCTTCTCGTGCGGCCTATAAAGGATTTTGCGCATTTTGAAAGGACAGAGTCTACATCCCAGTATTCTATAACACATGGCTGGATCACTAAGAGCTGGATGGGAACGAGGTCAAAGGTGTCCAATGAGAAATAGAGGCCTGGGCAATCTCCCCTTCGGTTCTATATAAATATTGTTCTGCAGTTTTTCCCTGGTGGAAGGTTGCTCCACCCAGTTTACCCACCAACAGAAATGTAATTGCCCTCTCTGAGACGGACATCCCCCTCCCCACATCTTGACGTGAATTTCCAGTAAGGTCCACTTTTGTCGGGGTGTCTGTTGATTTGGAGTGACCTTAGCACAATGTCCCACATCTTGAGAAACTGACCCCAGCTGAGATGAGGTCTCCTCTGCTGAAGTGTTTTTGAAAGATGTACATATAAAAGAAGTGACATATGGCTCACGGGCACTAGGCAGGATGTCTACCTTATTGCATGGGAGATCGTATTAGAAGATTACAAGACCTGAGAGCAGAATTTTGCCTTTGTCTTGGTGATTGTCTTTACAATAGTAGACTCATACAATGTTTGCTTGATGACTTCACTCAGCATAATGGTTTCCAGGTTCCTCAATGTCATGAAGTGCTGCATCACTGCTTTTCAGGGTGCATAGCATTCTGGTGGATGTATGGACCAGAGTTCCTTTACCTATTCTTCTACTGATGGGCATTTGGGCTGTTTCCAGCCTTTTGCAATTGTGAACTGTGCTGCAATGAACATAGGGGAGCATCTGTTCATGTACTTTCTTTTCTCTTTGGGGTGTATGTCCAGCAAGGGTATTGCTGGATCATGTGGTATTTCTATTCCCAATTCCCTTTATCTTTTAATTCTATTTTCCCATGAGAGTTTTAAAACCCCCTGATATATTTCTGACTCTATTATTAGTTATTACTGCTCTGACTTCCATCGTGTATAAACTTCCTTTTTCAGGTCAAGCATTCTTTCAGCTCTGTGGACTCCTCTTAAAGGGCATTTTCCATGGGGTTATTCACGCTCCCCTGAAATGGTCATTTTCAGTCGTGAACAGTCCCACGGCCCCCGCCATGCGGCCTTGCAAGTTTTCCAGGGATAGCGTGTACGTTCTGAGACTGTACTACCCGAAACTCCCCTTTTCCTCATAAAAGTTACTTAGATTACAAAAGTGCTTCTGCCACGTGAATTCTTTCAGTGTTGAGAGCAGGAACTGAGGCAAACCATTCCAGAAACCTAACAATACCAACCTTATGTGCAATAAAATGAGATCCCATCCTGTGCCATCCACAGAATTGCTATGTTTGAGTCTACTGTTGCAACCATTGCGTCAGTTCAACTCATCTAGGCTCTTTCTCTTTTTCACTTATCCTCTACGTTAACAAGAATGATGTGTGTGTCCCCCAACTCCCCCCGCCCCCCGCCCCACCTGTTGCTGGCCCTAAGCTCTCCTGATAATGTGTCCAAAGTCCATGAAACCAAGTCCTGATATTCTTGCTTCTAAGGAGCATTCTAGCATCCTGGGTGTTCTTTGTCTAGAACATATTGGTTTGCTCTTTGAATAGTCCACAGTACTTTCAAGATTCTTCCCTAACACCATAATCCAGTTCTTCTGCAATCTCCCTTATTGTCTAACTTTTGCATGCATATGATGAAATTGAAAATTCGCTGACTTGTATCAGGTGCATGTTAGTCCTCAAAGTGACATCTTTGTTATTAACATTTCAAAAAGGTCTTGGGCTACAGATTTGCCCAATGGAATATGTCATTTAATATCTTGACGGCTGTTTCCATGGGTGTTAACTGTTGGTTCAAGTACAATGAAGTCCTAGACCACATTGATATTTTCTCCACCTACCATGACATTGTCTATTGGTCCAGTTCTAAGGGTTTTTGCTTTCTTTACATTGAGTTGTAGTCCATACTGAAGAATGACTTTTTTTCTTTAATAGCACTTTAAGTCCTCTCGGTTTTCAGCTAGCTGGGTTGTGTCACCTGCATGTTGCAAGTTGTTACTGAGCCTTCCTCTAATCCTAATGCCACATTCTTTTTATTTCATCAAGCTCCTTGGATTATTTGCCCACCATACAGATTGACTAAGGCTGATGAGAGGATACAATCCTCAAGCACACTTCTGGATTTCAGATTAAGTAGTATAGCAACTGTCTTCTGGTCTGCAAACAAGTTCCACCTGAGCATAAAAAAGTTCTGGAATTCCCACTGTTATCCATAGTTTGTTAATATCCACACAAACACTTTTCCACAGTAAAAAAAAAAAACTCAAGTAAATATCTTTATGGAACTCTCTGATTTCAGCAAAGATCCACCTAATATTAGCAACGATATCTCTCATTTCACGTCCACTTCTGAATCCACTTTGGATTTCTGGCAGTTTCCTGCCAATATTCCATTTTAAAATTATTGTTACTTAAATTCTACTTGCTTGTGATATTAATGAAGGCATAGTGATTGCATGTTGGGCTGCTAATTGCAAGGTCAGCAGTTCAAAAACACCAGATGGTGCTTTCTACTCTCGTAAAGAGTTACCAGTCTTGTAAGAGTCCCCCAATAAAATGATTAATGATAAAAAAAGAGTTAACAGTCTCAGAACCCACAGGGGTCGTTCTACTCTGTTGTATAGGGCTGTTATGGGTCAGAATTGATTCAATGGCTGTGCGGTCTTTGAGTGATAATATTGTTCAAGAATTTTTGTATTCTATTGGATTACCTTTTATTGGAATGGACACGTATGAGGACACAAAAACCTGGAATTTTTTTCAAAGCTATGTATTTAAGGTTTTTTTTTTTTTACAAAACAACCTATCACCTTCAAAGTATTCTCCATTACACTTATTACATTTGTCAAATTTGTGATTCCATTCTTGGAAACATTTTTCAAACTCATCTGTTTGGATGGCTGACTACACCTCCCTTGTTTTTTTCATTACTTCTACATTGTCAAATAGCTGTACTTTCATGTCCCTCACAGAAACAAAAAGAAATCACATGGCACGAGGTCAGGTGAGTAAGGTGCACGGGGCAAGACTGAGATGGGTTCCTGCAGAGTGGCTGGTGGATTGGAACTGCTGACTTGGCAGCAGCCCAATGTGGCTCCTTTTCTTAAAATATTGAGTGCTGTTTAAATTGTCTAGATTGGCCCTGCACACCCTTTCAGGAATTTGGATCCTTTAAAGATAAGGTCATGAATGTTAAAAGTGCCCATTTGTTTTACTTTAGGAAAAAGTATTAAAGTAAGGTGAACATGTCAAACTGTTAAGAATTCAAAGAAGAAAAACACCCAGAATTTAAAAAATGGTAAATGTGTCCTTATATCATAACTCTGGAAAGCGGAAGAACCCTACACCTTTTAAGTTCCACAAAATTAAAAATAAATGATACAGTCAACAAAATCTGAGGAAACACGTCCATAACTATATTTGAAAATTAAAGATAATTTAGCATGTCGTCTAACTGCAAAATGCTTAGGGCTTTGGGCAGCGGGTGTGGAAACATCTCTGTAGAACATGCTGCACAGGCAATCAATCCCTTCCTTTTACTTTTCATTTTTACCAAACATCGAATAGGGACGTTCACGATTCAGTACTTTTCTCATGAGCAACTGCATCACAATCGTCGGGAAGGATTTTTAAAAATACCCCTTTCTGTGCTTGTTTTTGTTCCCCCATATGAACTCATAGCTCTGGGAAGGGGGAGAGGGGGTCGGGGCGGCGGCACTAGGATTTTTTAGCTGCGCTGCAAGTGCTCCCCATAACTCTTGGATGCCTGGGAGCCCCTTCAAGCTCCTCTTCCACAATCAGAACCTTTGTGGGCGCAGCAGGCACTTGGGGTTAGGCAAGTTCTCCCGGGCGGCTGTGATGTGAGGTCAGGAGGGCACAGTACTTGGGGGCTCCGGATACCAGCAGAGCAGCAGGAGAAAATGCAGGAAGGGGGGTCTCGGGTGTTCGCAAGCTCGACCATTCCCGATTGTGGCGGGAGGACCGCCCAGCGGGCTCAGGCGACAGCGCGTCGCAAGGGTCACTAAGGCCGCGCCTTGCGCAGGGGTTTCCCCCGCGCTGTCCCGTCAATCGGTTAGCAGCTCCTCCCGTCCGGCCCGTCACCTTGCCCACTAGGCGCACATCTGCCGGGCTCCGCCTGGCTGACCCCGCCGCAGACCGGGCAAACGTGGAGGGGCGCTGAAGGGTACAAGCCAAGGCCCCGGCGCCCGCTCGCCAGCGGACACCGGCCACAGCCCC
>NW_022103896.1:49671705-49680483 GCF_000313985.2 Echinops telfairi | reverse complement strand
GGGGGGTCCACGAAGCACCCTTTCAAAGATCCCCTGACGACCGAAGTTACTGGGGTGTAGACGATGGGGAAGTGTTTGTTAAATGCGGGGATCCGGTTAAAAATAGGTTCTGAGTTGCTAACCAGATGTGAGTCATTGTAATTCATAATATGGTGTGGAAATTTGGAGGGGCGCCGTAAACAACAACCACAAAAAAGGTAGTGGTTTTAGGCTCGGATTGTGAAGGACGTTTTCAGGTTTGTTAGTGTGTTGCATCTCAAAGGAAAAGTGAATCCATGTTGGATGGAGAACTGGCTCAATGAACCGGACCCTGCGGTCAGATGTGGGAGAAAGAGCAAAGACTGGTTTGACCCCGGGTGAAGAGATGTGAAGAGGGATTTCACTGTTGAGCTTAGGGAGATCGTGTAGTAAGATAGATGCTGCTTAGCAGGTAAAACTGCTCCAGAAAGACTTATTTTTTGTGTGATTGTGAAGTTCATAGGACTTAGGTGGTCTGTTGGACTTGGATGGAAAGAGATGTGCATTATTTTCACTACATTTTACTTACAAGGTTGCATTTCCCTTACTTATGAATGGAAACTACAGCTCACTGTGGCATTTGTGAAGTTGTCATCCCCAAATAATCCAGTTATCAGGGGCTCGATTCTGATTCATGGCAACCTCATGTGAGTTATGAGTAGAGGTGTGGTGTGCTCAGGAGGATTTTCAGTGGCTACTTTTTCCAACGAAGTCCCAGGCGTTTCTTCCAAGTCACCTCTGGATCGACTTGGATCTCCAACCTTTTCATCTGCCATGGGGTATGTTAACAGTTTACACCCTTGGGTACTCCTTTGTCATCAATAAGGCTTTCAAATCATATTTGTATCACATTACAGCTGTTATAGACATCTAGAACTATATTCATGCTCCAGTTTTTCAAAGTTTACAGTCATCATGACACATCACCAAGTTTATTATTTAATGTGATAGAGCAGTACATATATATATATATATATATTGCAAGTTTCATTTTTTATAATGATTATAATATACTTGATAGGTAAATCTTTATTTTCCTTCATTACATTCTTCAGCAAAAGGGTCCAGAGGCTTCACCAAATTTCAACAGGGCTGTGCGGTGCAGAAAAGGTTCAGAGCTCTCTGACTGTAATGGAGAGCAGTAATTTAAATTTGCCTACCTTTCAGGAAGTTTTGTACGAATCTGTGGGTTCTGGATATATTTAAAAGTGTTGTATTGTGTAAGTTCTAGGCAAATCTATCGACCCCTTCACAGACAGTGGTTTTCAGAGTATCAAGTTTCACTTTGCAAAATTTTTATCAGATTTCCTCTGCAGAGTTTCCAGAACAAGATTTTCTGACTGAAATCTTGTTAAACTGGAGTGCCCCGAAACCCAGATGCCTTTCACACACATTTAGTTAACCCTAGACTGAATTCACTATCTTTGTAACTGTGTAAATACAGAGGAAGAGATGATAAGAATGTATTCCCTATATTTTGGTCTTTTGAGACAGAAAACCAGAGTGTGCCAGCCAGAAGATAAAAATTATGACTAATAAGCCACATTTTTTCATTGTGAAGAATGCTCTAAAATTAAACATGTATATATAGTTTGTCAGCTCTAGCAGAGAAATGTTCCTGTTACCAATGCTTTTCTTTGAGCA
This sequence comes from Echinops telfairi, assembly GCF_000313985.2. Lineage (NCBI taxonomy): Eukaryota > Metazoa > Chordata > Mammalia > Afrosoricida > Tenrecidae > Echinops > Echinops telfairi. The sequence goes on along the minus strand of NW_022103896.1, from coordinate 49,678,821 downwards.
GTTTCATTAGTAAGACACATTGAAAAGATAACTTGTAACATCTATATTTTGGATCTTGTTAAAATATGAGCGGCTATAAGCATTATGAAAATTGTTTGATGAAAAGTGTGACTAACTTGACGTGTGACTTCACATTTCTTGTGCTTTCAATTTGGTCACAGTTTAGGATCATGCTTCCCAAAACTACTCAAATTAAACAAAGCATTTCATTTGAGTTTGAGTAATCATTAAAGAAGCGTTGTTAGGATTTAAAATGTTGATACTCAAATATTATGCCTGTGTCATCTTTTAAAATTGGTTTTGAAGCCCTGAACTTTAATATTTCAATAACAACAAATAGGGAATCCCCTAAAATCATCCTTAAGTTTTAAATCGCCTTTCAATTGTTGATGCCTAGGAATACTATTTTTCCCATTTAAAAAGTGCTATTTCTTAGTATATCCTAAATGATAATTTTATATACTTTCTAATTTAACTGGTGCCTCAAATTCAGGAAAAGTGTATTTAATCTTAAAAGTAGAATTACTCAAATACTTTTAAGTAGAGTAGATATTTAGCAAGTTGAATATCCAGAGTGGAAAGTGACACTGTCATTAGGGCTGTGATACAGTGTGCATGGACTTTAAAACGGCAGGAACCATACTAAATCTGAAATTTACGCTCTGCTGTTTTTGGAAAGCGTCATCCCAAGTTGTGCTGCAGGCCCTTGTTTCATTGGTGCTTGATGTAAAAACCAATGAGCTAGACTTCGGATTTTGTGTGCTTGCCTTGATGCAGAGTTGTTGTGATGTCTATGTTGAGCCGGTATTACATTTATCAAATGGTGGGCACCTTTATTATGACTAATTTGTCACACAGATTTAACCATTGGTTATTTTAAAATCAGGAGAAATTATGTTACACTGTGTAGTGAACTTAAAGAAGCCTAAACTTTTATTCTTCTTACTGTACTTGGGTGATTGGATAGTTGGACAAAATTTTTTAGCTCACAAACACACAGAAACCACTAAAACTAATAAATTCAGAAATATCGCAAGGAACAAAAATCAGTTGTATGTCTATGCACAAACAATGGACAACCTGAACATGAAATTAGTAAAGTAATTCCATTTACAATGGCATAGAAAAATAGTAATTTTCTTAGGAGCATATTTACCAAAAGAAATGGAAGAGATACATACAAAAACTACAAAAGCTTACTGAGAGAAATTAATGATGGCCTAATTAAATGGAAAGAAATCTTTTGTACTTGGATTAGGCAATATAATACTGTTAATGATGGTAAGACCCCTCAGATTGATCTACACATTTTGTGCAATCTCTGTCAGGAACCCAGCTGCCCACCTTTGACAAGCATGTGGGAGTGGTGAGGATCCAAGAATAGCCCAAACCATCCTGAACAAAGTTGGAGGACTTATACTTCACAACTTCCAAAACAGAACTGCGCTCCAGTAATTGAGACAGCGTGGTGGCATAAGAATAAATATATAGGTCAATGGAATATAATTGAGAATTCAAAAATAAGCTCTTACGTTTATGTTCAGTTGGTTTTCAGCTAGGGTGCCAAGAGAGTTCCAATGGGAAAGAATACCTTTGTCGCAAGGAATGAAGTTGTATTGTCTTACACATAACTCAAAATGTATCAAAAGTCTGAATGTAAAAACCTAAAGGATACAACTCTGAGGAGAAAAGTAGGTGCAAATTGTTTGTGACCTTGAGCTAGACTGTGGTATCTTAGGTAAGACATCAGAAGGATAAGCAACAAAAGACATAAATTGGACTGCATCAAAATGAAAATGTTTTGTTCTTCACAGGACACCACCAGGGAAGCTGAAAAGATACCCTGCAGAACAGGAGAGCATATTTACAAATCACACACCTGAAAGGAGATTTGTATCTAGAATCTAAAAAGAACTTTTTCCAACAAGAAGATCAATTTACAAATGGGCTAAGGATTTGACAAGAGAGTTTTCCAATGAAGATATACAATAACACTTGAAAAGATGCTCAGTTTGCTTCCATGTATGGTGACCCTAGAGAACAGAGCAGACCGCTCTGTAGTTTCCAAAACTGTAATCTCTGCAGACAAAGACTGTCTCACCTTTGTCCTTTGAAATACTGACCTTTTGGTTGGTGGTGAAGCCCTTGACCACAGTGCTACCACTCCTTGACTGGATGACTGTAAATATTTAAGTAGTCATCTAGATGCACAAAACCAAAAATTAATTCAAAATAAAATGGATAATGAATCTGAGGTGCTTCTGGCAATGTTTGCCATTGTTGCAAATTTCTTCAGGCAAAAAGGGCTCGAGAGCGGAGTAAGTTTAAGAGGCACAATTAGACCAGGTTAGATAGAATTTAAGAAAGGAAAGGCTTCCCCTCACCAAGAGCTTTATGGAATAACAAGTACTAAAGCTATAGGTATAATAAACACTAAAGGTATTTATATTATAGATCGTAACATATGTGAACAGCCATTGAGCTGAATCTGAATCATGGCTACCCTACTACATAGGATTTCTGAGGCGTTGTTAGTCTTCCCGTCTTTAGAGGAGTAGACAGCCTCACATTTCTCTGGCAGAGCAGTTAGTGTGTTTGAATTACCAATCCTGCCCTTAGCAGTCCAGTGCTTACTTGACAAGGTCTCCTGTTTATTATATATAAAGGGGTTTCAAAACATTTGTAGGAAAATGGCATTAAAAGATAATGGGATTTTCCCATGAGAATTTTGAAGCTCCCTCATGTGAAAAACCTGCTACCATCCTGTCAATTCCTTGGGTGGCACGTTCAGCTAGGTGCTCCCCGACTCACTGATTGGGTGGCAGTTAGAAAGCACACCGCTTAGAAGAGAGGACCGGTGAACTGCTTCTGAAAGGTCCCACTCTTCCAGACCCCACTGAGCACACACGGGGTCACCGTAATGCTACAATAAAAATAATAAACCTCTGAGATTTGCCAGTAAAAAATTGTTTGAGACACCTTGACTTATATTAAATGCCTCCTAGTAATGAAGTATATACAAATTGAGTTTGTAATTTTATTAGTGATCTGTTGCTGTTGTAAACTTGTTAAAGTTGCTGGCTTTAACAAATTTATTTTCTCACCGTTTAGGAAGCTAGACATCGGAATTCAGGGTGCCAGCTCTTGGGGAAGGTCCATGTCTCCTTTCAACATCTATGGGCCCCGTGGGCTCCATGTGCCTGGCATCTGCCTTCCCCTGGGTCTTGGAAGTCCCCAGCACAGGGACCCTGGGTCTGAAGGGTGCGTTCCATTCCTGACTCTTTTCTTGGTAGTTGTGAAACCCTTCTCCTTCCTATATATCTGTCATGCAAGTTAAAAACTGACTTGAGTAAGGGTGGTGACTTGAATAAAGGTGAAACTGAAGATATACCACATACTGATCCTGCCTCAAGATATTAGGAAAGAGTTTAGGATTTACAGCACACCACAAATACAGGATTATTACATCGGGCCACAAAATGGGGACGACAACCACGTAATACTGGGAATGATGACTGCGCCAAGTTGACACATTTTGAGGGGGACAAAATTCAATCCATAGTAACTTCCAATGAAAGACTATTGGATTGTAAATAAACACTCTTAGTGCTAAAAATAGTGAATCCGTTCTGGTTTGTTCCTGAGGAATGAATCTTGAGAATTCATTCTGCATCATTTATTTGTAGACTTAAAAATTCAAAAACAAAAAAAGCACAGCAAGACATTTTAGACCATTGGGTTTTGCGTTTAACGTTAAATGTGGTGGTTTTAGTTGTTGAGTGATCCCTTGTGTGTAGTGTAGAACTGCTGTATACATTTTCTAGGTCTGACCTTTGGTTAGTGGATTGCCTGCCATGTCTCTTCTGGGTGGGTTAGAACTGCCACACTTTCCGCTAGTAGTCATACGGGTAGCCATTTTTGCCACCCAGTGATTCCTAAAATGCCTTCATTTGCTGAGGATCATCTGTTTGTTTGTTTAAAGAGAAATCAGCATCTTTGTACTTGTCAGTTTCTAGAGTGGTGCCAGGGGATCATTTTTATTCCTAGGTTCTATCTGAAAGCAGTGGTGTCTGAGGTCGGGGTGTTTGGGGGGAGAGTGGAGATAAGATCTGCATATCTGAAAAAGAATTTTGGCCTTTGCTACAATGAAGATACTACACAGCCTTGGGTAGCCAGAAGCATTCAAAGGGGTTTGAGGAGTGTGTGCAGGGAAGACCCTTTGGAGGAATAATCCAGGACAGTGTGTTGTTATTAGGTTCCGTTGGGTTGCTTCCCACCCATAGTGAGTGACCCTGTGCACAAGTGAAGGAAACTGCCTGGACCCTCATAATATTCCTATGCTGCAGCCTGTCGTTGCAGCCTTGGTGTCCGTCCATCTCTGAGGACAGTCCTCTTTTCTGCTGCCCCTCCACTTTACCAAAGGTGATGTCCTTCTCCAAGGACTGATCTCTTCTGACAACATGCCCCAAGGATGTAAGAGGAAGTCTCACCATCCTTGCTTTCAAGGACCACCTTGGCCATACTTCTTCAAAGGTAGATGAGTTTGTGTTTTGAGCAGCCCAGGACAGTGTAGTAGATGAGAAATTAGCTATTCCTAGGAGATGTCAGAATGGGAAAATTGTCAATACAATCCCTACGTCTATGGGGTTCAAAACAAAAAGAAGCTAAACACAGTCCTTGAGTCAATTGATTCATATGCAACCCTATAGAGCAAAGTAAAACTGCTCCCTTGGGTTTCAAAACAAAACCTTACTGCCATCAAATGGATGCTGACTCATAGCGCCCCTATTGACTGGGTAGAACTGCCTCTGAGTCCGTGAGACTGGAACTCCGTACAGCTCCTGGTTTGGGACTGATCTTTGGGATTGCAGCCCAGTGTGAAATCACTATACCAGCGGGGTTTAGGAGACTGAATTTTTACAGAACTTCAAATTCTGTTCCTTTGGTGTGAAAGTTCTTATCTTGGGTTTCCCCACCTTAAAACAGATTGCATACAATACCTGGCCTTTTGTGATTAACTAACTTCACTCAGCATAATGGTTTCCACATCCATCCATGTCATGAGGTGCTTTGAAGTTTCATCTTTGTTTTATAGTGATGCATTGTTTATCCATTAGGGATGATAGAGCAATAGGCTACACAGAAACTAGATGGGGTGTTAACTTGGTTGAAGTAGAAGATGGTCGTCTATAAGAGGGAGAAGAGAAACCAAGGATTGGGGAGGGAGGGGTAAAGTATTGGGGGATGATTGGTTTAATATGTTGAAGACAAAGTTGATCTGAAATATATACCCTCACCTAATACACAGTTTAAAGAAACAAAACTTCATGGACTCGGGCAACTTCATCTTTGTCCTGTGGAGCAGCTGGTGGAGTTGACCTGGCTGACCTTGTGGTTAGCAGCCCAGCATTTAGCCCACTGCATCCCTAGGGCCCCTTGGGTTGTAAAGAGAGCTTATTCAATAGGGACTTGCCTGCAAGGTACTAAGGAGGTTGGCAGCTAGGTAGGGTTTGGGCCTTTCAAATGGTTTAGGTTGATAGGGTGCTCAGCTACCAATATGAAAGTATGAATTGAAAGGATTTCCTTTTTTCTACAGAAATATTTATGGCCTAAATAAATGTAAGAGTCAAGTTAGAAAAAACTGAGTAAAGACTGAATTTTCTAAAGGTTATATTGACGTAGTTTGTTTGTGCCCTATGTTTTTTAAAAGGAACTACAATGACTCTGAAACCAAAGGAGAGATCTTTAATTCCTTAGTGCAATATTTTGGTGATAGTTTGGGGCGAAAGGTTAAAGCAATGCCATTAGTTGAAGAAACTTCTTTACTTGAAGATTCGTCAGTGACTTTGCCTGTGGTAATAATAGGTAAGTTACTGCGTTTTATCTTTTTTTTCCCTCCCCCCGTTCATTTAATCTCTTAAAATTAGTTCTAACCCTGACTACTTTTATAAAACTACAATTAACACCAAGTTCCTAGAGATCGTATTGAAAAGTATTCTTAGGTTGCTTGATTTGTTAAAACAACAAAAAAGCAAATCTTTAGCGTGTGTAATTAGTTAATATAACAAGTTTATGTTGGTACAGTGCAATGTATTTTATCGAGGGACTAATAATACTATTATTGGTAACTACTGCTAGTCATTGTAAGTGGTCAGTGTCATGATACTCATGATAACCCAAGTTGGACTACTGCACAAAGCATTCTCTGTACACTGTTGGATTGTACTGTGTACCCACAGCACTCCACTGTTGCTAGACTGGATACTGACAGGGAAATTAAAGGTGCAACTGACAGTGCACGTTAATAATCATGCTCAGTAATGGACACACAGTGTAATGTACTGCAGTGCTGATTGCAATGACCGTTAATCATCCTATTACTGTTGTATATTCAATATATCTTTTCCTTTCATTTTTCCACAAACTCTTTGAAGCCCTTTTGTTTGTATTAGTCTTTATTGCCGCAGTAAGGGATTATTTCAAACCTAGTGGCTTTAAACAAGATAAATGTGTTTTGTTTTTTTAATCATTTTATTGGGACGCGTACAACTCTTATCACAATCCATCCATCCATCCATTGTGTCAAGCACATTTGTATAGATAAATGTGTTCTCAGTCGATTTGTTGAAAACTCTTGATACTCATCTCACTGAGCTCATATCAGTGTGGTACCAGAGCTGCATTTTATTCAGAGGTTTCAGGGGAGAATCTTTCCTTTTCAATGTTTAGGGCTATTCTCATTCCTTGGTGTACAACCTCATATCCTTTTAAGTCAGCAACACTGTATCTCCTACTCACTTTCTTCTAATCACAGCTGAGAAAGGCGCTCTGCTTTTAAGGACCCATGTGATTGATTTTATTGGCCCTACCTGGTATTCCAGGCTACTCCCAGTCTCAGCTTTTTAAGGCATCTACTAAGTACTGATTCAGGCATCTTTGGGTGCATGTATGATTCTGTTTACTGTCAGTCTGTGAGTTGCCTCTCTGCATGCTTTCTTTTGTTTGGTTTTTGAGTTTTGTGGGTTTCTGTTTGATTTTACTGCTGTGTGTCTATCAACTAAGTTAACTGCCTCAGATCCAGTTTTCCACTATTTAAATGCTTTTATTCATTTATTT
>NW_022103896.1:49669307-49671605 GCF_000313985.2 Echinops telfairi | reverse complement strand
TTTGTTTCCTGATTGAAGACTTGCCATCCCTGATTATAGAGAGAACAATCACCCCTTTCTTAGTGTGCTTCTAGTTTTAATTTTCATATTTACGTCTTTGAGCAAATTTTATGTGGGCAACGTATTAATTAGGCAAGGAATAGAATTTTTATTTTCCTGGTGGCTAGAAATTGCTTGATTAAATTTTGATTGATGGCAACCCTGACTAAAGGAACTATAAGTAGTCTCCGACTTATCATAGGAATTTTTGAAGTTGGTTCTGATGTAAGTCAGTAATTGTTTTTCGTTTTCATTATCATGCCTTTTATTATCAGTATCTTTATTTATCGAACCATTAAACATATGAGGATAACATCAACAGATTATGTTCTGCAACATTGTGTTACAGAACATGTACTATATATTACAAATGATAAGATATGCCCCCAAAATTACAATACAGATGGTTGTAAGTACATTGTATCTATAATATAGTCAGGGACTACTAGTACATAAATGGAAGTAGGAGAACATTCCAGGATCCACAGAGATTTATTTATTTGCTTATTTACAGAGCAGATCATAGTTTTACATTCAGTTATTTACATTCTCATTCAACTTATCCATTGCAGGCCCCCACAATGTACCATAGTCTGTATCACTTCCTCCTTTCTCCCTCTCACCCCTTCCTCTTTCTTTCCTAGCCCTCTGAACTTTGCCTTTGGGGAAATGTTTTCAAATGCAAATGTGAGTGTTCAGGGCCTGACCTGAGGAGTAAGGGCATCTTCCCATTAGTCTCTTACCCAACTAGTTAGCCTGGCCTTTTTGCTCCCACTCTATCCAGGTTCATTTAATCAGATCCCTTTCAGAGCAGTTGGTAATGGTAGCTGGGAACCATTTAGTTTCTCGGCTCTCAGGTTGGTGGAGATCGATATTCACAGCGTCCCTTGGTTCCTTAGGGAGCCTTGCTAGTGTAGTGAGCTAAGCACTGAGCTAACTGCAAAGGTGGTGGCTCAACCATCAGCTTCTCCTGCCTGCTTCCTTAAAGATTTTAAGTGCCTAAGCCCAAAGGGACAGTTCTACTCTGTCCTGTAGGGTCTCTATGAGTCAGAATTGACTCAATGGCATTGAGTTGGTGTGATTAGTCCATTGAACTAATTGTTTCCAGATGTCTTTCATGTTTCCCGAAACTAGGGTCCTGAACCCCCAGGCTCAGCGTCTAGTTTGATTTAAAGATAAAAACACGTAGGAAAGTGGTATTTGGAAGTGGGGCTGGAAAGATAGTTGAGAACAGAACTTGGAGAGCACTGGGCTGACAGAAACAAGCGATTATGACCTTTAGAGCAGAGATCGGGGTAACTTGGTAAGGATCGTGGGTTAGCAAAACCTATCTGAAGGTAGTATGCAAAATGATTTAGGGGATGGAATGAAGTCCAGGTCGTTGGCATGTGATCCACAAGGTTGGCAGTTTGAAACCACCAACAGCTCCACAGGAAACGGACTGGCCTCTTTACGTCCATAAACAGTCTCTGAAACCTTCAGGGCGTCACTCTGAGACAGCATTGCCTCCACGTCAAGGAGAGACCTCAGAGAGGGGAGACTTTGGTCTTCAGGATGAGGGTCACGGGGTGGGAATAGCAAAGACAGATGGAGGGATCTGGTGGCAAAACAGATGTAGACCCAGAACCTGGTTAACTTAGGAACTCAGCAGTCGTGCACTCTGGTATGAGAAGGCACTTACATGACTAGGCTCCAGGGCTTGCTTTTCCACAGACTTGTGTTTTGTTAGTGGACCCGTTAGGTGGAAGAGAGTAGCCTCTGGAAATGTAGAATACGTTTTTGTAACAGAGCCATCTGAGAGATAGAAAACCAAAGAACAGAGTATTAATGCCCACTTTGTACTCCTGATCATCATTTATGTTTCTGTTTTTTTAAATAGGAAATGGACCCTCAGGGATATGCCTTTCTTATATGCTATCAGGCTACAGGCCATATTTATCATCAGAAGCAGTACATCCTAATGCGATCTTACATAGTAAATTAGAAGACGCAAGACATCTTTCTATTGTTGATCAGGTATTTCTTTCTTTTTTTAATGCTGAAACAAGATTAGTTTTATAGTTAAACATTTTTCATAGTTGCAAATCTTAGTCTACATAACTATTTTCATTTTCATTATTATTTTAGATTAGTGGTTCTTAACCTTCATAATGTCGCAATCCTTTAATACAGTTTCTCATGTTGTGGTGATCCCCCCAACCATAACATTATTTTCATTGCTACATCATAGCTGTAATTTTGCTACTGTTATGAATCGGG
>NW_022103896.1:49652380-49668672 GCF_000313985.2 Echinops telfairi | reverse complement strand
TCCTATCTGTACCAGTGTCCATCCTTCGGTCTAGCCAGATTTGTAAGGTAGAATTGGGATCATGATAGGGCGGTGAGGGGGGAGGGGGGAGTCATTTAGGAACTAGAGAAAGTTGTATGAGGAAATGCTGCTTTTTATTATTGGCCTGTGTCACTAGATGTTAAAGGCTTTTTAAAGTTATGTGATAAAAACATCTAGTTAGCTTTGTTGAAACTCAACATTTTCCCTTATTCATCCGAAGAATCTCTCTTAAGATCTTAAGGAAATGTTGGGTTAGATTAGTGACTTTCACTATTATCATCTCTGTTTGTTCTTCTTTTTTTGCCATTGCTAAACTCTTACCTCCCAAACCCTCCTATTTTTTAAAATTTTACTTTAGGACTTAGAATATTTGTCTGAAGGCCTTGAGGGCCGGTCATCCAATCCCGTTGCAGTGCTTTTTGACACACTTCTTCATCCAGACGCTGACTTTGGATATGATTATCCATCAGTTTTGAATTGGAAACTGGAACAACATCATTATATTCCTCACTTAGTTCTTAGTAAAGGTCCTCCTGGTGGGGCTTGGCACGTGAGTACTTTTTCTTTACATTTTCGTCTATGTAAATGATATGTCCTCTTCATTCGATCAGCTTGATTCCTATGCATTAGGGTAATGCTGTCATGTGCGATGCTTACCACGTTTTTATATAAGGAGAATTTTTATGCAGTTCAGTTAGTTAAACATAGGCTAATTATTAGTAGTAGTTAAACTAACTTGCGATAATCTAAGATTGCATTTGCTGATGAAGATCAAGGATTGCAAGTCTTCAGTATGAATTACAGCTTTATACCAAGAAAACAAAAATCTTCCTAACTGGACCAATAGGTAACATCATGATAAATGGAGGGGGATAAATGAAGTTGTCAAAGAATTTTTCTTGCTTAGATCTACAATCAGTGCTCACGGAAGCAGCAGTCAGGAAATCAAACAACCTAATCACATAGGGTAACTAAGCTGCACAAAATCTCCTAAAAGTGTGGAAGGGCAAGAATGTCACATTGAGGTCCAAAGTGTGTCTGACGCAAGTCGTGGTATTTTCAGTCACTTCAGATGCATGTGAAAGTTAGACATTGAATAAGAAGAGCCGAAGAAGAATTTATGCATTTGAATTGTGGTGCTGGTGAAGAATATTGAAAGTACTGTGGGTTGCCAAAAGAACTAACATCTGTCTTGGAAGAAGTACAGCCAGAATGCTCCTTAGAGGCAAGGATGGAGAGAGATTGTCTTACATAGTTGGGCATGTTATCAGGAGAGCCCAATCCCTGGTGAAGGCTATCAGGCTTGGTAAAGTAATGAGGCAGCGAGACAAGGAAGGCCCCCAACAAGCTGGCTGAACACTGGCTGCAAGAAAGCGCTCCAGCGAAGGAACACTTGTGAGGCTGGCACAGGCCTGGGCATGCTGCTTTCCTTTGTGAGTCGTAACCAACTTGGCAGCACCTCCTAGCAACAATAGTCAAACTAAATTTGATTACTGACTTAGCATTAGAGTAGGGAGATCTGTTTTTTATGAGAATGATATAGAAAACATTACAGGGATGCTTTGTATAATAAAACATTTAAAATTTAGTTATTAAAATTAGAGATTATAAGATCTCATATTTCCATTCCCCTGCATTTTCAAAATCTTGAATGAAAACCATGTAAAAGAAAGATATTTTAAACTGATGAGCTGATAAATGTTTTATTCAATTGCATTTCAATAAGGGATCAAGCTCACTGCCATAGCAACTCACTCATAGCAACTCCTTCAGAGAGAGTGGCATTGCCCCTCTGCGTTTCTGAGACCCAGCTGTCAATGGCAGTAGTTTTCACTCTTGTGTTCAGTAGTTAACACAGTGTCTAGCAGATAATGAATGTTCGTTTGTTGTGTAGGGAAATGTTAAATATTTTTACTCGTCAAAATTTAGACTTCATGGAAACTTTAATTTGTATTAAATTTCAAAATTTGAGTACAAATTTCAGCTGCATATTTCTATATTAGTACAGTGTTATACTTGAAAAAATTGTTTATATTTATCACATGACTGGGGCCAATAGGGAATTGTGCTTAAATCATCACTATTTTTAATCTTAATTTCTTTTATCATAATAAGTTACAGCTATTGGTATATCTTTACTTTTTAAGTATACGTCTTTCTATGTACTCTATTGTATAGTATCATTGTTAATAAAACTATATTTCTTGAAAAAGCCAGAATGCATATCTTTTTAAGGATTTTATATTACCTCCTCTAAATTCATGAGATTTTAATTACAATTACATCTCAACTTAAAAATATGCAGGTGATAAAATGTAAAAGAACAATATGCAGGCTCTGTGTTAGTCCGTGTCTCCCACGTTTATATCAGTCACTCACTACCACCGTCGATGCCTGCTCACAGTGACTCTGTGACGCAGGGTAGAACCGCCCCTGTGAGTTTCCTAGATAGTAACTCTTTATGGGAGTAGAAAGCCCCATCTTTCTTCTGGGTGCAGTGGATGGTTTCAAAGTGCAGACTTTGTGAACTGCAGCCCAGTGAATAGCCACAGTGCCACCGGGGCAAACAGAGATAAATGTTGATTACTGAGAACACCTTTGAATCAGTGGTATGTACCTAAAGCTTTCTGAACCTTTTCATGCATTTATTGTAGCCACCAGAATAGTAATACAAGTTATGTTTGAGCTGCAATCCAGTTGTTTAACATCACCTTCCTAACCTAATTATTTGTTCCCACTTGTGCGTGCATGTCATGCCTTACTCTTACTGTGCTTGCCTATAGAACTGTATACATGTTTCTGCAGCCCTCTCCCCTATCCTGCTTCATATCCTTGGTCACGATCTGAGATGGAAGCTCCTTAAAACCCAAACCAAACAAACCCCACTGCCGACGAGTCAGTTCCACCTTGGAGAGGCCCATTGTGGCAGAGCGGAGTCGCTCTGGAGGATTTCTGAGTGACAGCAGAGGCCTCATCTGGCTCTTTTGCAGTGGCTGATTGGCAGCCCAATACTTAACCCTTGGTGCCACCTGGGCTCCTTAAGTTCCTTATATCCTCTGTCATCTCTCATATTTATCCTCATGTAGTTCTTTCTCTCTGTGGTGATTTAAGTTCTCACCACTCTTCTTCCAAAACTTTCCAGTTATGTCCTCCTGAGTCAGTTAGTGGTAAATAGCTCTCCTGCATCCTTACTTATTTTGACCATCTGCTTCTGTTCTCTTCCTTAAAAATTTGCTCTTTTCTGAAGCTACCACTCCTGCTGCAGACTCACTGCCATTCACCCTATAGAACAGGGTAGAACTGCCCATGTGAGTTTCTGAGACTAAGTTTTACAGGAGTAGAAAGCCCCATCTTTCTTCCAAGGAACTACTAGTGGCTTTGAACTACTGATCTTGGTGGATCACAGCCCAACTCATAACTACTATGCTTTCTTTACTCCTCATTGCTTTATGTAGAAGCCTCTGTTCCTTTGAACAAGCCAAATGATGAAAGCATTATTTGGGGACCAAGTTTTAGAGTTAATTTATAAAATCATTTCAAATTGCTGTTAGCACGCCTTATCTAATTGGGATGATTTGGTGAAGAGAAATCAATTACTGCTTAAATAAATTTATTGATTGTGATTTTTTTTTAATTCTCAAAGAACATGGAAGGCTCCATGTTAACAATCAGCTTTGGAAACTGGATGGAGTTACCTGGACTGACATTGAAGGACTGGGTGTCTAGCAAACGAAGGTAAAGATCAGCCTTTATTAAAAGACGGCATGGAGTAAATTTCAAAAATATTGAAGCAATCATATTTAGATAAATAATAAAAGTCTCCATTTCTTACAAATAAAAACTCTTCGCAGCAGTGGTCGTAATAAGCTAGATTCTATTTAGAGGTATTTTGAAACTAAACAAAGTGGTGTAAGGGATTTTCTAAAGATGGTCATGTATGTATATCTCCGACGTACATATTTAAAGTGTTTGACTTTGAGGATAGAAGAGTATATGATTAATTATTTAGAATGATGGAATAAGTCTGAAATATGGTTAAGTAGGAATATGGAATTGACTACTTTATGGTAGCAAATATTTAATAAATATGAAAGAAGTAACAATAAATCTCAGTTTGAAAGAATACCAGTTTGTTTTTGGAAAAGAACCTAAAATATAAAAAAAGGAAAAGCCCTAATATTTTCAAACATGGTAAATATTAGATAGGAGTTACTAATACAGAGAATGTATTCTATTTTTGCCTACTCATAGAAACAGTGAAACAGGAAATTACTTAACCTTTGTTGAAAAAGAGATATAACATTTGAATGCTGACATTTTGCTAGACACCAGATTAATGTACACAAATTCTGCTTAATTGAGAAGGCCTAATTTAGACTAGCTTGAATAGTTAAGATTGTCTTACCCCAAAACTTCATTAACTATTTTTCTTTTAGTCATTTTATTAGGGGCTCATACAACTCATCACAATCCATGCATACATCAATTGTGTAAAGCACATTTGTACATTCATTGCCCTTCAGTAACTACTTTTTATAGGACTTACATATGAATTTGAAACTTAAGGTTGCAAAATCAGGCAAATTGTACAAGTTCTTTATTTTTATAAGTAAACAAAGTTGCTCAATACATTCTTTCCTCTTAAGCGAGGAAATACTATATTTATGTACTTAAGTGTTCATCTTTCTAAAGTGTGCCTACTGGATATTAGAGCAGTATGCGAAGATGAGTTTTTAGTAAGTATTTTATTTTGGTTCTGGCATTTGCGGTGTTCAGAGCAGACCAGTCACTAGAGATTGGTAGGGTTTCGAACCTGACTTTCTAAACTTTGGAGTTTGTGACCTCAGGCAAATAATCGAAACGAGCAGTCATCCCATAGAATGTAAAATGGGAGTTTCTCTAAGAATTAGCACAATCTAAATGTTAGTCACCATTAAATTTAGAAAGAAATATATGGACTTCTTCCATTTGCAAGTTACATTGCATTCCGTCAAGACAAATCACTTGCTTCTGCAACTGCTGGTCCTAATTGGAGCACAGTACTGAGGAGCACTAATGCTTGCTATCGGAGTGTACAAATGGAAAATAAAAGCTTCATTAGCACCATTTGGTTTCATAAAATAATTATAGTTTTAGGTCTTTTTAAGAGAAGAACACAAATATTTTATCATAATTTCTTAGATGTAAAATCCTTTGGTTCAGCAGAAGATGTTGATTGGAGTTATTTTTTTGTCCCTAGGAAAATAGAGGTTACCAAAAATCTTTCCAAGAAGGTATATATAATCTTTAGGAAGTTTATGTATCATAGATATCTAACAGCCCACAGTAAGGATCTAAATGATTTTCAACATTCTGGTTTTCAGACAGCTATAAGTTTAGTTTCTATACTTAGTGAAAAGTTATCAAGGTATTTTGAGCAGACACCATGTAAGGCACTGCAGAAACTTATGCTAAATACAGCTCCTGCCCTCCGGGGACGTTCTCTTTTGATAAAGTTAATTCACTGATATTTTTAAATTAAGGAAAGAAAAAAAAAAGCTTGTGATTCTAATTTGTAGCTGAGAGTTAATCCAGAGGAAGTAAAAAGATAGAGAAGTGTAACTATGGAGAAATAACAATTGTAGAAACTGAAAGACTATCCTTACAAGAATATTTTTCCTCTTTCTTTTGAAGGAACTTAAAAGGGGATCGAGTAATGCCAGAGGAAATAGCTCGCTACTATAAACATTATGTGAAAGTTATGGGTCTTCAGAAGAATTTCAGAGAGAATACGTACATAACCTCTGTGTCAAGACTCTACAGAGATCAGGCTGATAATGATGGTCAAGACAGAGATATCTCCGCAAGGCATTTGCAGATAGAGAAGTCATCCTTTATTAAGAGAAACTGGGAGATCAGGGGTTATCAGCGGATAGCCGATGGGTCTCATGCTCCCTTCTGTCTCTTTGCTGAGAATGTAGCTTTGGCAACCGGCACATTGGATTCTCCTGCCCACTTGGAAGTTGAAGGAGAAGATTTTCCTTTTGTTTTTCATTCAATGCCTGAATTTGGAGCAGCTGTAAGCAAAGGGAAGTTGCGTGGCAAAGTGGATCCTGTGTTAATTGTAGGTTCGGGGCTTACTGCAGCTGATGCAGTACTGTGTGCTTACAACAACAATATTCCTGTGATCCACGCATTTCGCAGAAGAGTAGCTGATCCAAGCTTAATTTTCAAACAGCTTCCTAAAAAGCTTTATCCTGAGTACCACAAAGTGTACCATATGATGTGTACGCAGTTGTATTCTGGAGACTCAAATTTATCTGATTATACCAGTTTTCCCGAGCACCATGTGCGTTCCTTTACGCCGGACATGAAATGCATTCTTCAGAGTGCATCTGGATTGAAGAGAATATTTAAGCTTTCTGCAGCAGTGGTACTGATAGGTTCTCATCCTAATCTATCTTTTCTGAAGGAGCAAGGATCTTACCTAGGCCATAACTCAAGCCAGCCAATTACATGTAAGGGTAACCCAGTAGAAATAGACGCATATACCTATGAATGTGTTAGAGAGGCCAATCTTTTTGCATTGGGCCCTTTGGTTGGGGACAATTTTGTTAGATTTTTAAAAGGAGGGGCGCTAGGTGTTACACACTGTTTAGCTACAAGACAGAAGAAAAAGCATTTATTGTTGAAAGAGGAGGAGGAGATGGGGTAGCTTAAAGCCCGTGAACAGGTAATTAATGGACAGTTTTCTTTTAAATGATTAATATAGTGGTTGTACAGTGTACTGAGATGGCTTTTCTGGACCTGAATTGCCGGGACGAGAGTGTCAAGCTCTAGTAGTTATTTTCTTAAAGCTAAAAGGACTTGCTGTGCTGTTGACACTGTAATGGATCATAGGTTGTCAGACAGTTAAAACACTGCCAAGTGGTTTGCTTTATGTTCTCACTTAACTAAAAACTTTCTTTTCTTCCAAGACTTATTTTTTATGATTTCTGATTTTTTTTTAAATTATAATGTTTGAATCTAAAATATTAAAACCACAGAGTCATTAGGCCAGAAAGTGTTTCATTTGGTTTAAGGGTCTTTGAAGGACCAACCACGTCAGCTTCATCTGTAGCTAGTTAGGAAATGCAGTCTCCGGCCCCACAACAGGATCATCCAATCAAAATCTGCATTTGAACGTGTCCCCTTGTGGTTTCTATGCACCTTAACGTTTGGAACACACAGAGCTAAAAGAAAACCGGTATGTAAGATATGTATGCTGGGGGTTGGTCAGGGATGGGTATAGGGCATTGAAAACTCAGGTCTTATTTATTTTGAAATTACCAACTGTATAAATTAATATATATATATATATATCAATATAATGGTCTTTTTTTAAAAAGATTTTTATTGCTGAAACCTTGACAGGAACTTCACATTCTTTGCGTCCGATCATTTAAACAGTCTAATGTTGGCATATGCTGATATCAGAGGACCAGCCAAAGCCAGAATGGTTTTTTGGAGCTTTACTCTTTTCTAGCCACTGTAACATTTAATTACTCTGATTTGCAATTCAATAAGCTGCTGATGGAACTGCTTATTCCTGTGTGACCAGGGAGTTCAGGTCGATCTAGCACTGATGATGATCACTAAGATATTTGGGCACAGCAAATACTACTCCTGATACTGTTTGGCATTGCCAGAATTTCTAAAGGTGAGATGTGAAAATGAGATTAAAACCTGTCTCTTCATTCCCAATGATGTCAGCATTTAGAAAACTCTATCCAGAGTATTTTCATTGGAGATGATTAAGCAAGTCACGTATGGGTATGTATTACATACTTACTTTCATTACCTTGATTATTGAGATGTGCTTAATCTCTGTATTTTCACACACATTCCTGTAATTTTTTTAGTGTTAAACTAAAAAACAAAACAAAAAACCAACCTTGTAATTGAGTTTCTTCATGGTAAATTGAATTTATTCATTTTTCTTTTGGTGAAATTTATTTCCTACTGGAATGTCTTCATTGAACATTTAATTTTCCATTTTTTCTTAGAATTAAAAAAGGTGGACCCAGTTTTCATTGTCTTTGTCTTATTTTATCAGCGTTAATTCTTAGTTTATTGGCGATCATAATTGTCTGGTGAGCTTTATTATGCTGTGGGCCAGTCCTTCCTCCTGCTCCCCATAGCACTTTACTCTTAAAAGCCAGCACAGTATCTGGCAAAATCCATACCCAGTATTGTTGAAGGTATGTTTACAGAGAGTCAATTTAGAATTCTTACAATGATGAGACAGAAACAAGTTTACTGATCTCTCTCAGTATTTTACACAGTATCTGTGGACTTAATGCCTATGTTTCAGTTTTGAAAATCTTCAGGGCTTTACTATGTAAATGAATGTTTCTACCCCCTGAAGGGCGCTGGAATGATCCCCAGGGGTACAAAAGCAGATACCCATACATTATCCTGGAGTATGGGCTATAGTATAAGTTTTTAATTGTCAGGGAGCACTGATTAATTTTTTTCTGAAACTGGTGGTCAGCCAAATCATTTTGGGAACCTGTGATCCATGTTTTAAAATATCTACTTACTGGAAAATGAAAATTCTTAACCTTGTGTTAAGTACCAGCCTCAGCAAAACTGAGAATAAAATAAAATTTAAAATAATTGAAAGTTTAACTTTGTTGCAAAGATTATTGTGTAAAGCTATTTTGATCAGATGTAGTCATGTAGTCTAAAAAACCCATTTTCTAGAGATGAAAGAAATCCAGGTTTCAGACCACTAGCCTGAGAAGAATTTGTGGAATAAGGATTAAACTGCCAATGTGTTGGTCTTGAATTAATTCACCCTCCCAGGTATATAAGGGAAAAAATCTGCCTTTGGGGAAAGAGCAAGGAGAGAAAAAAAATGATGAAAAGCCATAAAAACTTCAACGAAAAAACCGATTACAAGGATCTATACGTGACCTCCTCCCTGGGGGATGGACAGCAGAAAAGTGCGTGAATGGAGACATCAGACAGGGCGAGATATGACAAAATAATTTATAAATTATCAAGGGCTCATGAGGGAGGGGAGTGGGGGGAGGGAGGGAAAAAATGAGGACCTGATACCCGGGGCTTAAGTGGAGATTAAATGTTTTGAGAATGATGAGGGCAATGAATGTACAGATGTGCTTTACACAATTGATGTATGTATGGATTGTGATAAGAGTCGTATGAGCCCCTAATAAAACGATTAAAAAAAAAACTTCAACGAAAAGATTTTTGGCTCAAATCTTGATGGAGTAATGAGAATTGAATTTACCCTTCACAGTGATCAGGTATAAACCTAAAAAATATGTAAAACAGTATTTTCAGGCACTAGACAACAACCCAGGATAAAGTTTTAATTTTAAAGAGAAAATTTGTCAGTCCACCTTTCTTTGCATGTATAATCCAGTATCACTAATATAGCCAAATTTTCCATCATTATAAAATCCAGGAATGATTTTTAAAGGAGTAGGCAGTGAGCTCCATAATCCTGACTTCTGCCTGACGGCACTTGGAACACAGGAAGTCTACCCCACACCAAGACCAGCAGATGCCTTTTGGTAGGTGTGGCCAAGTCATTGTGACTCATAGCATTGCTCCGGACAACAAAATTAATCCGGGATGCTCCTCACCATTGTCAGACGTCCTGTGCCAGCTTCATAATCTTTGTTTGAATCCTTGAGAATATTCCTCTTAGCTGATCAAACAGGATGTACTCCAGGGACTGGTTCTGATAACGTCCAAAGTATGCCAGATGAAGCCTTGCCATCAATTCTAAGGAGCATTATGGCTCTACTTTCAAGACAAGATTTTGTTTGCTTTCTCCGCTAGTCTACAATTCAGACAATTGATTATCCGGTCTTACTGTCCAGCTTTGCAGGCATAGGATGCGGCCGACTAATACCATGACTTGGGTCAGACTCCATCTTAGTCTCCAGGTGTAGAAAAACAAGTTTGCAGAGAGCTGGACTTTGTAAGGCAGGAAATTGGACAGGAGCAAGTTTCAGAAATTTGCACGAAGATTTATTTAGATCTGTATACCAAACTAAAAATTGTGTGACACGGAGGTTCCTAGGCTGTAGGCAAGGTCTTTTCTCCTGTAGAGAGGCTGGGGAGTTCAAAGCTCCAACCTGTTAGCAGCAAGTATTTGATTTCCATACCACAAGGGCTCCTTGCTAAACTGATTGGAGAGAGCGAAACCATAATCCTTACCAGAGATTGCCTAATGAGGGTTAGGAACGGAATGGACATTTTGGAGGTTGTACAGTTCTGGAAGCCACTGGAATTCTGACCAGTGAGACTTAGCTGAACACCTTCTATTTAAGAACCTCATAACGGGATAAATATAAAACACACCATGCACATCACAATCAAATTGATGGACAAAATTTTAAAGCTGCCAGAGGAAGAAAGACTATGAATGAAAAATGGACCAGGAAAAAATTAAGATGGTGCAACAATTTCTTTTATAACCCTGTCATATTTTCTAGTGAGAATAATACTTCAAAAACAGGTGAAGTGTAAGACGCATTTTGGGGTTAAATGAAATCGGGAAGATTTGTTACCATGAGAGTTGTACTACAAGATTGCTTTGAGGATGTTCATGTTGAAGGTGTGTGACACCAGATCAAACATGTCTATGAAGTAATGTGACTAGCAGGAAATGCAATGACGTCTCATTATCCAAAAGCCTGTGGGCCATTCAAAACTTCACAATAAGATAAAAATACTTTAAAACATGGATAAAAATGTGTATGATTTAGGACATACAGGAGTAAAATACATAACAGCAACAAAAACAGTAAATAGTTTTATAAGACATGTACATACAATGGTATAATTAAAGGTTGTGATGAGGCTGCACATCTTTATGGGACATACTAAAAAAAAAAGGTAAAATAGAGTGCTATAATGGATTAATTCAAATGGAGGCAGAAGAAGGGAAAATGAAATAATGACCAGACAGGACAAATAGAAAACTAGATGGCGACGCCCACAGAACCATGTCAATAATTATATAACAGACATAGACTAAGCCCCACCAATTTAAAGATTATCAAACTGGAAACAAGCTTCAGCAATAGGTTGTTTACCAATGTGGTGCTTTGAATTACTTGGTATGGTCCTTTTAGTCTTTTAAGTCCCACTAAATAACTGGGTAGGACCATGCAAATAGGAGGTGCTTGTCTCACAGTACTGGCTAGCTTACTACTAATGTAACTAAGGGGCATGGCACCTTTGTAGTGGTGTGAGCATGAAGACAGGTGTATGAGGGTTGGCCCTTTTGCCATCCTGCAAGGCTTAAAATGAATCATCCTGGAAATGGAGGAGGACCTCACCCAACTCCCAAGAAAGAGCAGCCCGGAGCAGAGTACAGCCTTTGGGCCCCTGGTCCCTGTGCTGAGAACCGCCTCAATCCAAAAACGAGAATTCTGACACAACATGATGAGAAGCAGTGACAGATAATGGTGGCAGCTGAACGGAATCTGGCATGAGACAGAAAAGTGGGCTCTCTGGCTTGTGAATGGAGAAAGCTGTGAGGAGGAGGAAGCTCTGAACACTTGTTAGCAGAGTTTTAAAAGCTTTGTAACTTTATCTGACCAGGGTAGGGGGCTAGGTCTAGGGGCTGAAGACTAGAGAGATATGTGCCTGTGGGTACTGCTAAGAGGCCGCTGTCCTGATTGAAGAACTCTCTCTCGACTCTTCCTGATCTTGCATTGCAATCTGCTACTTCCTTGACTTCTGTGCCATTTCAAGGAATGATTGCGTCTGGAAGAGGCGCGGGGAGTGAGGGTCCTGAGAGAACTGGAGAAAAGGGTAAGTGGCGGCACGTAGTATGACTTCGCCCTCTAGGGGTCAGACGGGGCAGCTGACGCTGATCACTTTCTCACCTCTCCCTCTGAACGCTACACATCAAGCAATTCATGCAATTACAGAGAAAGCTAGCGATAGGTTATAAGCAAAAGCGTGTGAAGAAGAGTGTATACTAAGCATGAGATTAGTTCATAATGATGAATTAAGAAAAATTAAAAACTCTGAAAATAAAACATTTTTTACCATGAAGATAGGATGACCAAATCTGAAAACAGAACAAGCAATGGGCCTTGACACACACACAAAATTAGAATCTTGTATATTTTATTTAATAAATGCAGGCCATTCAATATTTGTCATTTCAACTTCTATACACTATGTTCATGTACCCCAGGAAGCAAGAAGTAACGGCTTGCCAGGAAATGTTTCTCCACGTCTTCTGTACAAATGCTGTTATCTTCTCCTTTTCATATTGGGATTGTATCTGCAACCAGAGAGATGGCGTCAAATGACATCTAGATAAATGGCATTTCCGTTTCAGTTTTAAAGTTAAAAGGCTTTCAAACCAGAGTCTCTTCTTTTGGGAAACAGGAATGAGAATGCCATTTGGGTCTTTAAACAGAGAGTAAGCACTGCCATTATCCTTTCTCTTTCCCCTTGATAAGTACTTGGGAAAAACAAAATGTAACAACAACAAAATTCCTATATAGCACTAAATACGTAAGCAAAAGTAGTAGCTTCAAATTTCACATGTATTTATACTTCTAGTTTTGATTCCACACACACAAAATAGTAGATAGCACTTGCACAAAAGAACATTATGAATCTAAAATATAATGACCATTTTACAAAAATTTCTCCTAAAGCAAAGAACCACATGGGGCTGAGGAACTATTCTCATTTGACCACTTATGGAAAAAATTTAATATTAGTATCTTCACCAGTAATTCATATCACCAAAAATGAAATCAGGGAATCAAACTACCACATTAAAAAAATGTAGTGCAGGCACACCTTGCATTACTGCCCTTCACTGTATTACGGCTCACAGATATTGCCTGTTGCCTGGCAACCCTGCGTCAAGCAAGTCTATTGGCGCTTTTCCACCCCCAAAACATGGACTAACTTCATGCCTGTGTCACATTTTCTTAATTGTAACATTTCAAAATGCCATTGCACATTCCAATATAGTATAAACATAACTTTTATAGGTATCAGACACCAAGAAAATGTGTGTGACTTGCTTTATTGCAGTGGTCTGGAACCCAGCCGCATCATCTCTGAGGTATGACTATATGTCGTAGTTCTATTTTTATATAAGTTGAAAATGTTATCTTCCCCTAGCCATGATTTACCTAATATACTCAGATATAAGTTGTTATGAGGTATATTAAGCCTGCAGGAATGCTGAAAATAAATCAGAAGTTATAATTACCCAATCGATATTAGGCCTCTGAAACATCTCACAGAAACCTGCTTTGAAATTCTAATCTAGCCATTTGTTGTCATGCATGCACCAATGAAAACAAAGCAAATGGTCTGGCATTTCACTTTCTTAATTCAAAAGCCCGTCCGATCAGGATCCTATTAATGCTGAAAATGCCACACACACAGCCAAGTTAATCCAGCCCAGGAACTTCTTTTGGCAGAATGCCCCCGTACACATTTTGAGGACTCTGATTCAGCAAAACTGAGTACATCCCAAACCTCAAGGCCATACCCAGTAAGCCCAAAGAAAAGGTACTCAAAGAGCAAACAAGACACGTGATAAAAGCAAACCCATCCCCCCCACACCCCTTAGGTGAAGGGACAATGTCTCTCTTAACGAGAAGGAGACACACACAGTCTCTGCGATTAGAAATGGTTGTGCGGCTGGTGCGAGGCTGGTAGTGTTTCTGTTGGGCACAGGGTGGTTGTGAGTGGGAAGTGACCCGATAGAACGTAACAAAACCAATAGACATGAACGTTATATACATTTCTCTAAGGTATCTGAGAAAGCAGACATTATACTTTACCTGAAGAGATCATCAGCAAGAGACTCTTCTTTTGCATGTTGATTTTGCACCTGTGAAAAGGAAACTAGGTTAGAGCATCCGCTCCGTGTTGGGTGTACACAGTAATGAGCTTGCAGTACCCGAGAATGATGTACAAATGCGTTTTACACAATTGATGTGTGTATGGATTGCGATAACAGTTGTATGAGCCCCTAATAAAATGTTAAAAAAAAAAAAAAAAAGATGAGATGATTAGAAAACCACGAGCAGAAACAGATCCATTGACCTTAGGTATTGGTATTTTCAGGCAAAGACTAAAAACTGTTTAATATACTTAAAGACATAAAAGAGTTTTTTTTGAAGACATAAAGCAGGAGCTGAAGGTATCAGCAGGAAAGATTTTAAAAGAATGAATGATACATTTTGAAGAAAAAAAGACATTTTGAAGAAACTACAAAGAAAACAGACTAAACATATAGAATAAAGGACAGCAAGGAGAAAGTGAGATTTAACTTCATGTCAAATTGAAGTTCCAGAAAAGATAAAGCAGGCAAAAATCATGATAGCTACTCTTCACTTATCAACTATCTTGTGATGCAACCTTTTGCATCTGTGACCTGAGTAAAAAGCTGATCCTTCCAGTCAGCAAAAGGCTCTCCCAGGGGCTGAGCAGTTAAGCACCGGTGCAGTCCTTCTCCACTCTTCAGCACACGTGGTCACCTTCCGTGTTCACTGACTGCTGACTTTTGCCCTAACAACTTGGGTCTTTGGAACCTGATCATGTTGACAGGTGAGTAGCGGGTGTATTTGAGAAAATGATGAGAAATGTTCAGAATTACAAAATGAAAATTTCCAGATTTTGAAAGTCAATACCACTTGTAAGATTATATATAGCTACCAGGTGTATAGTATATGATTGATAAACTTGTAATGACCTTGATGTGACTGTATGCCCATCTTTTACCCTTTATTAATTTTGTAGACTTTACTTTTCCTTTACATTAAGAAACATACATGACTAAGTTTAGTTTTCATTTTATACACATATACTTTTCATTGGCAAAATAAATCTAGAGCTCCCTTAGAGAAGGATCATAGAATGGTACAAATTAATCTTCATTTTCCTGAATGATCTTCAGTCACTTATCCAAAGCTTAGTTTTAAGAAACTGTTCTCAGGAGACCATGAGGAACTAAAATGCAATTCAAGAAGGTTTCTGGGCTTCACCTCTGACTATTTCCTACTCACCTCCATTTCCTGCCTCAGCCACTCTTCTAGTTCCGTGTTCTTCTGAGCATGATGGGCAATTAGGTCTGAGCCTCCGATGATGTGGGGAAGTTTCCCTGCTCCAGGAAATGCAACCTGGTAAATAACACAAGTAATGATATTAAACATAACTTGAGATGGTTATTTTTTCTTTGAAGCTTAAAAAGCAAAAACTGTAAGTCAAGGATGGTCAAAGTACTAAAGATGTTGACATGCTGTAATGAAAATGAGTGAGGGAGCTGCACCTCGGACCTTCTCTCTTTGTGCTCACCTTGTCTACCTAGGACTGTACCCAGTTTAGACAAGACACTGAAATTCCAGTTAAAAAGTACTGCTGCTAAGGGTCTAGCACATGTGCACAGACACATACACACACGTTTGTTCTAAATCAAACATGGATGGCTGCACCCAAGTTCTCCATAATACACTTGTCCTAGTGTCAATAGGATCCCTTCAAAAAAGGTCTCATCCAAATAAGTGTCTGAGAAGATCTGCTAGGCCAGAGAAATTCAAGGCAGAGAAGTCAGCTCAAAGTTATAGTGACTGTTTTGGGGGACTCCAAAGGGGGAGTTTTGATAGATTTTCTCAAGGACAGAGGACTATCAGGAGGTCATATTATGAAGAAATGATCAGAAATCGGAAAACTCCACTGGTGAGAAAGAGGCAAGGAGAAAGTTGCACTGTGGGCTGTCCTTTTTTAAAAAGCATTTTACTGGGGGCTTATACAACTCTTATCACAATCCATACATCCATCCATTGTGTCAAGCCTTTTGTACATTCGTTGCCCTCATCATTCTCAAAACATTTGCTCTCCACTTAAGCCCTTGGCCTTAGCTCATTTTCCCCCTCCCTCCCTGATACCCCTCCCTCATGAACCCTTGAAAATTTATAACTTATTATTTTGTCATATCTTACACTGTCCGACATCTCTCTTCACCCACTTTTTGGGTGGAGGTTATATGTACATCCCTGTAATCGGTTCCCCCTTTCCACACTACCCTCCCTCCACCCTCCCGGTATCGGCACTCTTACCACTGGTCCTGAAGGGATCATCTGTCCTGGATTCCCTGTGTTTCCAGTTTCTACCTGTACCAGTGTACATTCTCTGGTTTAGCCAGATTTGTAAGGAAGAATTGGGATCATGATAGTGGGTGAGGAGGAAGCATTTAGGAACTAGAGGAAAGTTGTATGTTCCAT
>NW_022103896.1:49650642-49651780 GCF_000313985.2 Echinops telfairi | reverse complement strand
GGGAAGGTGAGCATCATGGAATGCCAGTTTAATAGAACAAAGTATTCTTGCATTGAGGGAGTACTTTAGTAGAGGCCCAATGTCCATCTGCTACCTTAATACTAAACCTATAAATAGATGCACATAGATCTGCAATGCATCTGTTCAAGGATTTTAATGGCTGTCCTATGAGAATTTCCTTGGGAAAACTTACCCCCATTTGCCCGACAGCCCTGAAACTGCCCCTGCAGACTTCTTTTTGTTCCCGAAACTCAAAGAATATTTAGAGGTAAATGATTTGAATCTCTCAAGGATGTCAAAACTGCCATTTTAATGTGGTGTAAATTAAAGAGTACAAGATTCTTCACGGAAAAGGTTACGGAGATGGAAACATTGCCTTGGGAAAAAATATTCTCACAATGAGATAGTTTATTTAATAAATATTTCTATGATTTTACTTTTTGACTTACCCTTCTACCAGGGCAAATTTAGGTTTGTAATCGGGCTTTTTCAATGAAAAAATAGCCTCATTTCATTATCTAACAATTAAAGCAACTAACAGTGAACACACTTCCTATAATTTAAAGCAGTGTGTTTTGTTTAAACAATTGAAAAATTTAAGTCATTGGTTTGTGAAAAACTTTTTAACTTACTAGTTCATAGATTTCTAGCAAAAGATGTTGACGGTAATAGTTTATATATTTTTAAAGAGATTTTAATCGTTTATAAACAGGGGCTATAAAAAGGAAAATTCTGTTTGAAAAATATTTATCAAGCAAACTATAAATATTATATTTAGGGAATAAGTAATAAATTCTTAATATTTATCGGTTACACTTAAAAATTCCTGTATATGAAATGGAAATTTAAATTAGGATGCCTCATTAAGGAATACATTAAAAGTACAAACAAAAGATGTCATTGATTTAGACCCTTGATGAACAACTTGGTCAAATGTACTTCACTGCAGATATTACACTGCAGACTTAAACTGCTATCTATAACAATTTTGGGTTGAATTTTTTTGATAGACTTAAAATGAATTCCTTAGGCCTGTCTGGATAGGACAGGCTGGAGGAACAATCTGGAGGAGAAAACAACGGGACTGACAGTTCCGGGGGGACATGGGAGAGGGGGAGGAGGGGGGAAGGGAAGAAGA
>NW_022103896.1:49644160-49649090 GCF_000313985.2 Echinops telfairi | reverse complement strand
CAGATCTTGTGGGCTACAGCTCAACTCGTTACCTCTATCTGCCACCAGGGCTCCACTGAAAGGTCTGTAGTTTTCATTACTTAATGTGCTCAATCACCTTTAAACAGTCTACCATCTTCATAAAGGCCCGAATGAGAGAAAACCTTAAAGTTGTCATCAATCAGTATCAGAACTGGTAGAACCATGTGCTGGCAAGCTAGAAACCTGGTGCTGAAGGTGGGGAAAGCCAGGTAAATACCATCCTTTCAGGAATCCAATCTTACTGGCTTATGGATTGTTATAATATCTGTCAAGAGCCCCCAATAAAATGATTTAAGTTGAATAAAAATTTTAAAAGAATCCAATCTTGAGGTGACAAAGCTTACCTCACTCTCAGGATATAATATATTAATTTCCAGGCCCTGTTTTCCCTAGTATACTGTTGAAAAAATGTTTTAAGCAGAAGATTATTGTGATCAACAGAAACTTTTATTGCTATTTAGCACTAACAGTATTTCTTAAAAACACGTCAAACACTGCCCTCTTGTGTTGTCAAGAAAGACCTACCTTTCTGAATTTCTTGAAATTCTTTGATTGACTGTAATTGCTGTTCACAATGGCTGGATTTCTGGAGGTTGTGTTGTGAACCACCAGAGGTCTAAATTCGGTCAGGAGCATCTTCCTTGGAAGCACCTCATCACCCAGCTGACATCCATCATTGTTCTCAAATAGGGTAAAGACGGAGACAAGAAAAGGTAAATCACAAGGGAATTACAAGGGATTGAAAAAAGTTCACCCTCCTGACAACAGAAAAAAGAAAGGTTTATTACTGATTTCTGAACTTTTTACTTTGAACCAAATCATCTTTATTTCAAAACCAGGAGATTAAATAATTGCCCTAAAGCTCTGAAAAAGTTATAACAAATCCATCTCAATAAAATGGTGATAGTCATATTTTACTTTAGTAACCTTCCTAATATCACCTCAACGTACAGTTTACCTTCTTGAGTATGTATTTTTGACAAAACTTCAGCAGTGTCTGCTTTTGTCCCACTAAAAATCACCTCCAAGATCATCATACATTTTATTCTAGTTTTTCACATTTAAGTTTTATTGGATTTTCAATAGCTTATATTTATTATTTCAAATACATCAGTTAGCAATTTTAGACAAATTGCCTTTTCAAATTACAAGCCACTAATTTTATTTCAGATGATTTATATGACTACAGAAATTGCCTAAGGATTCCTTCCTGTTATCATTCAAGTGCTGGATAAGACTCTCTACTCTACTGGTCAGTTACTATGAGCTGTCTAGCCTGAACTCACATCTATATGGCTGCTCACGGCTGATGATCTTAGTTCTTCTCACTGGTAGACCACATAATCCACACAGAAGCTAGTTACTAACAGACCTACCCAAGATAAAGGCAGTCAAGGAGCAGATAAAGGGGCAAAGGTTGAAGGACTGAAAACAGTAAGGGACCAGGCTTACAGACGGGCTAGAGCCAGGTCCCTTTCTGTTTTGTCACACTTCAGAAGCTCCAACCACTTAAGATCAAAAGGGAAGCATTTATCCAAGGACAAAGTTCAGAAGGTTAGGAAAGGAGGAGGAATGGGAACAGAAATACACGCAGGAAGGTAAAAAACAACGGTACTGGGAGGGGACTGCAACAGATGACTTGAATCAAAGTGTGTACAAACTGTTGAATGTAAAACGTTTATCCGCCTTGTAAACTTTCACTTAGTTCACAATAAAAAGTTTTAAAAGTAGAAAAGGTTCGTGGGATAGTGACAGAATGTAATCAGGGTCTGTAATAGAAGAAGAACCTAGTAATTTTGAATTGTTTCCATATAGTTCACATGTTGTATTCTATGTGGTGAACACATGACTCAGTTGAAAGATATCAACCTCATTTTATAAACAGGTGACTTGCTGCTCAGAAACGCGATCTGTTCAAACCCACGACACCCAGGTCTCCCTCCATGGTTTTTACTCCATCGGGTTATGCTCTATATACAGTACTTGCTGAAAACGAGCCCATGATGACTCATAGCGAGACTCTGCCCCTCTGGGTTTTCAAGACGAACTTTCAGGAGTAGAAAGCCTCACCTTTTTCATGTAATAGTATGAGATTTTTCCAGATAAGGTAGAATTGTGAAACAGAACAAAATCCATGATAGGAAACAATCCTACCATACCATATATACTCGAGTATAAGCTGACCTGAATATCAGTCAAGGCATCTAATTTGACCACAAAAACTGCATTAAAATGTGCTGGAAAACTCGGCTTATACACGAGTATATATGGAAATGGACAAAGTGATGAGATATGGTCAAATCCTTATAAACATAAGGTAAATAGAAACCTCCTTACGGATAGCTCTTCTTTTTTTGACCTCAGTGATTCTTCCTTGATTTCACATTTCTTTCCCATTTCATTCTCTTGCTGAAGAAACGAAAAGGAAAAAAAAATTGCTCTCTGGAGTGTAAAGTGATACCTTTCAGAAATGTCAGGCATACTCATAATCGTTGGCTACTGATTTCCCTTTCAAATATTTTTCTTACAGAAATTAGCAGCAGTGAAAATAAAAACAGAGAAAGACACACACACACACACACACACACAAAAAACAGAGAAAGACACATCGCAGCATGAGTTATACCAGCCAACTGGAAGCAACCTAAGTTCATACATTTAGGAATATGTAAAGAGAAAATGAGCATAAGTAAAAAAGTGATTTCAAAATTGCACTAATAGCTGATCCCAAGTTTGCAAGGTAAGATTTTAAAATATTATCCAAATACAGTCTGGGAAATTGAAAATAAAGCCAAGACTCAGTTACAGGTCTCAGGTGCACGGAATAAACTGGTAGGAGTATCCAGCCAATAGTCTTCCAATGGCTTTTAATATTTCAGTGCAACTGAGACCATTATAGACATATTTAATTTATATTTAGATCCCAAAATAGAAAAACAGCAGTTTTGCCATCAACATGGTTTAGAGATTGTCTTTTTGAAATAAAGGGATCTAGCATTAAAGAGAAGTATTGGAAGTCACTCAAGGGCAGCAGGTATGTTTTATCATAGACAGCTTCATTCATCTTTTCCAGCCCCAGGTGGTACCTATTGCCAAGAACACAGTTCTAACAAATCCAGGTGGGCGATTAGAATATGAAAGCTTTTTCCATCTGGTCTATACTCTCACCCAATGAGCTTACCAGTCTACAGATAGCAGGTCACCCGCCCCACCCCACCCCCCCGACACACAAAAACCCACAGTGCCATTAAATGATACATAAAGCAGGAAATAATCTTAAGGATTTTCTAAAAGTGAGTAAGACAAATTACTAACATTCACAAAAGCAGAAAAAGATCTTAGAAACCAAAATTTAAAGTTCTAGTGATATCAGAAGCCCCAGTGAGGCTATGGGTTACACGTCAGCAGTTCAGAGCCATAGGCGAGGGGTGAGGCTGTCTGCTCTTAACCGACAGGGACCGCAAGCAGAAGGGGTCCAGTGGTGGTGAGGGGGTAGAAGGGCGACGGTGGCAAGGAGTTCAGGAAAAAACGAATGCTTGGAAACTGATTGTGGTAGCAACTGTACAATTCTGCTTGATGTGACTGAACTATGGAATGATATGTATTAATTCCCAATTAATAATGAACAACAAAACAAAACCAAGAGCAAGCAAACAAAAAGAATTTACAATTTTGGAAATCCACATAGGGTCGCTATGCATCAGAATCATCTTGATGGCAATCGTGGTTTTTAAAAAATATTTAATCCTCTTAATTTTAGTTAATTTTCTTCAGGTATTTTTGCTTATTTATTAAGGTATCATCTATACCTCACATCATGGCCAAATTTCTGATATAACTCTATATAGCTGTTAAATCATTACATTTTGCCTCAGTGACCAGTAAATTCTTATACTGAATGGATTTTGAAGATATTAGTTTTCTTCACATACTCATAATACATCCTCATACTAGTTATACGTAATTTAATGTACTTCTTAATACTATTTTAATTTTCATGAATCCAACATTACTTACAGATACTTTGCTACTTTCTGATATCGCTTCATCATTCAAAAGGCCATTTGATTCTACAGTCAATCTTGGTTTTTTCCTAATATTGACACCTTCATCTTGCTTTTGAACTCTCGCCTCAATTTCCAACTCTGGTTTTGTGTTTTTGAATAATTGTTCTAATACTTCATCTTCTAAGGCCAAATCATCCATTTCTTTTCTTTTGTTTGATATTAGCTTTTCTGTAGGGAGGCCTTTATTGGTGACATTTTTCGCATTAGGTTGATCTGATTTTCTTTGTCCAGACTCATTCTGAGGCAGATGCTGCTTTGTACTTTTCCAGGTTGTGAGTGCAGCTGCTTGTGTTTGTTCCAGAAGAGAACAAGACATTTCTAGTCTTGCTGCTTTGAATGAAGACATTTCTGAATTCTCTTCATCCCGTTCCCTGCGTTTAAAAAAAGAAAACAAAACCAGAAATTGAATCCAGTCAAGTGCTATTTTAGCAATAGTTATCCCCGCCCCGCCCCCAACATAGATGAATCGCATACTTGATTTTTATTCATAGGCCAAATCCCTATAAGCAAAAAAAACAACCCAGGCATTTTAAATCAGTACACAATTCACACATCCTCGACTGCTGTGATAGGATTGATCAGACCTGTGGCTGAAACCACGTGGATCCCTATTTTCTCTGCTGAAACAGCATTCGTTGACAAGCTAATGTGGAGAAAATGGTAGAAAAATGAAAATATAAAGAACCCGCTGCCCGCAGACAGCAGCTACTTTATAATGTAAAGAAGTAGTGGGCAGGGAACACGTCCCCTGGGAACATCACATGATGGGCTAATGAAACAGAACACTGGCAACAGAAATAGGCAGAATTTATATGACTTTGAAAATAAGCAGAGAAGGAAGA
>NW_022103896.1:49632592-49640131 GCF_000313985.2 Echinops telfairi | reverse complement strand
GACAGAGCAAAACCAAGCAACAATGTATACCAAAACAGCAACAACATCAAGCCACTGACAAAGAACAAATTAAAATATACCAAGAAAGAAAAGCTTTTGTTTTCCAGTCTAGCCTGTTGGGGCACCATGCCCTGTCTCCAATGTCCACCCTCATCATTCCCTAAAAACTACATTTTCAAGCAAATATTAACTACTTAGGTAACAGGTATACACATAAAATACCCCCAAAATCTTAAGTAAAGTTGACATTACATAAGCAAATTTGTTCCAAATTTACTTTACCAGTTACACAGTATTATAATTCTTTATAGTTTTCTGTGTACATTTGCATGGCATTAAAAAAAAAAAAAGCCTCCCATTTATCCTAAGACAAGAGTTGGCAAACTATGATCTATAGTCCAAATTCAGCCAAGCACCTGTTTTCACGAAGCTTTTATTGGAATGCAGCCACACATCCAGGTACAAGCATTTCTGGCTGTCTCATGCTGCAGTGGCTGCAGAGTGCAGCAGCTGCAACAGCAACAGAAACCTATAGGCATCACTCTCTTCTCTTTGACCCACTACAAAAAAGTTTGCCAATCTCTGTCCAAAGATATTATTTTCCCTGACATCCAACTTTCCTATGCTTTACATCCCAAGAGATGTACTTACTGAGTTTACTCCTTGAATAGGCAATTAATTTATGGACAGACGACTAACAATAGCTTAACATAGAAACTTTACCATGTGTCAGCTTGTTCTGATTCTGGATCAGGTGCACATGTTGTGGCGTTTCCTGTGACCCTTGGCTTTAGTTTTTCATCGAATGACCAACCTTGGGAAAGGCTTGGCCCTGGAGCCGTTGGTTTTAATCCTGTAAACAACACAAGTGAAAAGAATTACCACTGCAAGAGGAGCAATAGTCACTTACAGTGGTTACACTATAAAAGAATTAATGGGGAAGCAAAGCACACACTTAATGAAATAGCCTAAGAACTGTCTATTGGCTTCTAAGGTGGGTCAATTTAAAGCCAATCATATGCTTGTGGTAAACATATGAACTTGAATTAAAATAAAGTCAACTTACATTTTAATTTAAGTTATACCTTAAGTCAGTAAACAAAACAACTACAATTTCTCCCTACATAGAGCAAAATTAAGTTTTTTTTAAAGAGAATATGCTATTTGAACCGAAGCCATTTAATGATTTAGATATACATATTGGGATGTAGACAACCATAATGATTACCTCATCATTTCATTTACTGAAATCGTGTCTCCGTTCAAGTGCCAGCCTCCTGAGCGATCTGATATCTCACATGTTGAATTAGGTCACCCTCACTGCTGCGCCCGACCCTCTCTGTGCTTCACTCTGGGAACACACTCATCACTACCAAGGTATATAAGCGTCATCTGCCTTAGTTTTCGTGTCTGTACAATTGAGGCAATTACAGTGCCTTCCTTGTAGGGTTGTTTTGAGGGCAAATTGAAGCAACATACGGATGGAGAGGGGAGCGAGTGTGTGTACGGAGGGTGTGGGGGGGGCATATGAGGGTGTGTGTGTGTGACCCCAGTCTGATGGTGATCTTGTGTTATAGAGATTTTCTGGCTATAAACTTTTAAACTTTATGGAAACACTGCATCGGGGTCTTTTCCCACAAAGCTGCTGGGAAGGAAACCAATTATTTCCACAAGCTTACGCTACACTTGCCATGAGTTCACATCAACTCGATGGCAGTGAGTTAGGTTTTATACTTGCATGTTACTTTCCCTTTGGACTGCAGTCTGCATGAGAAGAGGGACTGAGTCTTGTTCGTTTCTACAACTTCAGTGCCTACACCAATCATTTGACAGATAGCAGATATGAGTAAATTAATGGAATTATAGATTTTTAAAGTGGCAAAAATGTTCAAATGAGCATTTCATTTAGCATCTCAGCTAAATTTGTCAGTGTTATGTCTTCACGACGCAGGTTGTACTTAATAAATGTTCATCATAGATTCCAAATTCAATTCCTTAAATTACATCGACCATTTTCCTTGTAAGCCCACTTTAAAAGTTTATTGGCATTTCCTTAGAGACACCTATCCCTACAATTCATTTCAGCTTATGCAGGTATTTGCAAAGGATAATAACACAT
Organism: Echinops telfairi; assembly: GCF_000313985.2. NCBI lineage: Eukaryota > Metazoa > Chordata > Mammalia > Afrosoricida > Tenrecidae > Echinops > Echinops telfairi. The sequence goes on along the minus strand of NW_022103896.1, from coordinate 49,638,012 downwards.
GCTTACAGAATCACTAAAAGAAACATCTATGAATCTAACATCCAGAATAATGCATTTGTTAATAATAAAATATTGACAATGTTCTCCTTCGTAAAAATACCAGGAGGGTGGGGAAATGATTGGATCTGCTTACCGTTTTATTCTAAGCACTAAGCATAGTTATACACTAAGCATAACAACTGCTCAGTGGACTTATGTTGAATAATCACGTGAATGGACATGGAGAACAAATGTGTGGTGCATAGGAAGACAGACATGCAGTCAAGTCTGCTGTGTTCTAAAATTGTAAACCAGAGACTGTAACTTGGAGCCCATGCAGACCAACTTATGAATATGTGCAAGTCCTAACACTGCTATATTATAGTATCTCATTTTACTCACCCATTATGACCTTCCTTCTAAATGGAAAGATACAATAGAACAAATATTGTCCTGTGAGTCAAAACCATTGAGCTTAAAAAACTAGCTCAGTCATGAAAGAGATTTGCAATTTCACCTGCACTCAGCCAATATTGTTCACTCCTTATGTTTTCATAGAATGACAGAAGATCTCTGAGACGCTGTCAGCCATACATACCATTCCAACAGTGCACGGCTAAATTCTATTGGCTCACGCTAACAGAGATAGTCTTGTGCCCCAATAGAAATCAACCGTTGAGTTCATTCTGAACCATCGAGACTCTATACTAGGATCCCGGGAGGACATCTTTACAGGAGCAGATCTTTCTCCCGTCGAGCAGCTGGTGGGGTTGAACCACACACTTTGCAATTAGCAGCCCAACGTCTAGCTCACAGTGCTAACAGGGCTGCTTTTTGTACCAATAACTTTGTTCAATAAACAACACGCAGACCTCCTATAAGTCAATGATACACCTGTTGCTGCCAGAGGAGCCAAAAGTACAAACAATTTATGCCCAGATAGCTGAGAAAGGAATGGAAAGTGGTTATACTGCATAGTAAGAAGAAAGACAATATATACCTGGAGTACATATGTCACTTAGCGTATATAACCAAAAACTTACTGTCATCGAATTGATGCTGACTCACAGTGACCTTATAGGACAGGGTGGAACTACCCCTTGTGAGTTTCCTAGACTGTAACTCTTTACGAGAGTAGAAAGACCCATCTTTCTCCCAGGGAGTGGTTGGTGGTTTCAAGCTGGTGACCTTGCGGTCTGCAGCCCAATGTATAACCACTATGCCACCAGGGCCCTTTACACTAGAGTATAGAAAACAATGACTTGGAGGAATCATAGAGGGAGAGCAAATGACTTACAAAAATCTTCACGATGGAGGTGAGAGCATGTGTGGAATGAGTCAGCTTTTGATAAGCAAGTTTGACAATCTAGGAACAGGGAACATGATGAAAAGTCAAGGCAGGTAGGAACTATATATTCTGTAGGACAGCATACAAAAAATAGAGGAGGCTGGAAGGAGTTAGGAAGCAGCTAAATTGTTAAGGGCTTGGGAATCAACGTAAAAGGGTTATGTGCTTACTCTGCAGCTAAGGAAAACCAGTGAAAGTGTTTGCAAGAACATACGGTGACTCTAAGTGGCACAGTGTATTATAAAAATGAGTTTGGAGGTAAAACCCTTACGTGATGAAGATAATTACAACAGCTGCAGAAAAGATGACTACCCTCCCTAAGCAATCTCAATGTCACTGGGCCATTCTGACTCATGTCAAAGTTTAAATGAGCAGTGGCTGTAGAAGGTATGATAGCTGCCCTTTTGAGCAGATGCTGTGGAGGGAGAATTTCAGATCTTGGTGATTAAAAGAACATGAAAGAAGAAATTAAAAAATAACCAAAATGCCTCTTCCATTTATATACAAGAAGACTTGTATATAAATTACCACAGTTCAGTTAGTCTGTGGCCCTTAGAGGAATTAGTAGGAGGCAGTGACAAAAAGTTCATGGAAAATGGAATGAAAAAATAATGGAATTTTTTCAGGAACTTCATTAAAGCCTCCTCACTTGAGAAACATAAGCTTAGAACAAAAAAATAAACATAACAAATCCAAAATGCCAAGGTCACATCACAGAATAGTTTGTATTATGGAGCATGACTTTTCCTTAAGAATGTTTCTATAGCACATATCTAGGTAAGAACTAATTTTCTAAAGTGAAACAAAGCATCACTTCCCTCAAAAGGTGTCTGGTAGAGGGGAGAGTGACTGATTTAGAGCCAACAATTTAATTTGTTTTTATAAGGGCTTTTGTTGCTGCTGTTGTTAAACTCTGAATTTGTTGAGATTCTCTTTTTCCTAAACCAAAATAGAAACCCACTGTCAATAAAACAATGAGAGCACACACTATTTCTAAAGGTTTTATACATCTCTAATGGGCCAAGAGAGCAGTTTTTCCAAGGCTGCTGCTCTCTCAGTGTCCACATTAAAGCAGGGGTTTCTCTAAGGCTGCAGGTTGGTCCTTAGCTTCAGACTCTTAGGATGAATTTTGGGAATATAAATGATAGATTTCTGGGAAATATTCATATCATAATCTGACCAAAAGAAGTTTTCTGTTCATCTATGGAACTTCACAGACTTTCCGTGCCTGTATTTGAAAGTTACCTAGGCCTAGACACAAACATACTCGTGTAGTCAGTGGGAAAGGGTAGCTATATCAGGTGAACAAGCATTCCCATCTGAATGATATAAAACTAGTACAACAATTTTTTAAAAAATATCTAGCCCCCCATATCTGTTCCGTCACCCCATATCATCAGTTCTTAACTTCACCTTTCAGAGCATTAACCAATTGTACTGCAGCATAATCCTATCACAGTTTGGGCTTGAGAGTCACTTGTATCAACTACTTGCTACGGGATCTTGGACAGATCTCTTAACCTCTCCAAATTTCAGTTTCCTGACATGTAAAATGTAGACAATGTCGTCTATTATAAAAGGATTGTTTTCTAGATTAAATTTGGTGATGTACATAAAGTAATTACCCCAGATCCTCACATTCAAGAGACAGCAGTTATTATTATTACTGATTTAAATGTTTAATCAATCCCTGATGATTAAAGCCTTGATCCAGTCCTTCTAAAAGCTAGCATAACACATTTTTAAATTAATATGGATTAACAAATCAATGTAAAGAAAACCAAAAGGCTCACAACTGGACCAATACATGACATCATAATAAACAGAAAAGATTGATGGTGTCAAGGATTTCGTCTTATTTGGATACACAATCAAGGTTCTTGGAAGCAGCAGCCCAAAGATCAAAGGATGCATTGCACTGGGAAAATCTGCAGCACAAGACCTCTTTAAAGAACAGAAAATAAAGGATGTTACCCTGAGGACTACGGTGTCCCTTGCCCAAGTATTTTCAATTGCCTCAGATGCATGTGAAAGTTGCACACTGAGTAAGAAAGATCAATGGAGAATCAATGCATCTGAATTACGGTACTGGCAAAGAATACGGAAACGACACGGCCTGCTAAAAGAACAAACTAATCTGTTTTGTTAGAAGTACAGCCAGAGTGCACTTTTAGAGACAAGGATGGCGAGGCTGTGTCTCATGGACTCTGGACATCGTGTCAGGAGAGACCAATTCTAGCAGAAGGACATGATGCCTGGTCAAACAGAGGAAGGCTCTCAATAAGATGATTAACACTGTGCTGCATCCAGGGGCTCTAACACAGGAATACTCCTGAGGATGGCACAGGAACAGGTGGTGGTTCGTTCTGTTGTCCTTAAGGGTGTTATGAGTCAGAACTGACTCCATGACTCCTAACAAGAAGCAACCAGGATTGCCGAGTACTGTCATTCAGGTAGCGCATGGCCAACCTCCTTGCGCGCCTCAAAAGATGGTCATGTGAAAGACACTCCTTGGAGGACACAGTGAGGTGGTCCTGTGTCTTTTTTAGCAAGGTCCAGTAACTGTTAGCAAAATCACTAAAGAAAGAACCTAGAAGTACATGCATATAGGAATACAGGTGGATGCTTGTGGTCACTAGGCAAAGAAAATTTATCATGGAGAATAAATGTAAAAATCTCTATGGTAAAACATCTGGAAAATGTAGCTGAAAGAACCATGTCTATCAAGGCAGTATCAGCTTATTTTCAAGCTCGGTACAGGAGTGTTTTCTATATGAGAAAGAGACTAACAGTACTGTCTATACTGGCATTCCTGAAAGGCAACTCGGAGATGATTATTATATGCATTCTTCATTTCTGTAAGTGGCCCCACCATCTGCCCACTTAGTCCATGCCAGAATGCAAGAGTTGTTTCTGATTCCCTCACAGCAATGCTCGCCAGGTCTAATTCCAAAACAAACCCTGGGTCTGTTCCATTTTCCTGCACCTCCAGTGTCACTTGGTCCAAGGCATTAGGCTTTCTCTCATTAGTACCCTTTCCTGGGTGGGACCAGAAGCCTAAAGATTGGCAGTGGGAACCCATCCGCTAGGAGTGTGGAAGAAAAGGCCTGGGACCTGCTTCTGTAGATTCCCACCCACCAAGAAAACCTCACCCAACTGTATTCTGTAATACGTGCAGTTGCCTTGAGTCAAGATCAAATCCATTACAGCTGCAGGATAGTCAACTCAAATACAACAATGGAATATATGGCCACACAAAAGCCAGAGGGACCTGCTCCTTTTACCACTCACATCCTCACCTGCCTTCCTTATTCTGGTCATCTGGGACACAGGAGATGCAAATGCCGTATCCTGTGAGACCTTCCTTGACCACTTCATTTAAAATAACTGAAACCTCGTTTCCCCAAAAGTAAGACATCCCCCGAAAATAAGACCTACTTACAGTTTTGCCTCTCACTGAAATATAAGGCATCCCCATGAAAATAAGACCTCCCTGAAAATAAGGCCCCCCAAAGCTTTCTGAACTCTGGACCGCAGCGGCCACGCAGCTCACTACTGGCCGCAGCGCAGCGAGAGCAGACAGGAAGTGTACCGTATTCTTCTTCATGGAAAAATAAGACATCCCCTGAAAATAAGACCTAGAGCATCTTTGGGAGCAAAAAATTAATATAAGACACTGTCTTATTTTCGGGGAAGCAGGGTACATAGCCAGTCACTGCTGCCAGTCTCTCTCTTTATACCTGTCCCTCCCATGGCGGCTGGGACCTTGTACCTTTACAACTCTGAGAATACTGCCATGTACGCGACAGCCACAAGTATTTATTGAACAGGTAAATAAATAGATCCATCAGTGTTCAAAGAAAGGGGAACATAATTAATCCTGGGGAAAGTAATGTGCATATATATAACCCATAACAATTTCTAGAACAAAATTACTAACGAATGAATCATGTTTTCATTACCTGTACTGGGCCGGCCCAGAGGATCACAGTAGTTCTCCGTATTCATGAAAATAACGGCCAATCCAATTTCTGACTCAGGAATAGGTCTATGACCCTTCCTATTAGAAGAAGACAGTTTAAGTAGACTGGCA
>NW_022103896.1:49619675-49631290 GCF_000313985.2 Echinops telfairi | reverse complement strand
TGGTGGGGTGGGAGAATGGGGAGCTAATAACAAAGACTAGAGGAACTAAGAAAAAATAACTATGAAAAGTCTAAAATTTTAAAAAAGCAAAAAAACGTCTAAAATAATTGTGGTGATGAGTGTAGAACTCTTTTTAATATGATGGAACTACTAAATTGTTTTAAAAAATTAAAGTTTCATTGGAAAATTTAAAATTAAATTATAAACAACCTAGGAAACAAACCCTTAATTTAGTTGCCAGTCAATATTGATATAAAACTGTCACAGACATTCTAATTCATATACACTGAATTACAATCAATTTTCAGTTACCTACAGGATAAAAATCTACATAGTAATTCTTGCTTCCACTTTTTTTTAACATTGGAAGGTGGGGTGCAACAAAAGTTACATAAGAAGGAATCCAACTGTATTTTCCTGCCTATAAAGAATAATTCTGTACCTTGTGAGTATATTCAAAATGGACTGAGCCAAGTTCTTTTGAGAATCAGGAAGCAACGTCTGTGTACTTGTCAGTCCTACATCAACAACACATGTTCCAGGGGTTAAAAAAAAACTTTCGTCTTCTTCATTTTCTTCGGTTATCAATCTAGAATTCCCACCTCCAAAATCAACTGCTGGACTTAATTTCCTATGCTAAAAATGGAAAGAAGAAGAAAACAGTAATTAAACAACCAAATTAAATTTCCTATATGCTTCTAATTTACAAATTTCCGAAGTTAGAATTACAGTGGAAGCTGAACTGATGTGAACTCGGTGCTACGTCTTGAGCAGACCTCCACCTGGGAGGACCATTAGTTCGCCCGCCCTCACAGCCCGGCTCTCTCTGCTGGTCCTCCTCATGCTAACTGCACAGAGCTGAACGCTGGGCTGCCTTACACGCTTCCTCCATGGCACCACAAACTCACCCCCTGGCAGGCACCCAGAAGACTTTGTGTAATATTTTCTAAATCAACAAGTTATGATTTGAGCCAAATTTTTCTGTGTATCACCTCTGAGAACTAATGAAGAGGCCAGTTACCAAAGTGCATCAGGGTTACTTTGGGAGCAGCTAACAACAACAAAGACAACAAAAATGAAGGTTAGAAAAATGTTCACGGTCAATCAGCAGGCTCTAGAGCAGTGGTTCTCAACCTTCTTAATGTTGCTACCCTCCCACAGTTTCTCATGTGGGGGTGACCCCCAACCATAACATTATTTTTGTTGCTACTTCATAACTGTCACTTTGCTACTGTTATGAATTGTAATGTAAATACCTGATATGCAGGATGTATTTTCAGTTTTGCAAATTGAACATAATTAAAGCATAGTGATTAATCACAAAACAATATGTAATTATATACTGTGAAATATTTGTGTTTTCTGATGGTCTTAAGCGATCCCTGTGAAAAGGTCGTTCAGCCCCCAAAGGGGTCTCGACCCACAGGTTCAGAACTGCTGCTCTCGAGCTGAATATTTTATTCCACTTCACACTACTTTACCAAGTCCCAGGATGAAAGTAATGCAGAGTGACTGGTAACACATTGTAATGCTATTTTACTTTGAGGGAAACTTAGCTGATAATATTACCTGTTTAGCATTGAGAAATACAAATGTTTTCCCTTTGAAGATCTGTCTTCTTTCCTGTCGCCTGGATAGGTCAACATTTTTATTTCCAATAGCTGGTTCATCAATCGGTGGGTAAAAACTAGAAAAATAATTAACACAGACTCCAATGATATGCTACCCTACATATTTGCTGTTTATAAATGGGGTAACTAAAATCATTAATGCATTTCCTTTTAAAGTCAGATTTTCATTTAGGTTAAAATGATAAAAAGGTAGAATTGTGGGAAAAGGTGTTAGATAAACAGGATTCTTCCTCAGTTTCTAAAAAGATACAATCCAAAGTAAACAAGTGTTAACATGAATGTGTTCGACATATATGAGTCAAAAAAAGTTGTTCAAATTACAGAAAGTTGAAACATCATCCATAAAGATCAAATTCTATAAAAATCTTATGTTTGCTTGGTGGGTAATAATGTTCATGTTCCAATACTTAGAATGGTGTAGTAGTCTCATAATTTCATGTCAACTGATGACATGGCCTGGAGGTACAAGTCTCTGGAGAGAGGTCTCTCCTCGCACCCCCTGAGGTGCTTCCGCCAACATTGGATCCATATACTTTACACCCACTGGCCTGTGACCTGCCTGCACTCTGAATCACTGCCTGCTGCTATGTGAGTTTGAAGATGGACTTATGGACTAGTATCAGGCTGATGGACTTTAGTTGGACTGGGATGGGATATTTTTTTTTGGGGGGGGGATTTTTTTAATATATAATTTCTCCTTGATATAACGGTATTCCTTACACATCTATGAGTGTCATTGGATTTGTTTCTCTAGTCAACCTGGCCTCACACAAATGAATACTGTGTTTTGTTATAATCTCTTTGGAGAAGCTAAGGAAATTTTAAAACTTACATTTCCAACGTGAGATGAAAGAATATAATGTTTCAGTTAAAGCATGTAAGCTTCATAGAAAGGATTGAATGCTATGAGAGCATATTAACTGTCCACAGAAATGGGGAAAAGAAGATAGAAAAGTCAGGAGACATCCTTAACATCTTTTATCAGTTCAAGCCTTTTGCTATAGCTATCCCTGACTGACCTCACATGCTACTTTCTAAGAAAAATTACTACTGTATCATGGCAATCCATCATGGGAAGACAATACGCGAAGGCTAAAATCCAGCCAGTCAATCATTAAGGAACCAGTCACTCTAGAGGCTCTAGAATTAAATGTCTGCACAGAGCAACATCCAATGTGATGAAAATACTTCAATCATTACGAGCAACCGTTCAGTACTTTAGAATTAGTTTGCTTACATTCCCAGCCCCCATTTTTCCTTGACAACATATATAAAGTCATGATCAAACACTTCGAAAATTTTTTAAAGTATCGATTAGAAACACAAATGTAGGTGTTTTAATTCACTACAATTGCTGTGCTAGTCTATTCTAAAGTAGGGATTTCTGGAACCCACTATGCTTTTAAAAACCACGCGTACACTACTGTTCAGGGCAAGTACTATTCATAATAGCAAAAAGGTAAAAGCAACCCAAGTGTCCATCAACAGCTGAAGGAATAAACAATATGAGATACCGACACAATGGACATTCTGTAGTCATAAAAGGGATAAGCGAGTGACAGTCTGTGGTCTAGATAAACTTAGAAAGCATCAGGTGAAGTGAAATAAGTCAGACACAGAGGGAAAATATTGCACAATCCTTAGATGAAATATCTAGAATGCATAACATACCTTTCAATTTGTGGAAGCTGCTTTTTGGATTGAACCGCTTGAAGAAACTCAGTAAAATATTCTGGTTTTACAATCGGACAGCCACAAATGAGTGCACATATTGTCTAAAATGAAGACATGCTTTTTAGGGCATGGAACAACATCGACATATACATTAACTTAAAATGCACTGCAAATTAAAAACCATTAAAATATTAAATGTATTGCTTAAAAGTGAGAAACAGAGAGACTATACAGAGATAAACATGAGAGAGAAAATCTTTTCAGCCGTACACACTGACTTTCACACAGACTATAACTGGATCTTTTCAAGAAAGTAAGTAATGGAGTAACTGTTAGCGGTTAGGGAAAAGCTCTAAGGAAGTCCACAAGTTAAGTGAAGAAAGAAACTTTAATGAAAGCATGAGTTAAGCTGTAAATCTCAAATAAGATATACAAAATACATGAAAGATTTGAAAATATTATCTTTAGCAATGGAAATGAAAATATAAATGTGATTTGGCATACTTCTAGAGAATCATCAAAGTACAGACACTTTGTGAGTGTGTTTCTAGTAACACAGAGGGCAGCCTAAATAGGAGGAAGCAGGTTGAGGGTAGCTTCCAAGATTCAAGTCTGAAACACTCCAAATCTCTAACATGAATGAAAAGATTAGCTTCTTGGGGAGGCAGTGATGTTGAGGAGGGAAGACAGCATTGGGTCTACTAAGCAGCACTGGGTCTACTAAGCTCCAATACAACTGATTCTAGACAAGTTATTTAATTGTTCTACAACTAAGATTCTTCTTCAGAAAATACATGTTGAAATAAATACCCTGAAAGTTCCTTTTGGGTTCTAACAGTCGATGGTTTTAACACGAGTAAACGTGCATATCTGGAAAATTTACAACCACCACCACCCCCGCCAAAAAAACGACAGCACAAATATTCTGTCCCCTGTAAAAGCAGATCTCTACTGAAAACTAATACAAGGACATTTTCATTTGTGCATCCAGTATATGTGGGTTTACAAGCAGAATTAGTTTTCCTGAGGCTAATAAATGGCTGAATTTATAAAATAAATTTTATAAACTTACAAAGATGAGGCCCTTGATCAGAGATAATTCTATTGAGGTACAGATTTCATTTGAGGTTTAGCCTGTGCAACCAGCCCTTCTCTGATACCTCTTCAGCTGTAATACGCATGCCCTCATTTTGTTAATTATATTAGTCACTGGATCCAACATGTAAAGATTTTTATGATTTCTAATAACAGAATCTAAATATTTGTTGTGCTTTGCTAGAGATAATAACCTAAACGAATCTTATAGTATACAGGAACGGCTTGTTTAAAAGGAGAAGAACCACTTCCCAAAGCCATTTCTCTTTTCTTTTTATTTATTTATTTATTTATTTATTTATTTTTCCAAAGCCATTTTTCAATTAACTTTTAGTACCCCCAAATCTGATGAAGATGCAATACCTGAAAATATACCTAATATGTCACGGTTTTAATGAACAGTCTGAAAGTGAAATATACATCTACCTATAGGCTGTGAAGCTGCATTAAGGTAACATTAAATTTAAAAAATCATAAAGGCCTTTGACATTAGACACTTAAACGAATCCTAATTCACCTTGAGAGGCTATCACAGACTGGAAGAAGAAAAGAGACATATGCTAGCTTTGAAGAATGACAATTGATCTCAATTAAACAAGAAACAACAAAAACAAACAAACAAATTAAAAAAAAAAAAAATCCCCCAGGCATTGCAATAATCTTCTTGGTGAAAGGATAACATACGGTATATACCCAAATATAAGCTGACCCGAATATCAGCCAAGGCACCTAATTTTACCAAAAAAACTGCATTAAAAATGTGCTGAAAAAACTCGGCTTATCCACGAGAATGTATGGTGATTTTCTGAAATGCTAAGTCAAAATTAAATTCTAGTTTTTTATGCTTGCCTCAGATAAGTTATCAGAAAAGCCATGTTCACCTACATAGTATGTAATGGCACGGGGTTCGAATTTTTAAGTCCCCAATTAACAATTCTGATAGTTTCTAAAGTACATGACTTAATGGTCTATGTACGAGGTGGTATCCCCGCAAAACAGAAAAAATCTACGCTGGGTGGAGCTTTGGTAATATGCATTTTTCCCTGCTAGGTGAGCAACTCACTCTGACTTAGCGCACCCAGTGGCATCACCTGGGAAGGTTCTCTCAGGTCCCAGTGAATTTTTTCATAAAAGCAGTTTCGCTCAAACCTCGTTTTTTGTGACAGCTGATTTAAGAGAACAACTTGCAGCTGTGAAATTTTATTTCCTCCTCAGGAAAAATGTTGCAGAAACTATTGTGATGTTGAACATAGTTTATAAGGTCAGTGTTATGGGAAAAACTCAAGTGTACAAGTGGTTTTCTCATTTCAAAAAAGGTAGAATGTCAATTGATGACAAACCTCATTCTAGATGGCTGTCAACTTGATTCACAACCCAAAATTTCAACTCATAGTACATCTGGAGTTCATTCCACCAGGTCAGACTATTAATCAAGATTTCTATTTAGAGGGTCTGAAAAAATTGTGTAACAGTGCAACAAAAAATGCCTGGTTTATGGCAGACAGAGGACTGGTTTTCCCTCCTGGACAAAGCACCTGCTCACGCAGCCATCTCAGTGCACCAGTTTTTGGCAAAAAACAGCATGCCTCTCTTGCCCCACACACTTTACTCACCAGACCTCACTCTGTGACTTTTTGTTTCCACAAATGAAGAGGAACTTGACGTGAGAGCAATTTGATTACGTAGAAGAGGTGAAGAAAAAAAACGAGGGAGGTGCTGTCAGACACCCAAACAGATAAGTTTGAAAAATGTTTCCAAGAATGGAATTGCAGATTGACAAATGTATTAAGTGTAATGGAGTACTTTGAAGGTGGTAAGACTGTTTTGTAAACAAATGTAATTACATAGCTTTGGGGGGGGTGCTCCATTTTGGGGGCTAGCCCCTCATACTCTCTGATTGAACTCAAACTCTGAGAATTTATTTTAACCTAATAGCAGGGCATTATACCTACTTTAATGGTAACTTTAACTGATGCCATGACGAGGTGAGTACATTTTTCTGTCCAACTGTTTACAGAGAGTCCTCCAAGTTGAAAAATAGCTTGATTTAAAGCAGTTTTCCCAGAGACATCTAAACAAGAAGAGCATGCAACCAACGGCTCATACACAGCCCTGCAAAACAGATACACACATTAAGTAGATCACCACAGTTACAGAGATGCAACTCAAAGCACCTTAAGACTTCGAGCTAGTGTTTCTCAAAGAGGGTAGTACCACCCCCTGGGAGGGTGCTGGAAAAATGAGGGAGCTGGGAGCAAAAGCAGATACTTATACTTTATCCTGGATTGTGGGCTATAGTCTAAGTATACTTCCCCCCCACCTCCCTGAAAAAGTGACACCAGGCCAAATAAGTTTGGGAGCTTATGCTTTAAGCTGATATCAGGTATATTTTTACTTCTATGTATCATTAAGCTTTTTAACTTACGGAATTGTCATTTGCTAAGTCTTGAATCCCAATTGAGAAAACACAATGATGAAAGTTAACATTAGACTTTCGCACATAGTCATAATCAAGGCTCTCGGGCCACTCAGTCTCCCTCCCCTGCTGTCATTGTCTGTGGCCACCACTTGATGCTGCACAGAGCTGTGGCACAAAGTTCACTACTAGTTTAAGTAGGAACTAAGTTAGAAGACCTTCAAATCCTTATCCACAGATAACATCGTCCCCTAGAATATGATCAGTGTCAGAGAGAGTTGTCCACTTTAATACTCATTTCAATTTAAAAAATTCTTACCTGAATTTACTGTCAAACACTCCAAAGGTAACTCTATCCTCTGTCTTCAAAGTTTGGGAAACACAATTCTTCATTTTTTCCTCATTAACAAAGGTACCATACTTAGAATTATCTTTTATTGTCAATATAGGGATGTCATCTGACTGACTCTGAAAAATCAACAAGTAAGTTAATGTCTTAATCTCTCAGAACATTAAATTCCCAGAGGAAAACGTTTCAAAAGAAAAAGTGGACAACTTTTTGAATAGGTAAACAGATTGTGGCTAACCTCCCAACACAGACGACAGTACATTTATTGTTTTGGTTGCCTGCTAAGAATGATCACTCAACTACTAATTCAAATTTTCTCGGGAAAATTTCTCTGAAAAACAAAAACAAAACCTCCGGTAAACAAACAAGCCAGGTGCTGTCAAGTGCACTCTCACTCAGAGCCACTCCATGTGGATCAGCAGAAATGGGCTTCACTGGGTTTTCAGTGAAGTCCATTGCCATCTCCTTCTTCCAAGGTGCCTCTAAGTAAGCTTCAGAAGCCAATAATGTCAACGGTAACTACCCAGGGACGTCACCAATCTCATTACAAGTCCCTAATGATATCTCTCAGGGAATACATTTTGATTTTCTTCTGTTGTTTTTTTTTTTTTTGTAAGTCAGTTGAAATTATTCCTGATCCCTTAGTTTTAAACATTTGAGACTTGTCTGCAAATTCTATTTCATATGTAACATGACAGTGTCATTCCTAATTTTTTTTCTGTTTACATTATCAAAATCACATTGTGGAAACTGGCTGAATGAGAAAAAGGGTATTTACAGTCTAGCTTCTGATACATGTAACAACCATTTTACTTTTACTGTAGGAATTTCAACAAAACTGTTTCTATACCTAAAACACATAGACAAAACTTAAATATGGCTGAACAAACTCAGCATTTGCTGTATGCAGTCTTTACCCAGAATAATGGCTTTGTTTCTTATTACCAAGAACATTATCATGAGCAGAGCTATTTGTATATATAACTTTTATATCACGTTTTATCTCCTACAGTGGTTGATTTAAAACAAAACACAAGCTATAAAATAACAAAAGTCATTCCAAAGAGCTGCACAGCATATGCAGTAGTGGTTCTTCCTTATAAAAGAAGTCAATGCTCACTGTGAGAACTGAATGTTCTGTAGGAAATGACAGTGTTCCCATTGCTCCATTAAAAGCAGGATCCACCAAGGTCTGTTCACTGCTTTATCACCAGGCACAGTTCGTGACAAACAGTAAGTACTTAGTAAATACACACGAACATATGCAACTTCCTCTCAGTTTCTACATCACAAGATAAACTGGCTTTTAAAAAACACATTTACATCAAGTGGTTGACTCATATTGACCCTCTATGATAGAAAAGAACGTGAGGTTTCCAAGACTGTAAATCTTTACAGGAGGAGACAGTCTTATCTTTCTCAAAGGCTCTTGGGCCACTCAGTCTCCCTCCCCTGCTGTCATTGTCTGTGGCCAAATTAATTACATAGCTTTGGGGGGTGCTCCATTTTGGGTACCATTACCAAATATAAGTATTTAACTTTAACACAAGAAAAAAAATTAACAGCTTTATGTAGTGAAAAGTCGTAGGGAATCTCTCTTACATATGTGCCAAGGCAGTCATTTGTGATTCCAACCATCTTACTACCTTGGCACACATAGAAGAGAGATCCCCTAAGACTTTTCACTGCATAAAGCTGTTAATGTTACTGCAAGTTGCAGACTTAGAATTTAGTCTGGAAGAAGAAGATTCTATCAGGGGAGAGGTAACAAGATGACTCTAGATGCACCACAGGAACAGGAGGGTCCATACACTAGACAGGAAGTGGTCCAGCAACGCCTTTCAAGCAGCTTTGGTTGCCTCCTGTCAATCGGAGATTCTAAGCCTCAAGTGGGTCACTTCAGAGAGATGTGTTTCGGGTTGGTTTATCTACATTTTTTCCCCAGAAGAATGGGTCCATCCTTCCCCCAAACTTCTGAATCATGACCGCCACAAAAGTTAGGCAGGCTGGCCATCAAAGCTACAGACATTTCCTTCTGCTACTTTGGACATGCTATCAGGAGAGACCCGTCCCTGGGAAAGGACATCATGCTTGGTAAAGTCAAGCATGAACATATGCAACTTCCTCTCAGTTTCTACGTCACACGATAAACTGGCTTTTAAAAAGCACATTGCCATCAAGCGGTTGCGACTCACATTAACCCTCTATGATCGAAAAGAACTTGAGGTTTCTAAGACTGTAAATCTTTACAGGAGGAGACAGTCTTATCTTTCTCCTGCAGAGCAATTGGTGGGTTTGAACCACTGATCTAGCACACAAACTTTAATCCCTTCATAAACAAGCACCACTGGTACTATTACCAAATGTAAGTAAAATAAAATGAGCTCCATACCAGGTTAGTTCCAGAAAAGTCAGCAGTTAGCACAGCATGATTTCTACTGATTGATTGATCATTGTTAATTAGAATGTCACAGTTTTTCCTTCCAACAACATATTCAACACCAGTCAAAAGTCTGTATGGTTCTAAAAGAAATTTTTAAAAAGTTAGAAAAAATTGATTTGACAAACACATATAATTATTATATGTACATAAACAGGCATACATGGATGTATAGACATAATATAGTTGTGACAAATGCTTAACATTTAAAAATTTTACTTAAGTGCTACTCATATAAAATCAAACTTGTGCCTTCTATTAAAGTCTTACTGAATGTGCTAGTTACATAATCTGTTGTCAATTTGAGACTTAAGAGTAAAGGGGTGGAGTTTAGCCTGTTAATCAGGTCACAGTTTGATGACTTCATTCGGAAGCTGTAAGGAGATAAATAGCTCACTGGAGGCAGGACACACACTCACTCCCTGCAAGACATTCCTGCGGACACAACACACAGAGCTATGCTAGAGCCCTGGAGCTGAAGGAGCCACATGGAGACCTGCCAGCGCTGAGATGCTTCCACTGCCACTGGATCCACAAGACTTTCCATGCACTGACCTATGATCTTCCTGGATTTGGCATCCTTGCATGTGTTGTGGGAGTCTCAAGAGAAATTTATGGGCGAATATCCGACTTACGGGCTAATACTGAACTCATGGACTTGATCTGGACTGGGTTGGGATGTTTTCTCAATATACAATTGCTCTTTTATATAATAAAGCTCTTTCTAATCCACATGAATCTCCTGGATGTGCTTCTCTAGTCATACCAAAGATTATCTAAATGGATGGAAAATCATTCCATGCTTCTGAAAGGAAAAATATATATATATAGTATAGCAAGGAGTTAATGCTGCCCCAAAGTAACTTATGTTATTGTTAACTGCTGCCGAGTCGAAGCTAACTCATGGAGACTCCACCTGAACAAAATAAGGGACTTTCTAGGCTATGATCTTTGGAAGCAGGTTGCCAGGCCTGTCTTCTGAGGCACCTCTTAGTAGGTTTGAATGGCCAACCTTTCAAGTAGTCGTCCAGGAGCTTAATTATATTTGCTCCCCCCACTTTCCCAGACTCCTGGAACTTGATAAACTAATTCAAAACTTCATTTTTAAAATATACTATTAAAAATGATAACAAGGAAAGACTTGAGTAATATTGCAGGCATTTTCCCTACCTGAAAGCGAAAAGTATTGTTTTTGGATCAGGAATTATGTTCTTTGGATCAAGGATAAACAACATAAATCAATGCAATAAATCCACAGGAGATCCATGTGTACTTATCTATCAGTATTTTAATGTTAAAGACAGCATTTCGAACTGCGCTAGAAAGGGTTATTGTTTTAAATAAAAGTGAAAAACCGCAAGTTGTAGACTTAGAATTTGGTCTAAGTCTGTTCTAACAGGGGAGAGGTAACAAGATGACTCTAGATGCACCACAGGAACAGGAGGGTCGATACACTAGACATGAAGTGGTCCAGCAACGCCTTTCTAGGAGCTTTGGTTGCCTCCTGTCAATCAGAGATTCTAAGCTTCAGGTGGGTCATTTCAGAGAAACAAGTTTTGGGTTGGTTTATCTACCACCACCACCCCCTAGTAAGATGGGTCCATCTTTCCCCAAACTTCTGAATCATGACCGCCACAAAAGTTAGGCATGCTGGCCATCAATGCTACAGACATTTCCTTCTGCTACCTTGGACATGTTATCAGGTGAGACCCGTCCCAGGGAAAAGGACATCAGGCTTGGTAAAGTCGACGGGCAGCAAAAGCAAGTAGGACCTTTAACAAGATGTACTGGCCTAGTAGCTACAACAATGGGCTGACACACAAGAACAATTGTGAGGATGGCGCAGGACCAGACAGTGCTTCAGTAGGTTGCACACGGGGTCTCCATGGGGCTGTATTGACTGGAGGGTACCTGTTTACCACCACCACCACCATGCTATGGGGAGCCACAGTCAGACACGGGGCGTGTTCTTCCAACACTCCCAAGGACCTATGCCAACAAGTTTAGGTC
>NW_022103896.1:49616982-49619575 GCF_000313985.2 Echinops telfairi | reverse complement strand
GGCATACATGGATGTATAGACATAATATAGTTGTGACAAATGCTTAACATTTAAAAATTTTACTTAAGTGCTACTCATATAAAATCAAACTTGTGCCTTCTATTAAAGTCTTACTGAATGTGCTAGTTACATAATCTGTTGTCAATTTGAGACTTAAGAGTAAAGGGGTGGAGTTTAGCCTGTTAATCAGGTCACAGTTTGATGACTTCATTCGGAAGCTGTAAGGAGATAAATAGCTCACTGGAGGCAGGACACACACTCACTCCCTGCAAGACATTCCTGCGGACACAACACACAGAGCTATGCTAGAGCCCTGGAGCTGAAGGAGCCACATGGAGACCTGCCAGCGCTGAGATGCTTCCACTGCCACTGGATCCACAAGACTTTCCATGCACTGACCTATGATCTTCCTGGATTTGGCATCCTTGCATGTGTTGTGGGAGTCTCAAGAGAAATTTATGGGCGAATATCCGACTTACGGGCTAATACTGAACTCATGGACTTGATCTGGACTGGGTTGGGATGTTTTCTCAATATACAATTGCTCTTTTATATAATAAAGCTCTTTCTAATCCACATGAATCTCCTGGATGTGCTTCTCTAGTCATACCAAAGATTATCTAAATGGATGGAAAATCATTCCATGCTTCTGAAAGGAAAAATATATATATATAGTATAGCAAGGAGTTAATGCTGCCCCAAAGTAACTTATGTTATTGTTAACTGCTGCCGAGTCGAAGCTAACTCATGGAGACTCCACCTGAACAAAATAAGGGACTTTCTAGGCTATGATCTTTGGAAGCAGGTTGCCAGGCCTGTCTTCTGAGGCACCTCTTAGTAGGTTTGAATGGCCAACCTTTCAAGTAGTCGTCCAGGAGCTTAATTATATTTGCTCCCCCCACTTTCCCAGACTCCTGGAACTTGATAAACTAATTCAAAACTTCATTTTTAAAATATACTATTAAAAATGATAACAAGGAAAGACTTGAGTAATATTGCAGGCATTTTCCCTACCTGAAAGCGAAAAGTATTGTTTTTGGATCAGGAATTATGTTCTTTGGATCAAGGATAAACAACATAAATCAATGCAATAAATCCACAGGAGATCCATGTGTACTTATCTATCAGTATTTTAATGTTAAAGACAGCATTTCGAACTGCGCTAGAAAGGGTTATTGTTTTAAATAAAAGTGAAAAACCGCAAGTTGTAGACTTAGAATTTGGTCTAAGTCTGTTCTAACAGGGGAGAGGTAACAAGATGACTCTAGATGCACCACAGGAACAGGAGGGTCGATACACTAGACATGAAGTGGTCCAGCAACGCCTTTCTAGGAGCTTTGGTTGCCTCCTGTCAATCAGAGATTCTAAGCTTCAGGTGGGTCATTTCAGAGAAACAAGTTTTGGGTTGGTTTATCTACCACCACCACCCCCTAGTAAGATGGGTCCATCTTTCCCCAAACTTCTGAATCATGACCGCCACAAAAGTTAGGCATGCTGGCCATCAATGCTACAGACATTTCCTTCTGCTACCTTGGACATGTTATCAGGTGAGACCCGTCCCAGGGAAAAGGACATCAGGCTTGGTAAAGTCGACGGGCAGCAAAAGCAAGTAGGACCTTTAACAAGATGTACTGGCCTAGTAGCTACAACAATGGGCTGACACACAAGAACAATTGTGAGGATGGCGCAGGACCAGACAGTGCTTCAGTAGGTTGCACACGGGGTCTCCATGGGGCTGTATTGACTGGAGGGTACCTGTTTACCACCACCACCACCATGCTATGGGGAGCCACAGTCAGACACGGGGCGTGTTCTTCCAACACTCCCAAGGACCTATGCCAACAAGTTTAGGTCGCACATCTGCCGGTCTTGCAAGCCACGGGGAGAGCTTTATCTCCAAGCCGTTAGAGTATTCCTTTCCCCTACCATTAGTTTCGCTCTCTGCAACCGGCCGCACACTGACCATTTGACATCTGCATAGAAGTTGCCCGTGCCAATCAGAATGCAAAGGGACTGCGGGCCAGGGCCAATCACAGGCTAGAGCCGGGCCCCTGCCGACGAGTACCGGGAGCTACAGGCTCCACCGAGCCGACTGCAACGGGAAACCCTTTCCCACGCAGCACATGCCGAAAAGAGATTCTACTGTTCAAAGTCTGACATAGACGAATGGTAGGTGGCTATGGATGCCGTGTCTGTGCACCTTTACAATCAAAATAACGTGCTGGGAGACTCCCGGCCCCGTCCCAACTTGGGATCCCCCAAGAGCTGTAACCGTCGGGCGGCGCCGCCGGTCAGTCGCGCAGGCCCCGGCGGAGCTGGTCTCCAGCGCAGAACTGAGGGGGCGCGAATGGCGCGAATATGACCCAAGTGCCCACGCCGCCCCGAAGAGCCCGCGCAGCGCTCGGCCACCGAAACGGGGTCTCTTCCCCCGAGCCCGCTGCTCTCAGGACACCCCACGGAGGCGGCGCCGGAAGCAGCCGGAGGGCCGGGAACCGAGCGGAAGCGTCGCTCCAAAAACCCGGGAAAACGCCCGCCGTCCCGCGCACCCTTACCTCGGGTCGGGCCCGTGACGGGAAGCAACGTCCACATGGGT
>NW_022103896.1:49614024-49615926 GCF_000313985.2 Echinops telfairi | reverse complement strand
TTCATTTTTCTGATTGTGAATAAGAATTTGAAAATTAGCTCAAGAGTAACATATGGAGCTGCTGCCTGTAACCGTTAGGTGGGAACCACCGGCTACTCCACAGGAAAAGGATGAGGCCTTCAACTCATGCAAAGAGTTACAGTAATGGAAACCCATCAAATCAAAACTGGCTTACTGGACAGAGTAGAATTTCCCCTGTGGCTCTCCAAGACTGTGTATTTCTCTGGAAGTCAAGAGCCTCATCTTTCACTCTCCAGTCAGGTAGTAGTTTTGAACTGCTGACCTCATGGTTAGCACCCTAACGCATAATCCACTGTTCCAACAAGGCTCCTTTAAAGCCATTAAAATACTGCCCTTATATGTAGAAAAGTCTACTTGCAATTTCTTACATTGCAGTCACTCCTTTATCTGAGGTCTGATGATAGCAGTAATAATAGTGAAGATAAGGATTTTGTTCTAAACCAGCTCATCTTCTCTCCAAGACCAAATCAACTTCTAACTTCTTTGTTTAAGGTTACACTTTCAAATCTGATCCGGTGTTTTGTGGGAGAAACCTGCCTGATAGGGTTGCTATGAGTTTGCAAATACTCAATGGCAATGGCTTTTTGTCTGTCTGTTTTGTTTTAATCAGGTACTAAATACTGGAGAGTCCACCCTCCCTCTCCATTTCCAGCTGCACCAAAGGGGTCCTGGCTTTCTCTGTAATACGGCACCGCACCGAGCTTATCCGGCTCTGTAGCTTGAAGGGCCACACTCCACTCCCGGCTGGTTTGGCTGTACCCCTTAACAATCCTCCAAGCATGAGTCAAGCCTACAATCAACCTTGTATTCTCAGATTTCTAGATAAATTCTGCCTATCTTTGCAAATATGGAGCAGGTGCAAAGTCATAAATTCTAATCTCACTTAAATTACAGGCCACCACATTCATCAGTTCTTTTATCTGCTTTGATTTTCAGATCCATATTCTATTACCCTGAGAAATTACTTCACACTGTTGGCAAATGCCTCAAATTTATTCATTTCCTGCTCCTCTCCAAAGAATATAGCATCATATCTTATGAAGAAATTAATTCAAGAACTTTCTTTTGCCTTCTGAGTGTACTGCTCCTATCCCTATCACAAAACAAACTCTTTTCAAGTATCTGTCTACCCCTTATTCTTCTGTTCCGATCTTACGTTAGAGTAAGATTTGACCTTCAATTCAGGGCCAAGCCCTTCATTTGCAGGGAACCCAAAACCATCTTTTCAAATTTCCCCTAGGATTTTATTTCATCCATGGCCCTCTGTACTATACATTTCAACTTAAGAACAGTTTAAAGACTGTCTTCTCTTCCAAAAATTCCGTTAACCTTGACTTAAGTCTAATGTTAAGCTAGAGTGTAAATTTAATAAGAGTTAGGTTTTCAGGAGGCAAAGGACATTTATAGAGGCCTAAATACAGGCATGTACATATATATATATGTGTGTGTGTGTGTGTAATGAGAGGGGAATAGAACTATGTATTCATATTTATGTTAAGAATTAAGGTTACAGATGGACATTGGGCCTCAATTCAAGAGGCCTTAACACAAGAACACTTTGTTCTAACAATCTGGCATTCTGTTATGCTCACCTTCCCGATACAATAGCTGACGACAAAATGGGTGCATAAGCAAATGTGGTGAAGAAAGCTGATGGTGCCTGCCTATCAAAAGATATACTGTCTGGGGTCTAAGAGGGTTGAAGGTAAACAAGCAGCCATCTAGCTCAGAAGCAACAAAGTCCACATGGAAGAAGCATACCAGCCTATGTGATCATGAGGTGTCGATGGGATCAGGTTTCAGGCATCTAAGACCCAGAATGGGGGTGGGGCATGAAATGGAGACCCAATGCCCATCTATAGACAATTGGAGACATCCCCT
>NW_022103896.1:49611233-49612524 GCF_000313985.2 Echinops telfairi | reverse complement strand
TCATTCACAATGATATGATTTTTTTGTTCTTTGATGCTTGATAACGGATCCCTTCAACACCTCATGATCACACAGGCTGGTGTGCTTCTTCTGGAAATTTCTTAATATGGCTTGTCTGCGCAAGTCTCTGTAACTTCTACCAAATGACTGAGTGGAGTGTGAGTAACAAATAGAGTGTGTGTAACATTCATCGAGGGGATTGGTACCATTTTCATTGTTACCCTCTCTGGCTATCAAGATGAGCCATCTTTGAGGTGGCAGTAATGAGAGAAGTCTTCCATGACCACCCAAAGAGCCTGTTCCAGGTTGTTGGCATGTCAGAACCACAACCAGAGACAACAGAACTGTGGCACATAGAGTCAAGCTCTGTTGAAACTTGTTCAGCATCATAGCAACACAAGCCTACACTACCAGACAGGAAGAACAACCTGGAGCAGAGCTGTCCTTTGAATTAAGGACCCCAGTCCTAGACCTGGCAGAAAGAGCAAGTGGATACTAAAGCTGGTGAGAGACTGCAGCTGGGAGTCCACCCAGTCAACAGGGCAGAGGGAGAGCAGTGTGCCTTCAGGCAGGAGGCTTGTCTGCTGAGCTGATGGAGTTGTAACACCTTCACACTCAAGTCAGAGGCCTGTGTGTGCCCTGCGGAGGGGTCTCCCGACAGCAGCTGGGTGGAGCTGGACACTTCCGGGAAGGAGGCTAGCCAGCAGAGCTAAAGGAACTACAACACACATACTTGTACAAAGCAACAGGCATGAATGTGTCCAGTGTAGGGGTTTTATGTTCTCCCTACTCCTCTGCAGTGAGGGTGGGAGGTGGGAGGAAGGGGGAGATAGTGTGGTGGGAGCCTGCAACAGAGGCTTAGAAGGACCCAGCTGCAGAGGCTCGGGAGAGGATGTACAGGGTCTTCCAGCCAGCAGTGAGGCCCAGGAAGGACCAACAGCAGAGAAGGAGCCTTGAAAATTGTGCAGGACACCCCACTCCTCCCGCAAGTATCATGGTGGTAGTTGGCGGCATCTGACCTGGACCTGACCCAGGCCCAGCACCATGAGCATGTGTATGGGTACTTTGGGAAGGTAGGTGTGTTAGTCTGAGTAGACTTTAGAGAAACAAATCCATGGACACACGTGTGTAAGAAAGAGGTTTATGTAGAAGAGCAATTGAACATGGAGAAAACATCCCAGGCCAGTCCAGATCAATTCCATAAGTCTGATATTAGCCCATATATCAGATACTAATCTTTAAAGTCCTCTTCAGACTCACGAAACACATGCAATGAAGCCAAATGCAGGAC
>NW_022103896.1:49607415-49610525 GCF_000313985.2 Echinops telfairi | reverse complement strand
GTAGATTGGAGCATGGAAGATGGTGTGGGGTACGGGGCAATGAGATATGCATGGTGGGCTGCCATTGAATCACGGTTATTTCTCATGTGGAGATTACCTGAT
Organism: Echinops telfairi; assembly: GCF_000313985.2. Classification (NCBI taxonomy): domain Eukaryota; kingdom Metazoa; phylum Chordata; class Mammalia; order Afrosoricida; family Tenrecidae; genus Echinops; species Echinops telfairi. Next base: position 49,610,423 of record NW_022103896.1, on the reverse strand, counting down.
AAGAAGGAGAAATGAAAAATAAAAAAGGAGAAATGAGTTCTGTTTTAGGGTCAGGAGGGATCAGTCTCTAGAGATGGACATCATGTTTGGTAAAGGAGAAGGTCAGTGGCAAAGAGGAAGGCCTCCATGAGACAGATTGACACAGTGGCTGCAACAGCAGGCTCAAACAGAACAACAGCTGTGACAATGACACACGACCTGGCGGTGCTTCCTTCTGTTGGATCTAGGGTCACCATGAATTGACACCAAGCAGACATCACCTAACAATGGCTCCCTAATTCATTGCTTTACTAGAATAGATCACTTTACTTCTGTCTGTGACCCAATTGTTTTTTTCTATCTGTGGGTGTGGTAGTGACATTATCTCGTGCCAACTTGAGGGTTTTAAGAGTGAAGGGGCTGAGTTTATGGCCTTCTCACGATGATTCCGTGAATTTCCTCTCGCTCCGCCTTCGTCTTCCTCTTGACAAGCCACGCGGAAACTTGCTGAGACCAGTGAGGAGGCCCTCTCTCTGCTTCACCTTGCTGTTGAAGAGCCACACTGGGAGAGCTGGAGGAGTCACGTGGAGACGTGTGCCAGTGATGAGATGCTTCAACCAGCATTGGATCCACAAGACTTTGCACCCACTGGCCTTGACCTGCCTGCATTTTACATCATTGCATGTGCTGTGTGAGTCTGAAGAGAGATTTATGGACTAGAATCGGACTTATGGGCTAATATTATACTTATGGACTTGATCTGGACTGGACTGGGATGTTTTCTTAATGTAAAATTACTTTTTGATATAAAACTCATTCTTATACATATATGAATGTCTCTGGATTTGTTTCTCTAGTCCAGAAGTTCTTAACCTGTAGGTCACAACCCCTTTGGGGGTCGAACAACCCTTTCACAGGGGTCGTCTAAGACCTTTAGAAAACACTTATGTCTGATAGTCAGGAACTAAGTAAGACATCGCTCCTCTGTCCAAGCGTGTCCGCCCACATGCAGATACACCCATATACAGGTACGTGGTGTGATGGCATCATCGCGCTAACCCCATCATATATACCCCGTACAAATACAGTTGTATCTGACGGGTTCGCACCATAATGTACTTATGCGGACCAGTCACACGTGTAGAGCGCAGCTACTGTGTAGAAAACAGCTGTTTTGTTGAAAGCAGCTACTCTGTTAAAAGCAGCTATTGTGTTGAAAGCAGCAGTGTTGGAGGTAAAACGACACTTCATGAATTATAATTACCGAGTAAATGTAAAATCATCAACTACTACAAAAAAAAAATCTGTACCATGGGAACTTAATCTGGATGCTGATAGGTCTTTTTATATTCAGCTGTGGTTGATGTGAATACTGCCCCCTTATGAAAAGAACAGGTATGTAAAAAACAACACAGAATGGTAGATCATAGGAAACTTTAATGAACTGTATTGACTGATCTATGCCGTGTATCATCTTTTGTATTATTAAAGCTATTGTTATATATTATTTTCATTAGCAAACTATCCCATGATAATGGACTGTGTAGAGAAGAACGTTAAAAGAAAATACTATAGTGAGGATTTTTTACAGTATGGTCTTACCTCAATAATTACAGCAAGAATTGAGAAACCACAATGTGTTATCTGTTTAGAAGTTCTATCAGCCAAATCTATGAAGCCGAACAAACTAAAATGCCATGTTGATACAAGCATCTGCCATGTTGATACAAGCATCTAAGGTCTGTCGGCAAGGATACAAACTATTTTAAAAGCAAAGCTGCTGGACTCAAAAAAGACAGACTTGACACTGGTGGCAAGTACCACAAACAAAACATACCAGCCGTTGAAGCTTCATATTTGGTGGCACTCAGAATCTCCAGAGCTATGACACCTCACACCATTGCTGAGGATTTACTGTTGCCAGCGGCCAAAGACATTGTTCAGTTATGATTAGAAAAGAATTTGTTATGAAATTGAGTGCAATTTCTGTATCTAATGACACTGTCCTCAGAATAGATGGCATGTCTGCTGATATTCTTGATCAGGTAATCCAGGATATTAAATCTGCTCCACTTCCAATATTTAGCATCCAGCTTGATGAATCCGCAGACATTACAAACTGTTCACAGTTACTGGTTTATGTGAGGTATATTAATGAGGGCGACTTTAAGTCTGAGTTTCTTTTTTGCAAACCTCTTGAAACAACTACTGCACGTGATGTATTTGACACAGTTGGTTCATTTCTGAAAGAGCATAAGATCTTTTGGGAAAAGGCTTGTGGTGTTTGCACAGATGGTGCTCCAGCTATGCTAGGATGTAGATCTGGATTTCATTGTTTGGTACTGAATGAGTCACCAAAAGTCATCAGAACTCACTATGATTCATCGGCAAATATTAACAAGAAAATGCTGCCACAAGAGTTGCAGGAAGTAATGAAAAGCATCATAAGTTCTGTTAATTTTATACAGGTGAACACTTTAAACAGTCGACTGTTATCGCAACTGTGCAATGAGTTGCATGCGCCAAATAATGCCCTGCTATTTCACACTGAAGTGAGATGGTTGTAGAGAGAAAACGTTTTAAAACGTGTTTTTGAGCTTCGGGATGAACTCAAACCTTTTTAAATCAGAAAGCAAGACCAAAGTTTGAAGCACTTTTCAATGATAAAAGTGAAATGCTGGAAATAGCTTCTTTGGTTGATATCTTTGCCATCTTGAATGAATTACATTCTTCACTGCAAGGACCAAACGCAACATGCCTCGATTTGTCTGAAAAGATCCGATCATTCCAAATGAAACTTCAGCTTTGGCAAAAAAAAAAAAAGGATGAAAATAAAATTTACATGTTACTTACCTTATCTGCCTTCGTTGAGGATCATGATATTGAACTAGACCAAAAGATTACAATGATAATTTCTGTGAAAGAACACTTGCACATGCTTGCAGACACAATTTTTTTTTTTACTTCCTGAATTTTAATTTTAATTTTTTATTTATTTATTTATTTTTCTTCTTCTTCTTTTTTTTTTT
>NW_022103896.1:49601492-49606165 GCF_000313985.2 Echinops telfairi | reverse complement strand
TCAGATATTTACATGACGATTCATAACAGTAGCAAAATTACAGTTATGAAGTAGCAACGAAAATAATTTTATGGTTGGGGGTCACCACCACATGAGGAACTGTATGAAAGAGTTGCAGCATTAAGAAGGTTGAGAACCACTGCTCTAGCCAATTCGGCTACCACAGGGAGTATTGGTATATGTAAGGATAATCTGTGCATCATTATTAATTTCATTTGAAGCATTAGTAACCTGAATCAAACTGTTGGGCCATAATTTATTTTTTAAAAAGAGGAACATGAAAGAATGTAAGATCTTGACTTTATAGAATCAGAACAAATTAGCCTCTGCAATGGGGGCATGAGCTAGTCTCCTTTCCAGAAGGCGTTCAAGAAGCTAATTAATAATTGTGAAACACTTTGAAATCTGAAGCTTACTAGTCATCTAAAATGTGCAAATTAGATGCAGTATTAAAGCCCCAGAAGTTCTGAAGAGCTAATATTCTAAAGAAAGACATATTTCTCAGTTATTTTATCACAACACCAATTCACAATGACCTCCTTAGTACCTCACCAGGTGGCCTATACTAAGACTGCCAAGTTCAGTTTATTTGTAAAATCACAGATATTTAGAACGACAAGCAATCTTAGAGATACTTTATACCAGTGACAATTTTATGGGTGAAGTAAAGAAAACTTTTTCCAGTATCAGAGATTCACAGTGCAGTAAAAAAGAATGCAAGCAGGTCTTCTTCTCTATGAACTCTCTCAGATCTCTGCAGCCCAGATAGGGTCAAGTGCCTGGAGCGTTAGCATAAAACATTTAGCACAAACTCTGTGATGTGCAGCCTGGACTCTAGTGCAAAAGCCAGACTATCTCAGAGCCAAACCTGTACCTTTGAGTCTGCTTCTGATCCTTTTCCCTGAACTTCCAGGATGAAGAAGGACACCCGGAATCTTCCTTAGAAGTGAAGGTGTTGATACTGACTCTCATGTACTTTGCACGTGTTATCAGGAGAGAACAGTCCCTGGAAAAGGATGTCATGCTTGATAACATAGAAGGCAGGAAAGAGGAAGAGCCTCAACAAGATGGATTGACCCAGTTGCTGCAACCATGAAAACCAGTCTAGCCACTGAAATCTATTCAGCATCATGCCAAACCAAACCAAACCCACTGCCATAAGTCAATTCCAATTCAGAGCAACTCTATAAAGGATTTCAGGGAGCAGATAGCTCCTCTTTGTCCTGAGAAATGGCTGGCGGGTTTGACTCACGGAGCTTGTGGTTAGCAGCGCACCGCTTATCCCACAGCCGTGTCACCTGGGCTCCTCACTCAGCATTGAGCAAGAAATAAGCCTCCACTGACAGGGGTGTTCTACACTGGACAGCAGTCAAACTGGGTCTCCTGCAGAGCAGGTGAGAATTCTATCACTGACCTAACACTACTTACTAGTAGGGAGTTGAAGAGTCAAGAAAACTTCCCTGAGAAAATGACATCAGTGCTGACCCTGATGATATGGGTAGGAGGTGATGGTGGGGCCAAACACTGAGAAAGGCACTGTTTGGTATTCTGTGGGTGGCAGAGTGATCTCGAGTTGCCTGTGCTTACACAACATCAAGACGGGCCTGGCTTTGCCCCATTTTATTATGATCTCAAAGTAAACCTGCCTGGGGTTGGTATTCTATGATCTGGTTATGTCCAATCAAAGACTAAAATGGCCTACCTTTTAGTCTAGTGGTTAAGTGCTTGGCTGCTGAAAGGTCAGAGAGTCAAACCACCAGCTACTCTGTTGGAGAAGATGTGGTGATCTGCTTCTGTAGAGTCCCACACTGGAATCAAACCCTCTGTTCTTGAGTCGATAATGACGCAAGATGACATAGGAGAACTGTTTCTTAGAGTTTTCAAAGCTATAAATCTTTATGGGAGCATAAAGTTGGTGGGTTTGAACTGCTCACCTTTGGGTTAACAGTCCAACTTCACGCCACCAGGGTTCCTCCTTGGAAATCCTATGGTCCCGTTCTCCTCTGTCGCAGAGGGCTGCCATGAGTCAGATAACTGAGCACCAGGCCAGCTACTAACTATTAGGAACTGCTCTTCCCCACCTCGAACCCCACCCCAGCTCTACAAATGTGCCAGGCTCAGATAAACTCTGAATGTCCTCTGCTATAGCCCCTCAGCCTTCATCAGAACTTATGCAGCATGCCAACAGATATGGAGAGTATTAAGGACAATGCTGTACTAAAGATTTGCATCCGACCTCCCTGATACAATCTCTGAAGACAAATGGGTGCATAAGCAAATGTGGTGAAGAAAGCTGATGGTGTCCGGCTGTCAAAAGCTATAGCATCTGGGGTCTTAAAGGCTTGAAGGTAAACAAGTGACCATCTAGCTGAGAAGCAACAAAGCCCCCATGGAAGAAGCACACCAGCCTGTGCGATCACGAGGTGTTGAAGGGATGAGGTATCAGGCACCATCAGAACAAAAAATCATATCATTGTGAATGAGGAAGAGTGCAGAGTGGAAACACAAAGCCCATCTGTAGGCAATTAGACATCCCCTTAGGGAAGGGTCTCGGGGAGGAGACCAGCAAGTCAGGGTGCAGTGTAGTAATGATGAAACATACATCTTTAGTTCCTAAATGCTTCGTACCCACCCACTATCATGATCCCAATCTTACCTTAAAAATCTGGCTAGACCAGAGGATGTACACTGGTACAGAAGGGAACTGGATACACAGGGTATAGACCAAATTTTTAATCAAGGACCCCCTACCTCACCCCACCCCGGTCAATGGTGTCCTGCTTTAAATCTGGTCACTTTACATTTGCACCAATCTCAACTAACCTCCTTTGCTGTTAATTTCATTTCAGGGCCACCCAATAGGACAAAATAGAACAGCCCAGTAGGGGTTCCAAAGCTATAATCTTTATGGGAAGGGAATGCCATCCACATCTTTCTTCCCTGGAGTGGTTGGTGGGACCATCTAGTTTGGAAATCCTTTACCATTGAGTTGATTCCAACTCAGCCATGCGGGCTCAGCAGAAAGCGAGGGACCCAAACCCAAACCAATCAAACACTAACAACAAAAACTGAAAACTGTATGGTTGGAGCCAGGATGCAGGATTCAGCTCTGTGATGGGGACAGTATGTGCTGGCAAGAGTCTTAATCACTCCAAGCACAACCTTTTATTCAATTCCAAACCCTTGAAAGCAAACCAAAGCAAACCAAACTCACTGCCATTGAATCGATGCCAACTCACATCGACCGAGAGGGCAGGGTAGAACTGTCCCTGTGAGTTTCCAAGACTGAAACTGTGCAGTCAAAAACCTAGCCTTTCTCCCAAGGAGGAGTTGGGGCTTTTGAACTGCTGACCTTGGGGATCACAGCCCAATGTACCATCTCTGCACTGGAAGGGTGGTCCCATGGGCTAAGTGTTGGGCTGAAGGGTTGGGCTGTGTGTCAGAGTAAACCAGCCTCTGACAAATGCAGGGTCTGTAGGGCAATTGTATGGAGATAACATATGAAGAGTATAGTAAAGTCACAAAGAATAGGAGAGAGTAAAATAAAGCTGTCAGACACATTTCATAGTAGCATGCTCACCTCCAGGCTGGCCATGATCTCAGTGAGGTCCATGCAGAGAAAGAGAAAATATTCCCAATCATGGCATATATACACTTTCAAGCCCCCTGATTTTGCAAGTCCCCCTGATTACATGATAACGGGAAGGGGTTGTACAATCGGCATACATCAATCAAAGGGGGACAAGCTAGGGGTGTACTCACAATCTGGAGGGGCTGCACCTGTGACAAGATGGGCGGACCCTAGATTCAAGATGGCGGCCTAATCTAGGTCTGCTGTGAGTTGGCTTGACCTTGGCTCTAGGCTCTCCTTCAGGGAGACAATTCACTATTCTTATCAGAAGGGAGGGGGTGCTACTTAGGGTGGGACAGACTGTAGAGTCTGACTGCTTTAGATGGCTGATGCCCTCAGGGAGATCACCTCTAAACAGCTAACGTTGACCTCCAAGTGTACAATCATTTACCATGTGTTGCATGCAGTGTCTTAGGTTTGCAATATATTTGGGGGGTAGCCTGGGGAAAAACCCTTCTGCATCCCACTGGTATGTAGACAGTCTGGCGCCTTCTATTCCCATAAACATTTACAGTTTCAGACACCCTAGCCGTCCTACCCAGCCCTGCAGGGTCTCCATGAATTGGAATCTACTAGGGGCTTGCCTTAACAAAAATGAGGCAAAAAAGAAAAGAAAAATGAGGCTGTGTTTAAAATCCAATACACCATTATTCTGATAATAATTGTAATACCAACCACGACTTTAAACATGCATTTAAAGATTAAGTAGAACCATCTTTAAGAAAGGAATGGCCCTGCAGGGCAGCGTGTACATTCCACCTGTGTTTGCAAGTTATACAGACACCGAAACTACCGGATGAAGAGACCCTGAAACAGCCCCTGCCCTGCGGCAGGACCCAGCGCTCTAGGCTCCAGCCGGTGGCTGGCTTCTCTGCTTTCTGGAAGCCGGCACCGCCCAGGCTCCCGCCCACAGCTGGCGGGGACCTTGGTTATGTCCGGCCCGCCCCCTGCCCCCTGCAGTCTTCCGGCTCAAGTTTAAGTTCAAGAGCTTCACCATGGCGCTGCTTGGCCGAGTTTTCTTTGCTTGGAGTCTCCGGCTGCC
>NW_022103896.1:49599808-49600888 GCF_000313985.2 Echinops telfairi | reverse complement strand
ATTCTCGAAAGTCTGAAAGCTGCAGTAAGTGAGGAAAGAGGTTTGGAAGGACAGGCCCTCACCACTTGAGGGGAGTGGGGGGAGCACTAGTGATCTTGACAAACCTGTGCCCACTGGCTCTCGCCTCCCTGCAACCCTTCCTCAAAGGGATGTCCAATTGCCTATAGATGGGCTTTGGGTCTCCACTCCGCACTCTCCCTCATTCACATTGATGTGATTTTTTTGTTCTGGTGATGCCTAATCCCTGATCCCTTAGACACCTCTTGATCACACAAGCTGGTGTGCTTCTTCCATGTGGGCTTTGTTGCTTCTGAGCTAGATGGCTGCTTGTTTACCTTCAAGCCTTTAAGACCCTAGACGCTATATCTTTTGATAGCTGGGCACCAGCAGCTTTCTTCACCACATTTGCTTTGTCTTAAGCGATTGTGAGACTTCCCATCTTGACAGGTGTAAGCACCCTCGGGTTCAATGCTAGCCCACTGGGCCGCCCGGCAGTATTGCTCTTTTTAAAGTCAGGCATTCATACAACTAAGTCACATGAAAAGAAAACCCAGTTTTTAAACTCTCTTTCAAGAGCTAAGTTGGGCAGAGGTCTACTTCAGCGCTGGTTTCTACCTCTTCTTCGGTCTACCCCATAGCTTCGTTATTGAGTTTGGACTGTGGTGCTCTATTGGACCTACAATTGCCATCAAGTATTCAAGGGAAAGCAGGTCAGGAAGAGGCTAAGAGAGCAAAAAAATAGAAGAGAAGTGAGACTGTCCAACACAGCACACCGCTCCCCAATTGAAAAACACCATACCAAATGCACTGCTATCAAGGCGACTCTGACCCACAGCGACCCAATGTCCTGTTTCTGAGGCTCCAAATTCTGACAAGAGCAGGCGGCCTCATCATTCTCCCAAGGAATGGTCGGTGGGTTGGAACACTGACCTTGTTGATTATCAAACAGCACAACCATGGTTCTTAATGAGCATAAATTAAATTGACCTAAACCAGAACAAAAGTTAAAAAAAACCCAACATTTTATTGGGAGTTCTTATAGATACTATAACAAACCATAAGTCAATTAGATCAAGCGTA
>NW_022103896.1:49597111-49598407 GCF_000313985.2 Echinops telfairi | reverse complement strand
AAGTTCTGATACCAATTCCATTGATACCTCATGATCACACAGGCTGGTGTGCTGCTTCTTTGTGGGCTTTGTTGTTTCCCTGCTAGATGGCTGCTTGTTGAACTGCAAGTGTTTAAGATCCCAGAAGCTATAATTTTTGATAGCCGGGGCACCATTAGCTTTCTTTGCCACATTTGCTTATGCACTCATTTTGACTTCAGTGATCCTGTCGGGGAAGGTATCATACATTGCCACATTATTAGAAAAAAATCTTTTTTTGTACTGAGTTAAGATTTAAATTGAGGCCCAAAGTCCCTCTGTTTCCTTATGGACACACACACATATATATATACACACACACATATACATTGACTAATACAACTATATATATTTACACACACATATATATACATATATATATACCTATATATATGATTATTACTTTCTAGTTCTTTCCCCCTTTTCTTCTTTTTTTCTTCCTATCCCACTATTATGTTTACCTATCCTTCACCTCTCAATTATTCCTCTCGGATATGTTTCAATTGGTAAAACATGATCTGAATACTATGCCCTTCTTCTGTAGACTTTATATCCCTTGATATTTCCCCTGTCCCTGTGGTTATTGGCTTCTCACTCCCCTCCCCACACCTCCTCCTTTCCCATGCCCCTTTACCTCCCAACCTTTGGTCCTGTTGCTGTCTCCTTTGGATTGCTTGTCCTGCCTATCATATATAGATAGACACTAAAAGAGAAAATTAAAAAAGAGAGATCTCACAAGTAGTTCCAAGTCTAGCTGTTGTCCTGATCCAGAGTTGATGAGAATCCCACTGTTAAATAGGTAGCAGACCTTGTTATAATCCATCAGTCCAATTCCCTTCTTTCAGCGATCCCCTTCCCAAGACCCATTTACCTAACATCCCTTATATCCTTTTAGTCCTCAACGTTCATGTCTACATAGGAGCACACCTTCTACAAGCCCCCATTGTTCTTCCTGCAGTAAAGATGGAGCAGTCTAGTGCTCTACCCCCCATCCCGTTATACCTTTAGACTTTCTGTGTGACCCTGGATGCCAAGGGCTGCCCCCCAGTAAGAAGTCTACAATTGGGTTCCTCAGCGACTTTGTAGCTTTGCTCCCATCGCTGGTCTGTTGCACTCCCACTTGGTTTGCCCCCGTGAGGGGTGTGTATGTGTTAGAGCTGTGTCTTCAGGGCTGTCCTCTGTAGCACTTTCATCTAGGAAGCAACCTCATGTCTTGAGCTGAGGTGGCCCTGTGATCTTCTCCGTGATTGAGCTGCTTTGAGCAGGAACGTTGCCCTC
>NW_022103896.1:49573516-49595454 GCF_000313985.2 Echinops telfairi | reverse complement strand
GACGCTATATCTTTTGATAGTCAGGCACCATCAGCTTTCTTCACCACTTTTGCTTATGCGCCCACTTTGCCTTCAGTGATTGTGTTGGGTTTCCTCCTTTGTCAGTCTTCTGTTCAAGTCTTTTGTCCACCTCCACAGTGGACTATTGGTTTTAAAAAAAATTTATTGTAAGGTTGCAGGGTTCTGTAGATTTTAGTAATAAGACCTTCGTCTGATATGTCATTATTAAATATATTTTCCCAATCTGTGGGTTCTCTCATTACTCTTAAAGAAATCTTAAGATACACACAAGTGTTTTATCTTTACTATGTCCCATATGTCTATTTTTATCTTCCTCTGGGTATGTATCCTTCATTATTGCTGATAGCCCATGTATTCCCTGCATTAAGGTTCTTAGCTCTGTCCCAATTTTTTCATTGATGATCCTGATAGTTTTGGGTTTTGCCTAGGGGTCTGTGATCCATCTTGAATTTTTCCTTTTATATGGAGTGAGGTAAGGGTCTTAGTTCAGTCTTCTGCAAGTTGATACCCACTTTGTCTAGCACCATTTGTTGAAAAGGACATCTGCTTCCCATTTGATTTTTGGGGTCCTTATCAGAGATCAGTTGTCTCTATTCTGCTGGTTTTATTTCTGGATTTTCTGTTCTTATAAATTGGTCCAAGTTTCTATTATACCAGTAGCATTGTTTTGACAACTGTGGCTCTATAACAAGTTTTAAAGTCAGGTAATGTAAGTCCACCCACTTTATTCTTTTTCTTGAGGAGTTCTTTGCCTATTCTGGGTTTCTTTCCTTTCCCTATAAAGCCGGTGTCAGTCTTTTCATTTCTTTGAAGAATGGTGCTGTATTTGTATAGAGATTGCATTGAACCTATATAGTGCCTTAGGTAGGATTGACATCTTTGTAATATTGAGTCTACCACTCCATGAGCTCGGGATGTTTTTCCATTTGTGAAGGTCCCTTTTATTTTCTTGTAATAATGTTCTATAGTTTTCCTTGTACAGATCTTTTGGGGTTTTATCCCTAGATATTTCAATTTATGCTTGGTTATTGTGAAGAGTACAACCTTCTTGATCCTTTTCTGTAATTCCATTGGTTGTGTATAGTAATCCAATTGACTTCTGCTTGTTGATCTTGTAACCTGCCATTCTACCATATTCCTCTATCACTTCCAGCACTCCTATTGTGGAGCCTTTGTTTCCCAATATATAGAAACATATCATCTGCAAATAATGATAGTTTCACTTCTTCTTTCCCTAGATGTATACCTTTGCTATCCTTCCATTGCCTTATATTATTAGCTAGGGTGTCCAGGACGATAAAACACAATTTCTTTAATCAGGTGGAAAAATTTATCTGCCAAGGATTTTTTTTTAAAAGCCCTTTTTTTTTTTAGTTTACTAGAATGGGTAGCCATAGTGTTCTTTAAAAAAAAAAAGAAAGGCAGTTGTGGCGGTCACCTAATCTGATGTCAATTTAAGGATTAAGAGTGTAGGGCTGGAGTCTAGGCTGTCAACCTGGAGATAGCAAATGAGACTTCTGTATGGGCATGGCCTTCTCCTGAGAATTCTGGGAAATCTGGTACTTCCTCCTTGGAGGTGGAAGACACCTCTCTCTCTTCTACTCCCTGGGAGACATTGCAGAAGGCAAGCAACATGGACGTAACCAGACCTCAGAAGGTGGAGAAGCCACAGAGAGATCCCTGCCTGCGCTGGGATATTTCCAATGACACTGGATCCAAAGACTTTTTACCCACTGGCCTGTGATCTTCTGCATTCGGCATCATTGCATGTTTTTTGTGAGTCTGAAGAGGACTTTATAGATTGGTATTGGACATATGGGCTAATATCGGACGTATGGACTTAATCTGGACTTGGCTGGGATATTTTCTCAATGTTCAATTGCTCTTGTATATAAATCTCTTTCTTATACACATATGTGTGTCCATGGATTTGTTTCTCTAGTCTACCCAGACTAACATAGCAGTAGATTGAAATGTGAAGCAAGGAACCAATACATCTCTCAGTTAAGAGGATTCTTTTTTTGAGAGATGTTTTTCATGGCCTAGGACTTCATTAGGAGCCCTGGTGGCAGCGTAATGGGTTAAGTACCGCACTGGTAATCACGAGGTCAGCAGTTTGAAAGCACCGGCTCCTGGCAGGCGAAAGATGAGGCTTTCTATTCCCATAAAAATTTAGAGTCTTGGCTATCACCTATTTGCTATTTTCATATTTGTCTTTACTTTTTTATGACATGTCTTAGTCCAACAGGTATAGTTCTGCCTTAGTGAATGAGGGTTATTGAAAGTTTTGTTCCATCTCCAGCCCTCATTGTTTGCATAAGTAGTGCCTAGTCACTTACATTTTTATTCTATACAAGTCAACAATTCATGTATTTTGGTCTCAAAAAATTGTCATATACATGTATACTTTCATTTTCTCACCAGTATTTTAAATTCTATACTGTTGGCTAAATTGGCACTACCAGTAGAATGATCATATGCCCATGGGGGGTGCTTTATATTATTCCCTAATAAAATGATAATGGTATTTCTAAAGTGGACCAGGCACATATACCAAAAGGAGACATATGGAAGGATTTTGAGTTCACATTGAATTGTGAGCCCTAATCTAAGAATAATTAGTTCTTATGACATGGCCCTACTTACTATTTGCCCTCATGAAGAGATCATCAAAGATATAGGTGCTATAGATAAATGTGGTGAAGAAATCAAATGATGCTGGCTATTAAAAAGAATAGTGTCTGAGGTCTTAAAATAGAAGCACTTTAAGTAAGGTGTCAGCTAAATCCAAATGGAAGGAGCACACCCGCCAGTATTATCCAAGATTGTGAATAATAAAACCCATGAGTAAAGGAGGGACTGGTATTAGGGCTTAAATTTGGAGCCTCTGGTTTGCAGAAAACTATGGATGACATTCAAAGCACAACATCCATTTGCAGGGTTGATATGGATTAAACCTCGCAGTGGTTCTCAACCTCTGGGTCGAGACCCCTTTGGGGGGCAAACAACTCTCACAGGGGTCGCCTAAGACCATTGGAAAACATAAATATTTCATAGTATATAATTAGGCATTGTTTTGTGATTCATCACTATGCTTTAATTATGTTCAATTTGTAACAATGAAGATACATCCTGTATATCAGATATTTACATTGCAATTCATAACTAGTAAAAGTACAGTTATGAAGTAGCAATGAAAACAATTTTATGGTTGGGGGTCACCACAACATGGAGAACTGTTCTAAAGGGTCGTTGCATGAGGAAGGTGAAGAACCATTGCTCTAGAGAATCCCCCCTGGCAGTTGGGAATGGTGACAGCCTTGCTACCAGACAGAATGTGTCAGAAAGCGGATTAATGCAGATGTAGTTAGGCTAACAGTTAACACCTTATCATTCTCCATTTGACCCACTTTACAATTTCTTGTAGTTTTTTATTTTCTTTGGTTGGGATTAAGGTTTTTCTGTGTTTTATTTTCTTATGTTGTTGGTTTTTTTTCTTGCCTTTTTTTGGGTATTTTATCTTTATGTGAAATCAGGATAGATAAAATCTACAGCAACAGTAATTGGAGTAATAGTTTAAGGTTATGGCAGGTGGTAGTTGGTAAGGGAGCTAATAATAATGAGTGCAAGAATGAAAAAATGTTCTAAAATTGACTGGTGATGACTGTACACTCTTTCTAAAATATATTTACACCACTGAATTGTATAGTCTCCGAATTACATGCCAATCACATTTTAAAAATTAAAATAGAAGAAGAAGAATTACAGTCTTGGAGACCCACAGGGCACTTCTTCCTGCCCTGCAGGGGTGCCCTGCATTGAAATGGACCCGATGGCAGTGAGAAGGTGTTGCTAATATTTTTTTCTTTCTGTCATGATAAGGTGATACATAGTTATAAAAGTAGTATATTTTCTGATTCTTTCTTAAAGAACTTTCTCCTTTGCATCCTACAACAGATCTGTGAAGTAGAAAAACCTTCAGAATGTTTTCAAAAACACAAACCATTAGTATTCATTATAAGATCACACGTAGCTTATTCTAGGCCTTGTTATATCTTTAGCTGATATTGTTGAGAGGAAGAAAATGAATCTGTTTAAAAATCAATTGTAATCTGACAATATAAAATTTCTCCTAGTTAAGGAAAATGAAAATTTGTAGGACCAGTTTGGGGGCAAAAGAGGCACCTCCGAGTGTGGTCTGTCCCTCCCCTGGCACATGGAGTCTGGGTTTGCATTCCTGGGAGAAAAAAAGTCTTCACATTTGTGAAGTGGGAGGTTGTTCCAGGGAACATCATGTTTTTTGTGGGCAAATACAAGTTGTTACAGTTAAAATTCCTATTTGGAATATTTTTGTCACCCAGGACAAAGAGAAATAAATGTTTTATTTGTTGTAAGCCTATTAGTGAAGCGCTGCATGTATTGACTTGTGCTTGTTAGCCAGTAGACCTCAGGAAACATTTTGAGCACTGGCCCTGCACCTGATGCTGTGCTGCGTATGCCCGGGGGTTGCAAATATGAAATAAAAAGAAACCTTGCTTTCCCAGTAACCTTGATTTGTTCTCATTCCTTTTGAGGAAAACATCCAATCATTCTGTTGTTTATCAAGAAATGCTAATTGAGTGCCCAGACCCTTGGTGATGAAGTGGTTTAAACCACTTGGGCTGCTAACCCCAAGGTCAGCTGTTGAAACTACCAGCTGTTCCACATGAGAAGGATGAGGCTTTCTACTCTCATAAGGATTTATGTTCTCAAAAACCCACGCAGCACTTCTTCTCTTCCCGCCCGATGAGTTGGAATCGACTTGATGGCAGTGAGTTTGGTTTTTAGGTTTAAGTGTTGAGCACTTTTTTGAGATCCAAGGTTGAAAAGACATGTCTACTTCCAATGGGCTCCTAATCTGCCTCCTTTTCAAGCTTTGATCAGCAACCTCTAGTGGGCCTTGAAATAAATGTATACCCCACTGCCCATGGAGGAGCTCTGGTGGCACTGTCATGTTAGCATTGTACTGCTAATGGCAAGGTTGGTGGTTTAAAACTACCTGTTGCTCCTCAGAAGCAAGATGAGCTTATGTGTTGCCATATGATTCATAGCCTACATAACTCTATGTGGGGTTGCTATGCATCAGAGTTAACTCTATGGCAGTGGGTGGGATTCTAAGGAGTTGATTCTAACACATGACAACCCTATAGGACAGAGTAGAACTGCTACTCTAAATATAGGACCAGAGAGGCTCATCTGTCTGCTGGGTTTGAACTGCTGACATTGAGGATAGCAACCCAATGCTTGTTTCACTGTGCTACCAGGGGTCATTTGCAACCAAGTTTGTGGAGACAAATGGTATTTAAAAATTGGAGACTTTAAACAGTAAAAATTTGCCATAGATTATAAAATACAAGATGTCACCTCATACAGTAAGGTTTACTTTGTGAATTTTTTTTTAGAGACTTAGTGTCAAATGGCATTTAGGATGCAAAGTGGTAGCCTTAGTGATTGGTTGGTATTGGGGGAGGAAGGAGGAAGGTCAGACCACATCAAGGAGATGATATCCTGCATCAAGACTGTGAGCAGCAAAGGGATGTGTTCAGGTAAGAGGACACAGAAGTCCAGGCATCAAAACAGAAGTACTGCAGATCGGAACCAAAGGCAGTGCAGGAGCTCTTCACGACTGAAATGAACCACCTGGATGATTTGGGCATGTGGTGTGTGATGAAGCCCAGCTTTCTGATTGTTTCCCAGACTAATGGCAGCATCCCTGTGAGAGAGAGGGCAGTTGTAAAGGGAACATGCAGGGGGGCGGGGAAGAAAAGGGTGCATCATGTCAGTCTTGAACCTTTTAAAGGGCTCAGGGGACTTGGAAACTCAGTGACCCTATAGGACAGAGTAGAACTGTCCCATAAGATGTCCAAAGCTGTAGCATATAGAGATGAAGACTACCACATTAAAAAAAAAAACACTTTTAATGGCATTTAGTCCACGTATCACACAATTCATTAGTTCAAACATCACCAAAACCAATTTTAGAAACCCCCCCACTCCCACCCCAACCCTGGTTAAATTACTTGTAATTGAGTTGTGTAATCATCATCAGTTCTAGAGAGTGTTCCCTCCCTACACCCACCTACATTCTTTACTCCCTCAATCCACCTCTACCTCCCCTATAGACCCTTGCATCAATTCTTGTTTTGTTATGCCTCTACTCTTTCTGTGCTTCAGTAAAACAGAAACAGTCAAAAACAAAAAATTAAGTAGTAAGGATAACATAATAATAATACAGAGATAAAAATACAAATAGTGGGTCAAAAAGAAAAGACCACCGTGAATATATAAGACACCAGGGAAGAAATGTTTGTCCTATTCAAACAGAAAAGGAAATTATTGTCAATCATCCCCCTGGGGTGAAAGGCGATTGCCCTTGTAACATCCATTTGTCCAGTGACACATCAGTCCGGACACGGTCCGGATGAGGAGTGTGTGCAAGTCCAGTTCCACCCGAGCGGCAACCCCGAAGTGGTTGCTCCCCAGTTCTAGCTCCCGTTTCATTGAGCTCTGCTGACCCGAAGCATGGGGGTTGGTGCCAGGAAGAAACTTGCTCGATCAGTTCTTCCAAGGTCAAACCCCTGCCCAACAGATCAAAACCCGTCATGTCGCTGGGAGGTGGGAATGGAGGAACTAAATCTGGTGATTCTGGGTCCCTTTCCATTGGGCACCCTCTAATCCGGGCATTCCTTCCAAGGTCCCATGACTGCCCCTTCCACAAGTCTGGGGCGGCCACTCTGCTTCCTTCCCATCTGAGTACCCCAGACATCAGTCCAAGGGTGCAGGCAGCTTTGAGGCATGGCTTGGTTCATTCTGCCAGGTCTCCATGGTAAGTTCTTCTGGTATAGCCCCTGGGTTAGCCCTCATCCAAGGTCCTCCTGGTGCTTAGTCCATGACACGTTTCACTGAGGGTTGGGTAGAAACATGTAGTGTCAACCCAGGAACATAAAATCTGGCCCATCGCCCCCCCCCACTCGTCCAGGTTCTCGGCACCCATGTTTTAGCATCCCTTCTCCCCAATCACCCATCACATTCACCAACAGAACTTTCAGTGTCCCCCCCAAAATGTAGATGCTCCACTCTCCTAGATTTGGCTTGATTTTTTTTGGCTCCTTATAGTAGTGGGTTCATACAATACTTGTCCTTTTGTGATTGACTTACTTCCCTCAGCGTAATGGTTTCCAGATCCTCCCACGTCAGGCAGTGTTTCATGCTTTCGTCACTGTTTTTTAGGGATGCATGGTATTCCACTGTGCATATGTACCATAGTGTCTTTATCCATTCCTCCACTGTTGGGCATATGGGCCACTTCCAGTTTCTTGCAATGTGAACCGTGCTTCTGTAAACATGGGAGAGCATGCCTCCACTTGTGTTGAGTCTCTTATTTCGTCAGGGTATATGCCTCGTAGTGATATTGCTGGATCATATAGGATTTCAATTCTCAGTTGCGTAAAATATTGCCATATCGTTTTCCACATTGGCTGTATGGATTCATAAGTCCACCAAAAGTGTATCGCTTTCCAATCTCTCCACATCCTCTTCGGCATTTGTTGTTTTCTATTTTTTTGATTTGGGATAGTATCGTGGGTGTAAAGTGGTATCTCATTGTGGTTTTAATTTGCATCTCCCTGATGGCTAATGATCAACTACTGCCTATTTCAGACACAGAAAGGCTGGTGGATTTGGACCACTAGCCCTTTGATTAGTGTTTGTGTGCGTAACCACTGTACAACCAGGGCTTCTTCAAACTAGAATATAAACAAGTTACAGTGTGCTACAAATGTGGATGAGAACACGTTAATTCTACCTGAGGTGTTAAGGGAGATGGTGGATCTCTTGAAGCTTAATGATAAATGTTAAACTGTGGCAGGGAACTATTTGTGTAAAGATAGGCAGGGAAGTAAAGGGAGGTGAACCAAGAGAGATAGGCAAGAGCCAAGTCATGAAGCCTTGGTGTTCTGTGTGAAACTAAGGGACGGGGACTTAGTGTGGAGACCAGAAGCCATCAAAGGACCTTTACATGTTTGTAGTGCTCTGGAAATAATGCCACAGATGGGTTGCAGTGAGGAGAGGTTGGAGGCAAGAGACCAGTTAAGAGATGACACAGTATTATCTTGGAAGTCAGGCAGTGGATGCAGAGGAAAGATACTGGGGCGGTTAAGTGCATGGAATTGAAGAGGAATTGCATAGATCGAGTGCAGAGAATGTGGACCCAAGGGACTTATTGCAGGGGCTTCAAGGCCCAGATGGATGGATGACCTCCGAGGTCCGACACACAAAGCAAGAAATATCAAAACAGACTCCTCTCCCAAATTATGAAGATAACTGTGTGGTAGTTACATAATCTGGTGTCAATTTGGGATTTAAGAGCATTAAGAGTGAAGGGGTGGAGTCTACTCTGTCATTCGGGTCATAGCCAATGAGGCTTCTGTGGGGGCATGGCCTTCCCCTAAGGATTCTGGGAATTCCAGTATTTTCTCCTTGGAAGTGGGAGACACTTCTCTTTTTCTGGTCAGTGCCTTGAAGACTCTCTCTCTGCTCACTCCCTGAGAGACTCTCTACTGATAAGACACATGGTGCTACACCCTGGGAGCTGGAGAAGCCATGTAGAAACCCCTTTCAGAGCTGAGATGCTTACAATGCCACTGGATCCACAAGACTTCCCACCCACTGGCCTGTGATCGTCCTGCAGTCGGCATCATTGCATGTATTTCGTGAGTCTGAAGAGGACTTTATAGATTGGTATTAGACATATGGGCTAATATCTGATCTGGACTGGGCTGGGCTGTTTTCTCAATATTCAATTGCTCTTGAATATAAACCTCTTATTCACATATGAGTCTCCATGGATCTGGTTCTCTAGTCTTCCTGGACTAACACACTTTGTAATCTTCAACATCATCAAAATGTGGACCTCAGGTTATTCCCCAAAGGTCAGTATGAACACATGAAAACCAGAAAAAAACCTAACAAACCAACAAACTCATTGCCATTAATTCAATTCTGACTCATAGCAACTATTATTGGAAATCAACTTCCCAATGCCCTGTCTCAAGGACCTGTGGACCGAGGAGAACTGCCTCTGTAGGTTTCTGAGACGGCAACTCTTTATGGGAGTAGAAAGCCTCATTTTTCTCCCATGAAGCAGCTGGTTGTCCCACACTGTTGTCTTTCCAGTTAGCGGCCCAACACATAGCCCACTATACCACCACTTGAAAGAGTACGGAGACTCCAAAATTCACCAGCATTTTCTGTATCCCATATTAGTAGACATTCCCATGACATCTGGCAATCTTTGGTTTTTAAAGAAAATTCCCGGTAGAAAAATGACCAGTAAATACAACAGTTTTCTTCCCAGGGTGATGATTCACCTTGAGATCAGAAGTGCCTGGGTCTGGAAAACCAGTGATTAAAGTTGACTGAGAGGTTAGCAGTTCAAAATGACTAGCTACTCCTTGGAAGAAAGACATGCTTCCTACTCTTATGATGAGTTACAGCCTTGGAAATTCACAGGGGCAGTTCTAGCATGCCCTACTGGGTCACTATGAGTTGGCATCAACTTGATGGCAGTGAGCATGTATAAACTTTCTCCCAAACTACTCAACACCCCCACCCCCCAATATATATCTATGGAAAGAAAAGAGAAGAAAGAAAACTGCCTAAAATAAGTAGGCTGAGAATAAAGGGACACCTGTATTTTGATTGCTTCCAGTCTGGGGACACCTCCACACTGCAATGTGTCCTAAAATTAGTGGTAGAATTGTAGGCTTTCAGACTTGTTGAAATGACGAAATTATGTTGCCATTCTTTACCTTTAGTTACAATTTATGTTCTGTGCTTCAAAATCTATTTCCAGCTTCAGATTAAATATCTCCACTTGCATCTTCCACAGGCGTTTCAGGTGTGTCAATTCTAATAGGAGTACAGAACTTGTTCCCTTCCTTCCTTCAGGAAGACCCTTCTCATGTCAAACCAGCCATCCCAGGGATAGCACCGCGCGGCGGGCAGCTGTCTAAACTAGAAAACTCCCTCACTCACTGTCAGCTCTCCTCCCTCTCACTTGTTACTTCTGGGCTCAGGGTGGGTGCTAGTGGAATAGGGTGCCTTTTTTTCTGATGTCTTCAGTTCCTTGCCCCTGGACACCTCCTGTCTAACTGACCTTGGTTCTTCTTCCAGCTCTTAGGAAAAGGGCATCTTTCTGAACCGTATTGACAAGGCAAAAGTTGTTTCCCACCTAAGTCAGAGCTGAAAGCTTAAGTCAGCATAATGGTTGACTCAAGCCCATGACTGACCTCACCTCCTGCTGGTCTCTCCTACTCCTGCCATGCTGTTGCCCAGATACGCAAGACATGCTCCCTCCTTCGGGCCATGGCTCTTTTCCCTCTGCGGGGAATAACCCTCAACTCTTCCCCTTGTTTTCTTTGGTCTTTGTTCAACAGGCACCTTCCCAGTGAGGCCTTTTATGATCCTCTTATCCCTAGTCTTTGTAACTCCTACCAAATGTCTGGGTAGGACTATAATGTGCAGTGGGAGATGCTTGTGGAGCACCAAAGGGATTGGATCTCTTGCTAATTAATAATGTACACAGGGTCCATGGCACCCTTATGCAAGTGGGATCATGCACACAATGGGAATGGAACCTTCTCATGAGGATGGGTCAGTTTTGCCATTCCACTGCTGTGTTAGTCCGGGTAGACTAGAGGAACAAATTCATGGACACTCATATCTGTATAAGAAAGAGCTTTATATTCAAGAGCAATTCAATATTGAGAAAACATCCCAGCCCAGCCCAGATCAAGTTCATAAATCTGATATTAGCCCATATGTCTGATACCAATCTATAAAATCCTTTTCAGACTCACGAAACACATGCAATGATGCTGAATGGAGGAGGATCACAGGCCAGTGGGTGGGAAGTCTTGTGGATCCAGTGGCATTGCAAGTATCTCAGAGCTGGCAGGGGTGTCCATGTGGCTTCTTCAGTTCAGGGCACTACCATGGTTCCATGTGTCCTGTCAGCTGCAATGTCTCCTAGGTAGTCAGCAGAGAGAGAGTGTCTTGAACCTCCAAGTAGGAATATAGGAGTTCCCAGAATCCTTAGGAGAAGGCCATGCCCACATGTAGGCTTCTTTGGCTATGAGCCGATTGACAGGCTAGACTCCACTCCTTTACTCTTAATCCTCAAATTGACACCAGTTTATGGAACTACACAACTGGGCTTAAAATGAGATGGGACCTCACAACCATCAAGAAAGAAGAGCCAGACGTGGAGAATGTCCTTTGAACCTGAGTTCCCTGCACTGAACCTCAACCCAGGAGATAGAATGTTGTAGCACCTTACAGATATGGTAAGAAACAGCTCCATAGGGTAGCAGTGGAGCCAAGAGACAGGGGTAATTGGCATGGTGGTCTTTTGGACCTACAGAGCAAGAAAGCTGAGTGCCTTTGACAGGGGGCTTGCAGGCAGAGTGGACTGTCTCCGGGGCACGTGGTGGAGCTACCTAAGTTTGCCAACCCACAGAGCTAGTGTCATGTCTTCAGGCCAAGGCTTTTTAGCCGAGTGTGGTGCCTCTGGGTACCTATCAACAGAGCTGAAAGAGCTTTGTAACACTTGCCCAAATCGAGAAAAGGCCAAAGGGTCACAGGTTGAGAGGCTGAGGGCCAGAGACAGGCATGCTTGTGGGTGTGGGCGAGAAGAAGTTGTACCTGATTGAACAACATTTCCTGAGTTGCCTCTGGTCCTGAATGGCGAGTGGTCACTTTCCTGATTAATGCCACAATCATGAATATTGCCTGACTTCTTTGTCACCATTGCAATGAATTATTGAGTCCAGCTGAGGTGTAGCGAGTGCTGTGGAAAGGACAGCTGCAGTCAGAGTTGGTACAAAGGTTGTGGGGAAGAGGCAAGTCTGGCCTCATCGGAATCAGTCTTGGATTAATGCTGATGGGGATTCTTGACCTCTCGCTTGTGAGACGCCACCACCCTGACATTAGCAACTTTTTACTCTTCTATGGGACGTGGCTATTCAGTGGTTGAATTCCCACCTTCCATGCACGAGAACTGCGTTCATTCTCTGGCCAGCGCATCTCAACACACAGTTATTGTTTGTTTAGCGGTAGAGTTTTGCAAGTTGCTATGGTGCTGAACAGATTTCAGTGTAGTTTCACAAAGGTAATTTAGGAAGAGAGGCCTGGCTATCTACTTGTGAAAACTAACCAGTTTGAACCTTGCGGCTCCTAATCGTCCAATGTGCATGGGAGCATCCTGAATCCAAGGCTGGCTTGATGGCAGTTAACAGCAATAGATTTTCTTCTGTTCAGTATTTTTCTTCCTAGCTTATAACAACTTTAATATACTATATTAAAAACACGAAAACCAAAACAAACCCAAACTCACTGCCATTGAGTCAATTCTGACTCAGGGTCACAGAACAGGGTAGTACTACCCTTGTGAGTTCCCGGTGATGCTTTACAGCAGTTGAGGGCCCGTCTTTCTGCAGCAGAGGGGCTGGTAGTTACACACTGGTGCCCTTGGAGGGAGCAGCTCAATGCATAACCACTAGGCCCCCAGGGCTCCTGTCATATATACTACAGGTGTCATGGAATTATTTCCCCTAAAGGTCACATCTTGAAGAGTAGAACATTGGATCTGGACCATTCACTGCTTTAGCCCGAGTCTCTACAGCAGGGCCCAGCACTGTCTAAAAACAAGCAAACCGACTCAAACTCACTGAGTCAACTGAGCCTCGGAGTCAATTCTGGTGGTATAGTTTGAGCCTTTGTGACGTAGTGGTTATGTTTTGCACTGTGAACTGCAAGATGAGCAGTTCAAAACCACCAGCCTCTCTGTGGGAGAAAGATGAGGCTTTCTACTCCTGTAAAGAGTTAACAGTCTTAGAAACCCATAGGGGCAGTTTCATAAGTCAGAATTGATTCATTCGGAGTGAGTTGTGGCGGGCGGGGGTGGGGGGTGGAGCGCGGGGAGTACACTTTGGGCAGCTAAAGTACAAGGTCAGCCGTTTGGAAGCACTATCCGCTCTGTGGGAGAAAGACAAGGCTTTCTTCTATAAAGAGTTAACAGTGTTGGAAACCCAGGGCAGTTCTACTCAGTATGATAGGGTGTTATAAACCTAGGACTGTTATAAACCTAGAAACCCAATAAAAACAAATAGAAGAATACATTATAATATGAACGCTATAGTTAATTATAATATTATGTTTATACCTAATTCCTCCCCATATAAGCACATCTCAACTAACATTGTGCCCTTTGCAAGAGCTGGGATTCTGATTTAAGATAGTCATATTTAATTTGGATTAATGTCATAGGGCATCAACAAGAGCTGATTTGAAAGAGAAATTAGAGGGAATGAAGTCTCCCGTCAACATTTCAAATTGTATGCTCAATTATTTCTGTTTATTCTGTGGTGTTGGGGAAGGATCTGTTTCTTCTACATCTGACTGCAGAATGATAGGAAATAACACTGTAGCACAGAGTAACTTCTTTCTCAAGGACTTGTGTTCACCCTTATAAGATGTATCATTACTCAGAAATGTAATGTCTGCTTGCGACTGGCGACTGCCTAATTCCGAGAGCCACTGGGAGCTGAGAGTCCAGCTAAGCACTTGCTTTGGTATTTGCTCCACCTTACCTTCAAGTTGCCGTGGCAACAAGATGTGTGCTGTGCAGAAGCTTAGACTATCAGCAGCCTCTGCAGTGCTCTGCTTTACCGTAAGGGATGGGTAGAGATTCTTAAGTGGTCCACATGGTAACAGGATGGGATTACCACTGCTGTGACAAGCCATGCATGTGGCCAGGTTTAGACAGTTAATTTCTCTTAAAATTGGCAAGGTCGCTGTTGGCATTTGGGGTAGGACAGTTCTTCTCTGTGCTGGACTGTCCTTTTCAGACTGAATCATTCCGTCAAGCAGTCTGCCTGTTGCCCCAGATTTTTCTGGATGCCTCCAGTTAAGGACTGCTTACCTGGTGCTCAAGTAGCGGTGGTCTGGGTATTGAAAAGAATGCGTGGGTGGCACAGACATGTACTTTTGACCACCTGGGAAAAATAAGTCAAGTAGTCATTCTTGAAGACGTAGTATACACTGTAAGGTGTGTTGGGGATGCAAAATGTCCAATTTTCTAAAGTTATCTTTGGCAAAACAGGATCATTTACAGAGCTATTGTTTTTATACCGCGGCTAAACCCAGTTGCAACTTTCCTCGGAGTTGAATTTGCATCGTGATTTGATCTAAAAATATGATTTTGACCAAACCAACAAGTAATTAGAAATCCTAATATATGTATATGTGTGTGTGTGTATATATATATATGTATATATTCCAAAGTGTCTTCCAAAGGTTCAATGAAATGCACAGTATGAAAAATAAAGACTGTGCATGGATTTAAAACAATTGTTACACTGAAATAACCTTGTAGTGACTTGTTATTACATGTCTGAACAGGATCTAGCTTGAGATACTAAGAAAATTAACACCCTCATTTGCCCTTATCAGAACAGCATGAATTCTGCTGAAACAAAGTAAGAACAAAAAATCAATTTATGGTGAAGCTTGGGTAGATGAATGGTGAAATCATTGATACTTTATGAAAAGTTTATGGGGACAATGTCTTAAAGAAACCAGTGGTTTACAAATAGATACATGGTTTTAAGTAGGGAAGAGAAGATATTAAGGATGAACCCACAACTCAGACCATTCGCGTAAACCTGCAACAAAAGTCTTGTTTGTGCCCTAATTGCTTTTGACTGAGTAGGATGAAAATCTTGAAAGCATTTCTGAAGACAAAGCACAAAGCAGTGGTTACCGTGGGTAGAACTGGTCCGGCGGAAACAAAAGTGCACAGATCCAGAGCAAAAGGTCATGGCAACCAGTTTTAGAAGGCTCAAGGCATTTTGCTTGTTGACTTTCTGGAGGGTCAATAATATCTGCTTATTATGAAAGTGTTTTGAGAAAGTTAGCCAAAGCTTTAGCTTAAATAAAAAAGGGTGGGGGGTGGGGGCAGGAAAACGTCACCAGAGCTGTTCTCCCCCATGACTATTCTGCTCATTCTTCTCATCAAACAAGGGCAGCACTGTGATAGGGTCAGTGCCATTAGGCTTCCACATTATAGCCCCGACCTGGTTCCTCACTTCTTTTGTTTCCTTTGCTTTTTGTCTTGAAGTAAACATTTTCAAAAGCCACCCATTTTTCTTCAGTTTCTAATATAAAACAGGCTGTATTGACATGTTTAAATTTCTAGGGCCTTCTGTTTTCTAAGGATAGACTAAGTGGCAGGTACCATTGTTTACAGAAGTATCTTGAGGTTGGTAGAGCTTATGTCGAGAAACAAAATGTCTTTTATTTTTACCTTTTAATTTAATTTTTCCACAAAATTTTGAAGTCTACTTGTATTTCATTATCTTTTTGAATATTAGGGAAAGATTCCATTATCTTTTAATTTGCTTTCTCTACAAAATATGAAGTCCCTTTCTATGGCTCGCATATAACTGCTGAATATAGAGTACTTATCCTTCAAACTTCCTGGTGTGCAGGGATCTTGGGCACAGTTTATATTCAGCATGTGGGCTCTAGCTCACGCTTTTAATAGATATATAGTACTTTGCTGTATGCATGTACATGTCTCTTGTGGAAAGGAGCCCTGGTGGAGTAGCGGTGACGTGTTTGGCTACAGCTGGCATGGTCAGCAGTTAGAAACCACCAGCAGCTCCACGGGAGAAAGATGGGGCTTTCTACTCCTGTAAACAATTTGTGTCGGAAGTCAGCATTGACTCGATGGCTTTGAGTTTGTTTTTGTTTGGTTTGGTTTCTTGTGGATACATAGATTATTGCTAGCATGTTCTATTACAAGCAAGTTATGAGTATCTTTTGCTATTCTGGGTCGTTTGCATTTCCCTGTGATATTTATTATCAGTGTGGCAGTGTCTTAAACAGAAAAGACAACTGAGATCTTGGCAGGGATTATGTTGAAGCTGTGGATCAATGTGGAGAGTATTGCTTTTTTAAAACAATAGCCAGTCCCTGGACACAGGGTGTCTTTAGTTTCTTTCAAGATGTTTGGTGGGTTTCAGTATACAAGTCTGGTGCTTCCTTTGTTAAACTTATTACTAAATAATGTTTTAGACGCTATTATAAATGTCCTCTGCGACCCACAGCTCCTACCCCGACCAAGTGAGCATATTGGCAGGACAGAGGCTTAGATGTGGACTTTCTGGGTCAAAGGGTATTTATAGTTAACATTTGGATAAATATTGCCAAGTTTGTTTCCAAAGTAGTGGCTCCCGGTCACATTAACAGAACATAAGGGTGACTTTAACCAGTTGTCTTTCTATGTTAGGCTTTGCTCAATTCGTGAATTTCCCTAACTGGAAGGAGAAAAATGCTATACCCTGTTGTTTCATTATACTTTCATTGAATTCTAGGTATGGTCGTATATATTTTCTTTGTTAACCAGAAAACTTCCTTTTACTGCATTTAAGCCCTTTATCCATTTTCCCCCCCTGTTGATATTAATTAACTAATGCTTATGTCTCAGTGAAATATTTATCCCTTTCAATTTTTTCCTTTGGGTTTTAAAGTAACTTTGAAGATTCTACAATTTAGAGTCATTGGAAATGGCCTCTGACTTTTTGAACGAGTGGCACAGAGCAGGATTTGGGTCCTGGGCTTTAGAAGACTATTTGTCTGCACCCACAACCTTTTGCAGAATTGGAAGCTGGCCAACTAGCGCCGCTCTTACTACGACAAGCATTTAATGAATGCCTAATGATTCCAGACACCCTCTTGTTGTGGTAATAGAATTCCTGTTCTGCTTTCCTGGGTGACACAGTCTAGTGGGGAGGCCAATGAACATCGTGGAGGTAGGGATTTAGTCTGACTTTTTAACAGAGTCCCCTGCTACCCTGTGTCAGCAGCACCTTGAAGGTTGATTCTGCTAGGTTGAGCAAGAAGTGGACGTGGTTCAACTGAAAAAGAAGCATGGACAAAGGTCCGAGGGTCAAAGTGCACACCAGTGTGGAGGCTGCTGAGGAGCTGGGGGGAGGGGAGGCGACTGCAGCATGTCGAAGCTGGTAGGCCATGGGGCTAGAAAGGCAGTTTGAGGTCATATTGCAAAACAGCCTGAATCTCAAGTCAAGAGTGAACTTTGGCTTCTTGACCCTGGAAGGCAGCAGATGCTTTGAAGGGTAGAATTTGGAGGTCTTCCCAATCGTAATGGTGGTCATGTCATGATTAGCAAGCTAAACACTATTGAGATATTGACTCTGTCTGCCTGACAACCTCTGGTGAGGGGCTAGTGTTATATCATTTTTCCAAATGTGAAATTGGATTTTCTTAGCGTACCTAGCTTATGAAACCATCACTTCCCAGATATTTGTTCTACGTTAAGCTTCAGAAATTCCTCTATAGTGATTTAAAAAAATCCTTCTTTTCTTTGTCAATTTATAGAAATGGTTTCTTGGGTTCTGTTGAGGATATAGCACACATTCCAATGTCACAGGGCCTTGAAGGTCTTATGCACGAAAGAGGCCTTGTGGCCAGCAGCATGCCGTCCTCCTTTGTGAGTGACCGGGACTGCTGGACAGAGCCAGGCTTTGTGTGAAGGGCATCATCAAGACGGTTTCCAGCACGGACCATCCTCATGCTGGAACGTGAATTTCATGCTGGTAGAACTGATGATTTTGATGTGACTTCTCCCAATTTTGACATGTTGCCTTCAATCTTAAAGCATCCTGTGCTGGCCTATCAGAGTTGACTCAGGATCACCTCTAGTTTGGAGGTTTGCTCTATATGTCAGACTGACCAAATGAATGAAAATGAATGTAAGCATAAATCCCATTGATGTACTATGCTCGCGAGAAGGGGGCCCTGGTGGAGGAATTTAGTAAGCATTGGGCTCTTAATGGTAAGCTTGGTGGTTCAAAACCACCAGCCATTCTCAACAAAGATGAGGCTCTCTGCTCCCATAAAGATTTATAGTCTTGGAAACTCTATATAGTGTCGCTGAGTGAGAATCACCTCGGCGTCATTAGGGTTCTTTCAGAATTGGTGTTTTTAGAATTACATGTACAATGAATCCTAATTAGTTTAGATGCTATAATTCAGGAATGCAAAGAAGAGGAAATTTGTACAATAAATAGAGAAGGATGATACTTCATTTGGTGTGGAGGTATGTAGAGCTTCGAACATGCCAACGTAACTCTGCGTGACCAAAATTGAAAAGTCTTTAGAGTGTTAAGGATTCTAGATCACTAGATCTCCAAAGAGATCAATCCTGTTAGGAGATTTGTGATTTCCATTTCTGAAGAAAACACTCCCCCAAGTTATTCTAAGAAAATGATAAGGCAATGTTTGAAAACACATAAAAGCTTGTATTATATAGTGTTTTTATGATTCAGGGAAAAAAAGGCTAAATTGCTATTTTAGTTTATTCAGGGTACTTCTTTGTAGAAACAGGGGATTGAATAAAATATAATCAAGTGATCTGTTCATCTCTGTGGGGCTGAATGTTGAAATGAACAACTTGTTTTTAGGCAAACAAATGTGTAGAATTTCACATTCAGCAGTATGTGTTATGAATGGTCAGAGGTGATGTGAATTAAAATGGCACATCCGTTTCCTCACTTTGGGGTTTGTAAGGAAGAAGGATTTGTAAAACCAGGACTGGTCAGATCAAATAAGAACATCCATGAAATGGTAATGTCAAAAGCTGTTACATTATGGACTTTTATCAAGAATTGTTATTGTAAAACAAACAAAAATGAAAGAATTGTTATTGTCGAGTATGGTATTTTTACCTTTAATTGTTCCCTCTCCCCTAGAAGGTTGAGAAAGTGCTTTAAAAAAATTTTTTTAAAAAAGTTTGTGTACAAACACATTACTTATTTTCTCATTTTTCATAAAGCACCACCTCATCTTCTCTGTGAAAATCAATACTAAATAGATAAATATTCATATGAGAGCCTTTGGCAAATTACAATGCAGGATTTTTCTTATTAGCTGATGATAAACTTACCAGCCTCCTCTCTGAAACCCCTTGATTCATCATCTCAATGCAGTGGTTCTGGGGGTGGGCGACAACCTTAAATAAAACTGCCATTTATGTAGAGGAAGGTTGGATTAAGCTGGGTAGTCTAGGGAAATAAAACCAGTGACACTCATATATGTATAACAAAGAGCTTTATATTAAGAAGTAATTTTATATCAAGAAAGCATCCCAGCCCAGTCCAATGCAAGCAAGTTCATGGATCCAATGGCAGCCCTAGCCCTGTTCAGACTCCCTTAGCTGTAGGCTGATGAAGCAGAAAGGTGAAGTAGACGCTGGGAGACCACAGGTTGGTGGGTGCAGAGTCTCGTGGGTCCAAGATTGGTGGGAACCTAGCAGGAAGCCGAAAGCTCAAAGCATGGCTCCCAGGAAGTCCCAGCAAGCAAGGAGGGCAAAGAAGCCGAGAGAGAGAGAGAGAGAGAGAGAGAGAGAGAGAGAGAGAGAGAACTTCCCACTGTCTCTCTTATGAAAAGGGCACACTCTCAAGGAGACACCGGACTACCACGTGATGGACACCGGACTACCACTCCACCGCTGCACTTCCACACATGTGCGAGTTGCATAAAACTCAGCTGCCACAAAGATTATCCTAGGTTGTGTGGCTTGCCAGAAGACCTTGGTTAGAATTTTTTTAAAAAGAAAAAAGAAAAGAAAAAGCAACCAACAACAGCCAAAAAACCCCCAACTTGGTTATCACGAAACTAGAAGAAATACAACCACATTTATTAATTTATCTTCCTTAATTATTTTATACTTGTGCAACATTTTGTTTTTCTATAGCATTTGTTTTCTTGCTTCTACAAGCAAATCATACTTACTGGGTAGATTTTGAAAATGCTGAGAAGTAGACAAAAAGAAAAAATCATCCAGAGTCAGCACTACTTATTTCAGTTGCGTAAAGTAGTGAATGTACTCTACCGTCTGAGATGACTGTGAGTTTGAGTCAAGTCTTTATGACTTAGTGTTCATCTCTCTCTCAGTCGCTTCACTTTTCTGTGCTTCAATTTTCTTATATAAAAATGTAAAGTAATAGAATTTACCTTCTAGAGTGGTTTTCAAGTAATGCATTGGAAGTGGTGTAAGTAGTCCTTGGCTCATGGTAAATATAGAACACGTGACTTACCATTGTAATTTCATTCTAGTCTCACTTCTAAGCATACAGTTTAAAAATAATTACAATCATACTGTAAATTTATTTCTTATTGCACTTAATACTACGACATAAGCTTTTTCTTGTGCTTTGTCTTGTTGATAAATAATCTTATTCTAAATCATTGACTTAAATCTGATTATTTTCTTAGGATAAGTTTTTAGAAATCTCTCTTCAACTGATGACAGCCCATTTAGCTTACAGACCGACAATAGTAGGAAATGACAGATTCTGGAGTTTTAATCTTACAAACATGACCTCATGAGCAATGTCTCATACTTTATTGGTGTTAGTTGCTTGACTGCTAACTGGAAGATTGGTGGTTCAAATCCACCCAGGGTGCCTAGCAATCTATTTCCAAAATATCATAATGATAGAAAACCTGTGGCGCGTAGTTCTACTATGAAACATGGGGAGTCTCTATGAATCAGAATCAACTTCTTGACAACTGTTTGGTTTTGTTTGAAAGAGTTCAGTGAACCTAGACAGGAAGTATGCAAGGCAGTTAGAAAGGAAGATCGTGTTCAGTCTGTGTTCGAATCTTGGTTCTGCCACTTGAACCATATATTCAACCTTCGGAGCCCCTTCTAAGGAGCCTTGGTGGTACAGTGGCCAAGCACTCCGCTCTTATCTGTGTCTGAGGTTGGGACCCACCAGCAACTCAGTGGGAGAAAGGTGTGGCTGTCAGTTTCTAGATACATTGCAGTCTTGGAAACCCTATGGGTATTTCTACTCTGTCCTGTAGGGTTACTATGACTCAAAATGGACTTGATGGCAATCCCCCTCCCCTTCCTCCACTCCTTCTTCTATACCCAACCCAACTCACTGCCATCAAGTTGAGTCTGGCTCATAGTGACTCTGTAGGACAGGATAGAACTGCCTGTATGGGTTTCCGAGACTAATTCTTCACAGGAGTAGAAAGCCTCACCTTTCTTCTGCAGAGCAGCTGGTGGTTTTGAACAGCTGATTTTGCGGTTAGCAGCCCAACACGTGCATAACCATTATGCCAACGGGAAGTCCTCTTCTTTACAATGAAGTAAAATATAATACTTATTTCATGGGTAGTTGTGAAATTAGATATTTTGATAATGATGGCACATGGTAAAAACTTCATGGTAGACTTGCTGTTGGTTTTTAACATTTAAAGTAGGTTTTCATAAATAGACAGAACTGCAGTGGTTTTTCACAAGTAATGTGAGAGTATAAGTTATACTACAGGGTAATACAGATAATTTTTAGTTCAAAATAGTTTGATTTTTCTCTCCTGTTTTAACTATAGCAGAAACATTTTATTGGTTTTACATTTACTGGCCAGAAGACAACATGGGAAGAGGTATTTGATTTAATAAATCTGTTTAAAAACCTTTTTATAACTTACTTATCTTCAGTGATTCAGGGTGGAATGTTATTTTTGCCCATATTATTATGAAAAGACAAACATGCTTTATTTTCTATAAAGTAAATGTAGGTAAAACATTTGCAAATAGTAATGCTAGCATATATAGGCGTACACTGTGTGTTGCACACTTTTCTTTTATAGAAAATATTACTTTTATTCGGGCTCTTACATTTCTTACCACAATCCATACATTCATCCAGTGTATCAAGCACATTTGCACATATGCCGCCATCATCATTTTCAAAGCATTCTCTTCCCACTTGAGCCCTGAT
>NW_022103896.1:49562453-49572861 GCF_000313985.2 Echinops telfairi | reverse complement strand
CCTACCCATTCTCCCTCTACCCTCC
The DNA here is from genome assembly GCF_000313985.2 of Echinops telfairi. Lineage (NCBI taxonomy): Eukaryota > Metazoa > Chordata > Mammalia > Afrosoricida > Tenrecidae > Echinops > Echinops telfairi. The sequence continues at coordinate 49,572,836 of NW_022103896.1, read as the reverse complement.
CTGTTTTGCCACTCACACCACTGGTCCTATAGGGCTCATCCGTCCTGGATTCCCTGTATTTTTAGTTCCTAAGATAGCTCTTTTAGATCAGTTTATTTTGCCCTCATGAAGCCAGTCAAGAAGGTTCTATTATTGTTCAACTTTTTAGAGGAGGAACTGAAGACAGAGAAAGGTCAAGTAACTAGCTGAAGGTTATTTAACTATTATGGAAAATAAGTATTCCATCCTATGTAGACCCAGGTCCCATGCTTTTAACTGTTAGACTCTGCAAGTTAATATTCAGGTAGAAAAAGAATAATCGTTGACTAAATACAATGCCAATTAAGTTTAGAGTGAGTTTATATTCACCCAAGACGTGTGTAGAGACTTTATTCCTTTATGGTAATACATATTGCTATAAGCAACATTTCATTTTCTTTCCTTTTTTTCCTCTTTCAGTTTTTCAGTAATGGAACAAAAACATATTATAGCCCCGGAGCTTCCCGGTCTCAATTCTTTCCACCCCTTAAAAAAGCGATGCTCCCACCGGATAGTTTCAAAGGAAAAGTGGCATTCATTACCGGAGGAGGGACTGGCCTCGGTAAAGGAATGGCCACCGTCCTATCCAGCCTGGGAGCCCAGTGTGTGATCGCTAGCCGGTGAGTCTGTCTCAGCCAGTTGCCAGAGAATCCTTTAAAGAAACAACTTTGTTGCCACAGTAGAGAAAATACTGTTTTTGCCAACGTGGTTTAATTTGCTTCTTAAGCTCTTGTCGGTAGTTGTCTTGGAGTGGGTGCCTCCTCGCGGTGCCTCCCGTGCGTAGGGCATGTGGAATTGCTCCACAGGGGTTTCAGTGCTCTGGCTTTTGGAAGCAATTTGCCTGCTCTGTCTTCTGAGGTGCATTTAGGTGGATTTGAACAGCCAACGGTCGACTAAATTGAGCGCTTAACCATTTAATCAACCCAGGAAATTAAGAACCCCCTAGATGACTTAAATACATTTCCTTGGAAAAGGTCAGATGTAACTGGAGATGGCAAAAATGTTGATGATTATAGAGCTGATGATATGTACATTTCCCAAATTCATGGATAGAATATTTTTCTGTCCACCAAGATGAAATGAAAAAGTACTGCTTCAAGACAGCTTCATTATCTGTGGGTGTAATGATGATTATTCTTTCAATAGATAATTAACCTTGAGGAGAATGGATATAATTACTCCATTTTCCTCTAAGATAGGCAAGTATTTCAAAACATCTTTGTTGTGATGGATGTAGGAAGCATCAGGCACGTGGATGGCATTTCTTCTTCTTTTAGGCACATTCTGGTTCTCTGTGCCTTTAGACTGAATGCTGGTGGTGGTGTGGGTAGGAGCTGGTTTGCTAACCGAAAGATTGATAATTAGATGTTCACACCCCCTAGCCAAGGAAGCCCTGGTAACCTGCTTCCATAAAGATTGCAGGCAAGAAAGCCTTAGGGGCAGCTCTATTGGATCATTGGGGGCCACTATAAGTGACACTCACCTGACAGAACCCAACTTTTCTAAAAACATGCCCGGGGAAGCTTAGCTCCAGAGACTGGTGAAACACCTACCCAGTCTTCTAATTTTGAATCATGTAAAATGCTTCAGTAGACCAAGTAAGACCAATCTCAATGCCAGTCACTCTGTCACTCAGAGGGCCATAAAAGTTTTTCATATGTTTTTCTTTTATACAAATTGACTAGTACTGTGTAAGAGTTTTAAAACGTTTCCAATGTTATATTGCATAGTCTGTACTCATGGTTTATATTTCTGTGTTTGTCTCAATAACAGGAGACTGAATGGATATAGGCTGCCCAAATCCACCAATTTTTAAAAATTACTTATGTTATGGCAAAAAATATTTTCTTTTTAAACCTGGTTTGAGCAAAGGAGCCAATATAAAGAACTACAACTAAGGAAAATATTTTATCTTTATAGTAGACAATACAAAAATAACTGAACAATTTGTGAACAATTCCACAAATCAGGGCAAGACTTACAAAAGTGTTTTGAATTTAACCTTTGGAAAATACATTCACCTACTAATTTGTAGATGAAGTTTTAGTGTCTTCTCAAGAATGTAAAACTCGCTTCATCCAGTCAGAGGTGACTCAGGAACCCTGTGGGTTTCTGAGACTGTACCTGGTTACAGGAGTAGAAAGCCCAATTTTCCTCCCACGGATCTCTGGTGGTTTCAAACTGACATGTCTCCATCTTTTTGCTCTAGAGTCTCTGTGTCCGTTTGTGTTTAGAATTAAAAAGAAAAAACATATATCTGAAGTCCTTTTAAAGCTCACATGAAGCAATTGCATATATTCTAGGAACATTGATGTTTTGAAAACAACGGCTGAAGAAATTTCTTCTCAAACTGGAAATAAGGTACATTAAAAAAAATCACTTAAATGTGGACCTTAGAACATATTTAAATATCTGTCCTCATGTTTCAGTTTAGAAAATTGGGAAACTGTTGGATTTCCCTTTATCCTTGTTATTTTGCAGGTTCATCCACTTCAGTGTGACGTGAGGGATCCTGCTATGGTTCAAAACGCGGTGTTAGAACTGATCAGAGTTGCAGGCCACCCTGACGTGAGTGTCTTGGTAATGAGGTCAAAGTAGGAGGCGTGGAGATGAACACCACGATCGTTTCAGGAAATAAAATGTTGATGGGAGCCAGTGCTGGGTTGAGCAACCCCTTATTTTTGATCATTAAGAAATTGTACTTTCTTTTTTTTCTCTTTCATGCTATTTATTTATTTTACAATAGTTTTATTGAACTTAAATTTTTTTTCTTAGAAATTATACTATTAAAGATGCCAACTCTGCTTGAAGCAGAATGCAGATTAGCTGGACTGTGGTGCCACTGCCTTTCAGGAACACTTAAAAAGAAATGTATCTGCAATCATATAGAACAAGTGTCATAAGACTATGGAATAGTAAGAGCCAGGATCCAAGGGCTAATAACTATTTTAGGTCATCCATGCTCTTTATTTTATGAATAGCTTTGGATTATCTCAGTTAGTAGAAGAATTCAGTACAGACAAGGAAAACTACAGGAAACTCCAAATTATTCCTTGTAAGATGTGAGATATGTGTGTGGATATTTTGTTGATCTTTCATTCACATACTGGAAAATCATCCTCTCTAATAACCTTAAAGAGAGCATTTTTCTGTGTTAAAGGTGTTTTTAGACAGACCAATAATACAGAATCTATTATAGACCAAACAGAGGGTTTATTAATAATGAAGAAACAGGTTACCAGCCAACCAGTTTTGGGGGGTATATTCCATCAAAATGACAGCCAGTAAACCAGATGTCATTGAAGTGGTTCTGACTCCCGGAGCGTTCCTGTGTATCACAGTAGAACTGTCCTTCATAGGGGTGTCAGTGGTTGACGCTTGAGAACTCGTTTGATAATTTTTTTTCTTTATGAGGTGCCTATGGGTAGATTTGAACTCCTAACCTTTCAGTTAGCAGGTGAAAGAATTAACTATTTGCATTACGCAGGAACTGCAAATAAAGAAACCAGAAATTGAGAGAATTCTTGAGATTCCTGAAATACAGTGTAGTATATGCAGGGTTGCGGTTGGTGTTAGTTGTTGCTGAGTTGCTTCTGATTCAGGGTGACCACATGTTCACAGAGTAGACCCCACAGGGTTTTAAGACAGTGACCTTTGAGTAGCAAATGACGAGAATTCCTTAAGCAGCCCTAGTGGTGCAGTGGTGCTGCATTGGGAGAAAGATGAGGTTTCCTGCTTTTGTACAGATTTACAGTCTGAACATCCCACGATGGCAGTTCTACCCCACCCTATAGGGTCACTGTGAGTTGGAATCAACTCAATAGCAGTGAGTTCTTTGAAAGGCCTGTCTCCCCAGGTGCCTCTCTTGGTGCTTGCGAGTCATCAGCCTCTCAGCTTGTACTTGAAGACTTCACCCTTCAGCTCCAAGCAGGGGCCATCAGTCACATGGCCAACAAGCTGAATCTGTATTTATTTTTGTAATATTATACTCTGCCCTAATTTCCAGATAGTGGTTAAGATTCTAAAGGTTGGTAAATAACATTGGTTTTCTGAGCCTCAGAAATGTCAGTCAGAACCAAACTTCCTGGTTTTGCTTCATAGTTTGCTTTGAACTTCAGTGCTATTGCATTATTTGCATTAATACATGTCAGAAATAAGTCCTTGGGAGACAATGTCCTTCCTCATCTAACAGCTTCTATGATTTGCTTTGTCCACTTGTTAGGTAGTGATAAACAATGCAGCAGGAAACTTTATTGCCCCCAGTGAACGGCTCTCTCCTAATGCTTGGAAGACCATAACAGACATCGTTCTAAATGGTACTGCCTATGTGACACTAGAAATTGGAAAGCAACTAATTAAAGCACAGAAAGGTATGTTTATTTGTCATCACACATTTATTGTGCCCCTGCTGTGTGCACTTTGGGCTAAGTCCTAGAAAACCTAGAATAAATTGTGAGGTAGTAACTATACTTAGATGACTTTCAATCTAATGGGAAAAAAAGAGAGAAAAAAGATAATTAAATATCTGAAGTACATTGTGATGTTGTCTATACAAAATATATATTCATAGTACCATGGGAACCTGGAGACAGAAATGACTGACTGAGTAGGGTTGGTGGGCAGGCTGCGGAACATGATGCAATTTAAGCTAACATTACTAAGATCTCTGTGTAGAGAAAGGAGAGGGGAAGGCCGTGTCCACGGGTGGGACTTTGGAGGAGGGTGAAAAGGAGCATGTAGGGAATAAAGAGAAATTTGACGTGACTGCAAATGGGGAAGGGAAAGTGGGCAGCATCCTTTTGGGATGATGGGTTGGGGTCGAATTGAAAAAGCTCCCAACACCAAAATAAGGAGCCTGCAGTTGATTCGGAAGGAAAAGGGGAGCTGTTTTTTTGTTTGTTTTTTAATGGATTTTCCTAGAAGATGCTTCATGAAGAAGAATGTGACTCCATTAGAGATACTACATGTAGCAGTGTGGGGATGGAAAAGACCAGGAAGACCCACCGGTTCAGGTGGGAGGGGTGTATCCTTTGGCATGTGATAGAAGGTTCTCTCAAGCTCACTGCCGTCACGTCAATTCTGACTCAGAGAGATGCTCTAGGACAGAGTGAAATTCTCCTGGTAGGTTTATGAGGCTGTATATCTTTACTGGGGTAGAAAGCCTCCGTTTTCTCCCAGGGAATGGCTGATGGGTTCAAACTGCTGACCTTGGGATTAGCAGCCAACTCAAAACCCACTCTACCACCAAAGCTCCTGCATAGATAGGAAGAGGGCTGAATTAGAAAACATTTAAAAGATATAATCAACGGGACCTGCTAATTGGATAAGAAAATCATTGTAGTTGTAAATCGCTGTCGCAGAGCCTGTGCTACAGTGGATTCGAACCCTTGTGATACACGAGGTTCTCACCGACTCACTTTTGTGAGTAGATTGCCAAGTCTTTCCATCCTGTTTTAGTCTGGATGCTCTGCTGAAACGTGTTCAGTATCATAGCAACATTCAAGCATCTGGCGGATGACACATGGATGGTGGCCGTGCGTGCAATATGCTAGGTGGAAGGAGAGAATTCTACAACTGACCACCTGTGGTCCTCTCGAGAGGTTTTGCTCTTATGCTGCTATGTGCTGTCCAGCCCGCGCCCGCTCATGATGGCCCATGTACAACGGACAAAACTGCTTGCTCCTGTGCTTGCTTCCGATTGTGGCTGTGCTAAGCCTAGTATCGCAGCCAGGATGTTAATCCATTTCCCATCTTGCTGAGGGCTCCCCTCCTTTTCACTGACTCTCACTTTTCTAAGCAGGAAATCTTTCCCCAGAGACTGGTCCCTCCTGATTATGAGAGGGGGCAGAGAAGGGTGGGGGAGAGAGAAAGATAATAGTTTTACAGGGAAGTTATTGGAAGAACAGTTTAGTGTCATATGATGAATGGACTTTCTTGTAAAAGTTCATGCATATGTAGATAATATATGTGGTATATATATGCATACACCTAGAGCCTTTATATAATGGTTTAATAGACACTTGGCTGATGACTTGTGCACTGGCCTGTGAGGAGGACCACAGCAGAGGGGCTAAGACTGTGTCCCTGAGTAACTTAGGGTTGCCACTTGAAGGATGCGGGTATTTTCTCAGAGCAGGTAGAGTATGCTGATCAAGGACTTCAAGAGACCTTTGCAAAGGCAGTCCTTTGAGATTGAGGGTGGGAAGGAAGGCGTGAAGCTGGCCGGTTTCTTCCTCTGCCATATTAGACTCGATGTCTTTGACTTTGGGGCATGGATAGTCCTCAAAGTAACTTGAGAAAGAACGCAGGGCAGGCAGGGATCCTAGTTGCTGAAGGGTCAGTAGTGGGTCTTTCTTTTTTGATGCTAAGAACTTCTATCCGTTCACCATGTAGTCAATGAAATTGAAACCCCAGATGCATAAAAGTGGGTGTGATTCAAATTTGAAGTTTGGGTATTTTAAAAATATACGATTATTTGTTTTTTTCCAGAAGGAATGGATGATTGGAAGTAGGGACAGAAAAGGATGGTGAGCTGACTCCTCTATCTCTCCGACTCTCTGCCAAGGGCGTGTTCTCTCTCCCCATCGCTTACTTATCTCTTCATTTCGTTCTCTGTCCCTGTCAAAGCTTCCCTTTGGGTTCTCAATTTTTCTGTTCGTCGCGGTTTCTTGGATCACTCTGTCCTTCTCTGTCTCCTTTATTTCTTCTCCTCATCTATCCTGCCCTGTATTTCCCTTCTTTCTCATTATTGTCTTTCCTTCTAACAGAGGGTTTGATCTATTTTTATTCATCACATGGGATTAAAATTCTATGGGCTTCATTAAAAATATAAGAGTTACGTTTTTAAAAGATGGAAGCCCGTTTTTAGTCTTCCAAGATTCCTGTCAGTTATTGATGAAAGAACCTGACAGGTTTAAGGACTTGGACCCTCCTTTTAGGAGAGTCCTGGTACCAGGTCTATTCTGGTTTTAGATCAACAGCCAGAGAATTTAGGAGCTCTTGATCTTTTTAAAGTATGTCAAAGTGTGTACATCAGGAAGTCAGCTCACAGGGCAGCCGTCTCCCGTCATCTGTGGTCAGAAGTGTGCTTGATGGTCCAATATCTAGAAAAGCTAATAAAGCCATCTGAGAAGTCACACTCAAACCCAAAACACCAAAGTCATGGCCACCAAGTTGTTTCTGATTCATCGCGGCCCTATAGGACAGGGTCGAGCGGCCCTGTGGGGCTGCCAAGGCTATAACTCTGTGCAGAGGTGGAAAGCCCCAGCACATCAGAGAAGGACATTTTCATAATCTCCAAAAGGTCTCTCTGGCCACCTCCTCCTTCAAATCCATCCTCATCATATGTTTAAACCTTTAGTCTGTCTGTCTCCCCGCCACCTCTCCCACCTCCATTATAATTTTTTATTATGTTTCTGGCAAAAGCTTACAGAGCAGATTACTAGTTTTCCATTCCACAATTCATACACATTTTGTTTAATCTCATTCTTTGCAATGCTTTCCATGAACCATCGTTTCCTCTACTACTTCTCTGTTTCCATGCCCCTTCTGAACTTTTGAAAAACTTGTAATTTGAAATTAGGTGAACAAGGTTCAGATTTCTATTAGGTTTATACATTTTTTTCAATGTCACTGATTGTAAGCTATTTTAAGTTACAAAAGAGACCCCACTCTCAAGGAGAACATTTATTAAATTTTAAACCAGGACAAAGACCCGACAAAGACACATCATCTGGATGAGGGAGACCACTGGCAAGAGGACTTATAGCCAGGGAGCTAGTTAAATGAGGCATGGCCAAAGGGAGCTGTCACAATTTTATGATTGGTAGCAGATCAGTACATCAGAGTTACAGATGGGGCTATGGATTTGGGAACAGGACTGTGATTGGGACATGTACCTTCTATTAGATAGAAGAGCTTGCAAAATTGGCACAGGACCTTCCAACCAAGGCAGTCAGGGAAAGATGGACAGGGCATGACTCATGACTATAAGGCACCCCCCCACGCCCCAACCCCTCCCTGCAGTACTGTCCACCAAGGACATACCTGGGCAAGTCCCTAAGGACCTACCCTGGAGAGGGGTAGAGGTGCTTTCCAATGCACTCTGCCTGAGAGTAAGATCTTTCTCGTCCCTAGTTAATAGTCAGAAGGAATTCAATGGAGGTTTAATCTCGGAGGGCAAGGGCAGGACCCTGCAAATGGATTTTGGGCTTTCACTGTCACCCATACCCTTCTGCAAAAGGGGTGTTTAGAATTTAAACTTTAAATTCTACAGCATAACGTTGGTCATTCCCACTTCTACCTATGTTTTCAATTTCCATTCCTCGTTCTTTTTAAAATTTTTATTTAATCATTTTATTGGGGGCTCGTACAACTCTTATCACAATCCATCCATCCATCCATCCATCCATCCATCCATTGTGTCAAGCACATCTGTACGTTTGTTGCCATCATCATTTGCAAAACATTTTCTTTCTACTTGAGCCCTTGTCCTTTTTCTTTTCTAACCTTTTTGAACTTCTATCTTGGACAAATGCCACCCTATGGCTGATTGTGCTGAGGAGGTTATACTTCCGTAGTGTTACCATTTGTGTCAAAGACCTGCCTTGTTCTTGGTGCCTTCGACTTGGTTCTGACCCATAACAATCCTACGCACAACAAAATGAAACACCACCCAGTCCTACAATTGCACTTATCTATGAGCCCATTGCTGCAGCTACCGTATCCATCCATCTGGTTGAAGGTTTTCCCCTTTTGTGTGGCTCCTCTGTTGGACGAAGCCTGGTGTCCTTCTCCAGGAGCTGGTCCCTCTGACCACATGTCTGCAGGACGTCAGACAGTCTCACCATCCTTACCTCGAGGGTCATTTTCCCTGTACTTCTTCCAAGACATTTTTATTTGTTCTTTTGGCAGTCCACGGTACTTTCAATATTCTCCAGCATGCTAATCCAAATGCATTGATTTTATTGTGGTCTTCCTTATTCAATATCCAACATTCACATGCTTATGAGGCAATTGAAAATATCATGACTTGGTTTCATAGACCTATCTCGTGGGTCCTATACTGGGCGATACCACCTTCTTGGTAGGTTGCTGCTGGAATGGTGTGGGGGGGCTGGGAAAGTAGATATTACAAATGTCTTTACTTGCCAAGGGAGTGCCCTGTGATTGGTTTTTTTCTTGTAAAGGGGGCAGTAGACCAAATAAGCTTAGGAACCAGTGGAGCTTTAATTGAACAATTCATTCATCTGGGTGAGTGTCATTCCAGATCTGAAGGTGATTAAGAGCCTCAATCTCCTGGTTCTACCAATCACTATCTGAGAAGTAAATCTGGTCTTTTAAAAACATGATAATTTAGAATTTTGTTCCACATTTTTCTCTAGCGCTATTCAGGACTTCTAACACAATCACTTTCACAGTGGTAGTGGTAATGACCACCATCTAGTTGCAGTCTCCACGTGGTAGAAGCTGAGTTCCCAGCGTCCATTAGTTCTTCGGACTCATTGTTCCACGCAGCTTTGATTTTCCTTCCTCTTCTTTATTCTGAGCAGGGACACAGCAATCGCTGCACAGTAGGTGGACTTTCACAGCTTTCCCCTCTGCTTTCCGTGATAATGGAATTCACAGTGTTCATTAATAGGTGGCAGTTGGGAGCAGAAATGGTCCCAATACAGCCCTTTGGTCCGGAATGCTTCTTCTCAATCATGCCCAGAGGCATCGCTTTCTCTGGTTCTTAGCATCCCAGTCCTGCGGCCAGCCCCTTGGCCTCTGCCTGACGTGGGCAATGTTGGCAAGCCCTCTTAGGGTGGATGATGAATGCCCAAAGGGCACATGAAATACCAGAACCCTCAGCCTCAACGCACCGAGCTCCAACTTTCTCACAAACTGTTGAGACCTCAGTTGCTATACGCCAAAGTAGGATGTAGAACATGTTACTTGTGAACCAATGTGTGCCTGTTAACTTTGATGCCCTCTAAGATTATGGTTCTGAGCCCCTCCGTCCAATGACTTACGCCCTCAAGATGTTGGGTAACATCTGGCTCGAAGGCCATTTAAGGCCCATTGTATCATCAATACCAGCTAACGTCACATGCCTCACCAACGGCATGCAGTTCCACCCACCACATTCCCAAACCAAACTAACTGCCATTGAGTCCTGTTGACTCATGGTGACTCTATAGAGCAGGTAGAATTGCCTTTGTGAGTTTCTCAGGTTGGAACTCTTTTTTATTTTTTTAGTCAGTGAGAAAGTGAGGCAGTGAGAGAGTGAGAGTGAGTCAGTGAGTGAGTGAGGCAGTGGGAGAGTGAGAGTGAGACAGTGAGAGAGTGAGACAGTGAGAATGAGAGTGAGAGTGAGGCAGTGAG
>NW_022103896.1:49556596-49562345 GCF_000313985.2 Echinops telfairi | reverse complement strand
GAGAGTGAGAGTGAGGCAGTGAGAGAGTGAGAGTGAGACAGTGAGAGTGAGTGACTGAGGCAGTGAGAGTCCAGGTTGGAACTCTTTACAGGAGGAGAAAGCCTCGTCTTTCTCCCACAGAGCTGCTGGTGATTTCAAACTGCTGATCTGGAGGTTGGCAGCTTCTCACTCATCACATTCTCACTTATGACCGTTCAGTCAAGGTCAACTCCTAGTAACCTTGTAGGACAGGGTAGCACCACCTCTGTGAGTGTCTGAGACTGCCTCTTTCCAGGAGCAGTGAGTAAGGGTGGATTAACGAAATGTTTGACCAAATGCAGCAGGCTAATGTTTAAATGGATATTATATGACCTGTGAATGATATTATAAATATTTTAATGGCCCTGGGCAGAAAAAATGGCCCAGGGGTAGGGAAGAAGCTAAGAGTTTTTCCAAAACGTGATTCCTGTGTGTGGTACTGTGATTATATTCGCAGCATATATAAGTATACAATAGAAATATCCGCTGTCAGACTTACATTTATTCAGGGGCATGGTCCCGTTTCCCTTCCACCTGGTTCAACTTTTGTGCCAGTCTCAGCGCCCACTCTGAGAGGACCATTCTGACTGTCATTCGGGACTCTGCATGCAATCATGTGTGCTTGGGCTCCCCCGGCATCTTTCTTTGCCTTGATCACTTTTCTCTTTAGCTTATTTTTCATTTGCTTGTTTGTTTTTTCAGTATCGGTGGAAAGAAGTCCTCCATATAATCTGGGCTGAGTACTTTGGGTATTTTCGTATTTCCCACCCCACCTCAGTGCTTTTCTTTTCATTCCCACCCCCCCACCAGTCTTTTGATGAACAGAAGAAAGTTTACATTTGAATGACTTTATTGAACTGTTTTCTGCTCGGTCTGTACCATATTGCACCCCAACATCTTCCAAATTACTGTGGTTCCACATCCTTGCCCAAACCTGCTATTGTGTCATTTCAAATGTTAGTCATTCTTTTCATTGTGGGTTTTCATCTGCAGTTTTAAATTACATTTCCCTAAAGACTAATACTATTGGGTATCTTTTCATGTGCATGTTTATCATTTCTACATACTCTTTGATGAACCGTCTGTTCAAATTCTTTGTCCATTTTTAAATTGGGTTGTTTGTATTCTTGGTATTGAATAGAAAGAGTTCTTTAAAAATATATTGTGAATACTAGTCTCTTCTCAATTATGTTTTGAAAATATTTTCTCTCAGCCTATTTGTACTCTTTGGCACCCAAAGGAAGTAATTTTTTCCTGCTCATCAAAGGCACTGTTAAGAACACAAAAAGGCAAACCACAAACTCGGAGGAAATATTAAAACATATACTGATAAATGCTTCATGAAGCAAAAAGGTTTTCATTTTGATTTTGCCAAACTTGAGAAAATATTCCTGATTTTGGGAATCCTGTCTAAAATATCTTTGCCTATCCTAAGGCCACAAATACTTTCTCAATTTTTTTCTCTAGAAGTTATATTGTTTCAGTTTTTACATTTAGTTCATTGATCTATTTTGTGTAACATTTGATACCATATGTGATTGAGATTCTATTTTTCTTGCACGTGGATAGCCATTCTTTCTCCATTGAATAACCTGGGTACATTTGTTGAAAATTGAACTAAATTAAACATACGCTGCTTTTGCAGATAAGTTATAATAAATGACTGGGGGGAAAAACCAGAAATTTTAACCATCCTGCTATTCTCCCGGATTATATAACATGTCAACTTTTCAGCACAAAAATACATTTTAAAACATTCTTATTTCCAGATCTGTAGATACGTGGCCAGTTACTCTTCCCTCATTTTCTGTAAGCTGACTCTCGCCACCTGTCCAGGCTCGCATCCCTCTAGAATAGCCTCGTATTTGACTGCTCCTTTACATATCCTCTAATTAGAATAATTCTTCATTCCTTATCAAACCAAACCAAGACTACTGTTCTTGACTTAGATTTAGACTTCTAGGGACTCTACATCGGGTTTCTGAGATTGTAAATATTTACAGGAGCAGGCAGCCTCATTTCCTCTCTTATGGAATATGGAATATTCACACCTATCTTTAGTCACACTGCTCCGTGAAGGAGGTTGTAATGAGCACGTTAATGTTTAAAAATCTGCTCTACCCGTTATGAGATCATGCTTGTAAGTCTCCTTTTCTTACGCACCAAGGCTGGCACTGCTTGTACCCCATCCAGATATCCGTTTCCTGTCTACTTCTTCCTCATTTCCCAAGACCACCCTCCACTGGAAAATGGTGCTTGGTTTTCCGCAGGGAGCCTAACTTGGAGACCCACAAAAGAAAACGAGTTGAGGACCAGTGACCACTTCTTTCCGCGGGGTCTTCTTCATGACCGTTATGGCAGAGGAAAGGGAACCTGGTTAACGCGCATGGAGCCACAGGTACCTTCCTTCAGAAGCCCGTGCGGTGCCATCCTCATCGTTGGTGATGTTGGAGCCTGTTTTGCAGACACCGTGTCAACCATCCTGTCGACGATCTTCCTTCTTTTCACTACCCTTCCACTTTACCCTCATGATGGCCTTCTCCAGGGACTGGAATGTCCTGATAACTTGTCCAAAATAGGAGAGGAAGTCTCCCCATTCTTGCCTCCAAAGAGACATTTGGCTGCACTTCTTCTAAAACCAGCATGTTCGCTTTTTTGGCAGTCCCTGGTAGATTCTGTATTCTTCAAAGGCATCACCTCTTCCTCCGACTTTCCTACTCGCTGTCCAACGGTCACATGGATATGAGGCGATGGTAAGTCCTGGGGCTGGAGTCTGGTCTTAAAAGGGACAACTTTGCTCGTTAACACTTTCAAGAGGTCTTGTGCAACAGATTCACCCAGTACAACACATTGTTGTTGTTGTTTTTATTTGTTTGATTTCTTAAATCCTGCTTTCATGAACCTTGGCTATGGATCCAAGCAAAATGAAGTCATTGACAAGTTCAATATTTTCTCCATTTGTGGTGATGCCCATTGATCATTAGACTATTGTTCCAGGTATAAGGGTTTTGTTTGGTTTATGTTGACTTGCAATCTGTACCCAAAACTACAGCCTCTGGTTTTCATAAGCAAGTGTTGCAAGGCCACCTTGCTTGCAGCAAGAAGAGTGTTATCTGCATATTGGCGCTAATCCTGAGGGCACCTGCTTTTCCATCTAGTTCAGCTTCTCATCTAGCCCAGTACGCAGACTGAATAGATATACTGAATGGGCACAACCCGGACTCACACCTTTCTTGATTTGAAGCCGTGGACTATTTTCATGTTTCCTTCAAATGGCTGTCTCTGAGTCCTTGTACGGCCCATTTCCACACGAGTACAATGAAGGGTTGTAGAATTCTTTCTTGGCAACGTTCTCCACAGCTTGTGAAAGTGGACATATGGAGCACCTCTGAATCCCTTCCATCTTCTTTTGATGTTTCCTGAACCGGTAAATGTTTTCCCCAGAGAATTTTCTGTGCCTCAACTGCGACTTGAATGTTTGTGTTCTTTCTTTTTGACTTACTAACTCCAGGTCTTTGCACGATTTATACTACTTTGCTTTGTCTTTTTGAGCTGCTTTCTGAAATTTTCTGTTCAAGTCTTTGACTTCATAATTTCTTCCATCAGCGGTCCCGACTCTGTTCAAGAGCAGGCTTTACAGTCACAACTGACATCTATGTTGGCCTTTTCGCATTTCCTATCTTTTCAGTGCCCCTTTTCTTTCTTCATGTATGATGGTCTTGATGCCATCTCCCACCGGTTCAACTTGGGTGGCCCTGCTGGTGTCAGAAACATCAGTGGCATCGTTTCCGGCATCACAGGACCACACACTGACATTTCAGGGATGGAGAAGGCATAGTAGACTGTCCTATAGGCTCACTATGAGTTGGAATTGACACCACAGCATGTTAAAACAATATTTTTTTCAATTAAGAGATTTTAAAGCTTTCTAGTCTTTTTTTTATTGGAATGTGATCTTGCACACAATTTATCTTTTTTAATAGGCAGTGTTTCTTTGTTACTGCATACTTTTTTCCATTCTGAAAGAATGAATGTTGGGTCACACAATATTTATGTCGTATGCAGCTCCTCTTATCCATGGCCCCGACCTGACGAAATGATATAGATTCATTTCTGTTGCCCACACCTGGTGGTTAGAAACTTGCCACTTATAAACTTCCTTCATGGCAATGACTCTAATGGAAATAATTGCCCTTCTTATGAAAAGGACAACAAAAAGAAGAGAGATATGGCTGTGACTAACCCTGCGTTTTGGGGTTTTCATGTTTTGAAGTCCAATTGCTGAATATTTTACTTGCAGCATTCTTTCCCCAGAAACAGTTCAATTTCACAATTTTTTACCTTCCTTTTTTACCCAGAGAGAACGAAAAGCAGCAGGAGCTCATTCTCATCAGTGGGCGACCCAACTCTCCAAGCCACAGATGTAAAACCTGAAAGGAGAAGGGACAATGATTTCCATTTTCAGCACCTACACGCTGCAATCATGGCTTAACTCCTCTGCTTGTGCCACAAGCGAGATTGCTGTTCCATCTTAATGGAAAGATAGTACACTTTCTATTGGGAAATTTGCTTGAATGACCGCCTTTTTGAAGACGTTTTTATGGCTGTGCTGTAAGACTGCTGCTGCTCGCATCTGCTGCCATTGTTCTTTAATGAATACACTGAGGTTCTAGATTCTTCTTCTTGCATGGAATAGTGTTTTGGAAGCTAAGTCATGTTCAGAGATTTTAAAAGGTTGAGTTTGATATAAAAAAGTAGTTACCAGGATGACTAACATAATCATTCTGATTTCTCATATCCTCAAAATGGCATTCCTGCCCCCTCCTCCCACCCCCAGGTGGTGCAAGAAGTGCCGAGTTTTGCTTCTACTCTGGAAAATGCAGAGGGAATGGGAAATTACATATGTGCAGAGAAACAAGTTATTTTCCCTTTAGTTTTTCACATTTAAAGTTCGTGAAGCAAGCAGTATTTTATAAACAATATAAATACATGTAGGTGCACTCCCAAATATTAGAGTATTGTCTTATCCAATGTGAATAAATAAAATGTAGAAAATAACTGATTTTTTGGGGAGCCAAAGGATACCCTCTTATGCTTTCATTTATTGAGTCAATTTATTAAACTCCCTCAATTAGGGTTTGGGCCACTAACCACAAGGTCTGTGTTTCAAACTCATACCTAGTTGTGCCATGGGAGAGAGACGACGCTGTCTGTTCCAACAAGGTTCACCGTCTCAGAACCCCTGCGTAGGTCAGCTGTGAGTCAGAGTCGTGGGTTTGAGGATGTGGCAGGCATTGTGGGTCAATGTGTCTGCATTGTTACTTTTAACTTTAGCTTTATAAAATCTATTTTTAAAAATTAGAAAATAAGGAAATGTTTTGTGTTTATCTACATATTTTCTATTTCTGACATTCTTCATTCTTTGGGAAGGTCTGCATTCATATTTAGTATCATTTTCCTTTAGTCTGGATGACTTCCTTGAACATTGATTTAAAAACAACCCAAAAAACATTTCTGTAAGAATATCTATATAACAAAACATTTGCTACTAAAATGTTCTTTTTACACATAATCTTCCCTGGCTTAGATTATACCCATTATGCCCCTTAACATTTCTAATGATTCAGGTCTGTTGGTAACAAATTCTCAACTTTTGTTTGCCAGGAAAATGTCCTTTTTATTTTTAAAGGCTAAGGTCACTGAGCCTAGATTTAAAAAAAAATCATTTTAT
>NW_022103896.1:49548500-49555608 GCF_000313985.2 Echinops telfairi | reverse complement strand
GTATCACCACTCTCACCACTGGTCCTGAGGGGTTCATCTGTCCTGGATTCCCTGTGTTTCCAGTTCCTATCTGTGCCAGAGTACATCCTCCAGCCCAACTGGATTTGTAAGGTAGAGTTGGGATCATGATAGTGGTGGGGAGGAAGCATTCAAGAACCAGAGGAAAATTATGTTTCTTCATTGCTACACTGCACCCTGACTGGCCCTTCTGCAAGGGGATGTCCAATTTCCCACAGATGGGTCCTGGGACCCCACTCTGCACTCCCCATCATTCACAATGCTATGATTTTTTTTTTTAATACGCTGATCATTCTTTGTCTTCCTCATTCAATTTCCAACTTTCATGTGTATGAGGTGACTGAAAAATATCACTGTTTGGGTCAGAGTATCCCAGTCCTGAAAGTAACATCCTTGCTCTTCAATACTCTAAAGAGGTCTAGTGCCACATATTTACCTAATGCAACACGTCTTTTGATCTCTTGACTGTAGGTTGTAGTTTTGACTACATCTGAAAAAAATTCCCTCTTTATTTCTCCAAGTATCCTCCAAGTAGGTTTTTTTTTGGCCTTCTTTCTTCTGGGCTTTCAATTACTCAGGTGTCAGAACTCTTGATACCTTTACAGATTACTGAGACTCTGATTCCATTTTTGTCTCTGGCTTTCATTTAGGGCAGGTTTTTTTTTTTACTGTGTCATCAAATTCATGGGCCTTTAATATCGTTTCCATATTTTATTTCAGATATTTTTCAGTTGTGCAGTTTAATTTGGTTCTATTTTTATGTTTTCCATTTTTCTCTTATATGTATATTTTACTTAAAATGTCTTATCATCATTATCGTACAATTTTAAAGGTGTTTATCTGCTAATTCTATACTCACTGTCACTTCAGGGTCTCTATTAACTGATTTTTCATCTGGTTATGTTTTGGGTACTTTCAGTGTGTAGTAATTTTTTTGCTATAAACTCTGAATGTTATATTAAATGTCCTAAAACATTTTTTCCTTTGAAGTATGTTGTTTTTTATTTTTTCAAGCTGATACTGGTGCAATATCTTGATTGTTTGAAGGCTTTTTTCAAAGATTTATTTCTTTGATTGTGGAAGAAGCTTTAGTTTGGACTACCTTACACTTCCCAAGGAGCCCTGATGGCAGTGTGCATTAGGCATTGGGGTGGTAACTCTTAACAACAGAGGTTCAAAGCCACCAGTCCCTCTGGAGGAGACAGATGAGGCTGTCTACTCTTGTAAAGACTTCCAGTCCTGGGAAGCTTATACAGAGTGTCACGCTGAGTTGGACTTGATGGTGGCAGGTCAGGTATAGAATTCTAAGTGAGCGTAGGTTGGGTCAGCCTGAATGTCAGCAAGATTGGTGCCAGGATGTAGCAGCTTTACCAGATTAATTTCCCTTTCATTTAGGACTGGTTTATGTTTTCTAAAACTGCTGTAGGTTTTGTTATACCTCTAGGAATCAGATCCCATTTGTGTGAACAGTGTTTTCCTGATGTGTATTGATCTGGTTATGTTGTTAATCAACTGTTCTTTTCCATTTCAGGAGCAGCGTTTCTAGCTATTACAACCATCTATGCCGAGACTGGATCAGGTTTTGTAGCACCAAGTGCTTCTGCCAAAGCAGGAGTCGAAGCCCTGTGCAAGTGAGTACTACTCCTTCAATCTTGCCCTGAAAATGCATACTTTGTTTCCCCCAGAAAAGAGCGGAATAAAGACTGATGCAGACTCCCCAGACCTACTCTGTCTCCTGGGAAAGTGCTCTGCATTTGTAGAATTAGGCCATCTGGTGGCATAGTGCTAACCTGTTAGGTTGCTAGCAGCCAGTCGGCAGTTCGAATTCGCCTAGTGCTCTGTGGAAGAAAGATGAGGCTGTCTGCTCCTGTACCGATTTACAACCTCAGAAACCCGAAGAGGACAGTTCCCCTTTCTCCTGTGGGATCAACATTAGTCACAGTCAACTTGATGGCAGTGGGTTTGGGGCTGATCGAACTTTCTACTGTGATAGAAATAGTCTAGAAATCTCTGCTTTCCAGTAGTATTTTTTTTGTAAAGTCAGACAATAAGACAACTCCGGACTATAGCTATTGTATTATTGCTCTCCCTGAGTCGTGGTTGGTACGATACCCGGCCTGGAAACATGTCATTGTGTTTATTTTGTGCCTATTGTACAAGATTGGCTGGATTTAGAACAGTGACCACTTGTCAGGCCTGGTAGCCTTTTTTTTTTAAGCCGTCTGATTGCCTTTTGAAGTGGTTCCCTACTGGCTTACTTCTTGACTGTGATATCGATTTTCATCATTGCTTGTCTGACTTACTGCAATAATACTAGCCTATATTTCACTACTACCAGTCTCTTCCTTCTTTCTTTTATAATTCACATTCCTTTCTAAAAGCATATATCTGATAATGATACTCTAGCTAAAAAAATCTTAGATTATTCTCTATTATCCTCTGAAATTAAAATCAAAACGCAGTATGGTGTTGTCAGTAGTCTTGTTTCTGGCTTTCTTTCTAGTCATTTGCGTATTCATAACCACTTCAATAGATAAATATTTGCTGAGTGAGTGTGTTGTGTTTGCCCAGCGAGGTACTGGAAACAGACCAGGCTTCAGCCTCACCAGAGCTCACAGTCTCCCACCTTTCCACCCATGGTAGCTATGCCTTAGTTTTTGTTTAGCTACTATATATGTATGGCATTCACCTGCCATGTAATTTCTGGGCTACATTACTGTTAGAATTTGTTTTTGATATGTTGCATACCACCAAGCCTCTCATCGTATCACCTGCTCTAAGATGTTTTCTCTCATTTCATAAGACAGAATTAGTCATTCTTCTCTCTGTGCACTCGTAAGGATTTACTTAATTCATTCTACTGAGGATACAAGTATACTAATTAATAAATGGTATCCAATGTTGAAGATTCTAAATTGAAGGCAGTATACTAACATGTGGGGGCCCAGAGAAGGGCATGGTAGAATTTTGTGTAGCACATCATTAAGTTCATGACACTGCTAATCCTTCTTCAAATGCCTGCTCAACTAACAGCTCTTCACGGGAGCCTTCTCTCTTACTCCCTGTAGACTTGGTTGCCCCTTCCTTCAAGTAGCCGAGGCTCACTGAATACTTCCCAGTTTGGTAACTCATTTATTATGCAACCAAGCTGACCTCCCTTGAGAACAGGGACTGACTTTTTATTTGAGTGTGATCCACACAGAATGTTGGCATGGAGTAAGTACACACACACACACACACACACACACACACACACAGAGAGAGAAATATTAAGGGAAAGAGCACCATGAATGGCTAATGCACACAGTGTGTTGTGCATAGCAAATCAAACTGTAGGAGATGCATTCCATGTTGCTTGGCCAAACTCGCTGCCGCCAGGTTGATTATGAGTCATAGTGACCCTGTATAGGGTTTCTGAGTTTGTAAAAGACAGCCTCATCTTTCTCCTGGGTGGCGACTGGTGAATTTGAACCACTGATCTTGTGGTTTTTATTCCAAAACTTCATGGAAAAAATATCATTATCTTTTCGTGTAATTTTTCCATGAACTTCATGAACCCTCCTCATAATCTAGTTCTTCAGTTATGAACTGGTTTAACAGGACCATGCTAGCATTGAATGCATTCACTGGTGCACCTTTAAGAAGGGTTAGGATGGATTTCCTTCTAAGCAGTTTCCCTGAGTAGGATGCTCAGGTGTTTTTCAGGATTATGTGAGTTTTGCATAGCTCAATGATTTTGTTAAAAAAAGAGGTTAATAATGGGTAGTAAGAAGTTGGTGGTTTCGTTAGACACCTTGTAAGAAGAACCTTCTTTAAAAAAAAAAAGCCCGAGTAAACCAGTGAATCCGACAACTTTGGAACCCTGATCATGGAAGGCGAGGCTGAAGAATTGGGTCAAAGGTCAAATGGAAGGAGAGATTATGCAGAAACTGTATGGACACAGAATTTTGGATCTGAAGCACCCTAACACATGAGCCTGTACAGCACATCGATATAGAGACAAACCAAACACTGTTCATAGTTGAAACCCCCATTGCCTGGTGCAGTCTAGCAGCAGGGACACTATCTACCTCCAGAGCCAGGCAGGGATGTCCCCCACCCTGTGAAAGTTAAGTGCGCTCACCTCATCTATTGTGCTTGCGGGACCCCTTCTATTGTTCCCCACAGCAAACATTATCACCCTACCCTGAGCTCGGGACCTATAGACTCAGGGCACCCACCTCTTCACTCAGCCACTCATGCCAGGGGCCCACAAACTGGTGATACCTGCCTTCTACAGTGCTGGGAGTCTGCAGAATTGGTGAAGCGTGTTCTCATGCCCAACCCCTTACACTCAGGGCCTATGGACTGGCAGCACTGCTGCTCCATCTAGCCACTGGCATCAGGGGTCTACACACTGTAGATGCCTGTTCCTATCCCCAACAATCTATGCCTGTGACCCACAGAACAATGTGGGCCTACTCCTCCTACCACTTGTGCTGGGGGCCCAAGGACTGGAAGCACACCTTCCTCTGTGTTGTGTTCTAGTGGACAGAGCTATGCTTTCCTAGTAGGCTCTCCTTACCATAGCTGTACCACATCACTAGGGACTTGTGCCTCCTTTGACTACTCTAGCACAGTCCTCCCTGCCAGGGATTGTTGGTGAGAATTTCCATATCTTTGACTGACAACCTGGGCACTTCTTTCCTGTCTACCTGGCAACTACCTGGCAACCAGCAATGGGCACATACACCACTTTACCCAGTACCTAGTGAGACCACTCTCTGCACGCATGAGCAGATGAGCAGTCAGACATATGACCTCACCAACAGTACCAGTTACAGCCTCAGACTTGCACCAGCCTCTGCTCCTTTCACCAAGATACAGGTGACAAGAGCGCCAGTGTGGCCATACTAATGGCCTGCTTCGTCAGAAAAAGCAAACCAAACAGAAATCAACATGCAGTAAATAAACATGCAATAAGTGCATAAACATAATAACACCTTTATGCTTCAGAGACACATTGCTATAAAATTTGAAATCACTTGCAGGAAGAGAAGGGACAAAAAATTTTTAATTAGAAACTGAATAGAACAGTGCTGGATAAAAGAAAATGACAAACCACATATTTCCCTATCACAGAACTAGCAGTTTACCAACTTTTAGTTGTTTCTGTTTTATATTTCTGTACCTGTAATAGTGCTCAAATAGAAAGCACTAGCATATATTTAGCTCATTAACTCCTGAATTAAAAATCATGCAAATTCACCTGCAGTAGAAGCATGATAATGGTGGAAAGAAGATACACAAGCAGGCAATCCAGATGTCATAAACAAGCTCTGTCCTCAAGCATGTCTTTCAGTGAATTTGTAGGCAGATCTGAACAGGTCAAAACAAAACAAAAACACTGGGTGATAAAGAAAATCAAAGATAAAAATTTGAAATTCCTTGAAATAACCAAGAATAAAAAAAAGCAGTGCTCAGAGGTCACTTATAGCAATTAATGCACATATCAATAAAGAAAAATGACCCAAATCAAATCATTAAAACTCTAAAAATTGAGAGCAGCAAAAGAAGCTCACATTTAAAAAGGAAGAATAAAGATTAGGATGACAAAAAGAAAGAAACTGAGAAGAGAAAAACAAAAGAAGCCTCAAGATGATCAGAAGCTGCTGGCGAGCGAGGGCTTCCCGGGCTGCATCCGCTTGTTGAAACATTTCAGTTGGTGTTTCCAGCCGTTGCTGGAGCTGTGCTTTGGCCAATGCTTCTGGGGCAGTTTGAACTTCTTCGGCACCATTGGTTCTTGCTCACATGCTACCTCCTGAAACGGTGGGATGCTGGCTACTTCCTTTTGGTACTGTGACTCTGTGCATTCTTCCTACTTCTTTTGATGCTTCCTGCATCATTCAGTATCTTTCCCATAAAATCTTTCGATCTTGCAAGTTGAGGCTTGAGCTTTTACATAATTAATAAAGATAATAGTGCATTCAAAGGGCACAGTCATGGAAACTTCTAAAACATAATCATATACCTTGTGGGGTGAAGTTTCCAGGCTTGAAGGCAGGGAACCACTACATGAATAAGCATCACATACTTCAGAAAGGACAATTTTAGTATTCTACTTAGGTGAGTAATATCTGACTGGGATCACAACCGAGGGCTTCATAAAGAATGGAGAAAAGAACATAGTACAGATAATCAAATTCATACACACACATTCGTCCCATACTTACTGGTCTGATTACAACTGAGGAACTCCCAACAGTGTGGCCATAAGACACCCATCTGACATGACACTGAAGTCATTCTGAGGCCACCTTTCATCTAAACAATACATAAAAACACCAACTGATAGGAATACATACTTTAAAACAATCAATTATATGAAATCAAAAGGACATTTGCCCCCAAGCAAAGATGTGAAGGCAAGAAGGGGCAGAAAATCCCTGTAAAAGGAGTCAGAACCTGGGGCAGAAATGGGAGGGGTGGACACATTGTGGAAAATGCAGCCAATGTCATGAACAACCTATGTACAGACTGTCAGATGGGAAACATATGCTTTGTAAACTTTCACTCAAAGCATAATAAAAATTTTTAAAAAATGAATAGGTTACTATTTCCTGGAAATTTTCCAGTAGATTCACTGGTAGTGTAGTGGTCATGTGTGGGGCTGTGAATCACATGGTCAACAATCCATCAACAGGTGCATGGGAGAAAGACAGGATTCTCTACTCTTGTACAGAGTTATAGTCTCAGAAATCCACAAGGCGTGTTCCGCTCTGTCCTATCTGGTAGTTAGTGAGTTTTCAATGCAAGTACCCTGGAACCCTGGTAGCATAGTGGGGTGTGTATTGTGCTGCTAACTGCAAGGTCAGCAGTTCAAACCCTCTAGCTGCTCTGCAGGAGAAAGATGAGGCTGTCTGCCCACACAAAGGTCTCAAGTCTCAGAAGCTCAAAGGGGCTGTTCTCTTTTCTATCGGGTTGCTGTCAGTCAGAACTTTTATGACTCATAAAAAACAGTGAGTGTTTCAGTTCTTCTCTAAGTACATGCTGGGTGAGTATTTGATAAACTCTTGTCAATTTTTTAAATGAAGTCTTTGTCTGAAAGAGT
>NW_022103896.1:49546639-49547640 GCF_000313985.2 Echinops telfairi | reverse complement strand
ATATTAATGGATATCTTACAGTTTCATAAAGTGTGTCCTATTTTTCTATTATAAGGGTACAGTGTCTTAACCACATTATCATATTATGCAATTCCCTTCATAAAAGTATTTGAGAAAGAAATGTTCTGACTTTTGTATCAGAAATAATTGTGTTATTTACTATTTTCATTTAAAAAATCAGTTTGGGCTATGTCATAGTCGGTGTACCTACCTTTATAGGACTGGCACGGGAGGCATGGCCGAGGAGAGAGCAGCGGGACCAATGGTTCAGGAGAGACCTGGGAGGTGAGGGTGGTGGAAGAAGGGAGCGGTGAGCAGGCTGCCCATGGAAAGGGGAACAACTGGGGTGTGGGAGTCAACAACAAGGAGGAGATAGGGATCCGAGATGGGGTGGAGGGGGGTTTGTTGGAGCGGGTGTTGGAGCAATAGCTAACTAGCTAAGAGGAGGTACCAACAGGCAGAAATAAGGGGAAAGTGACAGTGGGGCAGGAGGAAGGTAAAAGGAAACAGAGGAAAGACCAAGGAAGCAAAGCAATGGATAGAGGTATAAACATAGTGGTGTACATATGTAAATACATTAATCCACAAAATTAGAGGTATTGGCCCATGTACATATATTTATATGGCAGTACACTGAGGTAGGGGATGGACTTTGGGCCTCCCTCAATACAAGGACACTTTGCTCTAACCAATCAGCAGTCTGAGATGTTCACCCTCCCAACACAATCACTGAAGACAAAACAGGTGTATAAGCAAATGTGGTTAAGAAGGCATGGTGCCTGGCTATTTTAAAAAAAAATCATTTTATTGGGGCTCATACATTTCATCACAATACATAGATCAATTGTGTAAAGCACACTTATACATGTGTTGCCCTCATCATTTTCAAAATTTGCTTTCCTCTTGGGTTCCTGGAATTAGCTCATTTTCCTTCCTCCCCCCTCCCCCCTCCCTCATGAACCCTTAATAATTTATGAATTATTATTATATCTTATCTTATA
>NW_022103896.1:49538313-49545126 GCF_000313985.2 Echinops telfairi | reverse complement strand
AAATGTCTAGAAAAGAATGAAGGCAACATATGTACAAACATGCCTAATTCAATTGATGTGTGGATTGTGATAAGAGTTGTACAAGCCCCCAATAAAATGATTTTAAAAAGAAAGAAAAAGAATTGTGATTTTTCCAAACAACTTGTTTTCTTTCTTTTTTTCTTATTTTATGGCCAATGTGAATTGTGTTAACTGGCAAGGCTTTCCTTTTTACAAATTTATGATCTACCTGTTGCAATTAAATGGAACTTCACAGTACATTGTACATTTAGGTAGTAGGTTTATTCCTGGCTTTATTGTCTATCATTAGCCATTGTGTTAGGCAGGGTTCTCTGGAGAAACAGAACCAGGACACTTATGATTATATATATATGAGGATAGGTTTATACAGCACAAAGAACTCTAACAGCTAATTAGTACACACAGCATTACAGAGGGCTCAGTTCAACTCACCTTCATGGAACAGTTAATACACTGGAAGTTCTTCAACTCATGTGGTCTGCCAGATCCAAGGTCAAGGAAGCAAACAGAAGAGTCAGGGAAAGGCAGGCAGAGTCTGCCCACAGGCAGCAAACAGCAAGTGGGTCAGCAAGTCAATAGCTCGGGAATCTACTGAAGCAGACCCAGATGAAATACTGAACTCAAGCAATGCAAGGCGATTGGATCCACTAGCCTCAAGCTCAAGCGATGTATGTATCAGCAGTGTGGCCAAGCAGGTCTCAAAGAAGGCTCAAGCTCTAGCAACACGATACATGATCCAGGGGTTGGCTGGTCCCACAGTTGGTGTAGCACACAGGTTGAGGCAGAGAACTAGCTAAAGCAGCAGCATGCTGGTCTGATCGCCAGAGAGCAAGAGAGATGGGGGTGAGCCTTGCAGAGCCATTTATCTCTTTTCCCTCCAATCATAATGTGACCTTATTAATCCCACCTGTTCCTATGGCCAGGTTGGCACAATAGACCTAACTACCACAGCCTTGTTTCTAATTCTCTCTTAATTTCACATTATCTTTCATTTGTATTATATGCTTCTGTCAAGCTACCACAGTCATCTATAAAAATTATATGAAGAGCATGTAGACACAAATACACAGGCCAATATATCTTCCTAAGATAAGTTTAGATAATACAAATTAGAAATACCAATCAAGGACTCTAATCTTCCAGCACTTGTGCAATCGTGAAGATAGTACAAGACTTGCCAAGTCTTGGTTCTGTTTTACATAAGGTTGCCATCAGCTGGGGCTGATACAGTGAAAACGAATAATAACAACATCAAGTCTTTGAAGCACATTGATTTAGGGTTCTATGTTCTTATTTCTGCATTGGTGTGTTTAGAAAATTATATTACACTCCCATTTCCTTTCATGCTTAATTCACCAATTGTATTAAAAGCTAGTTTAACATGGATGTGATTAATATTTTAAATCTCTGCAATCCATCTCTTTTGTAATTAAAGCCCTTGTGAGGTGACAGATGTTATGAAACAGGTGTATATAAGGTTATAAGTAAAGTTACATAGAATTTTCTAAATGCAGGGCTGAAAACATGGAGGGGCATGAATCTTTCACCTTTTGTAGTAATTAATGAAGACTATATATATATGTATAGACATGTATCTTCTTGGTTTTAATGTTATAGCATAGTACTTGAAAGGCACAAACTCTGATGCTAGACTTCTTGAGTTTAGCTTATGGTTCATATGTTCTTGAACAAATGCTTTAACCTCAAGGTAGCTCAGTTTCTTCATGTGTAACATATGTAATATAGAATGATAGTAGTTCCTACCTGTTTGGGTTATAGCCTCTGGCACGTAGAAAGCATGCAGTGACTTAGGTTATTATGTTTTAACATATGGTATAATCATTTTGAGTCTGTGTTATCTACTTGAATTTTTAGATCTCTTGCAGCTGAATGGGGTAAATATGGAATGCGATTCAACATAATTCAACCAGGACCTATAAAAACCAAAGTAAGTTCTAGTTTATTATCACATTGTGAATGATTAAGGAAAACAGCATTGAAATAGGTTAATTCAGGGGTGGGGAGGGATGAGAAAAAATGAGGAGCTGATACAAAGGGCTCAAGTAGAAAGAAAATGTTTTGAGAATGATGATGGCAACAGATGTACAAATGTGCTTGACATAATGGATGTATGTATGGATTGTGATAAGAGCTCTATGAGCCCCCAGTAAAATTTTAAAATAAAAATTTAAAAAGGAAAAAAAAAGAATAGGTTGATTCAGGGTTTCACGTTCATAATTTACATTGATGTGTTTATATATATTCTTGTTGGTTTGTGAGGGACTTGCCAGGAATTACTAGGCATAGAGAGGTAGTGGGGGGAAGAGAGTTTGACGGTTTTCTGATATAAGAAACATAGAGATGGGCAGGAACTACTTCTTGTTGGTGTTGTTACGTTCTGTTGAGTTATTTCCGACCCATAGTGAAGCTAACCTGTGTACCGCAGAATGAAGTAGTGCCATCCTCACAAGTATTGCTACACTTGAGGCCATTGTTGTAGCCGTTTTGTCAGTTCCTCTTGTTGAACATTCTCTTTTTCACTTAACCTCTCCTTTAGCAAGCAGGGTGCCCTTCTCTAAGGACTGGCTCCTCCTAAGTACTTAATGAAATCTTGATATCCTTCTTTTCCCCGAGAGCATTTACATCTACTACCACAGATTTGCTTTTTTCTGACAATGCAAGAATATTTAATATTCTTCACCAAAATCATAGTTCTAGTGCATTAATTGTCATCGTTCTTGCTTATTTATTGCCTAGCTTTTACATGAGTTGATTAAAAATACCGTGGCTTGGGTCACAAGTACCTTATCGTTCAAGGTGGTATTTTTGCTCTTTAACATTTCAGAGAGATCTGTGAAATTTCATGTTATAAGTCAACTTGGCTAGACTGTGATTCTCAATGGTTTGGAAGGTAGGTTCAGGTTGCTGTGCAAGCCATTCTGCTGCTTGGCCCAGCAGATCCAATCACTGGTACTTGAAGTGTTAGTATCAGACAGTGGTGTTGTTTGGCATCTTTCACAGATTCCTACTGGTGAGTCTCAGCAGAGACCCATTGGATTGTAGAGCAAATCCCTGTCCATCTTTGTAGGTAACTCCTCTACCTTTGAGAAGCAGATGTTGACTTGTGACTGAGCCTTAGTAGAGACTGAATGCTTAATCACGGGTCACTAAATTGCCATGTGGCCTGAGATGCCCATCATGAACTGAGTGTTCTCTGACATGCTCCCCCTACCCCCAAAAGCCAGACATGCACAGCAGCACTGTATCATTAAGTAGAAGTAATGTTTCTAAGACTGGGCTTGAGCAGGACCAGTAGGCACACGTTAGATATATAAGTAAGTGATCCAAATGCCCACGGTCTCCACTCCTGTTACATTACCTTTCATCTCTCAGTTCGCACCCATCACCCGATGGGTAGTTCCTTATTATCCCTTGGCTAAGGATGAAGAGTGGGTCTCTGGTTTATAGATGGTTCTGCCCCATATGTAGGCACTGCTTGAAAGCGGACTAAGCCTACTGCAGCCCGTTTCTGGTCTTAAGGTGTTCCTAACTGAAGCCTGATACTTTCAATCACCTCATATGTATGTGAAAGCTACATAATGAATAAGGACGACTGAAGTTGAAGTGATACCTTTGGGTTATGCTTTTGGCAAAAATTATTAACTATATCACATATTGCCAAAAGAAAAAGAACATACTTGTGTTGGAAGAAGTATAGCTAGCTAGAAGGCTCCCCAGCAGTGAGGATGGCAAAACTTTCATCTCATATACTTTGGAAATGTGGTCAGGGGATATCATGCTTGGTAAAGTTGAGGACAGCAAAAAGAGAGACGACCTTCCAAGAGGCAGATTGATATAGTGGCAGCAACCATGAGCTCACACAGAGCAACTGTGAAGCTGGTGCAGGCCAGGGAGTGTTTTGTTTCTGGTGTACATAGGGCCGGTATGAGTCTGGATCGACCCCACAGCACCTAACAACAGCACAACCATTTATAGAGGTTTCACTGCTTTTGCTCCTTTAGAGGTCCCAACCTAACCAACGGCTTTTTCAGCATATTTACCCAACGTAATCTGGTCAATTTCAGTGCATTAATGGCTGGAACATCGATCTTTATGCATTCCATTTCATTTTTGATGACTTCCAGTTTTTGTATTCATAATTGTATGTTCCATACTTCAATTACTAATGGATGTTTATAGCTGGTTCATCTATTTTAAAGTATGTCACATCAGCAAGGGATGACCCTAAAAGTTCACCCCAACCACATCTTTAAGATTAACTTACTTTGGGCAGGCAGTGCTTACTAGTTAGATATATTTTGGCTGCCAACTTGAGGGACTCCTCTTCTGGCCGTGTACCAGATAGGGGCACATTGCTATTGATAAGGTTTCCACTGGCCAATTGCTTCCAAAGGAGAGCTCTAGGTTCTTCTCAATCGGTCTTTGCCTGGAAATTCCACAGAACATTCTCCACCATGGGTGGCCCTACTGGTATTTGGAGTACCTGTGGTTGCAGCAGAGACTCCAGCGGCACACCACCACAGGAGTCCAGATAGCCGGAGGCTCTGTAGGCGAGTGCTGCAGCTTCTTAATAAGGTTGATTTCAATATCGTAATTTTCTGGGGTATTTATTGACATCAATTTTGTCATTTTGTCCAGTCTGGTTCAGTGATCTGTTATTGTTTGATATTTAATTTTTAATCATAGTATAAAGACTTGCTTTCGTTGGCATTCTTTTTCCCCCCCTTTAATCACTTAACAGAGAGTCTCAAAACTTATACAGGTTTTGGTATTGGTATTGGTAGATTTTCTTTGGCTCCTGTCTGTGCCTTTTCACTTTGAAACCCACAATTACATCTGACATCTAACTCCCACTTCTGTCTGACTAAAGCCCTTCTGCTGGCATCCATTTCTGCTCTAATCAATAATCCTTACAGATAGTTATTACAACACATAATTATCACTGGTGCTCTTGCCAGTGTTGCTCAGAAGGTTCACAGGTAGTCTCTTCTCTCACGTTACCTCAGACAACTTTACTCTCCACGTTCTTGTGATTTCAAGAAGAGTGAGAATTTATAATCCAGACTGAGACACAGCTATGAAGGCTCGGCTGAAGTTAGATAACCAAGGGACAGTTGGGTTTTAGGCAATAAGTATGACAGGTATTATACACGAACAGGGAAATGGCTGTCTTAGTTTATTGAGTGGAGTAGAAAATGGAAAGAAAAATTACTTAGTTGATTGAAAATTACTTGAATATCTTTTTTTGTCTGACACTTCAGTAATATACTCCAGAAAAATTTAGTAGCTGTATGTATTATGCATGTATCATGCTATAGGATGGCACTGTACTAAGCACTATCTGAAACGAGTTACATAGTCCCAGAAGTGTTGTAGGACCTTCCTGTCTCAGAGGAAGTCCTTGAATGCTGGTGTGAATGCTCAATGCATTCAGGTGTCAACCAAAGGTTTGGAGGCTCAAATGTGTCCAAAGGTGCAGAAGAAAGGCAACTTCTACAGAACAGTCATTGAAAAGCCTTACAGAGGACAGTTCGACTCAGGCACACACACGATTGCCAGGGGGTGGAATCTACTCAAAAGTAACTTGTTTCTGGCAATACCTAGGAAGGGACACTTAGTTACTGTGTGGAAAGATACTGAGGGGGAAAAAAATTGAGACAATGTGCTTGACATCAAAGGGTTTATGCATATTAGTTGAGATATGACATACAAAAATAACTAGTTTTTGGTTTTAGAGAGATTAAAAAACAAAACCATAGAGAGACTCTTCAGCAAGTCCTGATGTAATCAAGAGTGGGGCAGCTGCGGTTGCTCCCTTGCATTAAACTTGTTCAGGGAGACTAGGTGTCTGCGAAGGAGCACAGTGAACGCTTACTTTGTCTCAGTCCCATGCTACTGAGAAAAAGTGTCACCTGGACTTCATTACTGATGTCAGATGGATCTGGACTGAAAACAGAGAATACCAGAAAGATGTTTACTTCTGTTTTATTAATTTTGCCAAGGCTATAACTGTGTGGGTCATGACAAACCATGGATAACTTTGAGAATGAGAATTCCAGAACACAGTATTGTACTTATGACAAACCTATATTTGGAACAAAAGACAGTTAGTTGTATGAAAGAACAAAGGAATATTGCATGGCTTGAAATTAGGAAAAATGTGCATCAGGGTTGTATCCTTTCACTATATTGACTGAATCTGTATACTGAG
The DNA here is from genome assembly GCF_000313985.2 of Echinops telfairi. Classification (NCBI taxonomy): domain Eukaryota; kingdom Metazoa; phylum Chordata; class Mammalia; order Afrosoricida; family Tenrecidae; genus Echinops; species Echinops telfairi. The sequence goes on along the minus strand of NW_022103896.1, from coordinate 49,538,873 downwards.
CAAGCAATCAGAGAAGCTGGACTATATGAAGAAGAATGTGCATCAGGATCAGGGGAAAAGCTACTAATAACCTATGATATGCCGAAAACACAGCCTTCCTTGCTGAAATTGAGGAGTATTTGAAGTACTTGCTGATGATCAATGTCTTCAATAGGAAATATTAAATTTCAGTACAAAATACAGCCTTCAGGATGAACTACAATTTAATTTCAAATTCTCACCATTGGACTAATCGACAGCATTGTGAAAAATGGAGAAAAGACTGAACTTATCAAGGATTTCAATTGGATCCACAATCAAGTGTCATAGAAGCAGCAGTGAGGAAAATCAAATACATATTTGATTGGGCAAATGTGCTGCACACGACTTCTGTAAAGTGCTGAAGACAATGATGTGGCTTTGAAGACTAAGGTGCGCCTGACCCATGCCATGGTATTTTCATTTGCCTCATATGCATGTGAACCTTGGCCCATGGAGAAGGAAGACCACAGAATTGATGCACTTGAATATTGGCGTTGGCAAAGAACACTGCAAGCACCATGAACTGCTAGAAGAACAAA
>NW_022103896.1:49531613-49532424 GCF_000313985.2 Echinops telfairi | reverse complement strand
CATTTCCAATTTCCATCTGTACCGCTGTGCATCCTCTGGTCTAAGCTATTTGTCATTTATTAAACTTAATTGTATACATAACTATTTAATACATTTGGAATACATACCCTTGTTATTCCCGGTGACACTGGTGGTTTTATGGCTGTTTTATGTTACACTTTTCTTCATTCTCAATGCAGGTACCCTTTTTACACCTCCGCACTTTCATTTCCTCTCACTCAGTGATATCATTAACAATTTATTAATAAAGTAAACTGTGGGACAGGTTTCATCTTTGCTTATTGTCTTCATCTGTAAAAATCAGGATTATAATATCGATCACTGGGTTTTTTTATGTGATGGCATATGTAATTAACACACTTGCCCACTGAACGAAAGACTGGAGGTTTATGTCGTATCTGAGGTACCTGGAGGAAAGGCTTGGCGACCCACTTCTAAAACATCTGCCACTGAAAACCGGATGGAGCGCAGTGCCATTCCGACCGACTCATGAGGTCAGCGTGAGTTGGAGCCCGTGACAGTGAACAAGCTCACAGCGTGTGAAACAGAAATGAAAATGGGATCCTCTCTCTCTCTCCTCATTCATTTTGTTGGGGGCACTTGTAGCAATTTGTAATTCAATTAGATCAAGTATGCCTATACAATTGTTGCCACCATCAGTTTCAAAACATTTTCATTCTTCTTGAACTCCTTGATATCAGCTCCCACTTTCCCCCTCCCGCTACCCTACCCCCTATCCCTTATTGTTATGTTCTATATATTATAAATTATTATTGTGCATGACTACACCATCCAATATATCCATTCACTT
>NW_022103896.1:49528689-49530655 GCF_000313985.2 Echinops telfairi | reverse complement strand
ATAATTTACTTGAATCTTTAGGCAATGGAATAGTTTTATTTGGTAGTGTTATAAAATTGTGGTGACTAGTGTGCAGAAAATATTTTTAATATTTGGAAGCTTTTCCTCATGATCACGTTCTGGAAGTAGTGTTATTAATTAAATGCTATGAGGTTTTTAAAGCCCTTGATCTGCATCTCCAAATTGTTATTCACAAGACTGTATGAATTTGAACTCCCATGAGCAGTCTGTGACAGTAGCAATTTCAACAAGTAGCTAACATGATAGTCTCATTTTAAAGTGATTTACAAATTGTATAAGTAATCAATGACTTTATACACAATGTGTTTATTGGATTATTACTTAGATTGGATCCTTTTCTACATTTGTGATTTTCCTGCTTGGCTTTTTGCCTATTAATATCTTACTGGGCTATTAAAGAAAAAAACAAGAGTTGTAGTGTAAATACCACTTTTCTCCTGTTAATGAACACTTACAGTTTGGTTCAGTACTCTGTAGCTCTCACAGCGAAGGAAGAGTTAGTGCTCAGATCAACTAGGCGAGGACTATTGGTAGCAATGCAGCTAACATCGTGATTCGTATGTGACCATGGGCCGCCTTCAGGGAAGTTCCAGGCATGGCCTGGCAGCGGTTGTTTCTTTATTCTTATGGAAAAAGTGAAGCAGTGAGAATTTAAGAGACTTTAAGTAATACATTTGTAGAGCTGGAAAAGGCTTTAGGCGAAAACAAAACCAGTGGCCTATAAATTGATTGACTTAGAGAGACTAGGCTGGGCATATCGATCCTTACAAATTAAGGATAGCATTCAGAAGGATGGGCTTTCCGTTACACTTCATCGTGCTCATGTGGAACCTGGACATGGACCAAGAGACCATTATTTGAAGAGAGAAATCAAAGGAATACTGCATGGTTTAAAATCATGGTTGTGTCTTCACACCATATTTATTCATTCCGCATGCTGAGCAAATAATCAGAGAAGCTGGATTGTATGCAGAAGAACTCAGCATCAGGATTGGAAGAAGGCTTGTTAATACCCTGCCATATGCTGATGACGCAACCTTGCTTGCTGAAAGTGCACAGGACTTGAAGCACTGCTGATGAAGACCAAGGATTGAAGGCTTTCAATATGGGCTGAAAATTAATGTAAAGTAAACAGAAATCCTCACAACGGGATGGAGAAAAGATTCAACTTGTCAGTGATTTCAACTTGCTGAGATCCATAAGCAATGCTCCCTCAGGCAGCAGTCAAGATATCAAACAATGCATTGTACTGTATAAATCTGTGCAAGATCAATAACGTATTGAAGAGCAAGGCTGTGACTTTGAGGACTAAGTTGTGCCTGACCCAGGCCATGGTATTATCGGTTGCCTCATCTGAATGAGAAAGTTGGACATTGAATCAGTAAGAGTGAAGAAGAATCGATGCATTTGGATGATGGAGCTGGTGAAGAATGCTGACAGCACCAAGGACTGCCCACAGAACCAATGTCTCTCTCCCGACCGAAGTACAGCCGGAGTCCTACTTGGACGCGAGGATGGCGATACTGCATCACTCATCGACAGAGGCCAGACCCTCCAGAAGGACATTATGCTTGGTAAACTAGATGGGCAGTGAAAGAGAGGAAGACCCTCCATGAGATGGAGTGACACAGTGGCTACACCAGTGGGCTCAAACATAAGAACAATTGTGAGGATGGTCCAGCACCAGGCAGTGTTTCCTTCTGTTGTCCATGGGTCACTATGAATCGGAACAGACTCAATAGCGCCTAATGGCAACAAGGTTTCTCAGAGTAGAACTGTGCTCCAGAGGATTTTCAATGACTGGTTTTTATAAGTAGATCACCATTCCCTTCTTCTAGGTGTCTCTGGGTGGTCTTGAACTTCTAACCTTTCAGTTCGCAGTCAAACATATTGACTATTTGCACCACTCTGGAAAAGCCTTCCAAAAACTTAACTCATTGCCAAT
>NW_022103896.1:49525773-49527364 GCF_000313985.2 Echinops telfairi | reverse complement strand
TCTGAGGTATGATTTTTTTTATCTTTACTCTTCAAAAACATTTTTCATGAACAGGAGTTTTAAGGGTAACACTTTAATTCATGTTTTATTCTTTAAAAAAAATCATTTTATTGGGGCTCATACAACTCTTATCACAATCCATACATACATCAAATGTATAAAGCACACTTATACATTTGTTGCCTTCATCATTCTCAAAATTCACTTTCCGCTTGGGTTCCTGGAATTAGCTCCTCATTTTCCTTTCCCCCCTCCCTCATGAAACCTTAATAATTTATAAATTATTATTTTATCTTATCTTACACTGCACGGTGTCTCCCTTCACCCACCCTTCTGTTGCCCATCCCCCAGAGAAGAGGTTATATGTAGGTCCTTATGATCGATTCCCCCTCCATTTTATTCTTAATTGATTCATGAGAACACACTCCTGTGGTATTATCTACATATATTTCACATTTAGGTTAATAATACCTTTGCATGAATTGTGTGATATGCTGTGAGGTGTTAATCCAGCCATCATACATTTGCTCCTTTCAGAATTAGTTTCACTTTAAATCCCCCACCCCCATCTCCTTTTCTGATTTTTTTGCCCTCGGAAGTCGGCCAATCACTGATTTGCAAATATGCCTAATGTAGGTTGGTTGTTACAGGCTGAGTATAGGCTGGTACCAAATTCACGGTCATTATTATTGTCAGCTTTGACAAGGTCTCTTGAGAAATACTCTGAGTCCAAAACCAAATACACTGTCATCGAGCCAATTCCAACTCATATTTCCTTCCTTTCCCCTCACCCCTACTTCCTTTTCTGTGTTTTTACATGCTGCCATTTTCACAGGACCAACGCTGGTATAGGTTTGTATAGATATTGTAGTGGACAGCTATTTGTTCTACAGACTAAATGTAGCAAAATTCTGTAGGCTTTTCTTATTCTCTTGGAGAAGGTATTTGACTCTGTAGATGGACACACATGCCAATATCTGGATTTTTTAAAAATTTAGATTTCTTTAGTTATAAATCTGAATGCCAAAGGCACGCCTTGATCCAATAAGACAGCCAATAAAATGAACAATTCATTGAGTTGGGTTTGAATTTATTTATATTATTGAGATATCTTTCCACCCAACCAGAGCCACTGCCAGCATGTTGACCCTAGCTGATAGCAACCTGAGAGGACCGAGGAAAACTTGCCCTTGCCTGTCAGTTTCTCATGCTCTGGTGGCTTGAACGTTGCTCTGATGCTGGAAGCTTTGTTACTGGTATTTCAAATACCAGCAGGGTCACCCAAAATGAACAGGTTTCAGGAAAGTTTACTGACTAGCAAAAGACTATGAAGAAGGAATACGTTCTCCACTTTGGAGAAATTAGCTGCTGGAAACCTTTTAATTAGCATTTAAACATTGACAGATACTGAAGACCTAATGATAGAAGTAGAACATTATCAGAGATAATGCCAGAAGATGAGACCCTCAGCCCCGCAAGTACTCAAATATGACTGAGGAAGAAGTACCTTCTCAAAGCAGAGTCAACCCGAATGACAGGAATGGAGGGAAGCCTGTGGGAGTAAAGTCTTGGGACCCTCATTTGTTGAAAG
>NW_022103896.1:49523343-49524921 GCF_000313985.2 Echinops telfairi | reverse complement strand
CAGATTCACTGCATTGAACACGGATGACAGAAGACCTGATGAGCAATGGGATGACATCAAGAATATAATTCCTGAAGAAATTAAAAGGTCATCAAAAAGACAAGAAAGAAATAAAAGATCAAAATGGATGTCAGAAGAGACTGAAACTTGCACTTAATTGTAGAGTGGCTAAGGTAAATGAAAGGAATAATGAAGTCGGAGAGTTGAACAGAAAAATTTCAAAGGGCAGCTCCAGAAGACAAAGTCAAATATTACAATGAAATGGCCAAAGACTTGGAGTTAGAAAACCAAAAAGGAAGAACATGCTCAATATATCTTAAACTGAAAGCACGCAAGAAAACTTCAAGCCTTAAGTTGCAGGATCAAAAGATTCTATAGGCAAAATATTGAATGATGCTGGAGCAGCAAAAGAAGATGGGAAGAATACACAGAGTCACTATATCCCAAAGAACTAGTTGACACCCTACCATTTCAGGAGGTGGCCTATGGGCAAGAACCAGTGGTACCGAAGGAAGAAGTGCAAGCTACTCTGAAAGCATTAGCCAAAAACAAGGCTCCAGGAATACCAACCGAACTTTTTAAATGACCTGGTGATGCAGTCATTTACTTACTCAAGCACTTACTCATCTATGCCAGGAATATTGGAAGACAGCTAATTGGCCAACTGCCTGGAAAAGATTCATATTTGTACTCATTCCCCCCCCAAAAAAGAGACCAAGCAGAATGCTCAAATTATAGAACAATTTCATTAATATCACATGCAAGTAAAATTTTGCTGAAGATCACTCAACAAGGCTGTGTGTTGACAGGGAGCTGCCCACTTTCAGGCTGGATTCAGAAGAGGCTGTGGAACAAGGGATATGATTGCTGATGACAGGTGGGTCTTATCTCAAAGCAGAGAATACCAGAAAGATGTTTACTTGTGTTTTATTGACTTTGCTGACATTTGACTCTGTGTCATAGTAAACTATGGATAGTCAGGAGAAGACTGGGAATTCCAGAACACTCCATTGTACCCAAGCAGAATGTGTACATGGATCAAGAAGCAGTCTTTGAAACAGGGAAAAGGTGTACTGCCTGGTTTAAAATCAGGTCAGGTGAGCATTAGGGCTGTGTCCTCTCACCATACTTCTTCAGTCTGTGTGTTAAGCACCGAAAACGGCTTACATGTAAAAGAATGTGGCATCAGAATTGAAGGAAGGATTATTCACAACCTGGGATATATGCAGGTAATACAACCTTGCTTGGTGAAAGTGAGGAGGATTTGAAGCTTGCTGATGAAGATCAAGGATTGTTGCCTTCAGTATGGATTGCAACTCAATGTAAAGAAGACCCAAATACTCACAACTAGACCAATACATAACAAACATCATGATAAATGGAGAAAATGTTGAATTTGTCAATGGTTTCTTGTTTGTATCCACAGTCAACTCACGGAATCAGTCAAGAGATCAAACTACATATTGCATTAGGTAAATGCTGCACAAGACCTCTTTCAAGTTTTGAAAAACAAGGAGGTTACTTTGAGGACTACAGTATTTTCCATTGCTTCTTATGCATGTGAAAGTTGGTCGCTGA
>NW_022103896.1:49488848-49522017 GCF_000313985.2 Echinops telfairi | reverse complement strand
AGTTCTACGAAGAAAAAAGCCCAGGAAGTATGCAAACTAGACACCAGGATACTCAGTATATGAAATTTAATCGAGATTACACAGAATATAATGTAAAAACAGCAGTTTACTAGAATAATTATAATCTGCAACACGTGAAAACAGTTTAGAAAGTGGATTAAGGTCTTACCTTCTGAAGTAGGCTTACTGGAAGTACAGCTATAGAATCAAGTTTTAAGTATCAAGCCTGATACTGCCTTTTTTGATCATCAAATCAACTTGAACCAATAGCTTGGTATAAATTCAAGCAGTAATCACGGCATTGATTAGTGAACTAAATCTTTTCCAATGAGACTGTTAAGTTTATAGAGCCACATGAAATATATTTCTTGATAGTAATATTTTGGTAAATATTTTAGATTAAAAGCACATTCCTCCTCAACGCTGGAAACATTGCTTACACATATCTCCTGGGACAGTCCTCAGATTGGCCGAAATAAGAATGCTTGGCCTGTTGCATGTAACTCTTCACTAACAAATGTGCATTTATACACCAGAGACTAGAATGTGAGAGATTAATCCCAGTAGGAATTTTTGGGAACTGTAATTTTGAAAACAAGACTATCTTAGATAATTATTTTTTAAATTGGGTATATTGACTGGCCTAAGCATCAACATTCTCCTTGAACAATCAGAGTTACAAAAACTGTACATTACAAACAGTATAGAAACAAGCAGAAAAGACAGTGCCTACATCCTGAATAATTACCTATGCAAATAAATTTACAGATATAAAAGAAAATACAGCCTACTCCCTTACAGTGTGCAGTTATTCTTTAGATACAGTGTATCGCTAGTAGACGGTGGTCACTCGGGCTAGTTGTCACCAGCACAGAGAATAAGAGCAAGGTCTGTTCGGTACAGCTTCCCTCCATCCGACAAAGCCATTATACTCTTCTTGTATGTTGGAATATTATTGATATCTAGCTCCTGTATAGACAGAGACAGCATTGTAATCCAGTCAAATATGGAATTCAATTAATCACTGTCAGTGGTAAAATGTGGGGTGAAAACTGCTTATTACATCAACCCATTAAGAAAAGCTGGATTAAATTCTTATTCAAATATGGAATAATCATAAGACTGTTTTAAAATCTATTTATGACAGTTAAGCTGAATTAGGCTGTCGCAAATTGAGTTAAGAATTGGACCCGACTCCTCCTTGCCTGATCGTTCAATACATCTCTAAGAGCGATATTGCAGTTAATTCTGGAGAGGCTGCAGAATTCGCTTAAAAAAGTGTGAGCGGAACCAAGTTACCTGCTTATTCTTTTCACACAGATCCTTCAGTAAGGCATCAAGTTCATTTTCATCTATGTATCCGTTTCCGTCCTGGAGGCAGACAGGGTCAGAGAAATAAAACACACAATCAACTCCATCTACCATAATGGAGCACGACATAAAATGGAAATCATTGAAATCCTCAGGAAACATCCCCACAGACTATTTAGCAGACTCTTTAAACTCCTGGGATTTTAAAATTCCTATGTTGTTCGTGGTCTAGTTGATTCTGTTAGCGCCCCGCTGCTCCACCGGATTTTCAAGGGGGTAATTTTTTAGAAGCCGATCCCAAGCCTGTTTTCCCGAGGTGCCGCTGGGTAGCTGCAAACGGCCAACTTTTCAGCCAGTTGAGTCCTTCACTGCCTGGGACGTCAGAATTTTTAACTGCCCCCAAATTCCAAAATAGCTACGAAGTGCCTGTCATTCAACCCTTAGATTTTTTAAACACCTTGACTTGTTCTATGTACTTTCACAGCTCACCTTTGACTCTGTGTTCACAGTACCGCCTTTTTTTGAGGTCAATCATCACAAATGTGTGTCCATATGTCAAGTACTATGATCTCTTGTTTACAAATGAAGAACGTGAAGTTCAGAGGAGTTTGGTATCTTATTCAAAATCTAACAAACAGCAGATCAGTTGTGGTGGGGAATTTGAGTCAAGGTATGTCTAATTGGGACCATACCATGAAACATTTTGGAATGAGTTAGTAAGGAATGCATTCGTTTGTTGTGTCATTTCAGTATCTATCTTTAGTTTACTTGGAGTTGGTGAGAGATTTTTCCTTAGTGGAAATTTCCCAAATTCTTCTAAAGATTCACGTGGTAGGTAAGAACAACTTGTACCTGATCATATAACTCGAATGCCTTATTGAACTCTTTCCCACACATTTTGATGCCCTAAAAGAGAGAAAAGGTTCAAATGCTATTATTATAGTTCGTGCGAGTCTCTTGGTAAATCTACCGCATTCTGAATTCTCAAGAAACATACAGCATTATGGCAGAGAAAAAGTTAAATACCTGAAATTTAAGAAGAAAATTCTCTTGTACTGGTAGTAACCTTTTGAAAGAAAAACATTGAAGTAATACATTAGTTTTTATGGGGTCTTTCCCCACCCCCAAGGTCAGCTTACTATAATAATATTTGCATGGTTTCTAAACTCACCTCGCCATCTCAGTTAATTCCAGCTTCCCATCATTATTTGAATCAAATAATTTCAGCTGAAAGACAGAAATCATTATTCTAGCCGTTGAAGAATGATTATCAAATATGTATATAGACAACATTCTAGAAACTAGAATATACTATTAACTCCCAATATGTAACTTGAGTCAATTGCCAATGTTCATCACAATAATACAGAATAGTAAAATAAAGTGGCCCTCATCAGTTCTCTCGACGATCATCATTTTTTTGGAAGTGTGGGTGTGTGTGGGTGAGAGAGAGGGGTTGGGGGAGAAGGAAGGAAGGAGTCTGACAGTATGTGGTATCCCTAGAATCTCTCCAAAATGGTATGAAAATAAATAAATGTATATATCTTCCCTCCTTTACAAAATAAGAGACCCAAGAGAAAGGGGTGTAGATAACTCCTTGGTGAAGAGAACTTTTGAACAAGTTTGAACGAATTTGTTTTCCATCAGGTACTAGAGACTCAGTAATGCCCCTGTTAGACTTACTATGCATCACTCAATCACACTCAGACACGACACTGTAAAAGTCAGACTTGAGAGACAGTGTCACAATTTGAGAAAGTTATATAACGTTTCCTATGTTATATGTAAGTACTGCATCTAAGATATACAATATAGTCTAAATTTGAATATTAAATGTGTGAAATAAATTTTGTTTTAATGAAAGGCTTAATGTTTTAACAAGAGGGTTGATGTTTTAATGAAAGGATAGTGATCATGGTTATGCTGAAAACAGGTTTGGGAATGTTTCTTTTGGAAGAAAAGGCAAAGCATTCTATGGTATGATTTCTAGGTAGGCAGCTTTTTCAGGACTCTATATCAGCACACTTTATTGTTCATTGAACATAGTTCTAATATTGTCACACTCTTTTCCAAGGTACTACACAAGTAGATCACAGTTTAGTGCCCTTGGGGAAATATTTCCCCAATACATATTTAAATTTTAATTAGTTTTTGATTAACTTCTTCCTGAATTTGAACTGGTTTATGACATTTAATCAGATATGCTAGGCCAATCCAACAGGGGCTAAACTCCCATCTGAGTGGTTTTTAAAAGCCTACTTCAAATTTCTACCTGGAAAGGAGTCTTTACTTTAAATAGATAACCCATAAAAGTGGAACAAAACAGAAAATTGATAAATGTAGGTTACTGTCCCTTATCTAAAAGTTACTCAGAGTTTAGATCTAGCTGTACATTACAACAGAAAGCCACCTGTATACTAACACTATGATAAATAGTAAGGTAATGAGGAATTAAAAGTGGCATTTCTTTAGAGGGGGACAGTTCTGCATTATAATGAAAACTATTGTCTAGTGAATAAGACAACAATAACATTCTAGAGACTCGCCACTCCCATAAAGATTCAGTTCTACTCCATCCTTTAGAGTCGGCATGAATTAGAATAAACTCCATAGCAGTGAGTTTGACTTGTTCATTCTGTTTTTTAAGTGTTATTTTCTTTTTCTCTAAGTAAAAGTAAGCAAAAAAGCTGAAAATAAACCTCATTTACATAAAACAGAATCAAATTCTTTTATAAGATTGTTTCTCCAGGTAACTGAAAAGTTTAACCCCTTCATTGATCTACTATAACAGGAGCTTTTATGATAGATATGTTTTATTTATAATAGATAGGTTTTATTGGCTTATTTATTTAAATTCATAGTGTAAGAATTCACTGTACCTTCATAGTATTTAAGGTATGTATAAATCCATGTAGCCATTTGTGTTATTTAAAGCCTTGCCTTAATTCCAAAATATAAGTAATTAAAGTGATGCCAAAATAGGGGCCAATGAATTGAGTTTGGGGAAGGACTTTTTCTTGGTAGCCCCAATCCTGTAATGAATCAAAATGAGCAAACTTCACTATTTGAAATGAATTAGCTTCGAGGATAATGGGTTATTTCATATAGAATACCCTTAGTTTATTTTTACTACTTGCTATGTAAACAGGCTGGGTATATTTGGATTTCCATACTCGTAACTCCAGCTCACTGAATGCAGTGGCTAGAAAGTTGGTTAGCTCTGATACAATCTATGATATCCTAAGCCATGATGAAATGGGTCCAGAACTTCCATGATAAATGAATTTTAGAGATATAATTACAATGACTTTTTAAGAAACACACGTCTCTTGATAAAAATTTCCTAGCTCCAGGAGAAAGAAATGTTCGTGTGTGGAACCTTAGAGCCAATGCCTGCAGCCCTCAGCATCACATTTATCCGTGATAATCATCCTTACGTATTTCACTTTTCATCTGAACCAATGCAACACCACAACAGAACTTATTTACGCCATGCTGGGTAGCCATAGGAATCAAGAAGAACACAGTCATACGTCAAAATCTCTTGGCTACAGTCTTTTCAAGGCCAGTCTTACCATTAGGTCTGTATACTCGGCTAATTTTGTATCATCCACAGTTTTGTTTGCTTTTTCTAGCAAGTCCTTTAGAAAGTTCTGTTAAGGCAAAGAACATTCAGGTAAATGCCATTAACAATGCGCAATCTGCTTCCATTTCAGCATGCCTTGAAATGGAACACCCCAGGGAAGCAAGGGAAGTTTCTTTTTGAGGAGAAAGGGTGAAGAAAGGGTGTTAGAACTGGGACTAAGAGAGGTCGGGTCCTGTCGGCATCCCCGCTGTGGAACCACTATAGAAAGGTACGACATTTACCTTTCCCTGCGACTTGATCCTTCAAAGTCTGTGCGGTAAAGCATTGTATGATTTCAGTTAAAGGAGTATTTAAGTGAGTGCTGTGTAGAAGTCTGAATAAACCCTTTTCAGATCAATCCGCTCAAAGGATGCATTTCTACAGAAAGGCATCTTCATGTGAAATACAAACCTCTTCCTTCGATATGTCATTTGTGAAAAAGCGTACCAGTGAATCAGATGAAGGCTAGATCGAATTTCACATGTATTCTCCACCTTCGCAAGCAGTATTTCCACATCCGTGGATAACCTTAGTTTACACGAGGGCTATCTGGTTAGCTTTAAAGTCAATGAGTGCTAATCGCCCGTCAGAATGCTTCTGCACATTTTAAGTGGAAATGGCTGGTCCGAGATGATGTCACTGAATCCTTGAAGGATATGTGAATCATATTAAAATAGAGATTAATGTGGGAAGAATGAAAAAAGATGATTATTAGTTTGACAGTTGGAGTGAAGAAATGGATTTCATTTTTTTAACAGAAATAAATCAAATAAGAGCTATTCAAAGGCTTACCACATAAATGACAGTGTGAGTACTTAAACTTATAATAGTCTTTGGTTTCTCTAGTGATGTTCATTTGAAATGCCCTTATTGTTCAGAAAATGAATTAATGCAATTATGGAAAAACAGCCGATACAGTGCCTGGATATTATTGAAGAATTGGGTTTCTTTGGTTCTGCAGTAATTTAAATTCTCCTCTCCTGTCTCAAATGTATCAGTTCTCTTGAGTTGAATCGACTTCACTCTTTTTAATGAAGAAGACATTTTCCCTAGTTTGATAAAAATACTTCCACTTCAAACATTCCACTTCAAATCCAGAGTGAAACATGGAAAATTCAAAGGAAGCTGCTGGAGGAGAATTGTATTTTTGAGCTTTATGAAGCTTTTGTCAGAGATTAATTGGGTCAAAAAGCCTCATCAGAGGCTAGAATGGTGGTCACAAAAATAGTCTGGCAGAACCTTGGGACTCAGATTCAAAGGTGTATCTGCGAGGAAGAGATGTTTTACTCTGTTGCACATCTTAAATTTAGCTTGCTTGAAAGATCCATTAAAAAAGAATGCCAACTTTAAAGTTCTCTAGGGAGGAGGTCTTCTATTTAGAATCTCTTTCTGGGAATAAAATTTAGCACAAAGAAGGAGCCCTTTAGAGTACTTTGAGGTCAGTATAGGAAATGAGCTCAGGTGGTTATTTTGAACTTGAAACTGTTGTTTTTAATTTTTATTTGTTAGATAAACTGTTGTGGCAATGGAATAGAAACACGATAGCCTGACTGTCACCTTGTAGACTCTCCGTTGCTGAGCCACAAGCGCATTGTAAATGGTGCTGCTTTGAGTGATTTCGTATTTAGAATGCTTACACTTTAAAGAAGGCTGCGGCCCAGTGTGCTTTAGCAATTTTGTTAATGGTGCAATGGGCCTAGTTCCATCTCTAAAATTTTATACAACACAAACCATGTTGAATTATAACCAGGAAATGATGTTTGATACCTCTATTTCCATCCGTAACAGCCAAAAAGCCCAAAAGGTGCTCTTGAACTGAAGCTTGACAGCAGGTGGTGTTGTGGGAAACCCCACAACGAGGAGCATGTTGGGTGTCCTACATCCCAATCTAGGCTTTTCCTGGGCGGTCATTCGATCTTCAACAGTGGTCTGTCTCACTAAACGTCCGTCTCTCTTTATAATGGGTCTGTTAATACTTGTTGGCAAGGTTTGTTGGTGAAGGTTCAATTTTAAAAACATCTCAAGTCATGAGTACGCTGCCAGTGACAGTCAGCGCTCAGTAAACGTTCACTCTGAAGACAGATGGAGAAACCTCGAATGGATCTGAGTTGATGAATGAATACCGATTTGACATCTTTGTAAAAACCAGTATGCGTCTTATTTCTGCCTGGCCTCCAGTAAATAATTGAACTATTTTGTTAGATATTTAGATTTCAAAGATGACAAGATACTTAGTGTATAATGAATTTCAGTATTTTCCCTTGTCTTTTCATTCCCTTAAAAATACATTTTTTTAAAGAAATTGGGCGAAGCAGATCAGTTTTCCACCCAACGGTTCTTACACATTTTGTTGCATGTCAACGATTTCAGTCCCCTCACTGTAACATCACTTTTTACATTTCCCTACTGTTTCCTGTTTCGGTTTCTCCTTCTAGCCTATCCCTTCTGAACTTTGTCATTGACTTGTGGAAATGCTGCCCCTTGAGTCTGAAATCACTGTTTTTCTCAAAGGGTATGCCCAACATTGGTGTTACTGTTTCCTTTATAGACCTAACTATTGCTTAAAAAGGGAGCCAAATCTAGAGTTCATTTCCAGATCTAAAGGCGAGTCTACTAGTCTCTTTCTGAACAGATAGAGGTTTTTTATGATTTTGAGATTTCCTTCAGAGTTTTCTCCTGCTTTTCTCAGAACCCTTTAATGTGACCCCTTCCAGAGCAGTTGGAAGTGGGAAGCAGGTGCCGTCGTGTTCTGGTCTCAGGGTTGTAAAGACTGATGCTTGGGTGGTCTGTTAGTCTATTGGACTAGTTTTTTCCTTGCACCTTAGATTTCTTTCCTCTTCTATGGAGGTGTTTGATTTATAGATTATAATTCCATTTTTCAAAGCAAAGGGCTGCCTCATGAGGCTGAATATAACAGTTATATCTGTGCGCTGATACATCCATCTCAGAGAACAATTTGTATTCACCAGGGAGAATGCTAATTTCTTGCACTGCTGAACAGAACTTCAAGAAGTACTTGACGTCTCTTTTTTGATCTAGTAATTCATTAATGATATGTAAGAGTGGGTGAAAATATGCCATTGCTCAACATTAGTTTCTTTTGTGGGAGGTTTTTAAAAAAGATATGAAGCCCTTAGCAGTTCATAATTGTATTTGAAAAAACAAACAGGAGAACTTAGAGCAAGTTTTTCTTTGCTTACCTTAAGTTCCTCGGTTTCTATGAAGCCACTGTGATCAGTATCATACTTTCTCCATGTCTGTAAGCCATTTTTAATAAGGAAAACCAACAGATTAGAAAAATCCCAGCCATTTTCATACTTTGAGCAGCTTTCTGAGGACCTCATTCAATGATAGCTTGCTTTCTCATACCTTCATGAATTCCTCGCAAGACTTCAGCTGCTGGCATCGGAAGAGCAGCAGGAAGTTTTCTTCTGTGGGTAATACATGAGCCAACTGGAAGAGATTTAAGAAGAGAGAGGTCATTGTCAAGAGCTCCCAAGTGAATCTCTGTAACAGGTATCACTTGCTGCTTAGTTAGTCTTCCGTATTTTCTCTAGGAGCAGGTTCACTTCCCAGAGAGCTCTAGACTCATGGCCATCAAGTCAGCTGGGACCATTGTGGTGCCACAGATAGGGGGGAACTGCCCTTGTGGGTTTCCAAGGCCGTAACTTCACGGGCGTACGAAGCCTCATCCTTCTCTGGCAGAGTGGCTGGAAGTTTCAAACTGTTGACCTAGGTTAGCAGCCCAGTGTGTACTCACTGGGAGAGGAAAAACATCAGAGTCCACTTTCTTTTTCTGGTACTTTGTTCTTAGAAAGTGACATCATATTTTGAATGCATGCATGCCACTGGTGCTTGGTTCTCCCCTCAGTGTGACGGCAGTGGCAGGGATGCTGCCTAGGGCCCGTCGGATCCCTCACAGTCTGCTCACAGAGAAGCTGGCTTGAACCCTTCAACTGTTCACTGTCACCAATGAGGTCTCCCTTCAGGACAGCACACTTAAGAGTCATACATTTCATGTATGATGGGATCAGACTATGACAAATGGGGAGGGAGGGGAAAGGAAGAAAAGTGTGCATTTCCAGGCCCTGAAGATGCAAGGGAGCATCAAGCAAAGCCAACTGTAAAGCCGTGGGAAGAAAGGTAGAGATGACAATTCACAATAAACAGTGGGAATTCAACATGAATAGGAGCAAAACAGTTCTCAGAGTTGGCTTCTTCTAAAAGTCTATCTGCAGTCTGAACCCAGGGCGTGGAGTTATTTCTGATCGCTACTTTCCAGGCTCTATGACATTTCCCTTTAGATCTCATTTCATAACGTCAATGAGCCTTTTTTTTTTTTTTTTTTAGAAAAATGGCTCTAGATCCCATTTTGAGACTAATATAATCTATCTATTGCAGTGTTGGGAGGTAGGGAGCTGGATTGATGGCCCCACATCAGACATGGACTCTATTTCTGGCTCAGCAGCTAATTAGCTGTAATCCCCATCAACTCCCTCAGTCATTTCTGGATTTCAGTTCCCTCATCATGAAAATAAAGAGTTGAAATAGAAACCAATGATTCTGAACTGTACTGAGTTCAAAGTTCCTTTGGGAATCTCTTGAAAGTAATATATCTTCCTCATTAAAGTATTTGTGTAATACTGTATGGCATTTTATTTCCAGGTATTGATAAGTCCTATGAAGTTCCAGACTGGAACCTGGTCCTTGGATTTTAGGATAAGAATCTATAGTTTTGCTCAACCTTAAACTCAGTTCAGGTTCTAAACATTCTATAAACTTATAGGAAAAGCTTAATTTTTTTGAGGGAATAAGGTAGGAATTTTATCCATTAGTGTCTATTAAAAACATTTAAGACTTAAAAGAAAACACATCAATCTCCCTTATATGCAAGCAGTCTTATCTTCCATATGCCCTAGTAGAATGGTTTTTTACTTATTTTGCTTTTACATCTTTGAAACCATGTCTTAAATTAGAACCATTCAACTGTAGGCAGTCCATGTGGGGGTGAGTCTACGTAAGGGGCCTAACATCTTATTAGGATGTTTCATATGATGCATTCAGAAAGCATTTTCTTATTTATTTTGAAATAAATGTCATCATTGTGTATAGATGATAATATATCCAAAAGGAGAAAATAGAAAATTAGAACTTGGCAGCAAAAAATTTTTTGGTAATCAGCCTTTTATCTTTAAACAGGTTTGTGTATATGTGTGTGTGTATACAAATGTGTTACCTATGTTTCCTAAAGGAACCAGGGCACATTCCTGTGACTTTAGAATTCTTGGATCATAGATTACTATACCCCAATAATAATTTAATTCAATGTAATCCAGAGGCCAATATTTCTGATTGAAGAGTCTGAAGCCTCACTAGTTTGAGTAGTTGAATGACTAGTGGCTGACTTTGGTGGATTTTGCTCTTGTTCATTCTTAGTAAATCAAGTCACCAACACGCTTACTGGAGAGAATAATTGATGATTTGTTAATCTCTTCACTCTTGGTCTGCAGATAGCAGATTCGTTGGTGATTTTTACATGCCAATAACAAAAGCATAATAACAAAACATGCCAATAACAGCAACAACAACAACAACAACAACAACAAAAAAATACAAAAGCCCAGGTGTGATAAACTTTGTTTCCACTTGTTGAAAACAGGACTGCCTCATGCTGCAGGCGTAGGCTGCTAGAGGAAAGTAGCTGTGTAAACGGTTTACTTTCTTAAACTAACCAGGGATTCAAAAGCCATACCTGGGGAGCAGGTTGCTAAAGGTGAGGAAGGGAAGTAAAGGCAGGTCGGTGTGTGTGTTGGGACTGGAGAGGTCTTGATAGAGGGAGAAGTAACCATGCTCCTGACACTTTATAGAGCCCTGCCCTGTCTCGAGTAATATTTTCCACAAAGGGGCGTTTCTTTCAAAGGAGGAAATGAGGGAAGAACGAGTGAGTTGGAGGGAGGGTTCTTATGAAGAACAGAAAAAGAAGAAGAGGAACCAAGAATGAAGAAAAAGAAGGCACCATCTCAAAGAGGGTGAACTATATACAAGAAAAAGAGGATGAGGATGTGAAGAGCGGACGGACCAGTAGCACTGCATGGTGTGTGCCCATATCTGAGAGGGCTCTGTGCAGTGCTGAACATCTGATCAGGGTGGTGTCATAGGATACAGCGTTTGTGGTAGGAACCGGAAATATAGTCGTCAGATGCCAACTTAAGCTTTTGGAGAGGATCTCCCCATAGACTCTCAGTTTCAGGAGGACCGAGAATGTTCCTCGCTGGCACCCTTTGAATACCCAGCATGTTGCCCAGCAGAGTGTGAGCCTGACTTAAATGCTTGCACATTGGTTGGTACCTTTTCTTCATTAAAAATACCTACTTAGCACAATTTTTAATGAGTAATTTTTTACATTCTTCACTGTGTTTATATGGTTAATTTTTAATAACGAATGGGGGGATGTGAGCAAAAGAAAGTACCTTTTCCTTTAAAAAAACCCTACTTACTTAAATTTATTGAGTTAATGAAAACAGATAAAATAGGAAGTAATAAAAGGGTGAGCTAGTAAGAAATGGTCAAATGTAACATCCTGTGAATTTTAATCAT
Organism: Echinops telfairi; assembly: GCF_000313985.2. NCBI lineage: Eukaryota > Metazoa > Chordata > Mammalia > Afrosoricida > Tenrecidae > Echinops > Echinops telfairi. Next base: position 49,510,484 of record NW_022103896.1, on the reverse strand, counting down.
CTTTGTTTCACAAATTAAAGTTTCTGTCACTCACAAGAAGCTCAGAGGTCCATGGAACAGACAAGTATAGAGATGGCAAAATTGCTCTTCATATCTAATGCCCCTGTTTGTTTCTTTGCCCATATCATTAGGGTGCCACCTGGTTTTAGTCTTACCAAAAAAATGAAACAAAAGAACACCCCCCCCAAAAAAAAAACCCCAAACCCTGAACTGCTAATTATATCCTGCAACATATTCAGTTTGCAGTGATTTCATTCGACTGTTAATGTTAAAATGAACACAGCACTATCCTGCTTCAAAGATATTATTTAGTGAAAAAAAAGATTATAAAATGACTAAAGAATTTAAACACGAGAAACAATGAACATGTATGGATAGGATGCAGCTATATTGAACATAAAGAAGCATCTATTTTAAGGTGTCACATGTGCTTGTCCTATGTTATATGTAGCTCTGTCCACTGCCAAAGAGCTTTTGTAGTCAGGTTTAAGTACAATTACTTTGTTCTCAGATTTTGCTCAGTCACTGCTGTTTTTCTCTGGGCTCTCACTGCCGTTGAGTCAATTCTGAGTCTGCTGGGTACGGTAGCAATGCCCCTGTGAGTTTCCGAGGCTGCAAATCTTATGAGAGCAGAAATCCTGTCTTTCTCCCATAGAATGGCTGGTGGACTCAAACTGCTGACCTCCAGTTAGCAGCCCCACATAGAATCCACTATTCAACCATGGTTCTTGACTACTGTTGCTGCAAGTATCCAAATGCTACCTGACCCAAGCTTATTAGTGATTTCATAATTCTTGGGCTGCATTTCTGCTTTTTCATAAACTCTCCCAGCTTTTTGATTGGTTGGAGAAGAGAGAAAAGAATTCCATGGGATAGATACAGGTAGGTCTGATCATAAGGAGATTCCTTCCCAGTTTCACATATGAGAACTGGTTGAATGTCACTGGGATCCAGGATAGGTAATCTGTAGAGACAGTAACTGGATTAATGGTTTCTTAAGGTATGGCAGAGAAGGTTTGAAGGGAATTGGGAGCTACTAATGATGAGTACAAGATTGATAAAAAATGTTCTAAAATGTATTGTGATGATAATTTTATAATCTTTCTTCATGTGATTGAACTATTGAATTGTATGATGTGTGAATTTTATGTCAATGGAACTGTTGGGGAGAGTAAAGGAAAACCAAAACTTCTTCATACTTTGTTGTCCCTCTACTAATCTATGACACTATTTGAGGATGAAGTCATGTATTTTATTTACTGTCACTTTTCTCAAAAGCAAGACAGCAAACTCATTGCCCTCAGGCATTTCTGACTTATCGTGACCCTATAGGACAGGGCAGATACTGTCTTGGAAACTCTGTGTGTTTCCAAGACTGTCACTCTTCATAGGAGTAGAAAGCCTCATTCTTCTCCTTTGGAGTGGCTAGTGGTTTTGGACTGCTGAACTTGTCGTTAGCAACCCACCATGTAACCCACTTATGCCACGAGGGCTCTTTTTCTTTGCCTAACATCTGTAAATATTTCACTGAAACAACAAATAAAGACAATTGACCATTTATCCAACTCAACATAGGCTCCAAAGTCATGGAAACAGGGTTTTTAAAGAGCTACCAGACAGCCTATGGACACGGGAACCTGTGTAAGGCAGAAACCTATCAGACAAGAAGAGTTCCTTTATTTTCCACTAAAATAGGCATTAGCAAAGTGGTTAAATTGTACGTTGTCAAAGGTAGGAAACTTGAGAGGCCAGAAAAAATAAGGCAATCCCATTGCGTTCCAGTTCTCACAAGTTTCGCTGTGATTCAAATAACATATTACCCACAGAGGGGGGTGAACACTGTTACATGCCACCCAGAGCACCCTTCTGGTGCTGGGTGTGTTGCTCGCAGGCAGCCCTCAGCTGTCAGTCCTCTTTGGGAATTGTCTGCTCTGAAGAGAGTTTTATGCTGCAACAATAACGGATGCACATGGGACTGTAAAGGCCTTCTTGCACAAAACCTGAAGCATTTCTGAAGGGTGATCCCAGCTGCAGAGCTCACTGAAGGACCAGTTGAGGCCTCTGTTCAGGCTGTGTTACCATAACCCTTTGCCTTATCCTGTACCCTGCCTTTTCCCTCCCTTCGCTCCACAGGTATTGATTCCAAGAACCCAAACCAACCAAACAAACCTGTGGCCATCAAGCCAATTTCAATTGATAGCGACGCTGTAGGACAGAACAGACATGTCCCATAGGGTTACCAAGGCTGTAATCATTCAGAAGCAGACTGCCACATCTTTATCCACCATGAGTTGCTTGTGGGTTTGAACTGCCAACCATTCAGTTAGTAGATGAGCACCTTAAGCACTGCACCACCAGAGCTACTTATCACGGAGGAACACTTCCTAATAAATCTCTTTGTGCTAATCTTCAACTCAGAATCTGCTTCCCAGGAACTGATGACAGGGAATTTAACATCTTTCTTCTAATCTTATTCATAACATGAATCCCTTGTCTCGGTTTTGAAATAGGTTGAAATTCACCTGAGATTCAGAACTACAAGGCATACTGCTGGATACTGGGAATTCACAGTCATTGCTAATATGAACCTTACAGGGAAGCAGATGGGTAAACACACAGTTTCAAAGATAAAACAATGAACAAGCTAAGTCCTAGGTTCAAGGAGCATGTGCAGGAAGAGTAACATAACTGGAGACATAGATGACAAGGGTAGGTACCTCAAAGTGGACGTGACTATCCTTAAGTCTTCCAGGCAGTCTGGTATGCATAAACCTCTTTCAACATATTTTAGGAGATCATTCACTTTTTTTTTTCACTGTGCAACCCACTTCAGTGCCCGATGCCCGTGGGACAAAGCCAGGTAATAGTTTGGGGTTACAGTTCGCTCTGGCATGGGACACTCTGAGAAGCCCATGGGGTCGGGCCTGCCATCAATCCAAACCCATCCATGAGATCATTCACTTTTTAAAAAATTTAGAAACGAGAGACATTTTTTATCTACCCTGTGAAAATGTGAGTTCAGGAGATGTGCTGCTGTCGTGTGCTGTCAAGTTGATTCGGCCCCATCGTGGCTTTCCCTCGCAGAGAAGAATGGCTCGCAGGGTCTCCTGGGCTGTAATAATTAGGGCAGCAGATCGCCCCGTCCTTCCTGTGCAGTTAGGGTAGGTTCAAGCTGCTGATCTTTCAGTTATTTAGAAGGCAAAGAATCTTCATATAAATTTAGTTCTAATTGAATTTAATGTGAATTTGACACTATAAAAGTGGCTAAATATCTTGACATTCTACAGAATAGTACATATTTTCAGTATGTTACTGAAAAACAAAGGATAGCAACTATGTACAGGTGTTGTTTGTTTGTAGTGTGCCTGGGTTCATTTGTCTTCCTGGCTGTGCTATCTCGTTTACTCTCCATGCTCATAACAACACTGAGAAGTTAATCTAGTGTCATCCCTGTTCACTGCTGATGAAACAGAGGCTCCAGGAGGCTAAATGGACTCTTATCACATAGCTGATGGCTTGAGTCAGAGTTGAAGTAAATCATCCTGTCTTTCATGTTTTTGGGTCCTTCATCGCTTACCCTCATCACCCTCTATTAAAATCTTCCATCAGAAAAGTTTCTCCAATAAATAATTTAAAATCCCTCGCCAGAGCAAAGTCTTTAAACAGATATCCCTGTCAGACATTTCCCCAAGTTCTGAAGTGGAAAGTAGTTCACAGGGGAAAATTACACTCACCCTGGCTAAACTCATAGCCTCAAACACAATGTAGAAGAAAAGGGGAAAAGGCTAGAGAAGTGCTTGCTTCCCTGGGAGGGCTGTTACAGTTTAGGGTTAAAATAGCTTTTAGATCTATTTTTTCTCCCCAGTGGAAGCACTGACCTGCCAATCTGAACAATGAGGCTGAGTGAGAGGATGGCACGTGCCCACACATTACTGAAAGCATCGGGAGGAAAGCTCTCAGGTTTGACACCCAGCTAAGGGAACTAGCTATACAAATGTGAGCACCAGGGAAGAAAAATCTGCTAAATCATTCCATTTTCATCTTTACTTGTTTTATTTAGCTTTCTCTGCAACAGAGTATAAGCCTGAATGCATTTAGATCCTTTTTTGACTGTTACAGTGGTTGTTAAATTATCTTGGAATTTTAGCCGTCCTAGTTTGTGCTCGTACATTTTTTTTTCTTTTTAGGTTCATTAATCCTGGGTTTCATATACGAAAAAAAGAAAAAAAAATACATCTTCAAGAAGGTGACGCCAAATGACCTATCCCCTTCTGGGATGCACCTTGATATGTACAAACAAAAACTAAACCAAACAATACAAACCAAAAATACTGAACATTTTGGAAACCAGATCAGGTCCAGCATGCATCATCGAAGGGATCTGCTGACAAAGTTTTTACTGTTCAACTCAAATTTATGTCTTTGATCATCTATATTCAACTCTTGAATACATTCTGTTTAGTAACCACTTTCCTCTTATCCCTCAATTGTGGACAGAGGAGACCACCGGAAGCTATTTCCTATGTAGTTCCCACAGATGGGTCTTGGGCTCCCACAGTCATCCATTGCCTTCTGCAAACCAGATTCTCACACTTAAGGCTTTGCGACTAATCCTTCCATGTTGGATTATTAACACTCTATTACAGAACTGTGTCTGTGAAATTTAAAATCACTTTAAAGACACAAAATTACAAAGAAATCACATCTGCTCATTATCCTCCCTCTTTTACCTTTTGAGATGGTATGATGCTGGAAAATGTCAGTCAACTTCATTCGGCCAGAACTTGAACATTGACCGTGTTATGGAGTGCGGCAGGTGTGTGTGTGTGTTCAAAAACTAAGTGGAAACATTGAAGGAGAGAATAATGAAATTCTTCTTCAAATTTTTGAAGCCCTTTTATATTTTCCAATCTTTGGAGCAGCATTTCAATTAGAACCATATTGTTCGATCAGAAAAGCGGGCTGTACGCTCCTCATTTGCCTACTTTCACTGGATTTGGATTGAGTCCATGAGCACCAGTACTAAAGGGGCCTAGCCTACAGGCAGATCCAACTTCTCTGTTCCCTTTGAACACCAAAGTGATGGTGGGTTTGACATGAGAAATCAGATCATTACAAATCTTGGAAAGCAGGAAGCTTTCTGTTCTTTCATACTTGATTGGGGGTGTGCCATCTACAGAGACTCTCTTCGAAAGTGCCCCAATATCAGGTTGGAAGGAGCAAGGATGAATTCCCTTTACTGCAACTGCCTAGTGGCACTTGGTGGCACAGAACAATTTCAGGCCCTTTCTCCTCTCCCCATCTTCATTTTCTCCATCTGTTCTGTAATGTAATTTTTTTCTCCAATACTTTTCAGAACGTTTCTTACCTCCTTTCACTCCTGTTTCAACACCCTCGTTCTCCTCTGTCCTACAGGGTTGCTGTGAGTCAGCAGTGACTGGATTGCTGTGGATTTCTGGAGGACTGGTTAGACCGAATCATCATGTATCTGAACTACTGCTGTGGTACCCCTGCTCTCCAGCAGATAACTGAGGTTAATGAAAAGAACTCTGTAATCAGACACGCATTTAGGTTTCTAGTTGGCCACACTTTGTTAGTGGACCTGGAACAAATCATTCAATCTTTCTGAGTTACAATGTCTTCCTCTTTAAAAGATGACCTTTTGGGGAATTCTTCTTATGGGCACTGCTTAGCAAAGCATTTCATGCCCCAGAACACTGAACCTTTCGTATCAATTTTCCTGCGTCTCAAGTCACTCTCTCCAAACTCTTTCTGATTCTGCTCATCTAAAAAGTCCTTCCCAGATTATGTCTCAAATGTTTTGGCTGAATCACTTCTACATACTCTGTGCATCTTTTTTTGGAACCAGACTAAAACCCTTGCCATACATAATTGATCAACCCAAGCTTGAATTTTTTGTTGCTGTTGTTGAATGCAGAAAATGCTCACCTTATATCTCATGGAAAAGATCGAAAGGGTATTTTAGAGGAAACTGGCTGGGTTCTGACCGTATTATTATTCTTTGTTTCTGACCTCAGGTTTCCTGAGGTTCCTTGCCGGTAACATAGATACTCATCTTATATTTAGTATTTTTTGATTGTTGTAAGGATCAAACGAGATATTGTATTTTGGAAGCACTTAATAAATTATATCTCATACAAGAATAAACTATTTTTTAAAATAGTAAGTAATAAAGCCCCTTAATTCTTCATTGCAACCTGTATTAACTCGTTCTCTTTCTCCTGCTCCCCATCTTTCCTCACCTAGAAAACCTCTTTCCTCTGGCAATCTCCCCCCCTCAAACCTCTGGAGAAGTTTCTTTCATCAAGTGTTCAAAGCAAGGAATTTGTTAAGCAACCACTGGCTTCTCATTCAAATGAGATCTGAAATCATTTTCTGAATGATTATACAGTCATGAACTATCAAATTATATTAAATATAGTAAAACCTGGGTTCAAAACAGATTTATCTAGCTTGTCCTTTAAGAATGTGCAATCCATGTGAATTGAATTCATCATGCCCTTTACATTACCTCACAACCAAATTTTTTTCTGGAGAAATTAACTAGAATAAATAACTGAGTTCATTATACCCCTCCAAGTTGAAATACATTAAATGTAGGGTGACAACCACCTTCCTCAACTATTAGGAAGTACTCAAAACTCCTAATCCATAATTTCACTGATTTTAGAATAATCATGTTGAATAATTAGATTGATTTCATGTCATTTATGTCCATTTTTAACATTATTTTCTTATCCTTGATGATATCATCTTCTGATTAGTTAGCTTCTATGTTAATTTTATAAGTCCCATTACCATTAATTTACCTATTTATATAGTAATGAGATGCCATAGGAAAAGGGGAAAGTGTATACTCCAGGGAAGAAATTTAATTACAAGGATAATAATAGTATGTCCTTCCTTAACTCTCTTTGTCGTAGCTGCTTAAAAATAAGCATCACCAGTGTCTTATAAGATTGATTATATTAAAACCAGGTTAGTTCTTTGAATCAAAGGTATATTGTGACTGAATGTTGTAGACAGCCAGAAAATTTCATGAGCTGTGTATACCAAGAACACTCTTTTAAGAGCATACTTATGATTGCGATATGGCACCTTAAAAACATGACCCTATTAACTTTTCTGGACACAGCTTTCCTTCACTGTCTCTAGTAGGTTATAGGAAGTAGTTGAAATGCCCCTGTTTTCAAAAGGATATGTAAACACCAATGCTTGCACAAGTCTGAGAGCACCCCGTTGGAGAAATGATGCGTGCTCTAGGTTTTGTTTCCTGGATTTAGACTTCCTGTATGAAGTCATCCTCCATAGAGAGAGTTCATGTTGAAAGGTCAGATAAGACATCCATGGTTTTCACTTTTTATTTATCTATCTATATATGTATATTTTAATCATTTTATTAGGGGCTCATACAACTCTTATCACAATCCATACACACATCAATTGTGTAAAGCGCATTTGTACATTCATTGCCCTCGTCATTCTCAAAACTTTTCCTCTCCACTTAGGCCCCCGGCATTAGGTCCTCATTTTCCCCTCCCTCCCAAGCAAAAGGAAGAAAAAGAAATTTCTTGGTGCCCATACGGAATACTCTTGAGGGTATGTACGGGGTAGGCATGCCCAGGCCAAGGGTCACCCCGTTCACTGTGCCCCCGTGCGTTTTCACTTTTTAAGACTTAAAAGAATTCTGTGCCTGGTCGAACAACTGAACTCACTGCCTCGAGTCCATTCCAACTCACAGTGGCCCGAAAGGACAGACGAGAACTCCTCCTGGGGGTTTCTGAGACTGCAACTCTTCACAGGAGTAGAAAGCCTCGCCTTTCTTCTGAGGAGTGGCTGGTGGGCTTGACCTGCCTACCTTGTGGTTAGCAGCCCAATGTGTAACCACTACTATGCCACCAGGCTTCTTTCTGTGCCTATTACAGTGAAACATTCACTCACTTTAGTTAAGGCCTTATGGTTTTAATAAGGCCAACTGTCAGTCAAAAGTAGAGCATTTGAAACTAGGCTTTTTGCCATGACATCATCACAGGAACTGCATATGTCTTTATAGAACATTCCATAGAACAATTCATCATGTACTTGGTTGGGGTTCTATTAACACAAGGCTGGGCAATTCAAGGGCATAAACACTTATCCAGAATTTGGGGACTCGGGCTTCTCACTGCACCTGTGCCCGCCAACAGTTGCATGACCAGAAGCAAACCTTTTTATTTCTCCGGGTCTCATTTTCTAATGTACTAAATTTAGACTGTGGGTTGGCAAATTCTTCAAAACCCACTGCCAAGCAGTGGGTTCCGATGGCTAGTGAGCCTCTCCTTTGCTTTCCATTGTGACTCCCTCTCTCCAGCTCTCTGATAGTCGAACTGCTCTGTGGGTTCGCAAACTGCTAATCATCCCAGACGCAGAAAGCCTCGTCTTTCTCCTGTTGAACGCTGCCCTCTGCTCAACTCCTTCCCCGCCAGGGCTTTTTTATTTTGAGTCACTTTTAATTTTATTCTTCTGAACAGAAGATAATACATTACTCAGGAAAAGTAAGCCTCTCAGGATGGGCCTTGGCATATCATAGCTGTTCTGAATACAACTACAAAACAAGGCTTTTTTGTTAAAATTGTATTTCAGAAAAATTCATAAATCTCTTACCTCTACAATTCCTATTTTTCCATCATCTCTTTGCCCATACTGATCCACAAAAGTCTTCATTTCAGGTGATAACTCCTAAAATGATGTAAAAACAATGAAGATGCTTGTAAAAACAAAAACAACTATGCTTGTGGTCATGTTTCTAACACATTGCAAAAAGATCTAGCACTGGGACCATTTAGAATTACACACACTTAATGAGCTACTCTCATGAAAATTCAGGACATAACTGATACACGATATTTATGATTTCAAGCGAAAACATTATAATGATGATTCTTATTTTTAATCAACCCCTCTTACTTATCTTCTATTACTTGTTTTGACAATGTGCTGTTTTTTTTGAAAATGTAGTTAGAATCATTCTATTCATAACCTTTAGTGAATTTAAATATAATGATCACTGTCAATGAACTTTAAAGATTGTGTTCTTCACTAACTGTGCTTTTACATTGCTACACTATCTTCTATGATATTTTCTTCTTCTACCCTCTACAATAATATTTCAATAGTGAAAGGTAACAATCAATGACTTCTGTTTGGACAGGTGAAAAATGTAAATGTGGAAGAGTGACTGTCAGCAAAAACTATTTTTAGAATCAAAGTGGCATTAATTAAGTAAGCTAGAAAATCATATGAGAAAGATATGTCAGATAACGACTCGATCAATTTGCGCTTTGATCAGATACAGACAAAAGAAATGGGTTTGTTTTATGTTGCGGATTATGCGTGCTTAAGATCTTTGCTACCAGTGGTAACTCAGGGAGTTTTCCAGTTTTTGCCTGGTTTCTATTTTGATGTTCTCTCTCCCTTGCATTTAATACAGCAAGACCTGGTTAAGATTGACCAAATTAATACTTTCTTTTGGCTTGTTTTTTAATCCCTTCGATTGCTTATATAAGCTCTTCACATACTGACAGTTTAGAGAGCTATGAATTCTAAACTACTGATATGAACATAGAACTAATATTCAGGAAGTTGAGTATTTACCCATGAGTCTCCAACATAGCCCATTTAAAATAGCCCTGTTGCATTAGCTGAAGCCTATTTAAAATAGGTCAGTTCTTACCAGTGCCCTATTCTGTGTCCTTGGGACAGTAAATTAAGGTCTCAGTGTTCATCATTACTAAGAAGGTGATATTATCTATCACACAGACATACACTAGGGAAAGATAGATTAATATAATAATTTAAGGACTATGTTGAATCTAAAAGTCATTAGTACTAGTACTATGAAATCTGTTTTGATCCAATGTAAATGCCTTTAGGATAATTAAGGTAACAGGGTAACAAAACAATTTAATTATATGGTAGCCTTTTGTAAAAACCTCATTTACTCTTGATAAATTGCAATTTGCATGTATTATATTTTATTACTGGAACAATTGTAATACATTAATTAAAACAATTCTTACGAGCAATAGTGAGACTACCAGTTTCTAGTGTTTTATACATCCCTTAAAGTAACAGAAAACCAAGCATTTATTCTGAAATCTGGAAGAAGGTGTAATATAAGCAAATAGACTCCACATTTAGTTTATGAACTCTCTGGGTCATAATTATAACTAGATCTATGTTTCAAACAGTGTAAGAATATAATGATAATAGTAATAAATAAAGTTTTATAAAAATGAATACAAATTTAAAGACGAAACCAAATGTTTAGTGTAAAAGGGTAGTCTTTGAAAATCTACTGGTTGTATTTCATTAACATTATATTCACTTACATGAGGGAGGTTCACAAAATTCATGGAAAGATGGAATTCAAAGATAATGGAATTTTTCTACAAAGGTTTTCAAGCCCTCTCATATTTAATATTTTTGACATTTCATATTTTGAATATTAAAAGCTGAGCATTTTTCCATTGATAAAGTGAGGTATGCTATCATATAGCAAGGAATGTTGAGAACCCTGGTTTCTAGATTCAGCCTTTATGGTAAAGGAAATGCAAATACAGGTTAAATACAATGGAGTTGATAGTGAAAAATGTCTGTTGCATGAAACGTTTGATCCATATATTGGTTTAAATTTTAACTATGCAGAACTTATGCAAAATCAAAACAAGTCATCAGAAAATCAGGTTTGAACCAACTTGATATAATTCTTTAACTGTGCCTGTTTCGTATGAAGGATTATAATTTAATAGTCGGAGCTTCAACGGTCTTACCGTTTGAGGCTTGGCTGGTGAAAACAGGGAGCTCTGAATTCTTTAACTGCCCCCCCCACCCCCCCTCCCGGAAAAAAATCTCCCACATACAGACATTATGTACAGAAAGTCATACATACTAAAACTAGAGAAGAAGCAATTTCAGAAATTTTTTTTAAGTATTTAAATTTCTATGATAAAATAAATCTCAATTAAAACTATTAATTTCTTTGAAAACTTATTTTAAAATTGTTTTTTAAAAAGAAATTATTTAGCACCTTGAAGTATATTTACTGTTTGTCATTCTAAATTTTGTGGAAAATGAGATTTTTTTTCACCAAGATACTTTAACCAGGTATTTAAATGAGGAAGAGAATTGCTTTTTTCTTAGTCCAAGATACATAGAAATACAATGATATTGAACAAATTTACTTATATAGTACATATGGTAGGAAAGAATGTGGAGAGTAAAAAATAGAACACAAATATTTTCTATTTTATTTGCTATCACTAGATTATATTTCTAGAGTTATATAACATTAAATCTGGATAAAACAATCCCTAGAGAACTCTCAGTTTTAAATCAATTTTGTGAATGATTTTACCAACTGATAGTTTAATAATGCATTATAGTACATTCACAGCCCTTTGAGATTCCTTTAACTATGCTGTGCAGAGATGTGTATCACACAATATTCAATTTAGAAAAACAAAAGGTAATCCTATTACCCAGTTGTATACATATAAAACTCAGAGCTAAAGGTGATGATCTATTAAACAGTCTTCTGGGTGCATGTATTTTCCTTTCAATGTAAAGTCTCTAACTATAGTCAGAAAGGCTGAAGGCCAATAATAGTGAAGTAGCCCGTAGGCGACAGTGGCTTCTGAAAGGCACTGTTACATAAACCTCAGTAGATAGTGGGCTTTTTTTTTTAACCTATTTTCCTCTATACAACTTTTTTTGCCTACATTTAAAGCTGATCTTATTTTATTTTAACTCGGACCACCTTTTGTTTTTCTTCACAGGTAAATACAAACCCAGAGGAAGCTATTCATAATTAATGGTAGTCACTTTTTTACTTAATTAATGGTTTATTTGTTTAACTATTAGTTTAAATCACACATTAAGCTTATATTGCTCCTCAGTAGAGTATCACGATGCTTAAAAAATATATGAACATATGAAGCTTTTACTTTTATTATCTCTAACTTTTGGATTTCTGTTCCCACAGAAACGAAGACCTCTTCTTGGTAAATTCGTCGCCATTGCTATGTTGTAAGCTGTCTAATTTGTTTCGTGAGGAGGATCACGGAGAGGACATTTGCTCATCTTTTCACCATCCCAGCCATCATAATTGACGAGAGGACCGAGCACCATGTCTGCAGCTCTGTTTCCTGACCACCAAGGGGCAGAAATGTACCTCCACCCCCTCGCTTCTCATACAGTACACGTTAAGTTAAAAATTACCTAACAAACTCCGTGGTACAAGAGGTGATGATCTGCGAAAGGATTTCACACACCCACCCTTTCCTTTTAAGAGCTATTTAAGAAAGTACAAGTATAGAAATACATCTTTTAAAAGCTCCGGTTTCAGACTGTAAGGCATTTCCCTTTAGGAAATCTCTCTCTCTCCCCCTCTTCCCCTACTACCAATTTAGAAGGACGCTCTTGCTTTCAGATGGCAGTCAATAGAAGTTTACGTTCACCAAGAACCACTTGACTTTGCAGGCACTTTAGAAAAGCAGAAGGATGTTTGTTATTTTACGGTGGAAGGTATTATTATTATTATTATTATTTTCCTCCTTCCCAAACTCGAACCTACCAATCCAGCCTTCTTCCGTGCCTGCTGGAGCTCCAGGATCAAGTTCTGTAGCTCCTTCCCTTCCAGATAACCACTCCCTGCAAAGACAAAGGCAGCCAGGTTGCAAGCATCTTCAGAGTTTCCTCCCTGTGCGCTTTCCAGGATAACTATTTTTCCGGAGACTCGGAACTATTTTCTCACGCCTCGACATTGCTACAAGTCGCAATGAACGTTCCCTTCCCCGGCTGGAGAACTTTGGCTACCTTGAAGGCAAAGAGGGATGTTGGGGTTCTGAAGGCAGCCATGGAAACTTTGAGGGACCAGACCCTCCGGTGCTGACTCTGGCGTCCCCCACCCCCACCCCACTCCCCTTCTCTGCCTCCCGCTTACTGTTACCATTTCTAGAGACAAAAGTTAAGGTTTTTCGGATTACACAGAAGCCATGTAAACTTTCAGGCGGGTACCCAACGAGATAAGACTGGGGGAAGGGAGGAAGAAATGAAGGGGGGGGGAAAGAAAAAGGGCTCGGGAAAGAGGGACAGGGGAGGAAACGGATCTTAAATATTTAAAAAGATAATCACCGTCAGCGTCGAAATGCAGCCAGATCTCGAAAAACTGTGAGGCTGAGATCAGGGGTGATTGCAGGTGGGATTCTGCCATTGTACAGCGGGCGTGCGCCTGCGAGTGAGTGTGCGCGAGTGTGAAGGAGGAGTTGAGCGTGGGTGAGGCTGGGCGGCCGGGCGCTGTCCTCGGTGCTGCTCAGCTCAGGCTTTCCTCCGGAGTTCTCTCTCCACACCCGACACCCAGTTCTCAGTATTTATCCTGAAGGCACCAAGCCGGGCCACGCCTCCTCCTGCCTCTCATCCCTCATTCCCCGCCTCTTGCTTGCACTAGCCTTCTCCCCCTCTCTTCCAGTGTTTTCCATTTCTCTAGGAAAGCTAGTTGGAACAGGAGTTTGGGAATGCAGGAAGCAGCAGGTGGTGTGAGACCCTTTGCCCAAAGGCGAGGTGCTGAAAACAGTTGCTTTCCCCTCAAATACTCTTCGTCAGGAAATAGGTCGTTTTCTTTTCCATTCTTAAATATTATAGCCAAATCGCATCTATGGAAAGGTTTTGGATGGCAGATGGAAGAGAAAAAGCTCATGAGGAGGAGAAAGAACCCTGTATATCAGTGATGACCATATGTGCCTGTGTGTCTATGTGCGGAGAAAGAGCGTCAGGCGTCTGGGATACTTGAACCAAGTTAGAAGAACACCTGGCAAGGGTTCAGTTAATTTGATTAACGTAGACAATGAATTTGTTGATATTAATAACTATCTATTTTGTGCTTGTGAATGTCATCATGTGGGTGTTCCTTAAATTGGTTTATATGAATTAATCTTGCCAACACGAGAAAGCAGGATTATGATCTATTTTGTTTTGTTTTAGTTCGACAGAGAATTATAATTGGAAGATGACAGAATTAAATGATAAAACCTTAAGATGTTAGAAAAAGAAGTAATCTTAGACATACTATAATTTATCACTATCATTTAGGAAGAATGAGTAAACAAAGAGAAACTAAGGATTTGGCCCAAGTTCACCCTGGGTGAATTGGTGACCCAGCCAATGCCCCATTCTATGGCCTTAACACACACATCTCATTACTTATCCTTTTTTGTGCCAAGTAATCTCTTCGGGGGAAAATTTCAGAAACTGGCCATCACCAGCAGATTTGGTACATTATGTGTTTTTATATAATGCATGATATATTTAAAATTATTTATTATTTACATGGGAGAAAGAGGAAGCTTTTTGCTCCTGTAAAGGATGACAGTTTCAGTATTAATCCAGAGTTCTGCTCTGTCCTATAGCGTTGCTATTAGTCGGCTTTGACTTGATGGCAATGCATTTTGAGTTTATTATTTACATACATACTATTAAAATATTTAATTTTGAGACCATTAGGTCCACTAAAAACGTCTCCTAAGTATCTTATTTCAGTAGTACAAAAACAAACTATAGGAATATGAGAAAATCCAAATACAGCTAACACAAATTTAAAGTAAGTCACAATTTTTTTACAAGTCTAATTTAATAAGACAGCTGTGAAATGGATGTTTCTGAGATTACAAATCTACATAGCAGTGTATTTCTGGACCTCTATACGAGTCTTCTTTTCAGAGATCCATCAGTTGGGTGCATGGCTATTTTGTTCTTGTATATGTATGTATCAATGCTGTCCCTGTCTTCATGGTATTTTGTAGTGTATACATTGTTTCACTTTATTATCTCCTATGATCCTCCTATATCATCCCTGCGAGTGGTACTATTAATTTCAGTACTATTAATTTCATTTTACATGAGCAGTATACTTGCAGTTGAGATGTTAAATAACTTTGTGGTTGTTCATTAAATAGAAATGTGTTAGATTTTCATTAATCTAATGAATATTTATTAGCATCTAAAATTTCAAGCACTCTGCTGGACACTAGAAATAAAGAAAAGACATGCTCCGCCTTCTCCTAGCTTAACTTTGTGAAGATACCATCACCTCAACACATATCAAAGTATATATGGTTACTGAAATAATGAAAGTATTCAAAAAGTATTCATAAGGTAATATGTATGCATATCCTCAGAAAGTACTATATATGCATAACACTTTTAATTTTGTTTGCATTTGTTGACAAGCAACCTGAGTTATCTAAATTATCTTCCCATAGAGAAAACTTTTTGATGGATAGACACTTTCGATTGGAAGTTGAAGAGGTCATGGTTTATGTTGTGCAAGTTCAATATAACTCCTGGAAAATAAATTCTTAAAAAATAATTGTTACTATATTATCAGCCTATTTTTCTATGAAAAACATAGTGTGTGAACTTGGGTGCGAATGTTACAAGGTCAGATTTGAAGAGAGGGAGATCATGCACTGATTACAGAAATTATAATATTTGAAAAAGTACTCTAGGCTTTGGGTACAGTCTGGGACAAGAAAAAGTTTTTCAACTTACACTGAATGAGAAAAGGAGACACATGAGGTAAATAAACTGCTTCCATTAATACGGATAATATTGACAACAAATTTTCTTGCTTGAAAAACAGAATATAAATTCCTAAATAGTTTTATTATATTTAAGAAATTTTAGAATTTCATTTGAAATTCCCAAGTATTACATGACAATGTTTTAAAGTAAAAAACTATATAATTGTGTCAGTCCAGGGAGACTAGAGAAGCAAATTCATAGATATTCATATGTGTATAAGAAAGAGGTTTATTTACAAGAGCCATTGAATATTGAGAAAATGTCCCAGCCCAGTCCAGATCAAGTCCATAAGTCCAATATTAGCCCACATGTACAGTACCAATCTATAAAGTCCCTTTCAGACTCATGAAATACATGCAATGATGCCAAATGCAGGAGGATCACAGGCCAGTGGGTTGGAAGTTTTGTAGATCCAGTGGCAATGTAAGCATCTCAGCACTGGCAGGGTTCTCTATGTGGCTTCTCTGGCTCCAGAGATCTGGTTGCATCAGGGGAGGTCGATTGGCTTCCCCAGCTCCCAGGGTGTAGTGCCACGTGTCTTGTCAGTAAAGTGTCTCCAAGGCAATGATCAGAGAGAGAGGTGTCTCCCACCTCCAAGGAGGAAAACATAGGTGTTCCCAGAATCCTCAGGGGAAGGCCATGCCCACACAGAGAGGTCTCATTGGCTGTATAACCCAATTGACAGACTAGACTCTACCTCTTCACTCTTAATCCTCTCAAGTCCCAAGTTGACACCAGATTATGTAACTACCACAATAATATATAAGTAAAAGCAACTCCCTTTTACTTATTTCACTTCTCTAAAGTAATGGTAATTTCAGAATTTCTATGGAGAAGCGTTTAGGGATGTTGACCTTATTGGATGAGTGATGCAGCATGGGGAGGTCAGGAGGTTTTCCTGGAACTATGGGAAAGTGGAAACCCCACATTTCTTTTTTGAACCTCTTTATATATTTGTGTAGAGTGACTTTTTGAGATAACTAATGTAAACTATGGAGATCTAAAACCCCTGATTAAGTCATGTCTTTGTGTTCCCACTACTTTTGTGCTCCCAATACCTTGGATTTCAATCAGTATTAAAAAATCGATGCTACACAAATATAGAAATACACATATCTGGTTTTTTGGTTGTTAATTGGTTTTAAAGAATTGGGGTTTTCTTTCTGTATATTAATCTATAGTTTTTTATTATTAGTTCAAGAATAATTGTCCATTATTAACATCAATATCTAATTCATACTTTTCCACTGTTGAATGACACTGTATCTTATGCATTAAATACAATTATAGATATTAAATTATTTCTAGGTTTTTATTGCTACAAGCAATGTTGTAATAAACATCTCCATACAGTTATCTTAGATACATGTGTTTTATCACAGACTGTTTTCCTAGAGTAGTAAAATGTAAATATGCATATTTGAAAATTTAATTACTATTCTATGATTATTCTATCAATTTCTAGTAGTACTTTATACTCAAACTAATTTTTAATGAACTAATACTCAAATGCCTATCAGTGTCGTATTCTCATTAGTTTTTGTAATTTCTAGTCACTCTACTGGATAAAAAGTTACTCTACTTTCCTTTGTATGTGCTATTAATCTTTAAAATGTACCTTTTGATTATTTGAAGATAGAATTTTTATTCCTCATCCCTTTTCTTTAGTAGTAGAAATGTAATTTTATAAGAACATGGTTTTCCTGGAAATTGTTATTGCTCCATTGTCCCAGATTGACACCTTTCAGCAATATCTCTTCTCAGATTTACATTTTGGGAATTTCTATGTTAAATTCTTTTTTATGGTTTCTGTAAAGAAGTGGATGTCCCTGATCTATTGATTTGAAATAAGTTTAGGAGTACTTTTCCATCCTCCCCTCAAGTCTTCTAGTTCATTAACTTAGGTAAGAAAGAGTATTATTTCTGAAGTGCTTCCTTTCATTTCTCGTATTCTGGGAGAACTACAAATGCTTTAAATATAGAGATAGATTTTCCTGTAAGATTTGCGTTTCTAAAAACAGCATAGCAACCAAAGCAGTTTTACGACTTGCTTTATAGGCCTCATTACCCAAAGTTAAGGTGAATGGGTTCATGATCCAACATTGTCATAAAAGCAGAAGTAATTTATATACCAAAAAAAAATCTCTGGAGTAATTAAACCACCTTTGCCATTTTATGTTACTGAATTACCACATATCCATTCACATTCAAGCGACAGCAGTTCTAATTCACTATGCAAATTGGAAGACACAGAACTTCCCAGGTTTAATGAATGTTTTCTGAACTTTCATTAAGAAAAGTTAGAGATCTTTTGCTATAGGTCCAATTGCCTGCATAATATAATGAATCAGTCTCTCTTCACATGTTAGGCTCTCATAGAGGAAACCTTAAAAAATCAAATCCAACCTCTTGCTGTTGCGAAGATGAGAAGATTCCGAGTCGTGGATACCCTATGTGCTCTAAAGTCGAATTGTGACAGGTTTTTCTTGCACATCACCACGGCTCTCTGATGTGATACTCCTGAGTGGGTTTGAACCACCAGCCTTTAGGACAAGAATTGTGCAGGAACAGTTTGCACCCTAAGGACCTTGAAGTATCTCTACATGGATGAATTCGTTTTTCTGAAAGGAGATGATACCAACTACTGGTGTCCTCAGAAGGGTCTTCCTCCTGAGCAACATCTTTACCTTGGATGTTTTTCCCAATTATGGTTTGCATAATTTTAATTAGACAACTTTATACTCTGGACTAACTAGACAACATGGGAAATAATTTGACTTCATTTTGGATGTCATATGTATATATATATATTAATGAAAGGAATCCACTATATATAGTCCATACAGAAGGCAGTAGAAAAATTGGAAACTTATGGCAAAATGTGGAAGGAAATGAAAGAATTTGGCTTGGAGGAGAAGCTGCTTGCCACGCCCACATATGGAAAAGGAGGCTGACTGTCTTAGAAAGCACCACAGGTGGCCTTTAGTGCAATGCAATTTATACTGACTCTTCTAGGAGAAGAGTTCTACAATTTTGGGAAGTGTATGTGGTATGATTCTCCCTCAAGAACACTCGCTCATTGAAAAATATTTATTGACTATAGTATATAGTGCAGGGGCTGCAATCACGAATAAGACAATCTCTGTTCCCATCAGGCATATAATCTAGCAGAGGACAATGTGAAATATGAGGCTAGATGATGGATTGTGATGAGGGCTGTCCAGGGAGTCATGCACTGGAGGTAGTTACTGTGTGTTCCTTGTGATCCCTTCCAAGCCTTCTTCTATAACTATTTGTTCTGGTGTTTTTGTGATTATTAGGATGGAATTGCAAAATATATTCTTGCAAGGAGAATAGATTGTGATTTGTATGTATGTGTGACTAATTTTTAAGTCTTGACCTCATCTATTATGGAATGATGCAAACAAGTAAATATTATTAAAGATATTTTCATTTATATGAACAGTATTTCCATTTTTTCAAAGATGTTGAATCCTTGGACTTATGGAGAAAGGGTTACAAAACTGAGAGACATATTTTATCTGAAAACTTTTTAAAGAGTAGATATTGAATGCCTGCAGACTTCCACAATTAGAACAAAATTTCATCAGTCCTAAACTTGATATTTTCTCACATTTTATCATCTCTGAAATGGCGATGCCCTTTTTTAATAGTGTCTTATAATTGCAAACTATCCCCTTTTCTTATATAAAATAATCATTTATATCAAATCATTGATATTTTAAATTCAATACATTTTGCTAGTTCTATTTAAAATAATGTCAGTGGGTACCCATTTGCATGAAGATTAGAATTTAAATTCCTAGCCTATATTCCAAGGATCTACACAAATGTTTTCAGACTTATTTGTAATATCATCTCTATTACATCCAAATCTCCAATCATGAGAAACCAAAACAAAAAATGTTCTGTATATTTTAACTATGTCTTTACTCATGTGATTGTCCTTCTTTAAATGAATTTTTCTTTCCCCATCCATCTGCATGTTCCTATTGGAGTGCTACCAACCAGCAGTCTCATATTGGTACAGCAGAACCCGGTACTCGACCACATCAATCAGTACTTAACATAATCGGATTTCCATGCGGCATTGGAGCTCAAACAAAACATCAGAGTCCCACCCAACACACGTGATTTTTGTAAACAAAGCAGTTTGTGTTTCGGTCACTCAGCGGTTGTTGATTTTGTTGGCATGCATTGTTTAAAACTTTTGCAGCTGTGTTCCAAGTGTTTTGCTATGATTTTCTTAGTTTTTGTGGCTTTTTCTACTGTTTTTAGATATAAAATCATGAGTCTTAAGAAAGAGTTTTTTGAAAAAAATGATCATGATAAGGAACTGGTTAACTGCGTTATCAATATTGTTGATGTTAATTTAGTAAACCCTTTTAGAAAACAGTTAAGGAAATGCCAACAGCAGACCCCAATTCACCAGATTTTTTTTAATTTTTAGAGAAAGCCAGCCAGGTCCTAGTGAAAAAAGGCAAACAAAGGAAAAACCTCCTGAAAGCAGCTACCAGTTGATTTTTATGGAAGGGGCTTCCCCTTGCAAACAACGGTTCTCTCTCCATGCCTCCTCTCCACATGCCTGTGCACAGATTTAGATTCTCATCAGTCTCAAGGTATGGGCCATACTGTAGTTGTTAAAAAACTTTCTAACTGTTTTGTTTCTTATTTAAATTATATTATTTAACTCTGAATTTACTTACTTTGAAATTTCTGTGTAATGTTTTGTATAAAAAGGCAAGGTTAGGGTAAAAACTTGCTGGTCAACAGAACAGATTAATCCACTCTGTTATTTTATATGGGAAAAATTGATTCAGAACTTGACTGCATCATATCTCGACGATGCTCCTTCTAGAATGGATTAGGGTCAAGGTTTGGGGTTCTGCTGTACTGCTTTGGCCAGGCCATGCTTTGCTGGTGTCTCAACAAGTGATCATGCTTCTGTCTGTAGAGTAACTTTTTTTCCAAGCCTTTCTGTTTCCTATCTTTTTCACTTGCTTTCTCAACTGGACAAACCACATTCAGAGGCTCAGAAAGAAGGAATTATATTCAGAAACTATACTTGACTAATAGCATGCAGGGAATTCATCACATCTTGATTTAAATCTGCATTAGTGGCTGACTAGAAGAAATCCATTATATGTTAATATGTGGGACTTTTGTATTATACTTCTTTCCAGTAGTCTTTTAGAACATTTTTTTAAAAGCATGAAAGAGACATCTAATGGTAAAAAAAAAAAAAAAAACTTTCATAGAAAATGGAAAATGGATTCTTAGCTAATCAATGAAATTATTTCAAGAATTCAAACATTAACAAAGGCTGGTGTCTGATCTCATTTCGCCTTTTTGAATTCTATGCCTCATCTATACGGAATCATTTCCAGTTTGCTAAAACCCTCATTTGTCTCCAGGGCTTTTGCACATGTATCTTCAGTACTCTTAGCTAAGTTAATCCTTGGTCATCATTTGGGACTACAATTAAATATCACTTTTCCAAGAAGATAGTTTCTAATTTTTTTGGGGGGGGAGAGGTGGAGTTATATAATCTTGTTATAGATATGAAGAGCACTCTGTGTAATGCTCTTATGAAAACACCACCAGTTTTGCTTTTTGTAACTCTTTACCCCACCAAGTTCTAAATGCTGTAAGAGAAGAAAAAAAAGTTTCATCTTTCCCTTAATTTGTTCCTTAGTGCTAGGCACAAAGTACATGATTAATAAACAGTTTTAAAAATGGGTAATAAAACAAAGGAAAAGATGTAGTTAGATCCACAGATTTAAAATTGATGGTCTGAACTTCGAGTACACTATATATTGCTTATATTCCACTTGTCTGAGAAATAAATTAAAACAGGTAGGGAAGAAAGTTGAGGATAGAGGTAGCAAGGGCAAAAGAATTATATAAAAAGAACAAACAAAGGACTATCTAGATAAAATAGGCGGGATAAACAATTTGGAGGAGGAAACAACAGGA
>NW_022103896.1:49485548-49487331 GCF_000313985.2 Echinops telfairi | reverse complement strand
TTTTTTTTTAAGATGAGAGTTTGAAACTCCCATGTTGTCTATGATTCCTTTTGAATTGATTTTCATATGCATTACTAGCCACAGGTCAAAGGTACACATTTGTTGAAAAAGATACACTGACTGTGCTTTCTCCACAATTTTGACAGACAGTTTTCTCATCTCCATGCTTTGAAACTGTTATTATGCTATGGTCTCACTTGCCTTGTTTTTTACAATTCTACATTTATACACCACCCCCCCCACCCGCCACACAGTCTTTTTTTGTGTGTTTCTCTGCTGCTTTTAAAGTTTCTCATTTTCATTGCTTCTAAGCAGTTTGAGAATGATGTAGCTTGCTGTAGTTTGGTTTCTTTTGTTTAGATTTCTGTTTATATTCTTAGATGTACAGATTTATTTTTATGATAAAATATGGAAAGTTTTCGCTTATTAAAACATTTATTTCTTTTTGAAAACTCCAACAACACACTTAAAGTTGCCCCACTGTTCACTGATGTTCTTTTTCTCTGTATGTTTCAGTTTAGATAACTTCTGCTATGTCTGCAATCTCACTAATCTATCTTCATCGGTGTCTAATTTGATGCTAACATCATCCACTATATTTTTAAGACACTGTAGCTCTCATCCTTATTTGTTAGGTTGGGTCATTATTATATCATCAGTATCTCTACTTACGTGTTTGAACATGAGCCACACAATTGTAATACTGTTCTAATGTTCTTGTATCCAGGAGCCCTGGTCAGGCTGTGGGTTAGCCATTGGGTTGCTAAGTGCAAGGCCAATTCTTCAAACTCACCAGTTGCTCTGGAGAAGGATATAGCTGTTTGATTCTGCAAAAATGTATAGATTCAGACACCATATATAGGGTCCCTATGAGTTGAATTCAAGTCAATGGTGATATGCACTCATATTTTAACATTTATGTCAGCTTTGAATGATTGATTTCTTACTATGGCTCCTTTTTTGGTATAGTTCTCTGAATGCCTGCTGGTAATTTGCTGATTGCCTATTTTATCCGACTGAATGCTCCGCTTTTTGTATTCCTATAGATATTCTCGAGTGCTGTTGTTGGTGTAAGGTGTTAATGGGTGATTTCCAGCTCATAGCGACCCTCTGTACGGCAGAAAGAAATGCTGCCTGGTTTTGTGCCGTCCTCACAATCACGGTGGGGTACAGTTCACGTAGGTGCAACAGATGAATTCTTCCGAATCTCACTTTAGGATTTGTTAGGTGAGTTCCGAACAATGTTTCGTCTCCACAACTAAGGCGAGTCCTTGGTTAGTTTCTTACGCACACGTTCTGTCCGAGCTTAGGGGAAGCTTCTACGAGAGCCTGTGTGAGTTCTGGAGTTCTGTGTCTTGTCTGGGACCTCTGTCTGTGACCTTCAACCGCCTGTCCCCCGAGACGTGCGGCCACATTTCTCTCTTCAACTAAGAGTGTGCTTTCCTCCACCGGGTTCTCCTTCTTCCAGCTCGGATTGGGAACTTCTCAAGGCCGTGAATGACGACGACCGTCGAACCCCGACGCTTGACCGCATCAGGACTCGACACAATCGGATTTCGACGTGAAATGTCGAGAACATTTTGTTTCGGAGCTCAAACAAAACATCGGAATCCGACGCAGCGCACGTGATTGTTGTGAACAAAATCAGTCGTGTTTTGGTCAGTCAGTGGTAGTTGGCGCTGTTTAAACCGTTTGCGGCAGTGTTCCAAAGGTTTTGCTATATTTTTCTGAATTTTTGTGACTTTTTGTACAGTTTGTAGATAAAAAACATGGGTCCTAAGAG
>NW_022103896.1:49480987-49484646 GCF_000313985.2 Echinops telfairi | reverse complement strand
GGAGAGTAATTTATTTACCGTGAAACTACCCCGTTTGTCATTGTCATTGGGTCAGTTCTCCCTCCTGGCAGCTCCATGCGTGCAGAGGAGTACTACGCCAAGGGACGTTCTAAGTAGTTACCAGGCTTGTCTTTGTAAGGGACACAAGGTGGCTGGGTTTGAACCCTCAAATTGGTGGCTGGTAGTCAAGCAGTTAACTGTTTGTACCACCCAGTGACTCCATTGAAAGTGTACCACCCAGTAATTTATATTACATGTGAATGTGTAGGCACCATCACATACAGATTTAGAACTTTTTTTCTCAAACTTCCCTGCTTCCCACTCCATTTTCTTCCAAGTCTTTTGCAAATCTCTATTTCCACCCCATCTCCAGCCTCCACCCTAGGCAACCATGGATTTACTTCGGTCTCTCTAAACTTAACTTTTCTGAATATTTTCATATAAGTGGAATTATACAATATGTACCTTTTCCTCTGACACATAAATATTTCATTCCTTTTCACTGCAAAATCATATATTATCTTGTGAGAATATAGCATATTTTGTTTATCTCTCTACCAGATAGTAGAAATTTGGATTATTTTAAATTACTGGCTTTTATGAACAATGCAGTCATAAACATTAGTAAGCAAGAGTTTGTGTGGGTTTATGGAAATAAGCCATCTGATTTTCAGTGTAATAATTTTTTCTTGGCCGTCTTTAACTTCTGTCTCTTTGAAGATGCTATCCTACTTCCTTCTGGCCTTTATTGTTTCTGGTGAGAAGCCAGATAGTGGACTGTTTTTTCTCTCTCATGTATATGATGTTATTATTATTTTTTGTATATATTTTTGGCTGATTTACTTAGTGTTGAAATTGTTTTTCACAGTGTCTTCCAGAAATGTAATTGTTCCTTCTGGGGAGAGAAATTATATGTTTTCTCATTCCTTCATACTGGAATTCACCTCCTTCCATTAGAATTTCAAAAAAGAGGGAAACTTGTGTTTTCTTTTCTTCTGGGTATTTGTTCAGTAGTTCTCTCCATTGAGTAATATCCAAATAGTGAAATTACTATGCAAAGGAAGCTTTCAGGCAATTTTCCTAGTGGCTCCCTCCTATCTCATGGCTACTCTTGATACGTCTGATAATATTTTGGTTTTCCCCTATTTGAATTCTGTTCTATTTTGTGAACATATTTTTGAACTACATGATTATGAATATTCTACCTTGGCTTCAATGTTTTCCCACCCAAACCCTTGTGGAAGATTCGTTTATGTGTGTTGTAATAGAAGAACTGGCCTCTTATCACCACTTGTTCTACTGACAGAAGTATCTATCTGACTTTATCAGTCTCTTAATTTTCAGTTGAGAAGACAGACATTATAATATAGGCATGAAACAAGGCTACTGTGCCAGTTAGCAAAAGAGGTCAGATTCAGGATGAAAAACCTAGTGAAAAATCTCTATACTTTCATTTCCTTTCGTTCAGCATTTTTCAATGGGGAAAGAGACAGCGTACCTTGTGAACTCGTTACTTACAGGCTGTGTGGAGGCTGAGAGACGTGGGTGAGCGTCCATGTGCTGAGGGAGAGAAGGACGAGAATCAGTGGGAAGACTCATGAAATTGCCAAAAGTAGAACGATTATTTTTTCAGTGCCTGAGGAGTTAAAAGTCTACATATTTTTATAACATTCTAGTGATTGCAGTGTGGTATGTGTTGGGCTTGGTGGTCCAAACCCACCAGCCACTCTGAGGGACAAACAAAAGGCCCTGTGTTTCCTGAAAGATTTCCAGCCTCAGAAACCCTGCTCCTCTCTTTAGGGTCCCAGTGATTTAGAATGGACTCAATATTAGTGAGTTATCATTCTAATAAACATCAATGATTAGACATCAGAGGGACTTAGAGAGTTGGGTTTACAGGTATGAAGATCTGTTTAAACTCCTCATTTTACTACTTGCTTCCTTTGTGGCCTTAGTTAAGAATAGTTCTCAGCCATCTAGCTGAGACACAACAAAGCCCACATGGAAGATGCACACTTGCCTATCCCGACACGATCGCTGAAGACAAAGTGGGTACATAAGCAAATGTGGTGAAGAAAGCTGATGGTGCCTGGCTTTCAAAAGATATAGAGTCTGGGGTCTTATAGGCTGAAAGACAAACAAGTGGCCATCTTACTGAGAAACAACAAAGCCCACATGATAGAAGCACACCAGCTTGTGAGATCACAAGGTGTCAAAGGGATCAGGTATCAGGCATCAAAGAACAAAAAAAATCATAGCATTGTGTATGAGGGTGTGTGTGGAGTGGGGACCCAAGGCTCATCTGTGGGCAGTTGGACATCCCCTTGCAGAAGGGCCATGGGGAGGAGATGAGCCAGTCAGGGGGCAGTGTAGCAATGATGAAACATACAATTTTCTTCTAGTTCTATAATGCTGCCCCACCACCCTATCATGATTCCAATTCTATCTTACAAATCCAGCTAGACCAGAGGATGTACACTGGTACATATAGGAACTGTAAACATAGGGAATCCAGGACAGATGAATCCCTCAGGACCAGTGGTGAGAGTGTCAATACCGGGAAGGTGAGGGAGAAAGGGGGAACCGATTACAAGGATCTACATGTAACCTCTTCCCTGGGGATGGACAGTGGAGAAGTGGGTGAAGGGAGATGTTGGGCGATGTAAGATATGACAAAATAATTATAATTGATAAATTATCAAGGGTTCATGGGGGAGGGGAGAGTGGGGAAGGGGGGAAGAAATGAGGGGCTGTTACCAAGCGCTTGAGTAGAATGCAAATGTTTTGAGAATGATGAGGGAAACAAATGTACAAAAGTGTTTGACACAATGGATGTATGTATGGATTGTGCTAAGAGTTGTATGAGCCCTCGATAAAATTATTCAAAAAACAAATAAACAAATAAAATAGTAGTTCTAAAATCTGTAAAATGATGATAATCATGTCTATCTCATGGGCTTGTTAGGATTATAAATGGAACAGTATGCAAAGTGGCTGGTAAGATGATGGCTAGGACATGCTGTTTGTGATGAAGAC
The DNA here is from genome assembly GCF_000313985.2 of Echinops telfairi. Taxonomy (NCBI): domain Eukaryota; kingdom Metazoa; phylum Chordata; class Mammalia; order Afrosoricida; family Tenrecidae; genus Echinops; species Echinops telfairi. The sequence continues at coordinate 49,481,610 of NW_022103896.1, read as the reverse complement.
ATTCATTTATCATAGTCATCTACTGAGCATATTATACCACTCCACTTGTATCCAAGATGCTTATCTTGAGATGCATCTAATCCTGAACCAATATAGTGATTGATTGGGGAAGCCATTCCCATACTCTTTATGGTAGCAGAATTCCATGGATTTTATTGGTGCTTCATTATTGGATGGGTAGGGTGGCTTATGAAGAATGCTGTTCACCTCAAAAGGGCTGAGTCTACACGCCCAGTCTTCACCCAGCCTGGGTCACCAGGGGCTAGCAAGAGAGTAGGTCAAAAGGATCCAATTAGAATCATAGTACCAATTATAAGCTCCCCTTGTGTTCTATAAAAGTATTAAGTGATTTTTTTCCTGGGTGGCAGATTGCTACCCAGTTTACCTACCAATAGAAATATAACCACCTTCTCTGAGACACACATGCCCCTCTCTCTGAATCTTGACAAATCAAGTTGACTTATCGCTTTTTACAAGTGTCTGTTGATTTGGAGTAAACTGGAAGCAACTGAATGATTTTTTCTCCCCAAAGCTTGAAAAATTGACCACAGGTGAGGTGAGGTACCTGATAAGTCTCAACATATGGGTCGCAGCCCCTTTGGGGTGTGTGTGTGTGTGTGTGT
>NW_022103896.1:49478044-49480887 GCF_000313985.2 Echinops telfairi | reverse complement strand
CAATGAAAATACATCCTGCCTGATGGCAACAAATGTACAAATGTGCTTGACACAATGGATGGATGTAAGGATTGTGATAAGAGTTGTATGACCCCCCCCAAATAAAATGATTTTTTTTAAAAGAAAAGACATCCTGCCTATCAGATATTTACATGACGATTCATAACAGTAGCAAAATTACAGTTATGAAGTAGCGACGAAAATAATTTTATGGTTGGGGGTCACCACAACATGAGGAACTGTATGAAAGGGTCGCGGCATTAGGAAGGTTGAGAACCCCTGCTCTATGTGATTTTAAGATGTGCATATAAAGGGCTACAGGGAGGCTCACTACCTTGTTGCTTTAAAGAACCAATAAGACTATTACATGATCTGAGCGCAGACGCCTGCCTTCCTCTTGGCGTCTATCCTTATAGTAGTAGACACATAATATATTTGTTCATTTGTGATTAACTAACTTCACTCAGCATAATGCTTTTCCACATCCACCCTTATCATGAAGCTTCTCGTGGTTTCTTCATTGTTTTTAGGAATGCATAGTAATCCATGGTATGTATGTACCAGAATTGCTTTATCCATTACTCTACTGATGGACATTTAGGTTGCTTTCAGCTTTTTGCTATTATGAACTGCTGCAATTAACATGGAAGAGCATACATCTGTTCGTGTTTTGTCTGTATTTCTTTGGGGTTTATGCCCAGTAAAGGTATTGGTAGATCATACCAATGATCTACTTATGAGTATGGTATAAAGGGGGTGCTATACGGTTCATGGGCACTAGGCCCACAAGCAGCATATAAGAATCCCATTTGTCTGCACCCTCTCCAGCATTTGCTGTTCTGTGTTTTTTTGTTTGTTTGCTTTTTAATTGGGCTATTGTTTTGCATGTAAAATGATATCTCATCGTTGTTTTGATTTGCATCTCCCAGATGGCTAGTGACTGTGAGCAGTTCAAGTGTTTGTTAACCATTTGATAGTCGTCTGCTGTGAATTGTCGATCCATGTGTTTTATATGACTTTCTGTATATGGAATCTAAGACAGATTTATAGAGAGAGTAACTGGATGGATAATTGCCTAGGGGCATGACAAGGGAGCAGGGGGAGATAGTGAGCTGAAAACAATGAATACAAAAAGATAATGTTCGGAAATTGATTGTGGTGATTATTGCAAAAATCTTCTGAATATGAATGAAAGAAAGATTACATTATATAATATGTGAAGTATATACCAATAAAAGGATTTAAATGAAAAGAAAAGAAAAAGAAAAACAGAATGTTCTTAGGCCATCAGAGGATATTTGAAAATTGGATTGTTTTCTATTTTATTTTTGGGGTTTAACAAAGCTTTAACATCAGGGCTGGAATCAGACTGAGAGCTTTTACATTATACTTTTATTCCTCTAGGAAAATATGATTACTTTTTAAATTGTTTTCTTTTTCCTTAAAGCATCATGGGTGTGTTCAGGGAGAACAATGATGAACGCGAAACAAATGGAAAGCAATTAGGATGTGCTTAGAGATACTACACCCACCACTGTGGAATTGCAAATTAACTAAAGTACCAATAGTCACAATGTTAATGATTATGAACATTGTTTAAAAAGTACTTGAAGATAGAGTCTTATTTAGAAATATGGTCTAACATATATGTATATATATATTAAGTATATGTAAATAACCACCTCTCACTTTATGAAATAGATTGCCAATGAAGCTGATCTTAACATGATTTTTCATAAACAAATCCTACTGTTCAATGCATCTCATTTATAAAATTGAGATGTGTATGGTAGAAGATAATGAAATTGTGAAGCAAACACTGGTCTGTAATTTGTTAATAAAGTTTTTGTTCTAGAATAATTTTTTTTAATTAATTTTTTAATTAAGGGAGAGCGCGAACGCAGTCCCCCACTACCACAAATTATGCAGTCGAGTTTCCCACATTTGGGGAAATCGCAGGGGTCAGCACATCCGGAGTGCAATGGATAAGCCTCGCCCTGGGAAAACCACCTTCGTGATCATGGTATCTCCCCTGCCAGGTAAGTATGTTCAAGAATAATTTGTGAATAATTTTATATACCGTTCTGCACAGTGGTTAAGTGATTGGTTGCTTGGAATTGTAGTGGGGAAGAAAGATGTATCATTCTGATTCCATAGATATTACAGCTTTGGAAAACCTATGAACAGTTTTACTCTGTTGTATTGGATCATGAGCCTGATTCAGCTCTATAGGATTTGTTTGTTTGTTTTTTTTGCTTCAACTGTTTAAGAGGGCTTCAAAAATTTTTTTGGAAAATTCCATTATATTTTAATTCCAGTTTTCCATGAACTTTTTGAAGCCCACTCATATAGTGGGCTTGGGACACGATGTTAGATCAGATGCTGTTTTTACGGATTACCTTTGGCTTAGAGATAGAAAAGTAAGCAAGGAATTTCAACACTATTTGATATTACGAAACTATGCAGAGTATCATAGGCAATAACACAGAGGCTACCAACCTGGGGCAAGGATATGTTTCTGTAGGAGATATATTCTAAGCCAAGGATAGACACAAGGAAGAGTTATCCTAGCAAAAAAAAAAGGAGCTAAAGGTTAACGTCGGGGTAGTTGTGATGATGGTGGAAGAAGATTTCAACGTGGAAAACCCCGTGGGGAAGTTATACGTTGTCATAGGTGGTGTGGTAGTTGGCTAGACTAGAGAAACAAACTTGTGGAGACTCATGTGAATAAAAAGAGCTTTATGTACAAGAGCAATTGAATATTGAGGCAACCTCTCAGCCCAGTACACATCTCCGTAAGTCCGGTATTAGCCCATATGTCCAAAACCAATTTATAAAGTCCT
>NW_022103896.1:49450106-49477681 GCF_000313985.2 Echinops telfairi | reverse complement strand
ACTAGACTCCCCCCCTTCCCTCTTCATCCTCTCAAGTCCTAAACTGACACCAGATTCCGTAACTACCACAGGGGGTCACAATGAGTTGAATTTGACATAAAAATAACATTACTAGGTGTTTTAGTTTCTCTACTAAATATTTATGGCTCTGTAGAAGATAGTACACAGTATACAAAGGAAATAATGACAAAGTTAAATCACGCAAGGAATGGGGCCATGCAAGGAGAAAGCACAGGAAACAATCCCTTGAGGGGGGAGCATAACAAACCCTGACAGGTGACTTTGTAAAATCACTCACGGGATGTGGGAAGTCTGTGTGTGCCTCGGGTATGGTCCAGATCACAAACTTCCTCTTCCTGAAAGGCCGGTTCATTGCACAGCAAGGACACTTCGGGCTGCATGGTGATCTAAAATGGGGGTTCCGGCACTCACCTGGGATTTAAACTTGGAATAATTGACTTGATGGCAGTGAGGTGTTTTGGAGCACCTGCCCAATTAGTTATGTTAAGTATCCCAGACACACTTGCTACAGACTCCATTTTCAATATTTGGACTGACAAGAGGCCTCAGGAAAGAGGTCAAAAAAGCATCTGACTGCACCAAGTCCTCAAGCCAGAAAGCTTGCCCCAAATAACAGATGTTTACTATTAATTAACATAAAGGACGACAAAAAATGTTCACTTTGTAAGCTCAAAGAAACCCTGCTCTCTATGATATCCATTTCTAGGGCTTTCCTACAGGTGTCTATTGTTAAAGAAATGCCTTCACGGCAATTTTGACTTTCTCACCTTTTGCCAACCCCCATCTTGGAAAAGACGAGCAAACCGCATTTTATGACCTTGGGCCTAGAGCTCACTTATGTTGGCATTTTAGGTTTTCCAAATTAATTCATTTTCCAAAGTTTGCAAGAATTTTTAAAAGCTGGAAATTTTATTTTTGTTGTCAATGTCTAGTCACTCTTAAAGAAAACATGCACAGAATAGTAAATACACCTACATTTTCAGTTCAGTTGGTAAGTCTTAAAAACAACATTAAATTTTTGACTTCAACTCACTTTCGGAAAATCAAGAGGAAAAGGACATTCTGTTTCACAGACCTGTGTTCACGTCTGCCGCTGCTCTTCTCCCTGATGATTGAGATTCTGTCTTCTGTCATTTCTCTTCAGTTTCAAGGAGTTCCTTTAGTTATTCTTTCATAATAAGTCTTGGCAGAAAATTCTGTACACTTTCCTGTGTTCCCTTGATTCTTGAAGAATATTTTCATTCAACACAGCATTCAGGGTTTTCAGTGTATTTCCTTCAGTATTTGTCTCACGCCACTTCCTGCGGGTCTGTAGAGAAGACCTGATGGTGTGTTGGGCTCTGCTTTGGAGGTCGGCAATTCAAACCCACCAGCCACTCGTTGGGAGAAAGATGTTGCTGTTTGCTCCCATCACATTTTCAGCTTCGGAAACATAGTGAGTTCAGGCTCACTGTGCGTCAGAATCGGCTGGACGACAGGAGGTTGGGCCTGCTTTCCATAGTTCCTCATGAGAAAATCATTGGCATTCAAATGATTTCCCTCTGTGGCTAAGGTACCATTTCTCCCTGACAGCTTTTCCTATTTTGTTATTTGTCGTTTGTTTTCCAAAGTTGATATGCCTTGTGTGAATAATCTGGGGTTTACCTTGTTGGGATTTACTTAGCTTCTTGTATCTGGAAATGTATGTCCTTTGCCAAATTAGGGAAATTTTAGATTATTTAGTTTTAGATTGTGCAGCTCGTGTTTCTTCTTGCCCTCCTTCTGAGCACTCTTGATATGAGTGCTAAATCTGTTGCTAGTGGCTTATGATTCCCGAAGCTCTATTAGACATCTGTTAGCACGTTTTCCCTCTATGTTGCTCAACATCATCGTTTCGATGGTCCTGTCTTCAGTTTTCCTTTGTCCTTTTCATTCTGCTGTTAAAACCATCCATTGTGTGTGTGTTTTCATTCTAAAATGCCATTTAGTTCTTATGAAATATACCTTCTGTTTTTCATTTTTTGCTAAGATGATCAGTTCTTCATTTGTTATACGAGGTATTTCGAATTGCGCTAAAGGCATTTTTACGCTGGCTGCTTTAAGATCCTTGTCAGGTAATTCCAACATCTGGGTCATCTCCGTGCCAGTGAGGTTGTTTCTTTGCATTCATGTTAAGAATTCCTAAGTTTTTAATAGGGTGAACGTGTTTGATTGAGTCTTGGACATTTTGTGTATTATATGAAGGGCCTACAAATCTATTTAAATCAGATGTAGCAGGCTTCCTCTGACACTGTACATCCAAGCTAAGGTGTGAAGCTTTATTACTGTCATGTACGTGAGGTGGGTCGTAAGGGAGGGAGGGTAAAATCCTAGTCTCTCCTGTCTGTCTCCATTGACTAAAGGTAGAACTAAAAACCAAACTCATTGCCATCAAGTCGATGCTGAATCACAGCGACCCTATAGGGCAGGGTAGAATTTCCAAGACTCTTTGCAGAAGTAGAAAGTCCAGTCTTTCTCCCCAAAGCCACTGGTAGCTGGTGGTTTTCTCCCACAAAATTGTGAACCTTGCAGCAAGGGGTCAGGTGCCTTGTTATTCTTAGATGTAGCTGAGGATTCAGGCTCTTCACACGGCTTCCCCTGTCCCCAGGGGACAGGGGGGCTTATTCCCAGCGCTGGCTCCATGCCCCAGTTCCCTGCTGCCCTTACTCTGATCCAGACGACGGGTGATGCAGCTGGTAGAGGGTAGTGTAGGCTTCTCACGAGGCCTGTGCTGGCCGAGTTGGGATGTAGCCTTAGCATTTCAATTATGACATTTTTGGTAATTATCTAAAGGTTGTCTGTCTTTTTAGACAGTCTCTTTGTTGTTTTTTTGGTTGAGATAGCAGGCTTTTTCTTGGGATATTTTCTTGATTTAATTTTTCTTTTTTCCCTTCTTGGTATTTCTTTTGTCATCTCTGGCACTTAAAATGGCTTATACAATTTGCATGTTTTCTTCTTACCTTTAATTAAAACATGACCCCAGAAGCTCCAGTGATGAGACAAGTTAAAGATTTTTAACTTCAAAATTGGAGGAAAACCCTGGTAATCAGAACTTCCCAGAAATGCATTCTTTGTAGGTGTGTTGTTGTTTTTTTTTAAATCACTGGCTGTTGAAACAACATTCAGGAATCATAAAGGGAGTTGGACTAGCTGACTCTAAGGTTGCTCCCAACTCTGAAGTTCTAAGATACTCTGAAATCAACAACTTCAGATAGTCTTTCTTCCCTAGTGGAGGGAGGCATTGAGACCCCATAACCCTGTAGAGCCGAGGGACCCTTCTATAGAGTGTGTTCTCTTTTCCTTATTTTTCCAGGATAAAAGGAGGGTGGGAGGGATCATGAGAAGAAGATCATCATGAACATGAAAAGTCGACACTTAATATCGTAAGGGAGTCTGCTATGTCCTTCAGCTTATTTATATTGCGCAGCTTATGCGAAGACTAAGAGTCCTGGTTGTGCAGTGGGTTACACGTTGGACTGCTAAGTGCAAAGTCAGCTGTTCAAAACCACAGACATCTCTGTAGGAGAAAGATGAGGCTTTCTATTCCCGTAAAGGTTTCCAGTCTCAGAAGCCCACAGGGCCAGTTCCATTGTGCGCTGTAGTTGCACTCTGAGGCAGCATGGGCTTGTTGACAGTGAGAAGTGCAGATGGTGTCTAAGGTTTCATCAGGTGCCCTGGTAAAGGACTCTGTGTGTAGTGAGGTTCACAGGGGGATGTTAACCAAAAGACCAGCAGTTTGAACTCACCTGCTTCTCTTTAGGAGGAAGATGAGGCGAGTTGTTCTGTAAAGATTTACAGCCTCAGAAATCCAAAAGGACTATTCTATTCTGTCCGATAGAATCCCTATTAGTTTGAATTGAGATGATTGATGCCAGCAAGTTTGGTTTTAATGGTTGACACAAATGCCCTTTATACATCCTAGACTATACACAGGGAAAATACATTGGACTTTAAATAAAATAAACATGCATGTTAGTGTATAATTGAGGGATTTGGAGTTGCTTAAGAGCTTTTGGAGCTCAACTGATGAACTACATTGTTCTTGCTTATATGTAGTTATCATAACATAATTGTACTATGTACTTACTGACATCACAAAAGTCATAATCATCCCTTCAGAAAATACTCTTTTGGGTAACATTTTGGAGCTAAAGAGACCCTTGCAGTACTAGCCCGGATATGATGACTGGAAATTCTGAATTATGTTAATTTTGAATGATGATAGAGACAGGTCAATTGCATGTGATGCAAAAGCATATTGATAAAATACTATATGGGAAAAGAAACAAAGCAAGAAAACTAAAAACTAATATTGACTGAAGTACACAGCCTGAAAAAGTTAACAAGGTCATAACTTGACGCCCTAGGTACTTGATATACCTCTCTATGTCCACAGGGGATGATCAAGATGCGAGTCAAAATGGTTGGAATTTGCAAGTGCAAACTTGGTACTTAGCTGTGGAATTGCCTCAAAAAAACTTATTTATTACATATTTGTCTATTCATATTTTCATCAGGCTACACTGGGAGCCTCCAGCAACTCTGAAGACAAATTTGGCATTTGTTTTCCAAGTGTCATTTCCATTAACATTTGTGGGTGTGAAGTGTAAACAGCGAGGGAAAATTATTTCCCTTTGCAGTTATCACAAATTACAAAATGAGAGAAAGAGTAAAACAACCGAAATGTATCTTCTTACTATTAAAAATTTGTGTAAAGTATATTCCTAGAGGGATTTTTGTCCATGAATGGGCAGGTGACACAGTTTTCAATATTCACTTACATCCAACCTGTGAATTGTGTATAATTTTTAGCAGCTGTGTGTTACCAAGGCAAAGATTGTGTGACCAGAGTCACGCAGCCTGATTAAGAATCCATTAAGAAGAATGTCCTGATAATGTAAAGGTCAAGATTTAGTGAGAAGATTGACATGTGATGAGAATTAGAATGAACATGATTTATCTACCTACTAGATTTTTTCTTTTAGCCCTTGTTTACTCTTTTTTTAAATTAAAAGATCATTTGATTGGGGGCTCTTACAGGTCTCTCTCTCTTTTAAAGATCACTTTACTGGGGGCTCTTACAACTCTTGTTACAATCCATACATCAATTGTATCCGACATATTAATACATATATTGCCATCATTCTTTTCTAGACATTTACTTTCTGCTGAGCCCTTGGGATCAGCTCCTCTTTTCTTCCCTCCCTCTCTCTCCCACCCTCCTGGCCCCTTGATAGATTATAAATTGTTGTTATTTTCAGATTTCACAGTGACCGCTGTCTCCCTTCCCCTTTGTTTCTGCTGTTCTCCCCCCTGGAAGGGTGTGTGTGGTTATGTGTCGATCATTGCGATTGGTTCCCCCTTTCTCCCCTCTTCTCCCCTCCTCCCTCCCCCCTCCCCTTTTGGTGTCACTATTCTCATTCCTGTTCCTGGATTCCGCACACACACACACATCTTGATACACATTATACATATTTATGTATCAAATGTATATGTATAGGTATACACATATGGCAATATCTATCTATCTATCTATCATCTATCATCTCTATCTATCAATGATCTACCTATCTCTATATCTATGGGACTTCAAAAGTTCATGGAAAAATTATATTATCTTTTGATTCCATTTTTTCATGAACGTCTTCAAGCACACCCCTCTTTTGGAGTGTATGCGTATAAAACTAGTGCCCGAGCATGAACATTCAACTCCTACTTGCAGGGTTTTCAACTGGGTCTGTCAAGTCTGATGAAGCAGAACAGGAAGATACCTGAATTTTCACAGTTTCAGTAATTCAACATGGTAACCAATACAGGAAAAATTATAGGTTGAATCGCTGGAATGGGAGAGTCAAAAGAGGTATAGTGAGCCCTTTCAGGTACCTGATGCATGAATTGGGCTTCTGGCAGGACTGTGAAAAATGACACAAAGTCAAAATGGTGTGATGGCTGCCATCTTTGAATGGGTGCCACCATCTTTGATGTTTGGCTTTAATGCTATGACATTAAATTTGTCCTAACTTTGAAATGATTAAACCAAATGTACAAATGCTTTATCACAATCACCTTCACTTGCTGCATGTGCTTTTAAATGATTCAAACAGATTTTGAATCTTTTTTGCACAACTGTAAGACTAACTGAGGACTGTATATACCTTTTCTAAGTGACCTGCATATTCTTGAAGTCACAGTTAACAATGGATCTTGTTCCTACTAGGGACTGCATACATATACATATATATATACAGACATACACAAGGGGACTTCAAAAAGCTTATTGAAAATTTCACTATATTTCAATTCCATTTTTCCACCAATTTTGAAGTTCTTTCATATATATATATATATGTATAGTCTTATATAGAAAACTGACCTAATGTTCCTTTTTGTTTAATTTCTCACTTTTATAGCGAAAGGACTATTATTTTACCTTCCTCACCTCCACTTTGTCGTTTTGGCATTTTACTTTTACATGTTAAAATACCTTTATTTTTATCTTCTAAAGTTTTTCCATAAAGCAAATTCATAGTTTTAGATCTTACCTTTGTGACATATGATTCCAGTTTGATTGTTGTAGATAACATACTTTAAAAAGGTTTTCTTAGGTGAATCCCTTGATAGTCATCTTGATGATTGATAGTCCAAATAGCAACACAAATTCAAATTTGAATTAGATGACTCTTGATTGCTAATGCTTTTAGAAACAAAGTCGAGACAAAATTAACTCCTTCCTGAGGTGTTTGGATTAGCTTTAAAAGTTAATTTCAAGAGTTGATATTGCACACATTTGAAACTTAAAAACTTCTTTCATATCTTTTTTTTCTTAGTTTCGGCTGCTGTTAGCTGCTGTCAAGTTCATTTTAATCCATAACAACTCTGTACCAAAATAATGAAATACTGCCTGACCCTGCATAAACCCATTATTGTAGCCACGGTATCAATCCATCTCATTAAGGACTTTAAACATTTTTTTGAAAGGGCTTTCTTTAAATTGACCTTCTACTTTTTCAAACACGATGTCTTTTTCTGAGGTACTGGCCCCTTCGGGTAACATGCCCGATGTATATGAAGTGAAGTTTCACCATCTTTGCTTCTAAGGAATATTCTGGTAGTACTTCTTCCAAAACAGATTTGCTCAGTCCCCTGGACAGATATGGCAGCCCATGGTATTCCCAATATTCTTCACCAACTCCATAATTCAAGTGCATCAATTTATCTTTTGTATTCCTTATTAATTGCCTTGCTTTTTCATGCCTATGAGATAATGGAAACTTCTATGGCTGGGTCGGGCAAACCTTAGTCCTCAAAGTCATATCTTTGCTTTGCAACATATGAGGTCTTTTGCAGCAGATTTGTCCAATGCACGATTCTTTGTACTGTTCTTTTTGATTGCTGCTTCCATGGCCATTGATCCGAGTGAAAGGAAATCACTAACCACTTTAACATTTTCGCTTTTATCATGATGTTGCTTAACGATGCAATTATGAACATGTTTTCATTTACTTGTTGTTTTCTGTAGTGGTAACCAAGAAAAATGTGTTTTAAAAATTAGGCTTTAATTCTGGCCCATAAATTTTAATTGTGGTAATTATCTGAATACAATGGTGTAATCTTGAACAATCATTTTATATCTGAGTCTCTAGTCTTCTTACCTGTGTTCTGAAAAGACAGTGGTGATCTTGGCTCTCATTGTGTTACTATAGACTATGACTTTCTAGCTTTGTAGTTGACCCTTGAACAACATAGGCTTGAACTCCATGGGCCTATTTATATGTGAATTTTTTCCTGCTGCTATTGCAGTGAGCTCAGTGGTTGCGTGCATCTGCTCAGTACACTATGCATCACCAGTCATCTCGTTGTGAGCATTTCAACTCTCCAGTAACTCATTTGGAGATGATTAATATCACAGCATGCGAAATGGATCCTCATAACACTTAACTCTCTACAATTGTTAACTGTTGTTGTTAAGTGCCATCAAGTTGGTTCCGACCTATAGCAACCTGTGCAAAACAGAAAAACAAAACAACCCCTCCCCCACTACAATAGCAAAAGAGAAAGAAATCTACGTATCCCTGGGATCGCAGTTCAAAGCTGGGTTGTCCAAGAGCAAGTATAGATTACATACACATTTTCTACTGCTCAGATTGTCCCTAACTCTGCATTGTTTAAGGGTCAAATGTGTAGGGATTGATGTTTTTTTAATGGTAAGTGAATCATGCCAGGAGATCAGAAGTCTATTTTCTACTTAAAGTCTCTCTGTTCTTTTTATAACCCCTTGTCCATCCTTATGCCAACAATGAAAGACTCCTGTTTAAGATGAGTTTTTCCTTCATAAGTACAATTCAAGTATATTCTCTCCTGTTCATCATTTCCTGGAGAAAAAAACAAAATGCAGACCTGATTTAATTTCTTCAGAAAAAACAGAGTCTCATAAATGTGTTTTCAAAATGATTACTGATACTTGGTGATATTTCACTCTCAAGTACAGTTAGATCAAGGGATGTTTTAAAAACAGTTCTGAGTAAACAATTGTCAAGACAAAGTCTCTTCAGCAATATTTTGATTTTTAATCATGTTTGTTTATATAGTCAATCTACAGAATGTGGTAATTTTCAGTAAGCACCATCATTGTTAGAACAAATTAGAAAAGGGGCTTCTTCAGGCTGCGATTTCTTATTTATATGAGCTCGTGGGAATATTTAATTCATTGCCTTTGGGGAACTCATCAGAATACTGAACAAAAGAGGAAGCTAAAGTAATACAATGCTCTTATTAACAGATTTCAAGCAAGCCAATGCAAATAGAGCAAATACTTACAAAAATGGGAGAAAAATAGTTTCTCATGAGAAGATGTGGTGATGTGCTTATACCACTAGGGTATTAGTCATGCCCTGAAAGAAGCGACTGATTTGGGAGATGCCTGATGCCCAATCACAAAGGTGAAAAATGTTGGGTTCAAATTTTAGCCTCAAATCTTGAAGTAAAAACTCATTTTACCTTCTCTCCCATCTCCCTCCAAGTTATGTTGGGCAAGATAACAGCTATTTTTATTTTTGAAAAATCTTGAGAGGGAGAAAATGTATTTCTTCCAATGTCTAATTTAGTTTAAAATCCCTCTTGCTGTGGCATTGGTAAAAATGATGTGACCTTTGAGATGATTCCAACTTATGCATGTAGAGTGGAGCTGCACAGGGTGGCCTTTCAGAAGAGGTCACTAGGCCATCTTCCAAGGCACCTCTAGGTGGGTTCAAACCGCCAACCTTTGCACCTAGTAGTCGAACGCCTAACCATCATGTGACCCAGAAATTCCTTCGTAAACATAGACATAGGTAAGGGTCTAGCATCCTTACTTACAGAGGAAAATGAGTATGAGGATAGCAAAGTGATTTTCCTGGGTTCCTCTGTGCTTGAATCAACTACTTGATACAAAAAATGCAAAGTTTTATTATCTCAACACTTTGCTATTTTTATACTGTTGCTTTATAGAACGTAAAAGATTATTAATCAAGAAGAAATATGGGTTCTGATGCCCGTTAACTAGAGAATATTTGGCTCTGCATATTTGTACTAGTTTCTTTTAAAAATGTAAGTGGAGCAATTCATATATGAAATCCAAATAGGACTAGAGATGAAGTTAACTCACATTGCATAAAATGTCCAGGAAGAATAATTAGTGAGAGAGAAATAGACATTATGGTGACTGATTATATATCGAGGAGCAGAAGAGAGGGAGAAAGGAAAGCCCTGGTTTGGATTTAGAGACTTGGGTATAAAATTCAAATTTATCATCTTTATAACTTGAAAAATAATAAATTTCTTTGAGCCGTGTTTTCTCATTTATAATACAGGGTAGTAGGACTTGCCTAAATGGTTGAAAGGTTTACATGGGATATATCCAATATATCAAGTGGACAAATAATGCATTAAAAAACCATTTTATTGGGGACCATACAACTTTTGTCACCATCCATCCATCCATCCATCCATCCATCCATCCATCCATCCATCCATCCATCCATTATGTCAAGTACATTTGTACATATGTTGCCATCATCATTCTCAAAACAGTTTCATTCTACTTGAGCCTTTGGTATCAACTCCTCATTTTTCCCTCCTTCCCCTCCCTCTCTCCCTCTTTCCCTCCCTCATGAACCTTTAATAATTATAAATTATTATTATTTTTTCATGTCTTGCACTGTCCGATGTCTCTTTCTATCCCCTTGTCTGTTGTCCATCCCCCTGGGAGGGGGTTAAGGGTAGGTCATTGTCATCAGTTCTCTCTTTTCCCCCCATCTTCCCTTCCCTTCCTGGTATGGCTACTCTCAATATTGATCCCAAGGAGTTTATCTGTCCTGGATTCCCTGTGTTTCCAGCTCTCATCTGTACCTGTGTATATGCTCTGTGTAGCCAGATTTGTAAGGTAGTTAATTAGGGTCATGATAGTGGGGGGGGGAGGAAACATTAAAGAACCAGAGGAAAGCTGTATGTTTTATTAGTGCTATACTGCATCCTGACTGGCTCATCTTCTCCCCACGACCCTTCTGTAAGGGGATGTCCAGTTGCCTACAGATTGGCTTTGGGCTTCCAGTCCGCACTCCCCCATCTCATTCACATGATTTTTTTTTTGCTCTGGGGCTTTGATTCCTCCTACCTGATCCCATTGACACCTCATAATCACACAGGCTGGTGTGCTTCTTCCACGTGGGCTTTGTTGCTTCTTAGCTAGATGGTCACTTGTTTATCTTCAAGCCTTTAAGACCCCAGACACTATATCTTTTGATAGCCGGGCACTATCAGCTTTCTTCACCACATTTGCTTATGCACCTGCTTTGTCTTCAGCCATTGTCAGGAAGGTGAGCATCATGGAAGGCCAGTTTAATGGAACAAAGTATTTTTGTGTTGAGGGAGTACTTGAGTAGAGGCCCAATGTCCATCTGCTTCCTTAATACTAAGTTTATAAATATATGTACATTGATCTATTTCCCCATGTGCTCTTCTTGGGTGATCTTTTTCATCTCTCCCTATCTTTCTCATCACAATTGACAGACCAAACACGTATTGTATGCGTCTATCCTTCCATTTTGAAATATAGCACTGGTGAAGAGTATTGAAAGTACCAGCTAAATCAAACTCACTACCATCAAGGGGATGCTGACTTATAGATGCCCACTCACAGTGACCTTACAGGACAGGGCAGAACTGTCCCTGTGAGTTTCCAAGATTGCAACTCTTTACAGGAGAAGAAAGCCCTATCTTTCTCCTGAGGAGCAGTTGCAGGTTTTGAACTGCTGGCCTTTGGGTTAGCAGCCAAAAAGTTAGCCAGTACACCCCCAGGGCTCCTATTGAAAGTACCAAGGAGTGTCAAATGAACAAACAAGTATGTCTTGGAAGAAGCAAATCCAGAATGCTCCTTAGAGGCAAGGATGGCAAGACATGTCTCATGTACTTGGGATGTCAGGAGAGGCCAGGCCCTAGAGAAGGACATTGTGCTTGTTCAAGTGGAGGGGCAGTGAAAAATAGGAAGACCCTCAATGAGATGAACTGACACCGTGACGGCAGCAAAGGCTCAAACATAAGAACAATTGTGAGGACGTCCTTTTTTGTGCATAATGTCCTTGGGCATCAGAACTGGCTCTGTGGCACACAACGACCGCCCCTCCTCAGTGCCTCTCAATATACTCAACCTAACACAGAACTGTACCCTGAAATGCTTAGTTAACCAGTGCCAAAGAAATGTGATAGTGATCAAGTAACTATTTGTTTTTTCAACCGGCGGTTCTCCTTTCCACTATTTATTTATTAAAACCATTTTATTGGGAGCTAATACAGATATTCCATAGTTCAATCACATCAAGCAGTATTGTACAATTGCCACCACTGTAAGTTTCAAAACATTTTCTTCCTTCTTGAGCTCCTTGATATCAGCTCCCCTTCACTGTCCCCCTTCCCTGACTGTCCCCCCAGGAACCCTTATTCTATTTGTTGTCTCTCTAGGTCCATCAGTCCTGGGTTTCATATACAGAAGACTAGTGGGACCTAGAGCACTATTGACTCACCACGATAGATGGGAACTTTAGTTACTGAGTAGACATAAGCCCAAACAAACCAAACTTATTGCTGCGGAGTCAATTTCTAGTGCTAGCAAATCGACAGGGCAGCGTGAAACCGCAGCATAGGGTTTCCGAGGAGTAATCTTTACAGACACAATTGCCACTCCTTTTGTTCCACAGAGCAGCTGGGGGACTGGAACTACTAAACCTTTCATTAGCAACCAATTGCTTAACAACTTTGCCAGCAGGGCTCCTGGGTAGACACAGGTGTTGAGGATATTACTTATGAAAATTAAGCTATAACTTTAGGTGGTACCTACATATTAGTTTACTAGACAGGAAAAGCATCAACAAAAGATTTGTTTATGGAACTAAACTGTTAATCGTGGAAGAGGAATTTAAACAGAGTCTCCTATTTTCAAATAAAATTATTCCACTCAATATTTTACTCTTGAAGGACTTGGTACAAATAAACTGTTCAAAGTAAATGTTATATCTTACACAAAAATTATTTTATTAATCTACCAAGATGAAACATGAGGTTGACTTAAAGGACAATTGCATAAATATGAACCTTCAAAGACACCACACCTTATTTATGCAGCAGACATTGCTGTTTTTATAAACTGTTGCATTGAGGAGATAAATATATGCCTGGAATATAAAAAGCATTTATACTACCAGGCATAGACTAATGTGTAGAGTGCTTCTGCTCTACTTCCGAGTTCCATGTACAGTGCCACTTAAAGCTTTCAAGTGGCAGCGAGGCGTGCTCATAGATTTCTGTTTACCTGGAGCGATAGAGGAAGGAGAGGCAGGGATAGGGAGAGAAGACGGATGTGTGACTCACTGTCTCCGTGAAGACCTGCGTTCTTTACCAGCAAGTGAGAAGAACTGGACGGTGCCTGGCTACCATTACTGAACATTTTGATAACCTATTTTATAAAGGGGGGGGGTGAAGAAAAGAAAATCATGAGCTCCAGATTGTCGAGATGAACTCCTGAAACCTCTGCCTCGAGATAGTGTTTCATCCTTAAATGAAAAATACCCCTTGAAGTCTTAAACCCAAACAATCGCTTAATGAGTGAATAATGTCTGCCTTGAAGATTATTCTCTTTTAAGAGCATTGCATATGGATGAAAGTGACTTGAAAGATTAGGTAGAAATCTTCTGGGCAGTGCATTTGTGTTCATGGAGAGGAAAAACTCAGAATATTGAGGGGGAACATTACACCACCCAAAGATTGTAATCAAGATCCTGAAGTGTCCCTGTGGAAATTGTTGAATTGGTGTAAGCTTTGCTGTGTCTATTGCCAACAACAACAAATAAAATGAGAGGGTCACCAGGTTGGCTCGTGGATTTGATTTCAGTGCCACATAATAGAGATAGGTTACACGGATCATTTCAATATCGTTGTTATCTTGCAAATAATATACAATGTCCTAGGGTGTTTCCTTTGTGTGTAAAATTATTCTGCATGCTATTCTGTGTGCTAGTAAAAATTTTAGAATGTTATTATTCGTCCAAAATGTTAGCTTGTTTGAGCAAACTAATAAGATAGAGTCATTTGGCATAAATATGCTCTCTCCACTAAAGCTAATGGGTATTTCTGAAAGAAAGAGCATACCTGGAATCTTTTGATCAATCTCATGAAAACATCGATTCCCTTGATCTTATAAATGACCACCTTGTTAGCAGGGAAATGTAAATGAGCAATTTAGTTGCTATGCCCACACTAGTTAAAAAGCCCAAGATCAAAATTAGTCATCTCTTACCTACAAATATTGTCACCAAGTTTATTTTCATTCAGCATTAACCTTGAATCATGAAAGGAAAGTGACTTTCACTGCATTTTCTGTGGTGAGCAGCCTCTTTCTGAAACTGTCAAACATCGCAAAGCTTATAGGTGCCATTTTTAAATAGGAACTCTAGTTTTCCAAACCACAAAACAGCTTTTTAATCCAATATAAAATGTGATTTGCTTAAAAAATTGCAACTTTGTTCATAAACTCAAAGACAATCCCTTATTTTACTGCTGTGTGTTGACGATATGAATATTTATTTAGATTAATGATTCCATTGGAAGGACCGAAAACCAAAGCAAACTCACTGTCATTGAGTGTATGAAAACTCATACCGACCCTGTAGGACAGGGTAGAATTGCCCCAGTGAGTTTCTGAGACTTTAACTCTTAAAAGGGGTAGAAAGCCTGTCTATCTTCCTCAGAGCTGGCTGGTTTTGAACTGCTGACGGTGTCCAATGAGTAACCAATATGCCACCAAGGCGCCTCTATTGGAAGGACATCTAGGAATGAAATTTCAAGTTGAAAGTGGCTTCTATAAATGGTAATATTTTCTTACTCAGTTTTGTTCAAAGTGGAAGGTATTTTTGGAATGATACAGATTAGGAAATTTATAAGAGAAATGAAAGTACTCTTGTAATCTCATCTCATTTGCAAATGTCCTGATGATGTTTTGGTGTTAATGTTTTGTTAATGTTAACTGTTAATGTTTTGGTGTACTTCCTTGCATTCTTTAAACTTTATACATATCTATGATACTGGAAGTATTGTACTTATTTGACTTAATCCCTTTGAAAATTAATTTAACATTTTCCCCTATTTACTTTGGTATTAAAAATGACCTTTCAAATGATGTCCTTATTATATACATTTGTCCTGTTCTATTTTTCTTCAGTTATCTTGCCAGAATTTAATTGCTAAATCAGTAGTTTGAAAGATATTGACAGGTAGCTTTTGTGAAAGATGTTTTCCAATGTTCATTTCTATAAAAATATATATTATGGTTTACTACATCCTTGCTAGCATTATATATTTTTAAATTCTAAAAATTGCCAAATTGTTTGAAAGACATTAGAGTTTTTTCTGTTTTTATGGAAATAAAAAAGTAGTGACTATTTTCATATTCTTGTAATTGTCTGATATAATGCCAGGAGAGATCCCCTCAGGTTAGAAGGCACTCAGAGTAAGACTAGGTAAGCGCTGCTTCAAGTAGAGTTGAGCTTGCTGACCTGGCAAATATTTCAGCACCTTCATCTGCTGAAAGGGCTGACTCAAAATGAGCAGCAGCTCTAAGCATTCACTAATAATCAGAATGTGGAATAGACAGAGCATCAATGTAGGAAAATTGGAAGCCATCAAAATGAAACAGAACATATAAAAAACACTATCCTAGGCATTAAACTCACTGCCATCAAGTCAGTTCTAACTAATAGCCACCCTATCGGACAGGGTGGAGCCACTACTGTGTGTTTCCATGGAGCTTACCGACCTAACGGGTAGCCACTATGCCACCAGGGTTCTATTCTAGGCATTAGTGAGCTGAAATAGCCTGGCATAGAACATTTTGAATCAGACAAATCCATCATGTGGTTTGCTTTGCTGGGAATAGTGCCTTCAAGAGTGGCCTTGCATCAATCCTCAAAAAGCAGCAAGAGGAGGTCCCGCTCAGCATCTCCCATGGCATTGGGCAGTGAAAGAAGTCAAGGCTATACCAAAGGCATTAAGGAAAAACGGCGATCTAGGAATTGATAGCATACCAATTGGGATGGTTTAAAAAATGGATGCATCATTGGAAGCACTCACTAGTGTATGACAAGAAATTGAGAAGACAGCTACTTGGCCCACTGACAGGAAGAGATCAATATGCGCAATATTTCCAAAGAAATGTGACCCAACGCAATGGGGACATTGTAACAATATCATTGCTATCACTTGCATTTAGAATTTTGCAGAAGGTAATGAAAAAATGGCTCCAGGAGTACATCATCAGGGAACTGCCCGGCATTCAGACCAGATCCGTAGGAGGATATGAAACAAAGACGGCCATTACTCGTCTCAGTTGGATCTCGGCTGAAAGCAGCGAATACCAGAAAAGTGTTTACTTGTGTTTTATTGACCGTGAAAGTGCATTAGCCTACACTCATGTGGAACTTAGATCCACAATTAATGCTCAGAGAAGCAGCAGTCAAAAATAAAAATAAAAAACATAGTGACACACTGGAGATAAAAATACAAAGAAGGGGACTATTGGATGATTGAAAATCAGGAACAGTTGTGTTTGAGGGTTGTTTCCTTTCAACAGATTTATTAAGTACATATGCTGAGCAAATAATCTGAGACGCTGGGCTAGCTGAAGAAAAAAGCAGCACTAGGATTAGATGAAGGCTCATTAACACCTACAATATGCAAATGATATCACCGTGCTTGATGAACGCCAAGAGGACTTGCAGCACTTACTGATGGAGACGAAAGATTGCAGTGCTCAGTGTCGGTTGTAACGCAGCGTAAAGAAGACTAAAATCTTCACAATTGGACCAACGGACAACCTTCTGATAATGGGCAAGAAGATCGAAATGGCTAAGGATTTCATTTTACTTCAACTCACGATTCATGATCAGGGAAGCAGCAGCCAAACGTTCAACAATGTGGCACGCTGGTCAAATCTACTCTCAGAGACCCATTTGAAATATTGAAGATGTCACTTTGAGGACTCAGGTGAGGCTGACTCACGTGATCCTGATTTTAATTGTCTCATCTACCTGTGAAAGCTGGACAATGAACATCAAAGGTCACTGCAGAATTAATTGATGCACTTAAATTGTGGTGGAGGTGAAGAATATTTAAAGTACCATGGCCTGCCAATTAAGTAGGGTATGTCTTTGGGGGAGAACAGCCAGAATGCTCCTTAGAAATGAGGCTGGTCAGACTTTGTCTCGTGCACCGTGAACACATTACCAGGAGAGATCAGGCTCTGAAGAAGGACATCACACTTGTTACAAAGTCAGCAAAAAAGGCGGACAACTGTCAAGGCGCTGTGTCGACACAGTGGCTGCAACAACCGGCTCAAAGACAACAAGGATTGTGAGGACGGAGCTGGGTTTGGCAGTGTTTGTTTGTTGTTTTGTGGTATGTAGGATCGCTATGTCTCACAATCAACTGGATTGCACCTAACACAACATAAACATTTCTAGGACTTGCTGAGCTTTGTACTCTTAAAGATTTTCATTTGGTAATATTTCCCTTTTATAGTAGATTCTAACTCATAGCAATCCCAGAGGATAGAGTAAAACTGCCCCCGTGTGTTTCTGAGACTAATTTACAGGAGTCGAAAGCCTCATCTTTCTCCTGAGGAGTGGCTGGGGGTTTCAAACTGCTGACCTTGTAATTAGCAGTCCAACTCTTCACCCACTAATTTGTAAACCACGATCATTTTCTTTCTTTCCAAGGTATTTTCCTCTTCTTCATTTTCCCCAGGTCTCATTGTATCAACTGGAAACTTCAGAGCAAAATAAAAAATGAAACTGACAGAAAACAGCCTTGTCAATCTTTGACTCCAGTCGAGATGCCTGCATTTTTTTTCACCCTTAAAAATTCTGGTGTTTCACCCTGGTGTGAGAAGAAGCAGATGACTGCTATTCTAAGGTTATGGGACTGGTGGTCATTGGACTCTGGTTTGAATCTCTTGCCTTGAGGATGCCTAATAAATGCTAGCTTTGGACTTCCATAGATTTACTCTTTTAATGTCCACTTGCTTTATTGTATTATGTATTAATCTGGTAGGCATGGTTCTGCCTCTGAACAATTGTGATGGGAAGTTTTGCCCTATTACTAACCCCCATTGTTCGTGTAAATGGTATACACGTCAATAATTCCTGTATTGTGGTTCATAGCCGGCCTATACTTGTATAGTTTCCTTTCCTCAATAGTATTTTAAGTTCTTTACCACTGGCTAAATGAGTGACATCATCAATAGAATTATATTATGCTCCAGGGGATGATTTTTAATGTTCACTAACATAAAATTATAACGATGTCTCCAAAGTGAACCAGAGACATACAGCAGCCATAGATACATGAATTGATTATGGACTCACACTTAAATTTAGCCCTGTCTAAGAACAATTAGTTTTCATGACATGGTGCTGCTTGATACCATCATGCAGAGATCACCGGAGATAATGGGCACTATAGAAAGGGCTGCGAAGAAACTAGATGGTGCTTTGGTTATCACAAAGAATAACATCTGGGGTCTTAAAGGCTTGTCTTAAAACAAGCAGTCATTTAAGTGAGGAGTGAACTAAGTCCACGTGGAAGAAACACACCAGCCTGTGTGATCCAAGGATTACACAATAACCCAACTCGCTGCCAGTGAGTCAGTGCTGACTATGATCTGATACCGTAACTGGCTGTGGAAGTAGAAAACCTGATCTTTTTCCTTAATGCTCAAAATAGTCAGATAATAGCGTTTTAATGATTGTTGTAAGTGTCAAATATTAGATAACAAGACAGTAAATGAAGAGCAGATGTAATGTCTTTTTTGGGTCAACTATGGAAAGAAATATGTGGTTTCAATCTATTGATTATCAATATAATAAACTATATAACAGGATTTCCTCAACTGAATTAGCCTTGCTTTCCTGGAATATAGTCAATTTGTTTATGTTGTAGAGTGTGCTTTTGGTATAATACTGGGTTTGATTTGCTATTATGTTATGTAGGACTTTTGCATTATAGTCCCAGATTGCTTTATTAGAGAGCAAGTAAGTGTGTGCTCACAGGTAGGCATGCAAACAATTAGTTTTTAGAATTAAGTTTCTTCTTGCTTCATATAATTAACAGCAAAAAATGTCTTATTCTCTGTAAGGGTTTACATAACATAGCAGTTATCTTTTCTTTGTATTTGCCTGGGAAAACATTTGTCTAAAGGTATACAGAAAGGTCAGGTATATCTTTGATAATATTCTTATATTTATAATTAATAGTGTTTTCATTGACTGATTTTCAGAAGTTCATTGTCAGGTCTTTCTTCCTCGTCTTCTTTGGTCAGTAAGTTCTACTGAAACCAGTTCACATCATAGTGACGCATAAAGCTCTGCGGGCACAGAGGTGGTGGCTCGACTTGAGGTGCATTGATTGGGAATCAAACTAGGTTCTCCTATAGAGAATTCTTCCACCGAACCACTGTTGCCTCATTCATCAGAGGCAGGGATGGGTATCAGCCTTTGACAGATGAAAAAATTGAAATTCAGAGATCTTATGCACCTCATTCTTTGTTCTGCAGTTAACTAGCAAGAGAACTTGATCCATATATATTTTCCTCCATTCTGTTCTCTTTTCTAATGGATTTATTGAACATCCATAATTCTTTACTATGTATTTAATGAGTACCTAGCCAAATAATTAATGACCCATTTCAAAGTTGTTTCTTAAATAAGGTTTGGCTACCTTAGATTTACAATCAGAAATTACTGATACAATTTTTTATTTGATTCCAGCTCTTGGCACAATATTTTAACACTAATTGGGGTTGTTAATTAAAATATATTATAAAAACTCTAAACACAGTCCTTATACAAATTCACATACAGACAAAATTTTATAAAAATTTTAAGATTTTCATGAAATATCTCAGGAGCCTGCCCATGAGCCCTGGGATGAAAGGTTTGTAGAAGGATGAGATTCTAATATCTGAGCCCTTTTTCCTTTACAAAACTCAAACCAAACAAAAAACGATACATTATTTACCATGAAGGAACCCTGGTGAAATGCTTTGTAGCTAATTGGAAAAGTCAGTGATTTGAACCCACCAGCCACTCCAGGGGAGGAAAAATAGAACAGTTTGTTTTCATAAAGATTACAGCCTTGAAGACTGCATGGCAAATATACTCTGTCCTACGGTTAGCAATGTGTTGATTAGTTTAAAGTATAAAACCAGACCCTAACCAAATGCTCTTTAATGATAGAACAATCTTATCTCTGAGTTTATAAGAAGTATTGGAAATAAAACTCACTGTATTTTTACATGCTGCCCAATATGTCTGTAGGAGTTAATATTTATAAATATTCACTATTAACAGTTTTATTTTATATTCCATATCCATTAGTTCTATAATCTAATTTACCATAAGGTGCAAAAGTCTGATATTCTATGTGCTTGCATCAGGTTTTGTAAAAATCACTGGGCTGGGGTTATCATGAAAGCTCTCCTCAAACTGATTTTGGCTATATGTCATGAAAAAGAGAGAAAGGGTATTCCCGGTTTTAATGGGGCAAGATCACATGCTGCTCTTTTTTCTATCCATTTGTGAGGTAGCTTATCAGGCCATTCTTCCTTACAATTCCCTTAACATATTGAAGTATTGTCGTGTCTACTGATGGTGGTTCACTAGTAGAATGTAGGCAAGCTATTGGATCAGCTATTGTTTAGCTAGGCTGGCCAAATAGTGATTTGGATGGGTAGTGAGCCTGTATAAAATAATTTTCTGAAGAATTTCTGAGTTTAGGCATCTCCTGTCAAATGTTTTGTGGCCAGTCAGATATAGGAGAGTTGGACACGAATTAGACTTCATTTGATAAAGATTCTTGGTTCACCACAGAGTCTGCAAGACATGGACTGAACACAGCTTCAACTTGTTTTCTTCGATCTGAACAATGTTTTAAATACATTTGGAATTAGTTGTCAACATGGAAAACAAGCATAATTTTGCAGAAAAATCCACCTTCTGACCTTCTACTGGAAATCCAGATGACCTGGCCTCATTCGGCTCACGCTATGGAGTGCAGCATCAGCAGCAGAGTTAGTTGTAGTTTCTTCTTTGCCTCTTTAATAAGCAGACTACACTTCATTTCCCAGATACCTCTGTATATTTTTGTATTATTTTAGAGAATGGTTTCTCATACTTGTGCCTTTATCAAGAGAGGGAAAACAAATGATCAACTGAGAGGGGTTTGAGAAAGAGCATATTTCTTTACAAAAGTGAAGATTTTCCCTGTGTATTTCCCATCCCAGTGCTATTCAGAAGGGTTCCAGGGGTTGGCTTTTCAGAAGTGACTCACTGTTCCCTCTTCTTAGTCTATCTTAGTCTGGAAGCTCTGCTGTAATTTGCTTACCAGGGGTGATCCTGTTGGTATTGAAATGGTGATAGCATAGCTTCCAACATTACAGGAACATGTAAGCTATCACAGTACCACAAACTGACAGACGAGTGGCGGACGTTTAGTATGTTTTCATCCAAAAAATACCACTTAACATGCCATTATGTAAGCATCTGTAATAAAAACATGAATGATATCTAAAATGCTTATTTGATGAGAAAATTAATGATCTGATAAAAGGATTATTACTTTTTCTAAAGTCAGACCTGTTTTAATTTAAAAAATTCCAAGTAATGCTGCTGTAAAGTTCATTAACTAAATATTTGCATTGGCAATTAAAAAATTGCCTTGACACCAAAAACTATTTTTGTAGACAGTGAGCTTATTAAAGAGTTTACATGGAAACAAAGGAGATTAAATATCCTAATCATAAACCATCATTATTTATTGGGAAAGCTAAGTCTAACTGGAAATATAAGCTCAGTGTAGAAGAAATGACTGAGAAGCTGAAGGATAAGTAGGGGAAAAGATGTTAAAATATTTGTGTCATGTTCTATTGCTATTATTATGATTCTTGTTGTGGTTGTTACATATTCTGGTGTCAATTTGAGAGGATTATGAGTGAAGGGGTGGAGTCTGGCCTGTCAATCAAGATATAACCAATGAGGCCTCTGTATGGACATGGCCTTCTCCTGAGAATTCTGGGAAATCTGATATTTCCTCCTTGGAAGTGGGAGACACCTTCTCTCTCTCTGCTCACTCCCTGGGAGACATTACAGCTGACAAGGCACATGGAACTACACTAGTGCACTGAGCTGGAGAAGCCACATGAGTCTACCCTGATGCAACCAGACTTCTGAAGCCAGAGAAGCCATGTATAGACCCCCTGCCAGAGCTGAGATGCTTACAATGACACTGAATCCAAAGAGTTTCTATGGACTGGCCTGTGATCATCCTGCATTCGGCATCATTGCATGTGTTTCGTGAGCCTGAAGAGGACTTTATAGATTGGTATTGGACATATGGGCTAATATCGGACTTATGGGCTTGGAATGGACTGGGCTGGGATGATTTCTCAATATTCAGTTGGTATTGTATACAAACATCTTTTTTATACACACATGAGCCTCTATGAATTTGTTTTTCTAGTCTACCCAGACCAAAACAATTAGGTACCATAGAGTTGGTGCTGACTCAGTGACCTTATGTACAGCAGAATAAAACACTGCCCGGTCCTGTGCCATCTTCGATTGTTCTTATGTTTGAGCCCATTCTAGCATCCGCTGTGCCAATCCCTCATATACAGAGTCTTTCTCTTTTCCCTTCCCCTCTACTTTATCAAGTATGATGTCCTTCTCCAGGGACTTCTCTGTCTTGACAGCATGTCTAAAGTATGTGGGATCACATCTCCCCATCTATTTGAGCTGATGAAAATCCCAATATAACAAATATTACTTTGTAAGTGTTGTCAGTAAAAATTTTGATAAGACTGAAGACTTTTTGGATAGGACATAAACTATTGAAGAAAGCCTTGGAATTCTTCATGTGAACTTGCCCAGAAACATTAGGCAAAATGCTTGTTGGGTGATGGCTCTTTGAACATCAATGTTTACAGAGAAGAAAGCCCCAAATGGTAAAATGTGGAGGAACACATTTCAATTCACCAGGAATGACTTTGTACTAAGTAGTTGGACTGTGGTATGTATCTGGTGGAGTATGTGACTTTGCAAATTGAAAATGTTCCTATGGCTTGACATATACCAGTGTCTACTGGTATATGTCAAGCCATAGGAACATTTTCTATTCTTTAGTTGGTGCACTGGCAGCACAACTCAGCAAGTAGTCTGTTGGACAATGAAGGACGTTCCTGGATTATACAGTTACCAAGTTAGCTCACAGGCTCCTGGAGATCTATGTATCAAATACCAGCAATTCTAGAGTCTTCTTTTGGTTTGTTTGTTTGACTTTTTAAAATCGTTTTATTAGGGGCTCATACAACTTTTATCCCAATCAATTCTAGAGTCTTTAGACCTATAGAGAAAGCATAGTCCTACTCTGATACCCAAAGGGTTACTGTGAGGATGAATCCACTCAGTGCCAACTGCTAGTTTTTCTGTCTTTCTTTTTGATACTATGCAGATGTTAGATGACTTCTTTGTAGTGAAGGGATTTTATTAAAAAGAGTGGAGAGATACTGATTTGTTATTTTGGAGAAAAGCTTTGCTTTCGCTCACCAAAGACTAAACCATCAAATGTTAGAATTTTTTATGAATATTACAACTCATCTAAGTACCTTAAAAGACCTTCACAAGTGATTGCAAAGGGTGCCCTTCCAAAACTGTGTCTTTGGGTAAATGAGTTGACATTCATTTAAAAAAAAATCATTTTATTGGGGGCTCATACAATTCTTATCACAATCCATCCATCCATCCATTGTATCAAGCACATTTGTACATTTGTTACCATCATCATTCTCAAAACATTTTCTTTCTATTTGAGGCCTTAATAACAGCTCCTCATTTTTCCCTTTCCTTCCCTGCTCCCCATCCCTCATGAACCCTTCATAATTAATAAATTATTATTATTTTGTCATATCTTACAATATCTTATGTCTCCCTTCACCCACTTTTCTGTTGTCCATCCCCCAGGGAAGAGGTTATATGTAGATCCTTGTAATTGGTTCCCCCTTTCTATCCCACCTTCCCTCTACCCTCCGGGTATCACGACTCTCACCACTTGTCCTGAAGGGGTCATCTGTCATGGATTCCCTGTGTTTCCACTTCCTATAGTACCAATGTACATCCTGTAGTCTAGCCAGATTTGTAAGGTAGAATTGGGATCTTGATAGTGGGAGAGGAAGCATTTAAGAACTATAGGAAAGTTGTACGTTTTATCATTGCTACACTGCAACCTGACTGGCTCATCTCTTCCCCGCAACCCTTCAGTAAGGGGATGTCCAGTTGCCCACAGATGGGCTTTGGGTCTCCACTCTGCACTCACCCTCATTCACAATGATATGAATTTTTTAAATTTGATGTCTGATACCTGGTCCTTTTGACACCTCGCGGTCACACAGGCTAGTGTGCTTCTTCCATGTGGGCTTTGTTGATTCTGAGCTAGATGGCTGCTTGTTTACCTGCAAGCCTTTAAGACCCCAGACGCTATATCTTTTGATAGCCGGGCACCATCAGTTTTCTTCACCATATTTGCGTATGCACACATTTGTCTTCGGCAATTGTGTTGGGAAGGTGTGCATCAAGGAATACCAATTTAATAGAACAAAGTGTTCTTGCATAGAGTAAGTACTTGAGTGGAGGTCCAATGTCCATCTGCTGCCTTAATACTAAACCTATAAATATATGCATGTAAATACGTTTCCCCACCATCCTATATAAATATATTTACATATGTACAAGCCTGTATTTAGATCTTTATAAATGTCCTTTGTCTCCTAGTTCTTTCTTCTATTTCCTTTTACTTTCCTCTTGTCCTACTATCATGCTTAGCCTTCCTTTGGGTTTCAGTAATTTCTCTTGGTTATATTGACCTTGCTGAATCCTTACCAGGCCTCTCACATCCTCCTTGCCATTAATTTTGAATCACTTGTTCCTCCCTTGTCCCTGGGTTGGTCAACACCACCTCTTTGCCCTCGCCTCTCCATCTCCCTTGTCCCCCCGGAACCATCAGTCCCGTTGTTTTCTCCTCCACTGTTCATCCAGCCTATCTTATCTAGACAGATCTGTAGAGATAATAATATGCATCAAAAAAACAAGGCACAGCAAGACAAAGTGACAAAAGAGAGCACAATGACTACAAAAAAGAAAACCAATGACCCATAAAAGAATAAATTAATTAAAAGAAAAAGAAAAATTTAAAAATATTAAAAAGAAAGAAAAACCTGTATATAGATCAAGGTCTGATTTTTGACTTCTAGGCATGTCCTCCAGTCAAGTCCAGTGGGGGCTACACTCTGACCCCAAAGTCTATCCTTTGCACTCCCTCGGGAGTTCCCACTTCTGCTCCCCCATTGCTCTGCCGCATGCCTTTAGTGCTTTGCCTCTGTGTCATGGGGTCAGGCTGGGCCAATCCGGACACTGAGTCTCCAGTGTTGTCCCCTGTAGGGCCATGGGTCAGCGAGGGACGCCGTGTCTCATAGAGGGAATCAGCCATATGGTCCACTCTGTGCATTGGCTGTTCGGAGCGGGGGTATAGGCCTCCAGGCTTGGTGGGTCAGGATGCTGATACTCATTTTTAATAAAATTAAACTTTTTCAATTTGAATCAGGTGACTAGAGTTTCAGTTTAATAGAATATTTGTGAAATATAAAATTGGTGTGGGAAACTAAACAGAAGTTCTTGAATACCAGAATTCTACAAATAGCTCTGTGCAATAGTTGTTTTATGGATTGTGAAAAAACACCAGACAAAGATTCTGTCCACATCCAGATGTACTTATGTTTGTAAACAGTTATTTTCTTTTATGATGGAAATGTTCCATTAAAGGATTTAAAAGTACACACTGTACCTACACCTCGTAATATAAAAGAACACAAGCCTGACTATGTTGGTGTGGGAGAAATCGGGGGAGGGCCCCAATCCAAATCAAAGGAACAATTAATTAAGAAAGAGAAATTTAATACTCAACTGCTCCTGTTTTCAATGTGCATATCCAATATGCAATTGACATAATAACTATAATACATAATTGAATTATAATATATTTAAGCTATTTTTCAGCAAAACATTTCAAAGGCTAAATTTTAGCAGTTGATTTTCTTGCTCTTTTACTTTTTAAATTACCCCTCTGGAAACTAAAAACACAACCACTTGTTAAGTTGACTGTAATTCAAGGTGAACCTATGTTTGTCAGGTAGATCTGGGTTCTTTGGGCCTTTCAATGGCTGAGATTTTTGGAAGTAGATGGTCAGATTTCTGTTTTTCAATCTGGTAGACTTGAATTTCCAACCTTTTTACTAGTAAAAGAATGTGTAAATCATTTGTATCACCCAAGGACTCGTAGGTCCTTGAATTTGAAATCCTTAGATAATTGCTTTGACAAGAAATGACAGGATGATTTAACAGTATGCACACACACAAGACAGAGCAAAACAAAGCAACAAAATAAAATAAGACAATAACACACAAAAAAAGCCAATGACAAAAAAAGCCTATAAATAGTTCAAGGTCTGTTTGTTGACCTTTACTAGTGTTTACAGTCCAGTCTGATGGGGGTGTGATGCCCTGGTTCCACTGTCTATTTTTGGTCCTCCCTGTGGAATTCATTGCTCTGTTCCCCTTGCTGTTTTGTTGCATACCCTTAGTATTTTGCCTCGGTGTGGTGGGGTCAGATAGGTATAATTCCCCCAATGTTTCTCCAGTGTTGTCTCCTGTAGCACTATGGGTCAGTGAGGGATGTTGTGTCTCATGGTGGGGCCAGCTCTATGGTCCTCTGTGCATTGGCTACTCTAAGCAGGAATATCGTCCTCAGGGCTTGGTAGGCCAGGAAGTGTTCCAATCTCTCTTCCTCCCACTTCATTTTCTCCTGTGTGCTCTGATCAGATAGGTCCCTCTCCCTGAGCTGTAGCTTCAGTGCTATCCTCAGAGGTGAATTCTTCGGGGGAGGCGGGGCGAGGTGGCTGTTCACTTAGTGGGATTGGGGCCATCTATCTATATAAGATAGGCAGGATAAACAAGTCAGAGAAGAAAACAATGGGATGATGGTTCTGGAGGGATATAGGGGAGGGGGGGCAGGGGAAAGGAAGTGGGTGTTAACAAACCGAGGGACAAGGGAACCACAATTGACCGAAAATCAATGGTGAGGAGGGTGTAGGAGGCCTGATGGGGTTTGATCAAGGACAATGTAACCAAGAGGAATTACTGACACCCAAATGAAGGCTGAATTAGATAGTGGGACAAGAGGGAAGTAAAAGGAAATAGAAGAAAGAACTAGGAGGCAAAGGGCATTTATAGAGATCTAAATACAGGCATGTATATATGTAAATATATTTATATATGACAATGGGGAAATAGATCTATGTACATTTATTTATAGGTTTAGTATTAAGGAAGCAGATGGACATTGGACACTTTGTTCTAATAATCTGGCATTCTGAAATGCTCACCTTTCCAATAAGATCGCTGAAGACAAAATGGGTGCATAAGCAAATGTGGTGAAGAAAGCTGATAGTGCTTGGCTATCAAAAAAATGCAGCATCAGAGATCTTAAAGGCTTGAAGATAAAAAAGCAGCCATCTAGCTGGGAAGCAACAAAGCCCACATGGAAAAAGCACACCAACCTGTGTGTTCAT
Organism: Echinops telfairi; assembly: GCF_000313985.2. NCBI lineage: Eukaryota > Metazoa > Chordata > Mammalia > Afrosoricida > Tenrecidae > Echinops > Echinops telfairi. The sequence continues at coordinate 49,450,389 of NW_022103896.1, read as the reverse complement.
GAGGTTTTGATGGGATCAGGTATCAGGCATCAAAGACCCAGAACAAAAAATCATGTCAATGTGAATGGGGTTGGGAGTGCAGAGTGAAGACCCAAAGCCAATCTGTAGGCAATTTAACATCCCCTCATAGAAGGGCTGCAGGGAGGAGATGGGCCAGTGAGGGTGCAGCATAGCACCGATGAAACATACAGCTTTCCTCTAGTTCTTTAATGCTTTCTCCCTCCCTCCCCCTCACTATCATGATCCTAATCCTACCTTAAAAACCTAGCTAGACCAGAGCATG
>NW_022103896.1:49449084-49449961 GCF_000313985.2 Echinops telfairi | reverse complement strand
TGGCAACAAATATACAAATGTGCTTGACACAATGGATGTATGTATGGATTGTGATGAGTTGTATGAGTCCCCAATAAAATGATTTATTTGAAAAAGGGAGAAAAAAATGACAGGAATAAATCTAGTTTTGACCCCTCAGTGCTTTTAAAATCATGATTGGTAGCTGGTTATCACTGATTTTTCTGGACAGGTGTTACCAGATTACTATATTCCCATATTTGATGTGCTAATGACATTGGCTGGGTAGTAGAGGATTTACTTCATCCATCTTTATTCAGAATTGCTCAAATTGTTGTTCTTCCTTTAAAAGTACTGTACCTTTTAAGTAATTTTCAACTAGTCATAAGGAGTCCTGGTGGTATAGTGGTTAAGTATTGGTCTGTGATTCGCAAGGCCAACTGTTGGCCTTGCCACCAGCCACTTCATAGGAGAAAGACAGGACTTTCTACTCACACAAACAGTTATCATCTTGGAAACTCACAGGGCCAGTTCTACGCTGTCCTATAGGGTCATTATGAGTTGGCTTTGAGTTGGCAGTGGTTTGTTTTGTGTTTCGGTAAAATAGTCCTGAATCAAATGTAAATAATTAATATGTTTCCAGCTAGTGTTGCTGTTGAGTTGATTCCAATTCACCGAGACCCTACCAGACAGAGGAGAACTGCCACACGGGCTTCCAAAGCTCTGTCTTTACACAAGCTGATTGTCCATCTTTTGTTTGCAGAGCGACTGGTGAGTTTGAACCATCAACTTTTCATTTAGCAAATGAGTATTTACTGCACCACCAAGGCTTTTTTCTTTAATGGTGTTGCTGTTAGGTGCTCTTGAGTTGGTTTCAGCATAGAGCTTTGTGCTTTGTCCTTGTACAACCAATGAAGCA
>NW_022103896.1:49447031-49448984 GCF_000313985.2 Echinops telfairi | reverse complement strand
TTTTTCTTTAATGGTGTTGCTGTTAGGTGCTCTTGAGTTGGTTTCAGCATAGAGCTTTGTGCTTTGTCCTTGTACAACCAATGAAGCACTGACCGGTCCTGCTCGCTCCTCACAATCATTGAGTGCAACGCTGGCAGCGCTGTGTCAATTCATCTGATTGAGCATCTCGGTCTTTTTGCTGACACGCCGCTTCACCAAGCATGATGTCCTTTCCCATTACCTGGTTCAGCTAATGTTCGCATATTTAAATTTATGTTTTTGACAAAAACTAAATATAGTTATATCCTTCATTATAGCATGATTTTCTTCATTAGGATATTAACGCTATAATGACAGATTTCCTCCCTTTATGTTTACCAATGTATCCTAAACCCTGATAGTGTGCCCGGCATATAGCACTCAAACTAAACCTCACTGCTTTTGAGTAGATTCTGATATATAGTGACCCCATAGGACAGTAGAACTGTCCCTGTGGCTGTCAGAGACTAACTCTTTATGGGAATAGAAAGTGTCATCTTTATCCTGAGGGGCAGCTGGTGATTTTAAACTTTTGACTTCTTTTGGTTAATATCCTAATGCATAACACACTACACCACCAGGGCTCATGGTATATAATATAAAAGGGGAACTGATCACAATGATCTACCTATAATCCTCTCCCAGGGGGATGGACAACAGAAGAGTGGGTAAGGGGAGACATTTGTCAGTGCAAGACATGAAAAAGTAATAATAATTTATAAATTATCAAGAGTTTGTGAGGGAGGGACGGTGGGGGAGGGAGGAGAAAAACGAGGAGCTGATACCTACTGCTCAATAGATACCTACTGAGATATTATTCAAGGTATATGAGAGTTTAAAGTGAGAGGGACCTGGTTTGTCTAAATAGACACTCTGAAAGTGAACCGTGGCTCCATTTTGAAGTCTTGATATAAGTCTAGATTCTACACTGAATTTTAAAATTGCCTTTGCTTATCTAACCCTGGACCCCAAATTAGACATTCTTTTTCTTGTCTGGCAGATGCAGGATCTCACAATCGACTTTAAGGATATATTTCCACTATGTCAAACAGATGCACAATGGGATAGCTTATGTACCTGAACAGTCTAGGACACAGTACTATTGATAAACCTTTACAATGAATCCCACGAAAGAGACATGACTGAGAAATCAATTTTAATAGCAGGTTGCCAGAAAACCCCATCCTGTGATAAGCTGGAGGGGATGTAACCTCGCAATTATGAACTCTTAAATAACCATGCAATCGCATTTACATGCTACTAGTTATCCTGGCTAAATCTCCACCTTTAGATATCCTGCCTTCGATTCCCCTGATGGTCCTTCAGCCAATTATGCGTTTTTAACATTTAGTTTATGCTTCAACTGTACAAGAATGCCCTCTTCTTTATTGCCGAGCAGAGTGGACATCTTCACTCTGAGTTTGGACGCATGCTTAGTTGGGTCCAACCTTTGGACTTTCAGCAAATCTCTTGACTTTACTTTTATAGAGTGTGAGCTTTCATTCAGCACAAAGGATAATTGAAGAAAAAGATCCAATATTTGTGGCTGGGCTAAGTTGTGCTGGGCAACCAGCATCACCCAGATTGAATGGTTCACAGACACAGGACGTTGCTTGTTTCTGTGACAAGTCATGGGGCTTGACAAAGCAGTGTGTTGAGTCAATTAAAGTGATCATTTACAGTGCTCTTTACATCCTGCTTGATTTACATTACCAGATGGACAGATGGGCACTGACACAAGTCCTGTTGGAGGATAGAGGGTGGCTTAAAAAAAATGGGTCCAGGAGTCAATTCTAATGGGCGATAGCCCTCTTTTTAAAAGTATTTTTATAAAGTCCTCTTTTTATCCTGAAACAGGATTCTCAGGACTATGTTTTTATCCAAAATTTATGTGTAATTTTGAATCATTTTCTGGGACTGTCACTGATGCGGGGG
>NW_022103896.1:49445167-49446931 GCF_000313985.2 Echinops telfairi | reverse complement strand
CAGGATTCTCAGGACTATGTTTTTATCCAAAATTTATGTGTAATTTTGAATCATTTTCTGGGACTGTCACTGATGCGGGGGTTACCTCCACATGGAGGATGGCCTTGGAGCCCTGGACTCAACCATTTTTTTTTTTCCAAAAAAGTTGGATAGTTATTCCTCAAACTCATGATGTTTAACTTTGATCTATTAAGAGATGTCTTCCTATAGAGAAATCTGGTCTCAGCAATAGCATTATTCTTTATATGTTTACATGAACACATGTAAACACATTATGTACATGAACACGTATAAACAGTATTTACATGATGCTGAATTAGCAAAGTCCTGAGACACCTCCCTGGTGTCTATTTCTGGATAAAATCTATTTATTTTGTGCAGTTTATTTTAGGCTATGTATTTCATAATGACATACAGTCTTCTAAAAGTATCCATAACTCTTTGCATGTAAGTGAGAGACAAAATCATTCCCACAATAAATGCATATTGAGAATCAACTCTGTGCCAAGTGTGAGGAGAAGAGAAAAGCGTTGGAGGAACAAAGAAGAATGAGACACAGGGATTACCTGTAAGATGCTCAAATGTTGGCCGGAGTGATAAATGTAAATGGAGAATTCTGGCACTTTAAGAATTTTACTGTGATTTAGGAACAGATTGAGTGGGGAGGGGGCAGCTTTTTCCTTCGGTATGTTTCCCAAGAAAGCATTCCCAGAAGGGTACTCACCAAGCCACCCACGTACTCACTGCCAGAGAGTAAATTCAGACTCATAGCAACCCTCTGAAGGGAGGGTTCCTGAGGCAGTACGTCTTTAGAGGATGAGGTAGCCTCATCTTTCTACCAAGGAGCGGCTAGTGGTTTTCAACTTGTGACCTTGTAGTTGGCTGTCCAACACTTACTTTTAATTAAAAAATAAAGTTCATATAAAATAAATATGAATCCTATGATATTGCCTGGCACAAAAGGTGTATAAAATATGTGATGGCTACAATAGTAATCCCCAAAGAATTATGCTTCTCAATAGGGCCTTTGTATTGAGTAGAAGAGTTCTTGCAAGGGGCTTGCACTATTATGGCCGAATAAATTAAAGTTAGTTGAGAATGATGGGTCTTAAGTGGGGCTTAGAGTGTGGAGATCATTTAGAGAGAGATTCTATCAAAAGAGAGACCGTAGGAAGGTTAGTTATCTGAGACAAAGCCAGTCGGAGCTGATAGGTCAGCTTCAGGCAGCCATTGCAAGTGAAGGCTTTACTTAGCTATCACACAGAATTGTGAGAAGTAATAGATACTAGCATTTTAAGCCACTAAGTTTGGGGTAACTTCTTACGAAGCAATAGATAGCACATACAAAATATAACTTTATTTATTCTTTCCATCAACAAATATTTACTGAGTATCTACTATGTGCCTGACATGATGCTAGACTGAAATCATATTTTCCTAGACCTGGAATTCCTTGATGTTTTAAGTTAAGTTGTTTTACAGATGTGAAGTCAGAGAAATGTATATATGAGGAGGAGCTTCAAAATGTGGAGAATTCCATTATCTTTTAATTCCATTTTCCCAAGAACTTCTTGAAACCCTCATCATATATAGAGACATATGTACAGAAGGATACTTATCTCAAGAATGGCTCCTCTGAGGCTAGCAAATTCCACATCTGTGGGTCAGACAGTAGGCAGGAGGCTTCTCCTGACTTCTTTAGCTTCAGGGCCTAAGGAATCCAAGATCAACGGTTCAGATAGCAGGGAGTTGGTTCAACAGCTG
>NW_022103896.1:49441310-49444824 GCF_000313985.2 Echinops telfairi | reverse complement strand
TGTATTTAATTTTTTTTTTTAACAAAACAACCTAATCACTTTCAAAGTATTCTCCATTACACTTAATACATTTGTCAAACCTGTGATTCCATTCTTGGAAACAGCACCTCCCTCATTTTTCCTTCACCTCTTCTACACCATCAAATCGCTGTCCTTTCATGTCCTGCTGCATTCGCAGGAATGAAAAGAAGTCACATGGAGCGAGGTCAGGTGAGTAAGGTTTGTGGAGAAAAAGAGGCATGCTGTTCTTTTTGCCAAAAAGCGGATGCACTGTGATGGCTGCGTGAGCAGGTGCATTGTCTTGGTGGCAAACCTCGTCTGCCACAAATCAGGCCTTTTTTTGTTGCACGGTATATGCAATCTTTTCAGAACCTCTAAATAGAAATCTTGATTAACAGTCTGACCGGTGAAACAAATGCCAAATGCACTACGAGTTGACATTTTTTGGCCATTTGGGAAGTTGAGGGATATCCAGAAAGAGGTTTGTCATCATTCGAAATGTCGCCTTTTTTGAAATGAGAAATTCACTCATACACTTGAGTTTTCCCATAGTGCTGACCTTGTAAACTGAGTTCAAAAATCACAAAAGTTTCTGCGATATTTATTCCCAAGCAGGAAAGAAACTTCACAGCTGCATACTGTTCTCTGAAATCAGCCATCACCCAAAATGAGGTTTGAGCGAAACTACTTTTATGAAAAAATTCACTGTGACCTGAGAGAACCTTCCCAGGCGACCACACAGGGTCATAGGTTTCACTAACTCAGAGCAAGTTGCTCAATGCTTGTCTAAAAGGAAAAATGTGAACTGCAAAAGCTCCACCCATTTTTTTGGGATGTCTATATACACATATATGATGTAGGCCGTACTTATAGGGAGACATTGCTACATAACTTCCAAAGCGTCGAGAATCATTGCCTAGCTAAGTTGACACACAACCTTAATCCTCACACTTTATAAGGAGTCTTCTTTCTGTCTTGACGCCAGTCTTTGTGGATGCTATCGCTATTGTTTTAATTCAGGGCTTCAGTATATGTTGTTGTTGGTAGCTGCCATCAAGCTGACCCCAGCTCATGGAGACCCTATGCACAATGGAACAAAGTGGAGGGGCAATGAAAAAGAGGAAGGCTCTCAGCTAGATGGATTGACACAGTGATAATAAAAATGGGCTCCCATATCAAAACAACTATGGGATGGTGCAGGACTGGGAAGTGTTTCCTCTGTTGTTTGGAGGGTCACTATGGGTCGAAGTGACTCAATAGCACCAAGCCACAATAATAGAGGGAAGAAAAATGAAAATTCCATAGGCTGAAATCAAATTCAGAAAGAGTATAGGTTTTACTAGGACTCCCAAATGTATTGCTATATGAACACAACTAGTTTGGAGATAAACTCCCAAGTTTCAGTTAGTATATGAGTAACTGCTATTTATTGTTTCTGTTGCTCTCTCTCTCTCTTTCTCTCTGCTTAAAATGTGAAAAAGTAAAAAAATCACACAGCAGAGCCTCACAACTGATTAAACACCCTTGGTGTAGACCAGAGAGACCGCATAACCATCTTCTGATCCCTGTAGTTGTTAGCCTAGATCCTGGGAGTTGTTAGCTGTCAGAGGATGTCAAATGTCATTGGCCAAATAAAGCACTTACGCAGCACAACATAGAATCCTGATGTAGCTAAAGCCTGTACGCTATATAGGGGAATACATCTGCCCCATCGCCACTGCAGAGACTGCACAGGGGATATTGTACACCACAATCTACTTGTACCATATCAGCAAGATAGAGCAGATTCTGTAACTGGAGCCTCAGCTGCTGCTAGTGCTAACTGGGGAACATATAACATCCACTCTTTGTAATTCAGACAGTCCTTTCTTGGAGGCAGGGTGAGAAGTTAGGTGATGGTGAAATTAAATCCTTGAGCCAAAGCATGTGCTGTGTCAGTTCGTTGTAAAGTTGATTTTAGGTGCAAAGTGAGTAGCCCCACCTGTGCAATTACCATTATGTTGAATCGAGACATCAATCTATTCCTTACAAAGGACTCTTTCTTTCTTTTAAGGGAACATGTCAGTGGCTGAGATGGATATGGATATTATATTTAAAGTAAAAGAGAGCTTCAAAAAGTTCATAGAAAAATGGAATTCAGAGAGAATGTAATTTTTCCAGAAACTTTTTGAAGTCCCTAGAAATGGCAAAGAGGATATAGCCGTTAACATAGGCAATGCTTATGGATTGTTATTTGCATGCTATTGGTGTTTTATTTTTGTCTGAAATTTAGGTGGCTAATTTTCCAAGAGTAGCCATGATTAGATTATTGTGATCATTGGATGATGGGCTCATTTTTCTTTCTATATTTTATGTTTTAAATTTTCTATTAAAAACAGTGTATTTTTCAAGAAGATTTCTCCTTCCAGTAGTCACACCTTATATATATCTGTTTTCAAATTTGAAAGTACAATGTTTACATATGATGAAATCCCTGAGTGGGTATACATACACTTTCCACGGTATTTCCCCTTACATATCTACCCATCAAAAAATCCTCACCCTGGGCCAATAAACAACATCATGATAAACAGAGAAAAAATTGAAGTTTGCCATGCTTTTATTTTACTTAGATACACAATCCATGTAGAAGCAGCAGTCAAGAAATCAAGCGATATATTGTATCAGGCAAATCTGCTACACAAGAGCAAGGATGCCATACTGAGGAAGTAAGCTGTACCTGACCTAAGGCAAGCTATTTTCAGTGGCCTCATGTGCGTGTGAAAGCTGGGCTTGAAAACGAATTGGGCAGCCCACAGAATAGTTGATGCATTTAAATTATGATCTTGGTGAAGAATATTGAAAATACTGCCAGAAGAATAAAAAAATCTGTCTTGGAAGAAGTACAGCTAGTGGTGTGTTTCAGCTGGTTTGCAATGGTTTGGCAAAAGCGATACCCAACTTCTTGTTGAGTCGGTGAGCTGGTTGTTAAAATGGCACTTGTCATCAGGGTTCTCTCTAAGGTGGGGGCCGCCCGATGTGGAAATCACAGATATACATGCCTTACTTTCTTAACATTCATCTGTGCAAAAGCATATTTTAAACACCCGTGGTAATGTTTATTCTTCCCATAGAAATAAAATATGAGAACTATCCTTCTAGTATATATTTACTCATTTCATAAAACTCATTATACTTTTGATGAAGTCAAAAGTTATTTTATTCCCTTGTGTTTGTTACTTCAGAAAACAAAAATATAGAATGTACAAAGGAAAACTGCCAAACAGCCAGAAGGTGACATTCTGTCATTCATTTCAGCTTTGTGCCACCCCTAACTTCCCATGAGATATGCTGAGTGAGTTATGCAACTCTTGAAAGTGTTCAAAGAGCTAAAAATATTGCCAGAACAATTGCTATAAGTTCACTAGAAGTGGAAAGGAGTTTTTCAAAGATAAACATATATTCATAGAAGAGAAGTTGCCTGTTTTTAATATATCTATCACAATGACTATTGTTTAGTTGGCCTACCTCTAAA
>NW_022103896.1:49432160-49438450 GCF_000313985.2 Echinops telfairi | reverse complement strand
GTGTGGCGGGATCAGATCAGGTGCAATTCCCACATTTTGTCTCCAGTGTTGTCCCCTGTAGGGCTATGGGTCAGCAAGAGACGTTGTATCTCATAGTGGGACCAGCCATGTAGTCTTCTCTGTGGGCTGGCTGCTCTGAGTAGGAACATCATCCTCAAGGCCTGGTGGGCCAGGATGTGCTCCACTCTCTCCTCATCCCCTTCACCTGCTCCCGTGTGCTCCAATCAGATATGCCCCTCTCCCAGAGCTGCAGATTCAGTGCCGTCCTCTGAAATAAATTCTTCTGGGGGGAGGAGCAAGTGTCCATGTAGTTGGGATTGGGGCCGGCCCCCCAAATTTTTTATAAGTCTAAAATTATCCTAAAAGAAAGTTAATTTTTGAAAGGGAGATCTTATTATCTCAACTTAATAAGAAGCCTGGAGCAGATCAGCAATGGAGATTGTAGAGTCATTGAATTATACACTCAGACTATTTCTGGCTCTCCCATCATCCATCCTCTGTGTGTTAGCTTTGCTGTCAAACATGGAAAGGCCTTCACCTTCATCATAGTCACAAAATAGCTCCCATGGTTCTAAGCACCATAACCACATGGAATCATTTAAAGTCACAGTTTATATATGTACATTTACTTTTAGGGAGGTTATATTCTTATTGCTGATGACAGAAATGTGCTATAAATCATACTTTAAAGAATATTTTAGCAAAGGTTGTGCTGAAAGGGTTAATCCCAGCAAGCCTGGAACTAGCTGGTGGTGCAGTGAGTTAAGCATCAGACTTCTAACCACCAGGTTGAGGTTTTAAACTCACCAGCTGCTCTTTGGGAGAACAATGAGACTGTCTACTCCTATGAAGATTTACTGTCTTTGAAACCATAACATCTGTCCTGTCCGAGAGGGTCACTATGAGTCAGAATTTACTCAGTGGCAGTGAGATTGGTGTTTTATTCACCAGGAGGGATCAGTCCATGAAGGATTATCATTGTTGGTAAAATAAATGGTCATTAGAGGTGAAAACAAGGTTTCATTGATTGCTTATATGTATGCCTTAGAAGAGGAAAGAGACTTTCAAAAACCAAGGAATGAAGGAATTCATCAAAATATTGAATATAGTAGAGTTCAAGAAGAATGAGGACTGTGGAGAGGGGTTTGAAATGTTTAGACTAAAAAGTTGCAAGGTTCCAATTCAGGTTGCAGTGGGGATAAAATGGTGGTGGCAAAAGGGAAAGGAAAAAATGGGGTTAGTGTGTAAGTGTTCGACTAGATAACTCAGCCTGTCAAGTTGGTTATATAAGAACCATCACACTGCCCATCACATAAGAAATGCATATCGTGAGGAGCCTCAAGCTAGTCATGAAGATGCTGCAAAAAGGAAAAAGAGAGGGAGAGAGGGAGAGGGAGAGGGAGGAGAAGGTAGATTGAGAGAGAGAGACAGAAGATACCTGGGTAGCGCGTGTGTTCCAGGCATTCCAGTTAAATGAGTGAAGGAGTCGAATCATTTTAGACATCTGGCCAAGGTGAGCTTGAAGCTTCAGCCATTATGTGACTCTAACCACATGTCAAATGCCCAGTCAACTCGTAGAACCATGAGATAAAAATTTTAAAAAGCTGTTTTAAGCCATTTGTTTAGGGGTAAGCATTGAGTGGCCATAGATGACCGGACAATTGTAATAATGACAATTAAAATAAACTGTTCGTACCTAAATGGTTGTAGTTTGCAACGAACTTATGTGTTGCTTGAGATGAAAAGACTTCACAGATTATTTTACTATTAAAGGCTTGTCATTATTTTAAACATTTGAAATGATATTTAATTGTGTTTGCTGCTTATTAGGATGTATTTGCATAATTTGGGGGTTAAAATGACCTGCTATTTTAGCTGAAGTGGTTGAATAATTATATCATGGCTGTATGGTAGAATTTAGAGACTTGCTCTTGTTGGGAAATTCTGTGGTTGGATTTGAGAAATTAGATAACTGTTTTTGCCTCTTTGATGACTTTCTTTCGATTCATATACAGACTGATTTAATTAATTATAGGCTGTTATCCATGCTGGGCTGTGTCAGGAAGATCAAAGGAAGTATTTTCATGTTTTTCCTGTATATGTGAAGACTGTTGATTTGTGGCGATAGTTACTATTTTAAGACTGTTTTAATTGCATCCTCACCCTTTTATCCCATGACTCCCTGATAGAAGTATTTCTCTGTTTGAATGCAGGGCCATGCTATTGATTTTTGTCTGCGTTCTCTGGGTGATCTCAAAAACCTCTCAACAGTTGCATCTTTTATTTGGGAGTATTGATTGAAGATGTGCTAACAGGTGTGTTCTTCTGTTTCTCTCTTACTGCCTCGTGCTGCCATCAGTTAAGAACCACTTAGGTCTCCTTTTGTTACCTGTGTGCCAATGTGTTCTCAACACCTGGACAGATACATTTCTTTTATGCTGTTAAAGTGACTTTATGGTATAGCAGTGTTTCTGGAATGGGGTGGTCTTACGTGATATTTATTATGGCTTTTAAATTGTTCATATTAAGTATCAAGCTATTTCTAAAACAAAATGGATAATGTGATAAGATTTTACCTCTAAGTAATAAAAATTTCTAGTGAACACAAGTGTAAAAATCGTGTATAATAACATTGACAAGTGGCTAGTAATTTCCTCATACTTTTCAGTTATGCCAGTCCCTAATTTAGTAAACTAAGCACAGATGGTAGCCCAGGTAACAGGCTCAATGTTACTCTCCATTTGAGCAGGTTGCTATTTACATAGAATAAACTCTGTGGGTGGATTTCATTTGTGATTTGTGAATATCAATGATCAGAAACCTGAAGACACTGCTTTACTTAAAAAATGCCCAAAGTGCGGATTTGTAGCTGAGAAAGTGATCAGTCAGCCAAGGAAGTCTCTTAAAGAATTTAAAAGAGAAGAAGGGAGGCATTTGCAACACTCATTTAGTTTACAGTGGGAAGCACCCTCTATTCAAAAGTGGAAATAGCAAGCTGTTCAGGATGCAGATGAGATGGTAGGGAACTCCGAGAGACCAGCTTCAAACAGGCTGTTAAAGCAATGGCATCATTGTAGATCAAGCACTAAGCTTGGTATCACATAGCCTATAGCATAGTATTGGCTTCTCTGCTCATGTGCGCATTTATGTAAAATCAATCACCTAGAAAGTCTTATAAATTATTAACCTGGAATCCTCTTCATTATATCTGTCGGAGATAGATGGGATTTATTATTCTCCTCATTGTACAGGAGAGGACTATTGTAGCAGGGAGGGAGAGTCATTTTCTCTAATCCCAGAACGGTAATACGGCCAGGAAGACTTAGCAAATTCTCTTTATTTAAACCCTAAGCATCAACAAATACAGCCTTAATGTTAGGCAATGTTTAATAAAGTTTTGAGAATCTACCACTAGAGACAACTAGTGAATACAGCAATCCATTTGCTGTCTACACGGTGTTTTATCGTTTGCTACGTGATTCTAGGGAGGAGACTGTTAGAGAAGGTCGAGTCTCTGTGTTCAACTCATTCCATCTCCTGGGAGTCTTTCTGTGAACCTATTCTTTCCTGTTACCCCCATGAAGTTGTTTAACTCCCCCTGTAGGGATTAAGGAGTCACGGGGAAGTCTTGCCCCTCTTCAGTCCTTACTTTCAAAGTCTCAGGCCTTTGTCAAAAATTACTATCCTTCTTTTCTGGTAAAAGGATAAGATTTTTCAGAGGCATTATCTTGTTGGGTTTACTCAGATTTCCAATAAAGTGAAACATTCTCAGGTGCAATGCTCTTAGGCTGCTCCCAGCCGGTCATAAGAGCCTGGAGGCTCCATCGTCAGGGCACTCAATGGAATGCACACCTTGTAGTTGGCTGATACCAATCAATGAAGCTTTAGTTTCAACGTGACACAGTTGTTTCGGAATTCACCTTAGGTTTAATGTTCCTGGAGCTTTATCTAGAAGACCAAATCGCCTCTGTAGTGAATTCAAGCAGAGCTGAATTTTATGGAAAAGAGTGCCTATGGCAGTTAGTTTTAAATTGCTGAATGATCTCTCACAGCTGTTAATGGAAACGTTGATGGTGACTAGAAACTGCTCCCTGGTGTTCCCTGGTCAAGTACAGGGTCCCCACGATATCTGCCATGCATATCCTAGATACCCCTCTGAATGCAGGTATTTGCTATGGTGTCTGAATACTTAGCTAGACCCGTTCAGAACAACAAAAAACTGAGTTATCCGATTGTTTTAGAAAACTAAATGAGAAAAATGCCTGATTCTATTTCTGTTTTCATGCTTAATGTGGGCAACCTTTTTTAAGAGTTTTATTTCTGTGGGTTTAAACAAAGAAAGAAGAACAACAATAAACTAGCAAAAAATGGAAGCCCTCTCCATTGAAAAGTAATCCATACTGAAGGCATTGATGCGCATTAGTAAGTGCTTCAAATCCTCTTTGCTTTCAGGAAGTAAGGTTGGTATCACAGCTTGTTAATAAGTTTCCCCCCCATTTTGATGCTCTGTCATTGTAGTCCTACTACTCAGATCATTTTGGGTACACAGATTGAATAAATAGGGTAAAAGGATGCAACCCCGGCACCTTTGCTGATTTTAAACCGTAGGATTTACCGCCTTGTTCTGTTTGAAAGACTGCCTCTGGGTCTGTGTATAAGTCAGACTTTTTACACCCGACTCTTTCGGATTGCTCAGGTGTTTTTCCCCTTGCCAGCAGACAGTGCCCCGACTCTCTCGGATCGCTCAGGTGTTTTTCCCTTTGCCAGCAGACAGTGCTTATGACCTTGAAGAGAACGTGAAGACAAGGAGAACAAAGACATGAAGACACATTTCTTGACGCATGCTTGGCTTTCTGCAACAGACTTTTCCTTAGGTTACTTTCTAAATGTAAGCTGATTAGTAGAAGGCATATTTTCCATATGCCTGTTTGTGATGTGAAATTCTAAGTGGAGAATCCCAGAAATGGTGGAAAAACTACCACACAGGAGTGGGTTCTCGTACGACTCACTTCCTTGAAGAGAGCTTTCCATGCGTTCAGGTGTGTTCGGGCTTGGAAGGGGACGGATTCCTCCGTCCGTTGCTGTTTCCTAATCATTCACTTACTGCTGTGGTGCTAATTTCTCCTCGTCTCAGTCGTACAGGACCGACAGAATGACTGCAGACCTTTACAGACGCAGATTGCCACATCCTTCTCTTCAGGGCGCCCGGAGGATGGCGCCTCGGATCTTTTAGTTAACAGCTGAGCATCTTTGCACTCACGATGGGCGGAATGGTAGAAATGTAAGCTGTAGAGCAACACAAAAGACGGTAAAACACCTCCGACACCACCATTTGATCCTCGTATCCCCCCTATTGTTGCTCTTCTGTACACCTTAGTGCTTGGAGAAGAAAGGAAAATTTTATGACTAGACATGGAAATAATATGACAGTTAAATGAGTCCATATAACTAGGAAGTTCTCTTTGATTTGATCTGGGGTAGTTGTTTAACTTTCAATAATTTATTTTGCTCATCATTAAACTGGAAAAATTACGGCCAAACTGGTAGGATCGGTATGATGATTCCGTGAGGTTCTTTAGGGGCCAAGTGCATATCACATTAGTTGACATATATTAATTAGGGCTTTAGGAAGTGGTGGCTCTTTTAGTTGCCATTACTATTTTCATTCAAATGGGATGTTGAGCAAGCAGACCTCATGAGCTGAATTGTAAGCATTTTTATTCCTGCTTTCCAATGTCCCTTTAAAATCTGTTTAGTGGTCCTCTTTAGAAAAGTCATGAAAGTATTTAGAATTTACGGATCCCTCTTAGGAAATGCCTAGGTAAACAAAGGTCTTATGTTTACCTCACTCACAAAAACATAGTATCAATTTAGTTTTAAAGAAAGAACAAGAAATCTAGGTCCATGATGCAATTAAAATGCTCTCTGGGGGCTCCTTGGAGGGCCAGGTAGGCCTGCAGTGAGGCGCCTGCACTCCTACACTGCAACAACCCAACAACTCTCTCTCTCTAATATTATCCTTTTCTCACAACTCTCCTCATCTCCTCTCTCGGTACCCTATTCTGCCCTGTTTGTGGCTAAGAGACCATTAGAATCAGAAAATAAATTCTTGAAGATTTCCTTGAAAGTTGTTTATATTTTTGTTGGATTCCATTTTTTAGATTTTAAAAATAGTGTCCCAATAAAAGCATCAATATTATGCCTTTCCCAACTGTGGGGTTAAGGGGGAGAGGGGACCCCACAAATCATCACAGGTCCAGTAGGCGCAATTGTACAGTGATAATAAGTAA
>NW_022103896.1:49429552-49431686 GCF_000313985.2 Echinops telfairi | reverse complement strand
TAGATTCATGATGGCAGCCTAATCTTGGTCATCCTTGGGCAGGTTTGACCTCTCTGGTGTCTCCTACAAGGAAACAGACAACTACTATCCTTATCAGAAGGGAGTGGGCCCTACTTGTGGGATAAACAGTGGTGTCTGCTTCGTCTAGACAGCTGATAACTCTCAGGGAGAATGACCACTAATCCACTCCTGATGACCTCCAAGTGTATAGTCATTCTCAAGCAGCTAAGTCTGGTATATATTTGGGGGAGACAGCTTGAGAGAAATCCTTCTCTTTCCCACACCCAACCTATCTTTTCACAGGCTGTCCTTGGGTTATGAACTTCCAATTTACATACAACTCATACTTGCTCTTTAGTATTATGTAAATTTTCTCTCACTTTGAAACAACTGAACCAACCCTTACTCACAAATTCATCATGACCACCTTTCCTTGATGGAAATGCAGTTTAAAAATCATGGAGAAGTCTTTGAGTGTCTTCTTGTGCTAAAGTAAGGCTGTCCTTATGCACCTCTGCTACAAATTTGACTTTAAGACACAGCGGGGAACTTAAAGGGAAAGTTACTGCATTCTCCTGAGCTATGTCTTGATATTTCCTTCTTCAGTCCCTGCTTTTGCTTCATGATGGCCCCTGGTGGCATAGTGGTTACAAGTTGGGCTGTTAATTCCATGGTCAGCAGTTCAAAAGCAGCTGCTGCTCCTCAGGAGAAAGGACTTTCTACTCCTGTAGCAGTTACAGTCTTAGAAACTCACAGGGGCAGCTCTGCCCTGACTTATAGGGATGCTATGAGTGGGATGCGATGGCAGTGGGTTTTGTTTGCTCTGTCCTGGATCTCTGAGCAATTTTCATCTCTTTCCCCCCCTGCCCTTTAGTTATTATCTTTCTTTGTCCAACCCATACTTTCTTGAATAAATTAGTTTGAAAAACTAATGCTGGAGTGTTACACTTTATAGATAACATTTGCATTTTAACCCCAAAATAGTGAATCGTGTGGGAATTACAGGTACCTTGAAAAAAACAGTGGAAGATATTTCATACTCTTCAAACCACAGTAAGTAGTCAGCTGCCTCCTCAGCTCATGCCAAAAGCTGGCTTTGCCAATTCCCCACCTACACGGGACTGTGTCAAGAATAGCTATGCCTCCTCTGTAACCCAAGTTATAATACCTCCAGAAGCACCACATTTAATTGTGATGTTAGCTGTTCCTCCACTAATAGTTATCACCTTTTTGAGATTACTCCCATTGATCTACATGTCATGGTTTTTACAGATAAGATTGCACCCAAGGTTGATATATGAATTATTATTGTTTGGGGGATGAGAGACAGAATTTAGCCATTTAACCACGTCTCCTTTTTCATTACCCAAATAACAATAATTATAAAGAGGAAAGATGGAGTGAGCATTTTGTTCCTTTTAGCAAGAAAGTAAGTGAAAGGAAACTACATATCTATGTTATTGTGTTAAGTGAAGGCTGTAATAAACTTGAAGTCAAGAGTATTCCATAATTGTGAAGTTATTTGAATAAAACGTTTCATTTAAATATTTTTTGTTGACATGTTATAAATGAAAATCCAAGTACAAAGCTAATGCTATAATTTTTTAAGCTTTATTTTGAGGATCTATTTTCAGGCTCTTGAACATAAAAATACAGTTGCTCTATAAATATTGTACTTATTTCTTAAATACATATAAATTCTTTGAGAAATTCAAATTCTACACCGACTTTAACTCATTGAAAGAAGTTTTACATTTGTGTTAGTCTGAATTTCATTAAGATTAAACCATTAAATGTTATCAAATGAATTTAGTAGCATTCAAATGATGTCTATTTAATAACAAGCACATATTTCTGAAAACCGTTAATGATAATGAACATATTTGTTAATGACCAAGAAGCCCGGCATGTTCTTCAACCCCGAGGAGTCAGAGCTCGACCTGACCTATGGCAATAGATACAAGAACGTGAAGCTTCCTGACGCCTATGAGCGCCTCATCCTGGACGTCTTCTGCGGGAGCCAGATGCACTTCGTGCGCAGTGACGAGCTCCGGGAGGCCTGGCGCATCTTCACCCCGCTGCTGCACAAGATTGAGCGCGAGAAGCCCAAGCCCATCTCCTACATTTATGGCAG
>NW_022103896.1:49427597-49428710 GCF_000313985.2 Echinops telfairi | reverse complement strand
ACTGCTCTGTTTGCAAATTTATTGACCAAGATATTCATATCAAATCAGAAAACAGTCCTGGGTCGTGGATGCAAAATTTCCAACTAGACATTTTAAACATAGAAGTAAAATTTACCTAGTTCCAAAATTATTGCCCCGCAATATTTTGGGGATGAGTGAACAGTACAAATCCAATCTATGAATTGTCTTTTTTTAGAAACTAAAGAGACACAAGCAAATCTCTGTATCTATCAACTGGTCCGCGGAGTAACTGAGGAAAGCTATGGAAGTTACCAGGAGGCCATTCAATCGCAGACTCAGGAGAGAGAAGGACTTTCAAGAGGTCATGTAATCTAATTGTTAGCCCAAGAAAAGTAGAGCAACGCAGTCTCTTGGAATTCTAGCTGTCTTTCTACTTTTAACGATTTAAAAATGAATTGTATAGTTTTTCAGGTCAACAGCAGTTAATTTAATGTGTATATGTGGCAAAGAAGGAGCACTGGTGGCACCGTGGGGTAGGCATTGGGGAGGAAGATGAGCTTGCTCTCATACTGTTTTAGACTCTCCGAACTTTATAGAGTAGTTCTCCGCCGCCCAATGGGTCACTACGAGTCTGAATTGACTTGATGGCAGGTGGCTTGGATGTGACAAAGATTAAAATAGAAGAGGGATTCAAAAGATCAATTATTTCTTTTTTATTGACATCTAATCCACATATCATATAATTCAATAGTTCAGTCATTCAATTGTATCAAGAAGAAGTGTACAATCATTGCCATAATCAATTTCAGAACATCTCCATCCCCTATGGTTAAATCACCTTCAAAATAAGTTGTGTAATCACAGTCAGTTCTAGTGCTCTTTCCCCCCTCCTGCCTTCATTGTTCACATCTGAAGTCCCCTCACCCTCCCTATCTTCCACTCCCCACCCATACGTCCCCTATAAGTCCTTGCATCGGTTATCATCTCTATATAGCCACTTCTTCTGTGCTTCACAAACTGGGCAATCCAGTAGAAACAATAAAAAACAAAGCAAAATTGAAATAAAGTGATAAGGATAAAATAATAATATAGGCTGATGGTGCCCGGCTATCAAAAGATATAGCATCTGGGGTCTTAAAGGCTTGAAGGTAA
>NW_022103896.1:49424628-49425973 GCF_000313985.2 Echinops telfairi | reverse complement strand
TCTTTCATTCATTCATTGCTACTAGTTTGCCATTTCCCCCAACTTTTCCTGCCATACTCCTAAGAAACCATTGATTCACTTACTGTCTTTATAAATGTACTTATCCTGGATTTCATAAACAGGAAAATAAACTAATAAACAAAACAACAACAACAAAAGAACAACCATAACAAAGTAAAACAGAGAAAACCTTCAATCAAAAAGAAAGCAGAAAATATTTAAAAATCAAAACAAATTTAAAATGGGTCCAAAGGGAAATGAAATGGTAAGATGTAACATTTAATCCAACTGCATCTCTAATAATTCAAAGTCCAACGTACTTTGCATGATAGCATGGCCATCCACAGCCCTGGTCTATGGTCAGAGGACATTAGCAAGAGGAAGGCTTATTCCATGAGTATTTCTCCCTCCCTCTCTCTCTCTTTTTTTTTTTTTAACTGAAACCACTTTAAGATGGGTCAAAAGGGAGACCAAATGATATTACATTTCAACTTAATTACATCTTCCATAATTAACTTTATGATGCTCTCTGTTAACAAGGCTATTCATACTCTGACTAAGGCCAGAGGAGATTCATTGGAGGGAGGCTGAATCCATGTGTGGATCTTGTAAATGAATTTTGGGCTTCCACTGTCATCTATAGCCTTCTGCAAACTAGGTGTTCACAATTTAAATTCTGATGCCATTTCCTCCTTTGCATTTGGATTTTATTATTTAAATCCTTGGATCACACAGTCTGGTGTGAAAGAGATCATCTTTTTAACACATGCTGCTGGATAGCCATTTGCAGAAAATGGACCAGGATCCCTATCTCTCATCATGCATAAAAACGACCACTAGTTGGATCAAAGACCTATGTGTCAAACCTAAGACTATGAAAAAAATCACCAAAGAAAAAAACAGGGCAAATTTAGGGGTACTAATACATGCCATAAATATAGCACCAAAGATAAATAAAAATCAATAACACAGGCAAATAAACAGAGGTTCTAAAGCAGAGGATGAGAACTTGCTAACCAGACACAGATGAAAAGGCCTCCCCGGCAGTAAGAGTGGCTGGAACCTGAGAAGATGTTTTGGGGATGTCGTATCGGACAAGAGACGGATCTCCAAAATTTACAGCATTTTAACAACAGAAGACGCACAACCCAATTAAAAAGTCAGCAGAGGACACCAAAGAAGACTTACGGATGGCCAAAAAATAAATGAAGAGATATTTGTGATCATTAACTACTGTCAAGACAAATCCAATTTACCAGACAGAATAGAACAGCACCTGTGGATTTCCGAGGCTGTAAATCTTTGGTTTTGTTTTGTTTTTTAATCATTTTATTGGGGGCTCATA
>NW_022103896.1:49421306-49422927 GCF_000313985.2 Echinops telfairi | reverse complement strand
TGAAAATGAGTAACTGGAAAGTAGACACATAAAAAGGGCTTGGGAAAATGTTTGATAATTTATTCCATTTTTCCATGAACTTGTGAAGACCTTCCATATAAAGGTAAAGGCAGCATACCATAGAGGGAATCAGTGCAAAATGATCAAAGCAAAGGAAGGCAGTGGGAGGAGCAAAGAGTTCATGACAATTGAGGTGAATACTATCACCTACTCAAGTCTATCAGTGCAGTAGCCGCAATAATCTGTGTGTAATGCGTAAACAGCCATGCAAGCTCAACAGGTGTGGGGAGGTGAGTGGGACTACACCTTCATATAAAGGAAGGATTGACAAAGGATATTTCTACCTATATATTTATATTTGCTGCCAAAACATCCATGGCTATAATAGAGCACATAAGGGGTAAAGTTATGAAAAACTTTTACCTATTCCAAATGTCTTGAGGAAACGAGGAGTCTTTGGGTCTGGGGACTCAGGACCATGGTCTTAGGGGGCATCAAAGTGAGTTGGCATAAACTAGTCCTTACAGGCAATGCTCTACATCCTCTTTGTTGAGATGCAAGTAAGGCCTTACAGACTTCGGAACCGCCATGTCAGAGGTGACTATTGGTCTTTCCCTGTCTCGAGCAAAGGAAAGCAGACAAAAGATGCATGGAAATTAGTCCAAAGGGCTAATGAAGCATGTGAACCCCCAACCTCTAAAACTCTAACTACGTGGTGCCAGGTTACTTCTCCCTTCTCATCTGAAAGAGTTCACAGGAGGAGGACCTGGATAGCGTGGGGGGGAAATGTGGAGCAAATCTCTAAATAATAATAAACAAAAGGCAAGTCTTACTGGTTGGATAGATATTGGTGGAATCTCAGAGACTGTGACCCTTATTCACTGTTTAACCTTTTAAAGGACATTCTTTATCCCTTATGCCTCTACTTTCAGCCAAGCAATAGACAGATCTATAAGAATTGGTTATGCATTTGGCTGCTGGTAACTGTAAGGTCAACAGTTCGAAACCACCAGTTGCTCTCAGGCAGAAAGAAGGGGCTTTCTACTCTGGTAAAGAGTTATAGTCTTGGGAACCCACACAGGCAGTTTTAACCTGTCCTGTAGGTTGCCATGTGTCAGCATCAACTTGAAGGCAGTGAGTTTAGTTTGTGGCTTTAAAAGGCGAACACTAGCACCAGGAAGGTACCTTTTCTCACCAACAACCAACCATATGAGCTCAAAGGGCAGCATTTGCCCAGGGATCAAGCTAGAAGGTAGGCAGGCAGGAAAAGAAGGGCATGTGGAGACAGTGAACACAGAAAGGAAGAAGGAAACATAGGTGCTTTGTGGAGACTGCAATTCATGTCATGAATCAAAATGTGTATGAATTGTTGAATGGAAACCCAAGTTACTCTGTAAAATTTCACCCAAATCACAATAAAATATCAAAAAGGAGGTTTGTTATTCTTTTTAAAATATTTTTTCCTTTCTTTCTTTTATTTTCAGGTAGGGGCCCTGTGAGTGTAGTGGGCTACTCATTGGGCTGCTTACCTTCAGGTTAGCAGTTCAAAACCAGCTATTCCTCAGGAGAAAGATGAAGCTTTCTACTCCCATACAGATTTACAGGCTAGGAAACCCATAGG
>NW_022103896.1:49412004-49420567 GCF_000313985.2 Echinops telfairi | reverse complement strand
GGGAAGAAGGCATCTCCTAACTCAATATCTCAAGGGGGATTAGCAGTTTGAGACAGCAGGTTGCTGGCTCTCAAATTGTGACGACTAATGAGTCCCAAGACCAGCAATACAATGCGTGTTTGGCTCAAGTCCCAAGAACCAGAGGTGAGATTATGATGAGTCAAAGGCAGAATTCAGAGCAAGAAAGAGAGAAAGCGAGTGAGCTTTGCCACAATAGCCATATATACTGTATTCAGGCCATATCTCTGAGGAAACTCTCAACTTACTGTCTGCTCATAATATAATAACTATTATAATTATATAACTAATTACATAACTGCCAAACTACATCAGAGAATCATGGCCAGCCAAGTTGACACACAACCTTAACCACCACACCCTATTTTGAAACAGGGTCCTATTTATAGGTACCCAAATCTGATTCATATATACTGTATATTCTCGTGTATAAGCCGAGTTTTTCAACACGTTTTTAATGCAGTTTTTGTGGTAAAATTAGGTGCCTTGGCTGATATTTGGTATGGCTTATACTCGAGTATATAGGTATATAAATACATATAATTGCACAAATAATATTAAATTGACATATTAATATGCGATAATATAGAATAATATATTATACACTATTTATTAATATTCCATTGATATAATTGCATTGGTCCTGGATCAATTCTAACTCATAGTTACCCTATAGGACAGAGTACAACTTCCTCACCAAGTTCCCAGGGCTGTAAATCTTTATAAAAGCAGACTGACATTTTGTTTTCCTGAAGAGCAGTTGATGGGTTTGAACCACCAACTTTTGGGTTAATACTTGTGCACTTTAATTACTGTGCCACCAGGTTCCTATTTATACCAACCTCACTGCTATCAACTTGATTCTGGCTCCTACAACAGTGTAGAATTGCTCCATAGGGTTTCCAGACCTGTAAATCTTTACATGAGCACAATGCCACATCTTTCACCTGATGAGTTTGAATCACTGACCTTTCAGTTAGCAGCCCAATACTTACTTAACTAACTAAGCCACCATGGCTTCTTATTTATAGGGACTCATCCCCTCTCTGCCATTAAGTCAATTCTGATTTACAGTGACCCTATAGCATAGAGTAGAACTGACCTTTGGGTTTTCCAAGGCTGTAAATCTTTGTAGGAGTAGAAAGCATTATCTTTCTCCCAAGGAGCCATTGGTAGGTTCAAACTGCTCAGGGGTCAGGAATTTAATATAACTTTTTTTTCATCCATAAAGCAGTCCCCTCTAACACCGCCCACCCCGCCACCCCCAGCCCCTGCCCTCCAGTGTGCCCTGACATCACAGTGGTTAAACTTTGGGCTGTCAATAAAAAAAAATTGTTTTTGCCATTGGCAATCTGAGCTCAGCTAGTGGTTCTGTGGGAGAAAGCCCTAATAATCTGATCCTGTAAAGATTACCGCCTGAAAATGCCCAATGGGCTGGTTCCACCCTGCTGCACCGGGTCATTATGAACCAGAATTCGCACGATGGCACTAGAGCTGTCTGTGTGTATCGTCAGACGTAACCACTAGTTTGACTTTGGTCTCCACGAGTCACGGCTGACTTGATAGCAATTAACAACATCTTTAGAGACGGCTTTGCTTGTTTTTGAACTTTAAGTTAATAGAATCTCGTCTTCTTTTCTGTCTGACCTCTCATTTCCCATTTTATCTGTGAGATTCTCCTTGTCCTTGGCGGCAGTAGTTTATTTCTTTTTGCTGCTGTGCTCTTTTAGGAATGTACTAAATATGATTTTTCCATGCTAAATCTAGGTTGTTGATACCTTTTGGCTATTACAAATTATGTTTCTATGAACATTATTGGATATGTTTGTGGGCATATATGTAAGCATTTATTTGAATTCTGAATCCAAGAATGGAATAAAAGGTCATAGGTATTCCATTAGATTCAGAGGATATTATCAATAACTTTTCTAAAGTATCTGTACTAATCCAGTATTTTTGCTAACATTCAGTATTGCAGGTCCTTTTCATTTTAGCCATTCTCAATACTATGCTCGTTCCCTGGGGTTAATTTGCACTTACTTGCATTAAGCATTGAACTGCTAACCACAAGGCCAGCAGTTCAAACTCACCAGTTTTTCTAAGGGAGAAGAATGAGTTTGCCAACTCCCATAAAGTTTTACAATCTTTGAAACCGGATGGTGAAGTTAATACTTCATGTTATAGGTTGTCTGAGTCCGAATCAACTCAATGGCAGTGAGTTTGATAAAAAGTATTCAAGTTGAATGGCTTTTCTTATACACACTAGCAGTTCACATATTCTCTTTTGTGCAGTTTGCTAAAATATTTTGTCCATTTTAATAGAACTGCCTCTTTTTGTCTTATTGATTTTATTGTATTGGATAAAAATCCTGTATTATGTATATTTACTGTAAATACTTATACCTTCTTCAACCCCTCTTTATAGCTAGCATTGTTTCTTTACTTTTACTTGTGTTACAAGAAAACAAATGATAATTTTAATGAAGTTTACTTTTTCAAGCTTTGGACAATTGCTTGATATTACATTGAATCTAGAGATTGAATTGGGTAGAATTGGCTTCTTTACATTTGGAACCTGCTAGTTCACAAGCATCATATTTCTCTCTGTTTATTATAAATCATATTTTTAAAGTATTTTTAACTTCCTTTTGTGGGACCATACAAATACAATTTATTTCTGTGCATTGAACATGTATCCGTGGTCCTTTAAATTGCCAAATTCACTAAGTTTGAATAGTTTATGAGTAGATTTTATAATATCTTTTGGATACACCATTGTGTTGTTGTTACAAAATACATGTATTACTTACTTTCAATTTTAGATCTTTTGTTAAAATTTAGAATCTTGACTAGCAGTTCTTCTAGTGCCACGTCCAAATGACGTGGTGATGGTGAGTGCTAACTTTTCCTTATTTTAATTTCAGGAGGAAATTTTTCTCTCACAATTAAGTGATTTGTACTTTAAAAAATATGTACCTTGTGTAAGAGTTTAGTAATTACCTTTTATTTCTACTCTGCTTAGGGTTTTAAATATGAGTAAATGTTAAAATTTCAAAACCTTTTTCGCATCTTTGAGTTAATCATAATATTTTTCTCTGTATTTTGCTAATTTCATGAATAATATCGACTGGTTTTTAAAATAGTGAGCCAACTTTACATTCCTTAAATAAATCCAGCTTAATTGTGACATGTTATCTTTGATCTATATTATTGGAATCAATTTCATAATACTTTGCATGGATTTTTAATGTTTATACTAAGGATATATAGGTCTGTAATTTTCCTGTCTAAAAATACCCTTTTCATGTTATGGCATCAAGTTTATGCTGGCCTAAGAACAAGCTGGGAAGTGCTAGCTCTGTTTCTGTTTTCTGGAGCTCGTTTGTGTATAACACACACACACACACACACACACACACAATCTAGTTGATTCCAACTCACAGTGACTTCATATAGGATTTCTGAGTCTGTAAATCACACAGGAGAAGCCAACCCCATTCTTCTTCCACAAGCTCCTCGTCAGTTTGAGCTACTACCTTGTAGTTCAACCCAGTGTCTAACCCCCCATGTCACTAGGATATTATCTATCTATCATCTATCTATCTATCTATCTATCTATCTATCTATCTATCTATCATCTATCTATCTATCTATCTATCTATCTATCATCTATCTGAAATAATTCATTAGTGAAGCCATGTAGCTCTAAAATTTTCTTTTGAAAAAGGTTTGGATTTATTATTATTATTTTTTAACAGAAAAAAATATTCTGCAATGGAGTTAATTTCATTTGGATCCACAATCAACATCAATGCAAGAAGCAGAAATCAAACAATGTATTTCATCGACAAATTTGCTAAGTGATTTTTATTTATCAATACAGTTTGCCCAATGATTTTCTGTTTCATATTGAATCAGTTGTATTTTCAAGAATTTGGCCTTATATCTAATTTTAAATAATTAGTATAGAGCTGTTTAATTCAGTGAAAAGTTTGTTTTGAAAGCAATGCTTTAGTATTTTGATCAAGGTAAAATGGAAAAATTGGTCAGAGAATTTTATGGTAACTTCACAGAATAAGACAGAGCTAGGTATATTTTCTCCCATTTGCCTGGAAAAAGGCAGTATACATAAAAATAATATTAACTTAGCCAAGTGTGTTTCATACTTTAATTTCTGCTGCAAAAGAACCACCCCAAAGTGTAATGGCTCAAAATGGAGACCAATTTAGTCTCAGTTTTGATGGTAGGAAATTTTGCCTAGGTTTAGCTGTATACAGCCTTGCCTCATCCTAGGTGCTTTAACTTCTTGTCTGTGGCTGGTTGGTGAGTTAGTGGGTGGGCCCTGATGGATAACTCTGGGATGATTGCTGGTGTTTTCCATCAGAAGCCATGGACTTCCATGGCCTCTCATCCTCCTGTAGGCATGCCTGGGCTTGGTGCTGAGGTTATCACAGAGCTCCAAGAGAAGCAAGAGTATAAATTTTCTTAGGGTCCAAGCACTTTTTAATTGCATCACATGTTTTTTATTATGTTGCTGGTCAACATAAATGGCATGGCCATTTTTAGGACCAGGGTGGAAGGCGATGCCCAAAGGTGTGGCTATAGAAGTGCCATGAAAAAAAAAGGGTCATCATACCATCAGTGTATCACAGTGTGTTGCATTTGCGATATTTTAGCAGCTCAATCACAGTGAGAGACTTTCTTCTTCTTTTTAATTTGGGTACACATGACATGTAGTAGGGTAAGGAATGATTGTGGTGCTTTTCCGTCAGAGGTGAAGTAGAACTCACAGGGAGACTACAAGATACTTTAAACTTAGTTCAACTATTATTCACACCACCACGAGGGTAGGAAGAGAGATTCTGGGTGCAACTGGAAGGACTCCACACTCTTTGCCATCATTAAAAAGTGAGCTGAATTCAGCCCAGGTGGGGAGAGAAGCATATTTATGTCATTTACCCATGAATATGTTTTCATAAAGGGAGACAGGCAATTTAGGTCGGTTGCGAGGCCCTGGAGAAAACGAGGAAGAGAAGTGTGCTAGCAGGGAATGTGCTTCTGGATGAAAGCAGGGGAGGCAGGGAAAGGGCCCGGGAAGGCTCCATGATGGAAAAGGGAAGCAAGGAGGAATTCAGGTGCTGTTCATGAAGTAACGATCTGGAGATAATAATAACTAACATTTACTGAGAATGAATAGCTCTATATGCACACGTTTTTTTAATTCTCCTGACAGCTTTAGATAAGTGCAGCTACCAGGATGGACAATATCGACAGCAGCACACTAGCTGGGAGAGGGCAGTGCAGAAAAGGAGATAAAGGGACTTTGCTCACACCAGGGCTGTCGACAATGTACAGAAGAGGAACATGATGCGCGGATGGAGAGAAGGCTCTAAAGACAAACATGTGGGGAGGGATGTGGATTGTGGGAACAGAAAGTTCATTGCATCTTGGATGCATAAAACTTCCAGACAAAACAGTCAGAGGGGGAATTGAAAGTGTGGGGTGGGAGGAAGAGAAGAAATTCAAAGAGCACACTAAAGGACCATTACCTTTTTTATACAAGAACAGAAAACATATATCATTAAGTTTTATATCACATGAGGGTAAGAAAAAGATTACCAGAGAGGACTGGTCAACACGGAAGCATTTCAAGAGAGAGTATATGAACAAGAATCAATGGTACTGAAGGAAGTTCAAGCTGAATTGAAGGCATTAGTGAAAAACAAACTCCAGGAATTGGCTGAACACTGATTGAACTGTTTCAGCAAGTTGATAAAGCACTGGAAACACTCTCACCTGTGCCAATATCTATGGAAAACTACCTGGCAAACTGATGGGAAGAGATCTATTTTAGGGCCCATTTTAATGGAAGGGGACCCGACAGAATGTGGAAACTATTGACCAGTAATACCATTAATATCACATGCAAGTAGATTTTTGCTGAAGGTAATTTAAAAATGGGTTTAACAGTAAAATGGTAGGAAGCTTCCAGAAATTCAAACCAGATTTAGAAGAGAACACAACTCGAGGGATATCATTACTGATGTCAGATGGTTCTTGGCTGAAAACAAAGAATACCAGAAAGATGTTTGCTTGTATCTTATTGACTATGCAAAGGCATTCCATTATGTGGATGATAAGAAACTATGCATAACACCAGAAGAATGGGAATTCCATGAAATTCCATTATGTTCATGTGAACATGTACATAGACCAGGAGATAGTCGTTCTAACAGAACAAGGGAATACTTTCTGATTAGCTTCTTTATTTGTGTATTTATATCACAGAAAAGATCATGCAGCACAGACAGCATGAGAACTTAAAAAACAAGCAAATCTTCTAGATTGCCTCTCAGAGATGAGCAAGTAGAAAGACCTGAATTTTTTAAATCAACATGTGCTTTGTAAAATTCATGGAAAAGTGGAATTAGCAGATAGCTTCATGAACTTTTTGAAGCTCTCTCACATATGTACACTTGTTTGTATGTAAACAATTAACAGTAACTTTGTCAAATGCAAATAAATTGGGAGAAAAGGTCATGATCATTTTTTTCTGATTCCAAAAGAGAAGAGAGATACACTGAAATGGGTCTCTCTCTCTCTCTCACTCACTCTCTCTCTCTCTCTCTCACACACACACACACACACACACACACACACACACACACACACACACACACTTCTTTCTTATAAGGGGACTTCAAAATGTGTAATGTGGAAGGCAAGATCACCCAGTTGAGAGCCACAGGCTTAGTACAAAACTCAAACAAGGATAATTTACGACGTAATGTTTACTTTTCTTACTTTTAGGAATTAAAATATATGTAACTAATAACCAGAGTGTGAGGCCAACAGAACTCCCTTACTACGTATTAGTTAAGTCCACGTGCTTTGGAGTCGCACAAACAGGGTTCAAATCTTTGCTCTCCAAAATGTATGACTGTAGGCAGTTAGTAGTTCTTTTTAGAAGCCTCATTACGATCACCTGAATAAGGATAAAATATGAATGAGAGAGAAAATGCAACAAAACATATAAAGTGCTTAATCAATAGTTTGACAGAATGCTCAATCAAAGATGTATAAATTAAATGTGCATCATTGTCACTATTCGGTTGACATACTTTCAGCACAAAACAAAATAAATAGATATCATTATGTCATGTAGCCTTATTGTGGATAAAAATGCAATTTTCATTGGGCTTCTTCAAATGGTTGTTGTCAACTCACACTTCCAAGGGTCTAGGAATTCCATGGTGGAAAACCAAAGTGAGATGTTTAAAATATTTTCCAAGCTAAATACTTTTCTGGTTAAATTTACATCTACATCTAATAATTTAAAAATGTTGTTTTTGTTGAAGAACTCCTCTAAAATTTCATAAAAGCCATACATATTCTCATTAGAAAAATGCACACGGGCCTCTTTCCATGTCATTTCTCAAACACCATCAAGTTTTTTTTCAGAGCCATTGGAATCCATTTAAAAGTCTCACTTTAAAACTCCCTGATAAACATGTCAACAGCCTGGAATTTATTTGCAGCAAGAGGAGTGAGCAGGTAGGGCTGACAAGATTTCTGTACAAGGCAGAATTGAGGTTGACACTGGGGAAGTAGAAGATGCCACTCTTCCAACCCTGAAGTAGTGAAAGCTGGAATGAACAGTATAGCACTCGTCCAAGGTGGCAATAAAGGAGAATGATTGTGACAGAATCCTATTAGAGGAGCAAGAAATAGAACACTTGTCAAGAGGGACAACCAAGATGAGGGGAGTCTTGTTCTGTCGAGGACAAGCAAAGATAAAAGTAGGTGGTCATGGAACTGAGGCAAAAAGATAAAGTTTAATGTATGTGGAAAAGGAGGGAAGGGACCAACATGGAGGATATGCCATGTAAGAGTTTTTACAAATATTATCTCATTGATGTTTAATGGTCACACAGAGACAAATGTTCTTTGACTATTATTATTGTTGTGATGATAATAAGTAGAGATATCTACAGAACCATTTCAAAAGTACTAACAGCTGTTGAAAGATAGGGAAATATGTATGTTGATGACAGAGTTGTAGCCTGAAAAGAAGGTTTCTTAACAGGTATCTCAACCTGTGAATAAGCAGTGGGAAGTTATTGTGGAAGTGAAAATGTGCCCAGAGTTGTGAATACCTATGCCAACCTCTCTCATGACTTTTGAGAATCCAAAGTCAATCTTGACTATTATTTTCTCTAACACAGTGAGAAAGTTAGATGGCTCACAGAATGAAGCAAGTGATACTGAATTTAATGTTGAAAAGGAAATAAGAAATATTTAAAGCTGAACACCTCTGCTATTAAGAATACTGTTGGACAGATATGTAAATGGGTTATTTAAAAGTTCATGGGAAAAGCCCATCATTTTAATTGCATTTTCCATGAACTCTAAGAAGGTATCTAATATATAGAGAGAGTCTGATCTAAAACTTAATTGAAAAGCAGAGGCCCGCCCTCATGAAGAGATCTGGATGCGACAGAAAAGTGTGGTAAGAAGGCAAATAGTGCCCAGCTATGCAAACGAA
>NW_022103896.1:49409786-49410577 GCF_000313985.2 Echinops telfairi | reverse complement strand
GAAGCTGAGTAAGCCACTAGGAGGTGTGATGAGTTGTTTAAAATGGACAGTGCAAAAATGATGATCTGATGTGTGAATCCCCACCTAATCTATAACCATAATAATCATAATGAGCTGGTTAAGATTATGTGTTTGGAATCAGATAGAAATTAATTAAATTTCTCAATTACCATTTACTGATATGTCCTTTGCAAGGTATTAATTTTCTAAGCATTCTATTTCTCATCCATAAAATCAGTATAAAAACACGCGACTTTAAGTGTTGCCATAAAGTATGCATGTATGGCAAGATAAGGAGTCCTTGGGTGACATATATTGTTAAACACTAGACTAGTATTAGAAAGATTGGTGGTTCAAATCCACTCAGAATGCTTCTGGAAAGTCAAGTCTGTTGATTTTCTTCCAAAAGTTTACAGTATTGAAAACTCAGTAGAGCACAATTCTACTCTGCACCCATGAGTTGACAAGGACTAGAATCAGTCTGACAGTAATTAACCGCAACATGAAAGAATAATGGATTGAAAATTCCTGCCATACAAAAACCATATATGGTGGTAAGCAATTTGATTCAATGCCTACTATGTTCTAGTACATACATATTTTTTTACATATATTTGTATGTACATATATTTTTCATACATATATTTGTTTTTAATCTTGATGAACAAATTGTGAAGTAGACATAAGTACTCACATATAATGTGTAACTTGATAGCCTTTTGTAATAAAAAATAAGAAATACAGAAACATGCGAGATGTTAAAAATCACAGTAATAGCTTTTCTTTTTTTG
>NW_022103896.1:49396152-49408450 GCF_000313985.2 Echinops telfairi | reverse complement strand
TGGGTGAAGGGAGACATTGGACAGTGTAAGACATGACAAAGTAATAATAATTTATAAATTATCAAGGGTGAGGGAAGGAGGGAGGATACCAAGCAAATTTTTTTCAGAATGATGATGGCAACAAATGTACAAATATGCTTGACACAATGGATGGATGGATGGACTGTGATAAGAGTTGTATGAGCCCCCAAGAAACTTATTTTTTTTTTTTAAATCACAGTAATAGAGGCTTGCCCATGATGGCGACCAAATAGTTAGCTCACACCTGGAGCTCTGTGGAGATCGGTGAGATTTGGGGGTCAAGTAGGGGTATCAAGTCTGTCTGTCAATTCCCAAGAAAACTCAGAGCACTTCTCTGAAGCAGAAGCTGACTAACCCCATCGCCTGCACTCCCTGCAAACACATGTGGTCTCAGGCCCACGAGCTTCCCCTTTCACGGTGCTCAGGGCGCTCACTCTGCCTCAACCAGTGCCACAGGCCAGTCAGGCTTACAGCGAAGCTCCTGCCCTGCAACCTGCCAGCTGGTATCGTGCCCCCCGCCCCCGCCACCCCCAGAGGTGCCTGCCACGTCTGGGCACTCCTCATAGACCCACCAGCCAGAAGTCCCCCACACCCAGAGGTCTCCACCCCATCTCGGAGCTCCCCACAGACCCACCAGCCACCCCTCCCCCTCCCTCCCCCACACAGAGGTTCCCATCCTGCTGCAAAGTTCCCAACCTGCCTGGTGTTGGACACAAGTTGGCCTGAAGCTTGTGCAGTTGCTGCATAGGGGTTTGCCTACGACATTCTCCGTTCTCCTGACTAAACACCCCCACACCCCACCTCTGAGCAGTGTATCTGCATGCTAACAGAAGTAGTGGGCCCTCTTTCCCACCCACCTACCTGGGGGAATTGTCCCTAGCCAGGAACAGATTACCCAATCCCCAACCCATCCCTGAAATACACTCCCCTGAGCTTGAGCCAAGACTTTCCATCAGATTTCAGCAGTGCACAGTTTCAAACAACCCCTAAGGAGACCTGAGGGAGGCTGGAGCACAAAGCATAGGCCAAGGTGAAAGGGAGACCTCAACAGGACAGAAGTGAAACACAACCCCTCAAGGCAGTTTGCTATAGGCAGCCTATGGAAACACCAACACCAACCTCCCACAGAGATTGCTCAGGGCTCTCAGACACCCCGGAAAAATGGCACCTACATCTAATAAATCGACCAAAAAACCAGCAAGCTGCTTTCACAGAATCAACAAGAAAAGAGAAACAAAATCTAATGATCCTAATTCTACCTTACAAATCTGGCTAGACCAGAGTATGTAAATGGGTACAGATAAGACCTGGAAACAGGGAATACAGGGCAGATAAACTCCTCTGGATGAATATTGAGAGTAGCAATACCAGGAGAGTAAGGGGAAGGTTGGGGGAGAAAGAGGGAAACCGATCACAATGACCCACCCATAACCTCCTTCTGGCGGGTTAGACAACAAACAAGTGGATAAAGGGAGGCATTGGACAGTGCAAGACATGAAAAATAATAATAATTTATAATTACCAAGGGTTCGTGAGGGAGCGCAGAGGAGGGAGGAGAAAAATGAGGAGCTGATACCAAGGGCTCAAGTAGAAAGAAAATGCTTTGAAAATGATGATGGCAACATATGTAAAAATGTGCTTGAC
This sequence comes from Echinops telfairi, assembly GCF_000313985.2. Taxonomy (NCBI): domain Eukaryota; kingdom Metazoa; phylum Chordata; class Mammalia; order Afrosoricida; family Tenrecidae; genus Echinops; species Echinops telfairi. The sequence continues at coordinate 49,406,785 of NW_022103896.1, read as the reverse complement.
ACAATGGATGGATCTACGGATTGTGATGAGTTGTACCAGCCCCCAATAAAATGGTCAAAAAAATCATAGTAATAGTTTTACAACTTTTGCAGCATATTTCTTCAATGCACTGTGTGTGTTCTTTTGCTGCCCCATCTCTAAAATAAAACTTTAACATAAAGAGCAAAAATGTCACTTGGAGGCTTAAATTGTACCTGACCGCAGCCATGGTATTTTTTTTCACCTCCTATGCATGTGAAAGCTGGACAATGATCTAGGAAGACCAGAGAAGGTTTAGTGCCTTTGAATGATAGTGTTGGTGCTGGGTATTGAAAGCACTGTGAAGTGGCAGCAGAACAAGCAAATCTGTCTCGGAAGAAGTTCAGCCAGGATGCTCTTTAGAAGCAAGGATGGTGAGACGTTGCCTCACGTACTGTGAACACCTATCAGGAGAGATCACTCCTGGAAAAAGACATCCTGCTTGGAGGGTCAGCACAAAAGAGATGGGTTGACTCAGTGGCTGCAGCAATGAGCTGAGACGTGACGATAATTGTGAGGGTGGCACAGGAGCAGGCAATGCTGTGCACTTTGTATTAAGGGTTGCTGTGCTTTGGAACTGACTGGACAGCATCTAGCAATAAGTTTTCTATATTTAGTAATCCTAATAGCTTATAGAAAAAAATCAACTCTTTGGAGACATAGGACATAGTTTACCTGTTTTTGCATCTCTAAATCCTGGGCCTTCACCCTGTGTAGATGTCTGTATATGTCTTGGTTGAAACGACATCTCATAGAATAATACATTTAAAGTGGGACAAAACCTCAGAGATGATGTAACGCTCCTCCCTTCATCCAGACGCTGGAGCTTCAGAAATAATGAATTTTCAAAGGGCACATCAATGCGTTGTAGAGCACAGGCTAGAATATAAGTTGTTGGATTCAATTTCCAGGGTGTGTTGAAGGCATTTGCTTCATGTGAAAAGTTTATTCTCTTCTGGGAAAGATGAGGGGGGCCTTGCAGAGTACATAAGTGCGCCTGCAGTGTGAGGATGTTTGATTCCCAGAAGCATCTCCCCCCATTGCAGAAACCTGCTCTGTGGACTTGTACTTGGCAGAGCGTCTGTGCTTGGCAGCTGCTGCAGTCATTGTTCATTCTGAGACTAGTCTTAAAAGGTAGTTTCTTTGAGGTAAAAGATAATCACTTCCTGCAATTTAGTTCCCTAAATGTGCCCGTTGTAGGAAAGGAGAATTGGGTTTTTGCCTGGTGTCTTCTTTTCACTGGTCCTGGAGTTTCTCCGGTGAAAGATGAAGCTGCAAGTTGAGCCTCTGCTCTGTGTGTGTGCGTGTATGTGTGCGTGTGTGCACGCGCATGTCTGCTCCAGGAGGGTGTCATAGGCTGAGGTAGTTTAGGGTGGGGAGAGGGTTTTCTCTTACCCAAATCCCAAAAGGTATAATTGTATTGAGTCCCTCCTCAACTATCCCCTGTACTCTTTCTGGTTATTATTTCCCATTTTATTTATTGCTCCATTTCTCCTTAGAACATTTTTTAGTTCCAGTCATTTCCCTTAAGTTTTACTTATGCCCGTTGGAGCTGCTTGCCACGGGAAGGGTGAAATCTTGGGTTTGCAGCCTACACCAGGCCCTAGGGCTGTGAGCAAAGCCTCCAGGAGCCATGGCGGTGAAGTGGGGTAAGTGTGGAGCTGCTAATTGCAAACTCTCTCTACGTGAGGGAAAGGTGAGATTGCCTGCTCCGGTCAAGATCTTCAGTCTTAGACACTGGAGCAGTCCGACTCCAGCCTGAAGGGTCACTAGGAATTGGAATCAAACCACAGAAGTGTTCCTCACCCCTGCAAACCTCAGCTTTCTCTACGATTCTAAAGGAGCCTACAAATACCTATCGCATAATGTTGTGAGGTATACATGCATGATCACACATTAATTTTAGCACATAATCTGCTACAGAGTGAGCTCTTGTTATATGTTGTGTTTCCACTGGCATTGTCAGGAGAGTTTTACATGGGAATTTTCTGTCTGTAGTTGTGTAATATGGACATCGTTCCCCATGAAAGGGCTTTCATGTTGTGAAAGCAGGCTGGAGAGGTTTTGTGAGAGTAATTCATTCTTGGATAGTCATCTATTCTACCCAAACCTACTTTAGCCTGTGCTGGGACAGCCACAAAGCCACTCGAGAGAATAGTCATCATGAGACTACGCATGCTTTGGGTAAAAAATTATAGCATCTATGAAGACTGTTATTCGTTTCAGGGCTATTTACAATGATAGGTGTTTTGATGACATCTTTTCGCTATTGATGAGTGGTTGGAGAAGTGTTGACACTTGTGTGGGTGTCATTTTCATGGTGTGCTTGACTATTACATAGAACAGGAAATCCACAAACCTCCAAGTTGATGTCAACGCCACTACCCTGTGCTTGAAAGCACCTCTGACTCTCTACTTATCATATGTTTTCAATGCTGACATGATGTGATGTTCTGTTTTCCCTCACTAGCCAGCTTTAAAAAACATTCCAAGCACCTGGAATAATAATTGCACCTGCAATTCTTAATTAATATTTGTTGAACTGGGTGAAAATACCTTATCTGCTATTTGGATAGTTTTGAGGGACAGTCTCTGATTTAGTAAAATGAATACAAAACTGGTTATCACTGTGAGAAATGCTGGTTATAACTTTGATTTATAAATCTAAACATTTCTCATTTTTCTTGGGGCCCAAAGAGTTATGGTTTAAAGCCCAGTGGTCATGATGACCAATTATATGTCTGTAAGTCAAATATTGCTGGGAGAAGTGAGACAGATACAGGCCTGTTATTTGAGGAATAAGACAAGAATCTTTGAAGTTTATCATCAATGTTAGGCTTGAGAATAATTACACTTCCTTGCAGGAGAATCAAGAGCAGCAAGGAGTTGATAGAGACTCATTTTCCACAATGTCTGAATCCCACCCGATCAGGTATATTTATTTGAAAAGTCTGGGCTCACCCACAGATCATCAGTTACCATAATCAACACTGACAGCCTATTATCTAGGATGAAGAAAAACATGGTATTTAGGTAACAATTACTGTCTACCCCACATAATTATTGTCTGATCTTTGCCCTATAATAAATTCAGCCTGTAACCCAAGCCACATTATGTATGTCTATATCCTTTGAGTGGAAAAGCGTGATATGATTGTCTTCAAGTTTGAGGGCAGGGCCTTGGTGTGAGGGTTAGGAGTATCATATACTGAATCAGATAGGAGAAAGTTCCAACTCGGCCTCTTCCTGACCTTGGGCTAGTTACCTAACCTCTCTAAACCTTAGTTTTTCTATAGAGTTGTCTTTTTTTAACTTAGATAAAATAAAATAAATTTATATAAATGACCTAATTTGGTGCCTGGCATTAGTCCTCAAAAAATCAGGGCTAAAAAAAATGAACTCACTGCCATTGAATTGTTTTCAATTCATAGCAACCCTATAAAATTGTGGTAGATATTATTATTATTCTCGTGGTGAAGAGGTAGAGAATTGGGCTGCTAACTGCAACCTCAACAGTTTGTGGCTTTCTCCTCCTATAAAAAGTTATAGTTTTGGAAACTCAGTGGGAATTCTACCCTGTCAAAGCTGATTCGATGGCAGGGAATTTGATTTAGAAAATTTGAATTAATATTATCTGCAGAAGCGTGGTAGTTAGGTTTATTGTGCCAACCTGGCCAATAACAACATGTGGGATTAATCAGGTCGCAGTTTGATTGGAGGGCAGAGATAAATGGCTCTGTATGGCCTGCCCCCTTCTCCCTTGCTCTCTAGTTCTCTGCTTTAGCTACAACACCTGTGGGCCAACACAACCCATGGAGCATGTTGCTAGAACTTGAGGCTCCTTCAAGACCTGCTTCAAGACGTGCTTCAAGACAGCGCTGCTGGTGCATACATCACTTGAGCTTGAGGCCGGTAGATCCTGTTGCCTTGCATTGCTTGTGTTCAATATCCCATTGCAGCCTGCTTTGCTAAGCTCCTGAGATACTGACTGTTGGTGACCCATCCTGCTGCTTGCCCGAGGAGGACTCCGCTGTCTGATGTCTTGACCTTGGACCCGGCAGCTCATGTGAGTTGAAGGACTTCCAGTATATTAACTGTTCCACGGAAGTGAGTTGAACTGAACCCTCTGTACTGTTGTGTGGACTAATTAGCAGTTATATTCCATCTTGCTGTATAATCTATCTATCTATCTATCTATCTATCTATCTATCTATCTATCTATCATCTATCTTATCTATCTATCTATCTATCTATCTATCTATCTATCTATCTATCTATCTATATTTATCTATCTATCAAGTGTCCTGGTTTTGTTTCTCCAAAGAACCCTGCCAAACACAAGTAGCATCAGTATTCCCACTGCCATCCAATCAATGCTGACTCATAGCGGCCCCTCATTGGTTTCTGAGACTGTAACTGTCTTTCTCCCACGGAGCTGCTGGTTGCTTCCAGCTGCTGATCATGTGGCTCTCAGCCCAGTGAGCAACCACTAGACCGCCAGTAGCATCAGCAGTGCTCTAATAGTAATGACAGTGACACACGAGTTATGGTAGGGTTTATCTTAAAGGGGATACACATTCTTTAAGTAGATCACTGAGGGATGACAAAGACGCTAAGATTTGAAACTAGAATTCAGAAGACTTGGGTCTTAGGTGTTTAATTGTATCAGGAAAGATGGCAGGTTTTATTAAATGGGAAAGGGGCAGTCTCTTCAACAAACAGTGCTGGAAAAATAAAACAACAAACAGTGCAGAAGAATAAAACAGAACCCATACCTCGCATCATTCACAGAAACAAACTCAAAATGAATTAGTGATGTAAATGTAAACCCAGAGCTACAAGATCATCAATGAGAACTTTGAGGTAAACTTAAGGGCCATATTGCTGGGTACACACAGACCCAAATATAAAAAAGGAAGCATACGCAATGGAAGACACAATAAATAACTGAGACCTATTATATTATAAAACATTTATGTATATTAGAAGACTTCATCAAAAGAGTAAGATGAGTGTTCACAGATTGGGGGGGAAAATCTGTTACAATAATACAATGGGAAGTGGACTGATTACAAAAATCTATAGGATTTTGAAATATCTAAAGAAGAATAAAACAAATAATCCAATTGAAAGGTGGGTAAAAGACATGAACAGACAGTTCACCAAAAATGATACTTAAATGGCTAACAAGCACAGGGGGAAATGCTCATAAGCACCAATCAGCCAGAAGATGTAAATCAAGACTATGAATGATAGCCCAATTAAAAACAAACAAACAAAAAATTCTAGAAAGGATTTGGAGAAATGAAAACTCTTATATACTGGTGGTAGGTTTGTAAACATGTACAATCATTATGAAGAGTGATCTATATGGTGCTACCTAATACAACTGGGAATAGAAATCTCATATGGCCTCTCAATATCTCTACTGGGAATATACCCTGAAGAAGTAAGAGACAGAACACCGGCAGATATATCTTTTCCCATGTTCATTGAAGGAGCTGGAAGCAGCTCAACTACCCATCAGCCGAAGATGGACAAAGAAACTCTGGTGCAGACACACAATGACATATTATGGGTTTCTAAAAAACAGCGATGAAACACCTCATGATGTGGATGGACCTGGAAATCATCATGCTGAGTAAAATCAGTCAATCACCAGAGGGTCAATATTGTTTGAGACCACTGCTATAAGAATAAACATCAATACACAGTCAGGCTTCTGTTCTCAGGTCATCTAATCTTCGAATTTGTTTTCCCAAGCAACAAGGTCGTGTGGTAGTGTGCTCATGAACCATATACCACCCCCTTATTTGTATATCATATAGACCACTTTGATAGGGAAGGCCTTACCTCAGCTGGGTTAATTTCTCATGATGTAGCAAGAGGGTGAAGACCAGTTCCTGCCATACAACATTGTTCTATAGTAACCCCAAATCAACAGACACTCCTACAAGAGTGATTAGTGCACCTTACTGGAAATCGAGGTCAAGTTGGGAATACACTTCTGTTGGTGGGTAAACCAGTTGGGGAAGCCTGCCATTGGGAAAAATGCTTGACCTTAAGAATATGGGCCCACAATGGGAGAATAAGACCAGAATTATGTTCCTAACTGGACACTTTATCCTAAATTGTATCTAATCCTTGCTGACCCATGCTGCATACTACAGACAACCGGGATTTTAGACTCTGTCCTTTCAAGATGCAATGGTCCTTATAAGCCACACAAAAATGATCTGATTCATAAATCTCACTAAGCTAACTGAACATTACCTTAAACATACCTACAAGCTGATTACAGGAACTGAAATACTCCCTCAAGCTTAAGGCTGAAATGCCTTAGTGTGAGAAGCAACAGATGACCACTCTCCTAAAGTTATGGATTTGGGAGTCATTGTATTTTGATTCTGATCTCTTGTTTTGAAGGTTCTCAATAAATAGAAACTCAAGCCACCATATATTTGCTATTTTCATAATCTATTTGATTTTTTAATGACATATCTTAGTCCAGAAGCCATAGTTTTGTCTTTGTGAATGAACATTTTTGAAAGTTTTGCCCTATCTCCAGCACTCATTGTGTAAATAGTGTCCAGACACTTAAGTCTTAAATCTGTATACGTCAACAATGGCATAAAAACTATCCTAAACATGTATATTTTAATTTTCTTAGCAGAGTTTTAATTCTATGCCACTGACTAAATTAATGATATAATCAATGGGGATGATGTATAATGTTCTCCAATAAAGTAATAATGGTGTCTCTAAATTGAACCAGGGACATATCTAAACCATAGATCTAGGAATAATTTTGAGCTCTTCCTTAATGATAGCCCTATATTAAGAATGATTATTTCTTATAACATGACCCTGTTTCATACTTGATTTCATGAAGAAATCACTGGAGATATGGATGCTATAGAAAAATATGATGAAGAAAACCAATGGTGCCCATCTCTCAGAAAGAATACGAAATGGAATCTTAAAGGTTTGTCTTCAAACAAGCAGCCATCTAAGTAAGGCATCAGCCAAATCTATTCAGAACAAGCACACCAGCCTGTGTGATTCAAGGACTTTAATAATAAAATATAATGTGGAAGGAAGAACATTACTAGAGGTGAAATTCTAGACACTCAGTTTTGCAGAAGGCTATGGATGACAGTGAAAGGCCAAAATCCATTTGCGGGGTCTCTGTGGATTAATCTGCCCTCCTGACTAGGGAGCAGGGGTGTGAATGGCCTTGTTATCAGACAGGGTGCATTATAAGGTGAATTTTTGCAGATGTAATTAAATTAAAATGTGATACCTTGTCATCGGTGGTGAGATTCAGTTGGTTTGCACCAGTTCGGTGGAGCTGTTATCTAATTTTTGTTGAGTTCTGCAAAATGGTTGTTAAAATGGCACTGATAATAAGGGTTCTCTTTAAGGAGAGTGGCTGGGGACCTGCCCAATGTGGAAATCACAAATTTACATTCCTTACTCATTAAAAAGTCATTTTATTGATATAAAATTCACATAATATGCACTTCTACAGTTACGTTGTGGTAGTTACATAATTTGGTGTCAATTTGGGACTTGAGAGGATTAAGAATGAAGGTGTGGCGTCTACTCTGTCAATTGAATCATAGTCAACGAGGCCTCTGTATGGGCATGGTCTTCTCCTGAGAATTCTGGGATTTCCTGGATTTTTTCCTCCTGAGAGGCAGGGGAGACTCTCTCTCTGCTCACTTCCTTGGAGATGCTCTACTGACAAGACACATGGCCCTACACTGATTCACTCTGTGCTCTGGGAGCTGGAGAAGCCACATGGACTCACCCTGATGCAATCAGACCTCGGGAGCTGGAGAAGCCATGTAGAGACTCCTGCCAGCGCTGTGATGCTTACACCACCACTAGATCCACAAGACTTCTCACCTACTGGTGATCTTTCTGCATTTGGCATCATTGCATGCATTTCATGAGTCTGAAGAGGACTTTATAAATTGGTATCAGACATATTGGACTTATGGACTTGCTCTGGACTGGGCTGGGATTTTTTGTCAATATTCAATTGTTCTTGGATATAAATCTTTTTCTTATTCACATATGAGTCTACATGAATTTGTTTCTCTAGTCTACATAAGTCATGATTAAAAAGAGTTGTGTATACATCATCACAATCAGTTATAGTGCACCTTCCCCCTCCTGCATTCATATTTGCTCCCCAATGCCCTTTGTACTCCCCCACAATCCCCAGCAAATCATTGAATCAATTATTTCCTGTATGTATCTACTCCTTAGGTGTGTGATTCATAAAGCAGGAAACCTAACAGAAACAATGCAGAACAAAATGAAACAGAAAGAAAATAATAATAATAATAGTAATTAAAACCAATTAAAGATAAAAAATACACAACAGCATATTCTAAGTGCCTGTACTAATGTTTACACCATCTATAGGTATAACAAATTTAGATGGGATTATGCTTGTAATATTTATTTATCCATTTCATAAACATCATTATGCTTTTATTAAATACTACATTTTTCTTCCCTTGCGTGCGTTCCATTAAACAACTACAGAAGAAAAAGAGAAAAAGAGCCAAACAACAAGAGCATGACACCTTGTCCTTCATTCAGCTTTGCGCTATGCCACCAATTCCCACGAGATATTATAAATGAATTATGCAATTCCAAAATGTGTTCAAAGAGCTAAACATATTGTCAGAAAAATTTCTGTAAGTTCAGCAGAAGCAGAAATGTGTTTTTCAAAAATTAACATACTATGTTAAGATTTGAAAAGTGGCCTGTTTTAAAATATCAAACACAATGACTATTACTTAACGGCCAACTTCTAAAGGAATGAGATCCTACTTCTTCAATTAAAAGATGCCAAGGATAAATCACACAGCTGATGATGCTCAGATAAAAGTAAAGAACATTGCAAGCGAAGATGCCAATCAAGAAACATATGGCAATATTTTAAATAAAAGCTTTACTGTTTTTGTCAGGTATTTCTTAATATTTTCACTAATATTTTAAAACTCTTATAATCTAGCCTTTTGTAGCTCTTTTATTGCTCTTATTTAAGTATTAATGGGATGACATAATTACCCTTTGAAATATCTTTTTTTATGTATTTCAAATGGTCATTAGGGCATTGAACTGATTGTTAAACTGTTTGAATCCCACCATTGTTTGTCATTTAATCTCCTTTTTGACCCATTGCATTTTTGTTCTAGTTTTAAATATTTTGTGCTTTCATTTTGATTGAGGCTTTTGGTTTGGCATGCTTGTCTATATATGAATTCCAGGATAGATAAATCTATAGAGACAGCAAGTGGATTCATAATTTCCTAGGGGCACAACAGGGGAGGTCATGGAGAAATGGGGAGTTAATAACAATGAGTACAAGAAAGAACATTTCTTAAAGTTGACTGTGGTCCTGATTATACAACTGTTTTAAAAATAATTTTATTTGGGGCTTGTACAGCTCCTACACAACTCTTTTTAATGTGAGTGAACTATTGAATTGTATGATATGTGAATTATATGTCAATAAAATGGTCAAAAATAAACTTGATAAAAGAGATGGCAGGTTTTCTAACTTACATTTCTTTTCAAACTATGGTGTACTCTTCAATGTGTACTATCTTGTTTTTATACATTATAGACTTCGCAGAGGCAGTGTTTTTGTATATTAAGAAAATCCTTGATAATATTTGATCTGTAATGAATCTTTGCTAAATATGTGCTTGATATTTATCTAAAATGTTGTATTAACTAGGCACTAACACTACACTGTGCTTGCCCCCTCTATGTGACTAGCAGGTCACTGAAGCTATAAATATTTTGTGTTCTATCACAATTGGGGTGAAAATAATTTTCAATAAACCAGGGCATGATGTAGAGGATAATTAAATGTCAAGGTTCTCAACTCTCTAAAAAAATACAGTCCGGCTGTCTCTAAAATTCACCACTCAAATATAGCTGGCACCAAACTTTGATAAGTTGCCTTGTTCCAAAGGAAATGACATTTGGATTCACACCTTGAGAACCTAAATTTTTTTCGAATTATTTACAGTAACTGGATGTGGGAAATTAGGAAGGCCTAAGGAGTCCGGAGGAGCCCTGGTGGCTTACTGGTTGTGTGTTGGGCTGCGATCCACATGTTCTGCAGTTTGAAACCATCAGCCAGACACTTCTCAGGAGAAAGATGGGGATTTCTACCGCCCTACACAGTTACAGTCTTGGAAACTCACAGGGTCAGGTCTATCCGGTCCAGGGGTGTCATTATGAGTTGGCATTGACTCGATGGCATTGAGAGTGGGAAGGAGGCCTGGTGGCCCAGTGGGTTAAGCATCGGGCTACTAAGCACAAGGTTGGGGGCTGGAACTCACCAGCTGCTCTGCGGAAGAAACATGAAGCTGTCTGCTCTCATCAAGACTTACAGTCTTGGAAACCACACAGAGACATTCTAGTCTGTCTTTTTAAAAAAGGTCATTTTATTAGGGGCTCATACAACTCTTATCACAATCCATACATACATCAATTGTGGAAAGCACATTTGTACATTCATTGCCCTCATCATTCTCAAAACATTTGCTCTCCACTTAAGCCCCTGGCATCAGCTCCTCAT